>NC_053149.1:19483166-20129275 GCF_016808335.1 Panicum virgatum
CCCGGGCCACATCCCCGACATCGCGCCCGTCCTCGACGACTGCGACGCCGCCTTCGCGGCCTTCCGCGCCGACTACCCGCCCCCGCTCCCCTGCTTCCTCTACGGGGAGTCCCTCGGCGGCGCCATCGCGCTGCTGCTCCACCTCCGCCGCAAGGACCTCTGGCGCCACGGCGCCGTCCTCAACGGCGCCATGTGCGGGGTCAGCCCGCGCTTCAAGCCGCCCTGGCCGCTCGAGCACCTCCTCGCCGCCGCCGCCGCCGTCGTGCCAACCTGGCGCGTCGCCTTCACGCGCGGCAACATCCCCGAGCGCTCCTTCAAGGTGGACTGGAAGCGCCGCCTCGCGCTCGCCTCGCCGCGCCGCACCACGGCCCCGCCCCGCGCCGCCACGGCGCTCGAGCTCCTCCGCGTCTGCCGGGAGCTGCAGGCGCGCTTCGAGGAGGTCGAGCTGCCGCTCCTCGCCGTGCACGGCGCCGACGACACCGTCTGCGACCCGGCCTGCGTCGAGGAGCTCTGCAGGCGCGCGGGCAGCACGGACAAGACGCTCCGCGTCTACCCCGGGATGTGGCACCAGATCATCGGCGAGCCCGAGGAGAACGTCGAGAAGGTGTTCGACGAAATCAACGCGTGGCTCAAGGCGCGCGCCGCCGCCGCCGGCCCGCAAAAGCAGCAGCAGCAGTAGTTCGGGCACGCGTCCTGCGTGCGCGCCGCGCCATGGCCGCGAGCCGCGTGGTCCGTTCCATGGCGGATTCTAGATTCCTTCCTCCCCCGCTACCACCATCCATCCAGTACGGGTCCAGGTCCAGCAATAAGCTTGTGTGCTGATTTAGTGAGTGAATCTGATGTGCGAACCGAGATCTCATCCGATGGTCCCGGTCTACCATCTGCGGCTGCTTGAGATGCCGCCATTGCTACCCATCATGAATCTTGTTCAGCTTTGATCCTTGGATTTAATGGACGAGCAGCATTTCTGCCGTGTCCATTGACTCCCAACAGTTCCACGGTTGGAGTGGTTGTCTGCTGTCGGTTGGGCGGGTAAATCAATGTCGCTGGTGGTAGCTGCTGGTCGCTCATCAGCAGCAGTTGCATGCTTGCAGTTGCAGATGAACACTTGAGTGACTACTTGCCTTGCCTTGATCGATTTTTGAGTGGAGTGGAGGTAAAAACTCTTTCGATTTTCACGGCGTGCTATATCCAATATCCTCTTTGCTATTCTTTACAGGCTCCATAGCTGAACTGGATTGTGGATCGGAAGGTCACGGCTTGAGTTGACCGGAGTGGCGGACTGACTTTGCAAAAGCTAGCCCGAATTGAAACTGTTACGTAATTAAAAGACATACTCAATGTTGTAGGCTCCCGTACTATACGGGGTCTGGGGGAAGTTATTAGCAGAAGGTCTTTTCCACACATCGTGCAATATATAGAGACCACCGCTCGAACCTGTGATCTCTCGGTTCACAGGCGGCAAGTACTACCACTTGCACCAGGCCGTCCTTTTAAACTGTTACGTAATTGCTTATCGAAATTCTGTTTGGATTAAGGATGGTCATCATAGCTAGCCCGGAGTTGTTTAAACTTTTTAGAACTCCTTGATCATCGACCGCCTTTTCATCACCTTTTCAACTTCAAATTCTACCGTTTGGACATCCCAAAACCTCGAGATGAGAATGGGCCGGTCCGGATTTGGCCTTGGACCTAGCCCCCATAGCCTTAAGGCCAACTTTTGAGGTCATAGTCCGACTCAAATCAATGGAATTTTTTTATTTTTATATTATTTTTTTAATTTATCAAAAATATATGTCGCGATCTTTTTTTTTCAAAAATGTCACCCAGCCGTCGGCTCATCCGGCGGAAGGTTGTTACCGCCGGATGAACCGGCGGTAAGATCCTTGGCCCACGGCCCATGCAACGTACCACCGGTTCATCCGGCGGTAACAACCTACCGCCGGATGAATCGGCGGTAGGTGCTACCGCCGGGCTACAGCGCGGCTATAGCCGGCTGTAGCCGACTATAGACGCCTGTGACCTACCGTCGTTTGAAACGGCGGTAGGTATTCACACTTTTTTTTTAATTATTTTATATGCTCTCGGTGCTGTAATTAATTGTTTAATTATTTGATATGCTGTATGTACTGTAATTTTCTTTACGTTTAGAAATATTTCAGAAAATAATAGAGATAGCTGAGGTTAGGAAAATATTTTTAAAAAAATTAATACAAATTAGATTTAACTCTAATACAATGTGAAAATATATTTTTATGAGATATTCATGAGTTTTAATTACGATTTCGATGTCCTATCACCATGCATCAGATTCTTGTGCACCCCATTATAATTAAAAATATGGGAGGACCTACCGCCGTTTGAAACGGCGATAGACATGCGTGAACCTTGCATATAGACCAAATAGCTCCATCTATAAATAGGACATCGCCCCATCTCATACGAAGTCACTAGCCATCCCCGCACTACCACCATGTCTTCCTCTGGTTCTAACTATATTCCGTGGAACAAGATTAGAGAACCTGTGCATCAAGGAGTGCAGGTTCCAATGTGCTTCTGCGGTTCGTTGTGCAAGCTGATGGAGTCCAAAGTTTTGGGCGATGACTTCGGCAGGAGGTTCTTCATGTGTGAGAACTACGAGTACGATCCGCCAAAGCGCTACGGCAAGGACAAAGCGAAGGTATCACCTCGCACTATCTAGTTTGGGGCTTCGGAGTTCAGTAAGTTAATTCTAACTCGGCTTGGAAATAGAGTCCACCACCTCTTTGTGATTTCATACAGTGGCTGGACACGGAGCAATCGACCGAAGCTAAGGAAAACGTTGAGCGCGAAGCAAGGTGGGCTGTGCAAAGGTGGCAGCGAATGCTGCAAGAGGAAAAAAATGGAGGAGAAGCGTAAGAAAGATAAAGAAGAGATCCAGAAGAGGTTCGCAGATGTGGAACGTCGGCAGGCGGAGGAGCGTGAAGCTGATAGGGAGAGGAAGCGAGAGAGGGCCCGCAGTGCGAAGGAGGCGGGGCCCGAGGCTATTAGGAAGGGGAAGTATTCTCGGTGCACTCAGTAGATGACTATCATGTAATGTTCGAATTTCATATCCCTAAGGCATGTTAGGTCTAGATGGAACACGACGTTACGTGTTCCATGTACATGCCAATGCAATTGTTTTAGTAATTTCAATGTCTAATTAATCTGCATTGTGTACTTTCTACTGCAAGTACCCATTTCATAAAACATGAGCTACAACAATATTTTTCAGAAGCATTGCTCTACAAATAAACTTTTCAGACCGACGTGATGATAACTCCATGGGCATATATCGGCCAGTACACAAAATAAAAACAAACAAAACAATCAACGTTCATACATTGAACACAAATAAAATAATAGTCCACACAATTCAACGCACACAACACATGACATGGCATGTCAGGACCTGTTGCAAGGTACGGTAACGAGGTCCAAGACTAAACCTAACATGCATTAGGTAATTCGAACAAACATTACATTATTTATGCAGACGGAAAGCTGCCCGGGAGAATGAGGAGCTCATAGTTTGTTTGGGCTAATTAAAAAAAAGTGGAACCTGAATTGCAAGTCTGTGCTCTCGGCAACCACAAGGTGGTCTTTTATACACGTAGGGCTGCCTGCATCGTCCAAGCACTTTGAACACAGATATTACCTCTCACAGCTTCACAGTCGTCCACGGTTCTGCACTCGCACGCTCCACAGCGCGCACTCATTCCACTTTAAACAACAACAGGACCTCTCATTGCTCCTACCTTCAGTACTCGCACGCTCCACAGCGCTCACTGCTACCACTTTAAATACGGACACGACCTCTCGTTCCTGACTTGTACTATCACACTAACCTAATCAACGTACTGTCACTGCATCGACCTACTCGTAATTATTGCACGGCCCCGACACATCCCATCGCTCGGAACACTACATGGCACCGGTTTAATCGTCACAATGTAAGCCATAGGAATTACATCATAATACAACGTTAATGAAACACACAGCAGACATGCAGTGGCATGGCAGAACCCGTTGCAACTACGGTAAACAGATTCTGAACTAATTTAACATGCCTTAGGTAATTTTAAAAAACACAACAAATACAACGATGCAGCATGTCACTAGCACTAGGTAGATCTAATAGCCGTACCCCCACGTAGCAAACTGCGTTGAGCCTTCTCCGCAGTATCCACCCATTGCAGGTGGTGCAGGCGGTGGTGCCGGAGGGGCAGGGCCCTTCTTCTTGTGACAAGGGCAGTTGCAGTAAGGAATAGTGCAAGGTTCATCCTGTGAAGCGGCAGCATTGCTGGTATCATCATCTTCGTCGTCTTTGTTACCCTCACTCACTTCCTCGTAATGGTTCACCTTGCACTCCAGATCAAAAATCTTTATCTGGAGGTACTCGATGAACTCTTGAACTGAATCAATTGGTGCAGGATCGACCCACCTGGTAAAACCAAAGTTTTCTGGAGCATCTGAAGACTGCAAAACAAATTTCATGTAAGGTGTTTCAATGAAGATAAAGAAATAAAACAACCGAGTATTACCCATGCGTGTGGGCATTTGAAGAAACGCGACCGCCATCCATCCCGTCGGTGCA
This sequence comes from Panicum virgatum, assembly GCF_016808335.1. Taxonomy (NCBI): domain Eukaryota; kingdom Viridiplantae; phylum Streptophyta; class Magnoliopsida; order Poales; family Poaceae; genus Panicum; species Panicum virgatum. The sequence goes on from NC_053149.1 coordinate 19,487,782, forward strand.
CATCTGCACCAAACAGTTCTCACCATGTCTGCATTTTGGTCACGGTTCTCTACGATTATCGTATTGTCGAAGAGGAGTTTCATTGGTAAATTCACTCTTGTGCTGTGGCAGAAACTCAAACTCTGGTTCCGGAAAGTAATCAGGTCCAAAAGGCCCCTCCCATATTATGGGGTCTCCCTTTCTTCCCCCTTTTCCTTTCCCAAAACCGTAGTAATTCTTCCCGCTAGACCCACCTCCAGACATTGGGTATACAATGAGCTTTGGTGTTTGAGTGCTGCTGGGAGTTCACAAACTTCGGAGTATTTATAGGCGCACAAAGGTCTAATACCCGGAGTGTGGAGTGTAAACGCACCTGAAAAACCTATAGTACGCGTACGCTCCACAGCGCTCCCTCCTACCACTTTAAACATGGACACGACCTCTCGTTGCTCTTGACTTGTACCCTCGCACGCTCAACACCTACCACTTTAAACACGGACACGAGGTATCACTGCTCATGACTTCAGCACTTGCACGCTCCACAGCGCTTACTGGTATCGCATAGAGCGTATTATCGCACGAACCTAATCGTCGTACTGTCACTGCATCGACCTACTCGTGATTATTGCACTGCCCCGACACATCCCATCGCCCGGAACACTGCACGGCACCGGCCTAATCATCATAATTTCACTGCACGGACACATACCATCGCCCAAAAAACTGCACCGGCCTACTCATCATAATAGTACATAATGAACACATCCCATCATAGTCTGCACATGTCTACATAACATAGTATGACGGAACAAAATAATTAACAAGCTACAACCTGTAAACTAGATGCGTCCGCGCTTGCCCCCTCTTCTCCTGCCACGTCGCTCTGCAGCCTGGGCCGCCCTAGTGTGGTGCTGCGAGTACGTCAGTGGATCGGGCGGGATGGTCTCGCGAGTGGACCGACGACCCTGCTCAGGAATAGGCGTCGGCTCCACCTGACTGTAGTCCTGCGTCGCGAGTGGGGCACCCCCCAGCTATGAAGTGCCGACGACCTCCTGCGTCGGTGCAGAAGAGAAGAACGTGTTCACCCACTCCATCTGCGCGAGGTCGTCCACCTCCTGAATCTCCTCATCGTCGTATGTCCCTCCCACCTGCCGGTACTCTGATTCACAAACCTCCATCCATCAATGTTCGATTAAGTATGTACTTGTTATTGCAAATTAACAACTCATCTGAGACGTACCTAAATCGTGTATTGGACGACGAAGAGACGAAGATCCGGCGTTGTATGGATCTATCGACGGAAACAACGACGAGATGGGCGCTACAAGAATAAGAAGTACAAGTTAATGAATAAAGTTTTACATGATACGGTATTGTAAGTGACACGAGGTTAGAGTACGATTTACCTGCCGAGTACAAATGTGCCGGCCGCAGCACGTACGTGGGCCGAACTGCAGAACCCGAAGGTGTCGCCATCGTGTCAGGTGGCGGTGGCGGTGGACCTGACTGCGCCGCGGGTGCGGACCGTCGTGACGATGGACCGGGCACAGGAACCGGCCCCGAACTGCGAGGTGGGAGCAAGGTGTCGTCCTCACGATAGGTCACGGCACGTCGAAACCGTTTGCACATGTCGACGATCTTCTGCAGCGTGCTCTGGTGCTGCGCGGGCGTCATGTCATGGTACTAGCCCATGCTCGACGAAGCCTCAGACTAAATCGCTCGTATGACATCGTACTGAACCAAGAAAGTAGTAACATCATATGCAATCAGTTTTGTGCAATACAAAATCAATCAGAGAAACGTACCGCTATGGCGAAGTTCTGGTCTCGAAGTACGGGGTACGTCTCGAAAACCCTTGCGGTCTCGATCCAAGCATCTGGTGGAACGTGCACGACACGTGTGCGGGTCCTCGGCAGATACCACCGTAGGTAGTCCGCGAACGCCTCGTCGCTGTGCGGCCGATCCTCGAAAACGACATCGTCGAGCACCGCGGCCCAAGCGTCGACGTAAGGACGGACCTTGTCGGCCCACCGCGAGCCTGGTGGCTGGCCCTGACGTGTCCATCTATAATACAAAGTTTGAGCGATTCAATGCTAAATGGTAGGTTATAAAAAAAGATGAATTATTAACAGAACTATTTATTCGGTACCTGTGGACGTGGGCCTCCACTGAGTGCACAATCGGGACCGGGGTCTGCTGGTAGAGACCGAACTGCCTCATGACCCGGTTCACGTGGTACTCCTCGACGTGGATGTCGTAAAGGATCGGCTTCCTCGTCATCCAGTACTCGTGATCTCGCAGGCATAAGGAAGAAAGACCGCTCGGTGCCCAGGCGTAAATGTCGGCTGCAGTGTACGGAGTCCACCTCACGTCCGTGTCCACAAGAGCGTCAAACTGTCCCACGAAGTCGTGGTACGACTTCCTCGTGTGCACGCCGACCCAAGAAGGCTGCATAACGAAAAAATATGTTAACCGCTAAATTGTACAGTTGTGAAGGCATGTAACAATAACTAAAACAAATGATATAACGTACCTCCTGAGGCACCATAACGAACCCATCGTAGGTCTGTCTACGTCGTCGTGGTCTGCGGACAGCTGGACGTACAGCTCGTAGTCCATCTCTGGCCTACCGATGGGAAAGCGCTCGTACGACCAGAGCTGTAACAGTAGAGGACACCCAACAAAAATGGGCTCCTCTGCTGAGACCTTCGTCACGCCCGTGCAAAGACCCCTGTAAGTCGCTGCCAAAACAGCAGAACCCCAGCTGTACTGTGGTACCTCGTGAAGTGGAGCATCAGCTATCGACCTCGCCAAAGGAATGAGCTGTTTGGGGCACAAGTCACCCTGGGAGCTGCAGAACATGACCCAGCCGAGCAGCCACAGTAGGTAGGCATCGAAGTGCCTGGCAACCGTAAAGTCGTCTGCGTCTACCCTCATGTAGTCCGCCTTAAAAATGGTACGAGTCGTCAATGCAAATACGTACGAATATAAGTACGGAAAGATTCAATATTTTTGTACTCACACTGAACTGTAGGAGCCACCTCTTCGTCGGTCCGTGTGTGTGGTTCGCAGGCAAGGGACGGTACGGCAACGCTAGCTTGTTGCGCTGAACGCCGGCGAACCGAGCCAAAAGGTCGTCGCGCCACGAGAGTCCCACGTCCTCTGCGCCCACGGCTCGTCCAGCACACGGCAAGCCTAGAAGCATCGCCACGTCCTGAAGAGTAGTGGTCATCTCACTGACCGGGAGGTGAAACGTGTGTGTCTCCGGACGCCAACGGTCGAGAAGTGCCGCGAGGAGGGACATGTCGAACTAAAACCGTGGAGCTCTGTCCCTAGGTCGACGTGCAGGGTCGGCCATATCTCCCTCCACAAGTCGCGCAATCGGGAGAAGACCTGAAGCGCGTAACCTGCATCGCAAAAATGAAACATCAAAGTTACAACAAACGGTTACGGAAACAATTAAAATATGTGACAAATGTAACCCGTACCTAGGAACCCAGCGATGGTGTATCGGCATCGTCGACATGGGCACACGAGCCCGAAACGTCCCTAAGCTTATGCCACGGACCGCAGACATGTACGACCGGTGGCGTTTGTCGACGAGAGCATCGAGCAACTCAGGGGTGGCTCCTTCCTCGTGCGCCATACCTGTATAATAAGATTTATTAGAAAAAATTTCAGAACATAAATAACAATATTAATCATAATAAAATTAAGTAATACAACAAATACTTAATAAAATACTAAATAAAACATAACGTAATAAAATAAAAAATGATGCACAACAAATTACATATCATATAACTTCAATTTCCAATTACAGCAACAAAGTTGAACATACGTTTGCGCCACACATTACAACAAATATTCGTACGCCAAGACGAAATCAGTTTAAGACATATTAGTTCTTAATATTACATAATTTAACATCGAACATGATTCAATAGCGAATGACACAGATGACAATCGTCCTCGATCACATAAGGCCATCGTTGTTCGGACGGCGGCCACGACGACCCATTGCCTGCGTTGCCGGAATTGGAGCAGCTTCTGATGGACCCGCTCCATCTGTGCGGCCACCATAACTCAATGACGTACAATCCTTGTACGTATGACCCGTCTCATGGCACTTCGAGCAGAGGCGGACGTCTCGACCAGCCTCCGATCGATCCATGTTATTTCTAATGCGTTTCTTCTTGCGTCGGCCCACCCCTTGAAATATTTCTGGATCTGGATCCGGAATGTATGTTGCATTGTGTCCAGGATCAGTTACGAAGTCTCTCAGGATGCGGAACCCATAAATCTCATGCCTCCAAGTCATCCAAATAGTTTCCTTCATGAAGTAATTTGAGACATACATACGAGGCTGTAGTCCACCAGCTTCAAAACAGGCAGCAATGACATGTGTGCACGGCAGGTGCAGCAACTTTGGCTTATGCCATGAGCAAATACAAGCATCAGGACGGAGAACACACTCATGCACATGCTTCTCACGCCGGCCCCCCATTCGGCCTTTGTCCCTACACATCACCTCGTACCGACGTTCCATAGAGCCAACTGGAGTCACCCGATGTAAACAGGCCTTTTTGAAAGCTTCCTCCATATACTCCGTAACCTTGTATCCGTAAACTTTGCGATTATCGACCATATCATTCTGTGCCACACCGTAACGGTCCCTAAAGTACTCGCACGTGCGATACAAGAAGAACTCCACGATCCCAACAAGTGGCAATGATCTTACACCACGCAGCACCCAATTGTATACCTCGGCTAGGTTCGTAGTCATTAAACCGTACCTAGCACCTCCTTCATCAAACAGTAAAGCTCATTTCTCTTTTGGTTCGTGCTCAATCCACTCCGAGAATGTCTTAATTGCCCTTCTCCTTTTGCGCCTGACATTCGGACCGTCCAAGCCCACATCTTCAAGTGAGACCTGGTCGTCCTCCTCTGTATTGACAGATCTCTTCGCTAGCTCCGCCGTTTGCTTTTTTGTTAGCTCATCCAATTTTTTTCCATAGGAAGTTGAATTTCCTTTCCTGATTCTGGCTGCATAACCGCTTGAATAGCTTCATAAGGGTTTTGTTCTTGAACTGGCTATGAATGTTTGCCCCCATATGCCTCATGCCCCACCTACTCTTTAGGTCCGGCCAAAGTGCAGTCCTACTACGCTCAGTAGAACCATTATGTATGTCATCAATTGCTTGTAATATACCCTTGTGCCGATCATGAATCAAACACACGTTCTCCACATCTTTGACAATCATCTGCTTCACCCTCTGCAAAAACCAATACCAAGTATCCCCTGATTCTTTCTCCACAAAGGCAATTGCCAAAGGCAATAATTGTCTGTTACCATCAGCTGCAACAGCTGTTAGGATTGTGCCTTTATACCTTCCTGTCAAAAATGTCCCATCTATACAAATGACTGGCCGGCAGTGCGGAAACGCCTCAATGCAAGCGCCCAAGGCCAAGAACGACTGTTGGAGTACCTACTTTCCAGGTTTCTGGGCACATGGATACGTTTTCAAGTCATAGTAGCTACCAGGATTTCTAATACATATAGTGTGCAGCAATGCTGGCATAATATGATACGAAGCTTCATACGACCCCCACCTCATCTGCAGCGCTTTCTGTTTCGCTCTGTAAGCTTTGTTGTAGCTAATTTTATATTTAAACTCCTCCTCAACAGCATAAATGATTGACTTAGGTTCATAACAAGGATTGTCCACGATCAAAGGGTACATGTAGTTAGCTATGAAACCTGCACTGAGGTTGCGGTGATGTGGTTCTAATTGCTCAAGCAGGCATGTGTGCTCCACAATTTTTTTGACCTCCCAAAAATCCTGCCACTTGCCCATAGAAGCGTACACCCTGAAAGGACATTCGCTTCTCACACAACTCACGTCATAGGTTCTCGGACTGCTCTTGACAACTTTGAACTGTCTTTGCAAAGAGAGAGTCGACCAACATTTTATAGCTTCCTTCATATTGTCACTGTTGGCATAGACCGAACCGATGCATACCTCATTTTGCCTGTACTCCCAAGGAACCGCTTCAACTTCATTTACACTTAATTTTGAAAAATTATACCCGGACCAGTGGTGTGGGACATGATAATCATCGTCGTCATCATCATCCGAGGAGTCATAATTCATTGCTTTGTGCTGTTGTGCACCCTCCCTCTGAAACTCTTCAACTATCTCTGGAATGTTTTTCCCTTCATCAGCCTGACCAGTTGCTTGACGAGGTTCGTGTGCAGCATGTCTATCATCTTCTAAAATCTCGAGTTCACCACCTTCTTCATGAGGTCCATGCATCGTTTCAGTTTCTTCCGATACTATATCTCCCTGCTCTTCATGATCTCCACCCGCTTCAGTTCTAAAACTAATCTTCCCGAATGCTTGAACAAACAACACAAGCGATAAGCCTCGACTATTACTTATATTGACATAGTTCCTCCAGTTTTGTGTCCCTTCAAGCGGCAATAGCTCCCAAAATATTGGTTCTCTTCGACTGACCACTGCCATGACAGAGATCTCATGTTCATCTCGACTAAGGCCGAAAGCTTTAAATAGCCAATTGGATATTGAAATCCAAGTCCTCTCTCTAGCTCGGGGTATTTTTTTGTGATCGAGCTAAACTCTGACAAATCTACCCCTTCAGGACCATATCTAATTTCTCCTGACCCATTAAACACTTGAAAATACAAATCATCTGACATGCCTGCCAATATTTACGACATTAATTACTCGTCATTAGAATTTAATCAACGCTAAAAAATATTTCGGTTATTTTTACATCTATCTTAATTGTTTCTCTACAATTTCTATTACTGACAACAATTTCTGTTTTTATGTAATATAATATCAATTAATAATATTTTTATGAGACTAATATGTCTGTTTGAACTCATTAATATTTTCAATTATATTCGTATGTAAACTAATATTTTCAATTACATGTTCTACGATTTTCTATCAAAATAACTTATTTTACAAATCACTAATATTTAGTAAAACTATTTGTACATCTAAAACTATATTTAAATCACTAATATTTCTAATCCTAATCTACCATCTATTATTACTAAAATTAAGTTTTAAAATTTACCTGCGATCTGAGTTGCGAGTGCCGCCTCGGTGCGGCGGCCGGGGGAGCGCCGGCGAGCCGCGGCGCCGGCCAAAGCCCGGCGCGCGGGGGCCGGGCGTGCGTGCGGGGGGCGCCCCTGACGAGCCGCGCGGCCGGTGGAGCGGGTGGGCGAGCGGGCGGCCGGCGGTACGGGGCAGCGAGCGGGCGGCGCCGGTGCGTCAGGCGCCGGTCGGTAAGCGCGGAAACCGAGAGCGCGGGGCGGTAGCGCTACCGACCGGCCGGCCGGTCGGTACCGACCGGCGTTGGAGCCGCGCGCGGTCGGTACCGACTGGTCGGTACCGACCCGGCCGGTCGGTACCGACCCCGCGTCCGGTCGGCTGCCAGGCGGCGCTCTGTGATTGGCCAACGGCTGCCAGGTCAGCGCCACGTCAGCTAGCCGTTGCAATTAGCTGTTTTTGACCGTTTGGACTCCAAAAAATTCGAAAAAATTCCAAAAAATCACAAATTTCGTCCCCAACTCATCTATAAATAGAGAGGGCTGGTTGGAGCTCATTCCACACCTCTCACTCCCCATTTCACCCACTTCCTCTCTCAAATTCTTCCACCATGGCAAACTGGAGTCCAAATATGCAGTCATACTTCGACCTGCTCAACGCCGACCCCGAGCGTTCGACTACCCATACGCCGGGTACCAATGCTTCCGAGGAGGAGTTCGACTACTCGCCGCTCCATCGCCGCTCGGAGACTGCTCCACCCTCGCAACCCCGAGCGCTGTTTCCTCCAGCTCCCGGGGCTTTCATAGGTGCTCCTCCGCCGTATCCGTACCCATCGTATCCCTACCCACCGTACCCGTATCCTCCAGCTCCCGCCACTTCCAGAGTCGCTCCCCCACCGTATCCATATCCTGCTCCCACGACCGATGCTCCTCCGCCATATCCCTACCCTCCATATCCGTACCCTCCATATCCCTACCCTCCGCCTCCCACATTCACGACATCTGCTCCTCACGGTCATGCTGGAGGTGCTGCCTCCGCTGGCTCGGAGAATGAAGGCGGGGGTACGACCGCACCATGTCGTCCAGCCATTCCCAAAAAGAGGAATGAGTGGACGCCCGCAGACGAGGAGAAACTGGTACGTCCTCATTCGTTTCTCGTGTTCGCTAATGTCAATTGAAGTATAGTTTTACTAAGTTAGTTTTGTATAGGTTAATGCTTGGTTGATGCACTCGGTCGATTGCGTGGACGGAAACAGCAAGAGCGGCCCAACCTTTTGGGGCCAAATAAGCGACACCTACAACGCCACCACTGACCCACTCCGACACCGCACCGCCAAGCAACTGAAGGATCATTGGTCCATGTACAATGCACGGGTCTCCTTGTTCAATGCAATATACAACCAAGAAGTGTCGAAGCGGCAAAGTGGAGCCGACGACGACATGGTGATGGACGAAGCCAAAGCAAGGTATGCACGAAGGGCTGGCCATGAGTTTAAGCTTTTTCATTGGTGGGAAGCTGTCCGTCACCAGCCGAAATGGTCAGTGAAGCATGGTGGTGGGCCGAATATAGACGTGTCGAAGAGATCACGTCTCGGAACTTCCGGTGAGTATAGCTCCGGCTCTCGGGAGACCGACGAGGAGGTGAACCGTCCCCCGGGTCGTGATAGATCGAAGGCGGCTGCGCGGAAGGGTAAGGGGAAGGTAGGCTCAAGCAGCCATACTTCTACTGATTCCGCAGAGATGGGCGAAAAGTTGGAAGATCTTTGCAAGATCACCCACGAGTACGCTCAAGCAAAACTGTGGAAGCAGTGGAACATACTCAGTTCACGCTCGACGGACGGTATGACGGATGCTCAGAAGAAGGTTCATGACCGAGCGTTAAAACGTCTGCAACAACAGCTTCACCTCAACGACGACGACGAGTAGATTTATGTAATTTTTATATTTTTATGTAATTTTCTTTATTTTAAATTGTCGTGTAATTTTTATTTCGAATTTTTATGTAATTTCTAAATTTTTAAATTTAATAAAGTAGTTTTGTTGTGTCAATTTAAATCATAGAGCAACGCGTTCTGAAATGGTTAAGTCTGGAATGGAGAAACTGACGTGGCGCTGATGTGGCTGTGGGCTGAGGCTGCAGGCTGACTGATGGAGCGCTGGGGTCGAGTGGGCTGGCGAGAGCTGACGTGGCGCTGACGTGGCTGTGGCTGTGGGCTGGGGCTGCAGACCCGCTGTTGGAACCAGCCTTAGCAGCTGTTCGTCCAAACGATTTACAAAACCCGATTAAGCACTATTACGGTATTACCAGCTGAAAACAAAGAATATATGTAATAGCTCCTCACTATCTTGTTAGAGCGTGTCTAAAATATAAGCCTTGTTTGGATGCACTCAAAATTTCAAAATTTTACAAGATTCTCCATCACATCGAATCTTTGAACGTCGAGTATTAAATGTAGTTAAACAAAATAACTAATTACACAGTTTGACTATAATTTGAGAGACGAATCTTTTAAGCCTAGTTAACCCATGATGGGACAATAATTATCAAATACAAATAAAAGTGTTATAATACTTTACACCCAAAACTTTTCGCATCTAAACAAGGCCATAGTTAGAGCTGATAGGGACAAATTAACTAACTGAACCGGGTACTGGTGACTTTTGTAAAATGAAGAGACACCAAATAAGTATGGCATACCACCATTAATTGATTTGAAATAAATAGAATATCATTTTTCGTAGGAACTGATGAGAGTAGTTAAATACGTGCGAAGCCTAATCCGCCCCAAAGCGTAAATATGATATCGGGCCTTTTTCAGCCGTGACCAGCCTCCACATACAGCCCACTACTGAGGAAGTGAGGAATCTGACCCAAACCTGAATTCATGTTTCGCCCAAGCGGCAGCTCATTAGACATGTCTAGCTCGCTGCGAGCCTGCGACTATACATCGCCTGAACAAAAATTACCTAAATTCAGCCCAACGCGACGGCCCAACGGCCTCTCCTCCTCCTTCCTCTCGTGCTCGCGAGCTGCTGCTGCTGCTCCTCCTTCCTCACGGACGTGAGCCGGGTTAGGGTCTTCGGGTTTGAGGTTGAGCCGGGTTAGGGTCTTCGGGTTTGAGGTTCGAGGTTGCTGTTGTGTCCCAGCCACTACTACAAAAACGTTGATTTATCCTGGTTGGGAAACCGCTGTTGTCCCGATTTCCCAACCGGGAACGTCTGTCCGGGACAAAAGGGGGTGCCCTTTTGTCCCGGGTGTGGCAACCGGGACAAAAGAGGACCTTTTGTCCCGGTTGGTAACACCAACCGGGACAAAAGGTGCAGCCAGCGCCCACGTGGCTGGCGCACCCTTTTGTCCCGGTTGGTGTTACCAACCGGGACAAAAGGTCTCTTTTTTTCATGTTTTTCTTTTCTCAATTCTTTTTCTATTTCAATTATACTTTGCATTTCAATTAAACTTATGTATTGGAATTCAGTGTGTATGATCTCCACTAATATATAATATTTGTCCTAGATAGTTTTCATATATAAATTAATTCACTTATATATATATATATATATGAATACACATATCTATACATGTGAATTCCTTTACATATGAAAATGTGTAGGACCAATATTATATAAATATATATATACACATATATATTATTGGAGTGCTTATATATATAATACATACATACTCCATCATATTTGCATAGGTATATTCGTTCTTAATTACATAGTAGAATTCGCCTTTTGGAAATTTAATACATACATACTCATAAATAGAAATTTAATACATAGACACACATATATTTACATAGTTATATTCGTTCTTAATTACATATATACGCATATATTGTCATATTTGCTGTGATTGTCAATATTAGATATTCCATCATAGTAGAATTCGACTTTTGGATCGAGGACTTGCTCAACAATAAATCCGGAGAATTGTTCTTGAATCGCCATAATCTTTTCATCCGGTATGAGTTTATCGCGCATCTCCCCGACCTATGGAAAAAGGGGATAATTAATTTCGACTAATTAAAATACGAGTTCAAATATTAACAAGTTTTTTTACTTACTTCCTCCTCCCAATCTGTCCAGCCCTTTGGAGGACCTACTAGACCATGGATGTTCTCGCATACATAGTATGCGCACAATACAGTGCCTGATTTCTGCCTCATACACTTTAAGAGAGAAGAAATTATCAGGTATTTACATGAATATATAATAAAACTAATGAATCGTGCAACGAATCATCCAAGCGCGTACCGGAAAATCTGTCTTGATCTTCAATTCCTTGTCAAATTTACCTGGATGATTTTTAGCGAATTCTTTCCAAACCCTGTGCATGATTAGAACAATTATAGTCAAGTAACAAAGTGATTCAAATTATCGGTCATGGACGGAGTAATGGTAGAATTACTTTTTCATCATGTTAAGAAGATTTTCGTATTGTTCTGGAGGTCTCCTCAATGAGTCCATAACCACGAGTAGGCTCTTCTCGGGAATTATGACAATTAGGACAAAGTGTTCACTGTAAGATTATACGGATGCAGTTCTTGGTAGTTAAGGTTTAAACAATTCGATTATAGAATAGAAAGAGTTAGACGGAAGGAATCACTCACGCAAAGTTGTAAGGAAACAATATCATTTGCTTGTTGTGATGAACGCTTATGTACTTGAACAAGTTTTGGAATATGTCATCGGGATTGTCACGTAGAAGCCTCCAATTACAAGTAATTGGGTCGATGAAGCCGAGGTGAGAGTATCCCTTTCTTCTGCAAGTATGTATTTCCATTCTACATGGTACCGAATAAATCAAGAGATCAGTATGTTGAGATCATGCAAAACAATACGTAAGGAGAGTAAAATACTTACAGAACCCACAAGCCGACCATAGAGATGTCGAGGGCCTCCTGATGGAATAGTTGGTAAATTTCTTCCCAGTTTATCCATATAATGGCCTCCCCCCGTAAGAAATCGTCATCTTTAATCTTTGCGCCCTGCATGAAGATGCAATCGGCCATCGCACGCATGTAGTGCTGGTGCAGCTTATACATTTGCGTTGGAAGCACAGACACTACTTCGGGGGGTACAAGAGTTTTGCCGATCTCAAACGTCCATTTGACGACCACATCGGCCTTTAGAATATCTTCTCCCCCTGCAATCTGAGCGGCCGTCAGGTTTGATTCTTTCAGAAATGTAACAAAGTCTTGTTCTTGCGTCGTCTGTCCCACTACGAGAGGCTCTATTGATTGTTTCTTTTGGGCTCCGAGCTGTGGAACGTCGGACGACGACGACTTTGATTGTCTCTTCTTTTTCTCAGTAGTTTTGATAATTGTGCGTTCGTAGTCTGAAGGGGGGGTCTCTCGGAATGAATTTTCTCTTATTTGCTTCGCACATTCCCTTAAAAAATTTCAAATCTATCGGATTTATCACTTTCTCGGGCTCCGGCTTCGGCTTCGGCTTGAAGTGCTCTTTAACTCTTTCTTGAGTTATCCGATCGCATTCTTCAAGGCTCATGTCCCAGGGTTTAATAGGAGCCTCCTTGGTTTTCTTCTCCTTTTCCTTCTTCTTCTTTGGAGGCTCCTTAACCGGTGCAGCTACCTTCTTTGCCGGCGGCCGTTTCTGCTTCTTTGCCGGCGGCGGAGGGGGTGACCATGGAGGCGACGGTGACGCTTGAGTGTTCATCGGCGCATGAGATGATGGTGATGGAGAATGTGCCGGTGAACCTTGCCGAGACAGTGCTGCCCTTGGGGAGTTTTGCGGAGATGCCGGTCTTGGAGAGGCATGCTGAGATGCCGGTCTTGGTGTTTGATCATCCGACTTTAGGACAATGTAGCGCTTATCCCATAGGATGTAGCCATGAATGACTTCTGCTAGTGTCCTCTCCCCATCGCCTCCTGGAATATCAAGCTCGAGCGTCTCCCAACCCTGGCACACCTGCTCCACGCCAACTCTTGTGTATCTAGGCGGAATTTGTTGGCCGTGGTACATGTCGCCTGGTTCGGTTGGCATGGCGGTACCGTACGCAACAGTGAACATTAAGTTCTTAACGGCAGTCTGCAGGTCACAAGGTGTCCGGTGGGTGATCTCATCCACTGGAAATCGCTGCGGGGCCGACGCTTCAACTGCGGCCAGGATCCCCGTGGGCTCGGCGATGGCGACGTCTGTGGAAGCACAGCTGCTTTTCCGCTGAGACAGGTGATCGGCTGCGACACTAGGCTCTGGAGGCACCGTTTGCGCTTGCTGTTGCTGGCTCATTGCTACGGCCACTTGGCGTTGAACCTCTTCCTCCAGTCTTTGATCGTGTGACATGAGCTGTTCCTCTAGCCTTCGCAAGTGCTCCCGCTCATCATTCTTTCTTCTTTGCCGGCTTCTATATGAATCAATGTAATCCCTGAACCCATACTTCCACGGAACCACGCCTTTGCCTCTTGTGCGGCCCGGATGCTCTGGATTCCCAAGGGCGTAAGTCAGCTCGTCCCTCTCTCTATCCGGCTGGAATGTTCCCTCGGCCGCTGCTTGTATGGCCTCCTGTAGTCTCTGGGCTGCTCGCTGGATGTTTGGCCCATAGATGCAGTCACCAGTCATTGGGTCCAAGCTTCCCCCGTGACCATAAAACTAGGTTCTTGACCTTTCAGGCCAGTTCATGGTCGCAGGTTGGTTGCCTCTGTCAAGCAGATCCTGCTCCATCTTCTCCCATTTGGGTACTGCAAGCTTGTAGCCTCCTTGGCCTAGAGTGTGATGGTACACTTTCTTCGAGGCGTTGTCTTTGGCCTTCAGCACCTTCTGAAGCCCAAGCTCTGAAGACTTGTATTCCACAAATGCATCCCAGTGACCCCTGAGCTTTTCGAGCTCGCCGGTAAATACGGGTGTGGTCCCGGTCTTGATATATTTCTTCGTCTAAATTTTCTTGAATGATCGCAGCTGTTCGGCCATCTTACTCAGGGTCCAGCGCTTGCATATCTCTTCGGATTCAGCTGGAACCGTGAAGTTTTTCTTAAGCTCCCGCCAGCACCATTCTTTTTCTCTTTCGGGTACCGCATCCCGTTCCTCGCTTGGATTGGAAGCTTTCCAGAGCCTGAAGCTGATCGGGATGTGGTCCCTGACAATACATCCGGATTGTCTTATGAATTTTTTGGCGGCAGCTTCTGGAGCGATCGGTTCGCCATCTGGACCAACTTCCGTTATAATGAACCGCCCTTCCAGTTTTTTTGTTGGGCCTCGCTTCGTCTTTTTCTGCTGCGACGATGATCCAGACGGCTATAAAAAACATTCATAGTATTCATATAGATTCAGATGAAAATATGATTGTCACTACAAATAAGTATAGTTGTGATATGTACATTAGCACTTTGTTCAGCAGCAGCGTCATCCTGAATAGATGGTGCCTCAATTCCATCACCAGACATATTCAAATATATGTTGGTATTGCTGCCATCATCAGCTTGTTCAGCGACATCTCCTTGACCTTCGCCAATCATATTCAACAGGAACTGTTCGTCTTCCGCGTCTGTGTGTAGCGGGTCCATTGTAACTAAAATATGAATACAAATAAAACCCTTAAAAAAATTATCTAAATAATCCACTCCAGAAATTTGCGGCTGGGGATAGGCGGAGGGCCGAGGGCCGAAGGCGAAGGGCTCAAAGCCGAGGGCCGGAGGCGCACTGGGGCGAACGCGGAGCCGGGGGGGACGGGGGCTCAGGGCGAGCTATGAGCAGAGACGGAGAGAATGATTCTTTTGTATTTGGGGCTTCCTTGCTAGGCTTTATTGAATTGGGTCCATAAGTTGTATATGATACTCTCTCCATGTCAAAATAAGTATAGTTTTTTGCATCCAAATTTTGTCCCACAAAGAATGTAGTTTTACCTTGTAATGAGATTCATCTAATTAAAGCAATACTAATTATACCAAGAAGTATTAGATATGCTAAAATAATTATCCCTCAACTGAATTTGATCAACTATTTGCTCCTTCACGACATGCTGCGTAGTGGAAATAAACTTTTTCAGTCACATCATGCCAAATTTTCTTAATACTAGGAAGGACCTTTGTACACAAAAGCATCGGTTTGAAGCCACAATGGTTCATTGTCAACAATGGGATCCCGTAACATCCTGCACTACCCTCTTCTGGTTTTCGGACATTGACCCTGAACTTCGCTGAACCTCTGCAGCTAACAGCATGCCAGCCAGACCCAGACTACATAAAAGCACCTTTGTCTAGTTAACCAAGAAGGTTGCAAATAACTATCAAAAAAAGAAGGTTGCAAATACAGATTCATGTACAATATTTGACGTGATCCATCAAAAGATGAGCATACTATTCATGCACATAGAAAAGCAGAGTAGTGTTTTACTTTTTCTGCTTTCAAAACTGTGCCTTTCATAAAAAAAATTCATGAGCGGGATATGTACAAATATGGACTAATAAGAATTAATAACTCATGATGGTTTACTTACAATTCACAGGTATATGATGCTACCTATTTCCGGTAGTTCTGTTTCTAACAATACCTAATGCCTTGCTAACATTTACTACATTCGACAATTGCCAGAATTCTGGTAAAAATTATCTACATAGTTATTGTTCCACAATGCTAGATCAGTGATCCATCTATTAGTAGTACCTTAATTTCTTCTGGTAGCATGTTACTGCTCAACCTTTAAATAAATTACTTCAAAGCTCAAGACGCTGAAAACAATAATTAGCTCCTGATAGTCATTCATCAATCGATTCTAACACTATCTGAATGACAACATCATCCAGCAGGTCCTCCACCATCAGATCCTCCATGTCCAATGCGGTGCGCAATACCAATACGATGAAAGACGAATTTTTTTTTACAACAGCTTGCTAGTATACCAATGCGCGCGCGGAGTGGAGGCCGGGGGCGGCGAAGACGAGGGCGGCAGACGTCAACGGCGGCGGCGCTCGCAGGGACGACGGCGCTCGGTGACGTGGGCTCGCGCGGCGGGGCTCTAGGCGGCGACGTCGACGGCGGCGGTGCTCGGGGAGCTCGAGCGGTGGGGGGAGCAGGGGAACGGACGGCGGGAGGGAGGAAGGGCGAAGGAGGGAGGAAGCTAGGAAATATATGGGGGGGCCTTTTGTCCCGGGTGGTGGCTTCACCCGGGACAAAAGGGGCTTTTGGGCGGGCCGGGAAAATTCCCAGCCCGCGGCCCACCTTTAGTCCCGAGTAGATCTACCACCCGGGACAAAAGGGGCCGTTTTCCCTCGTTCCCGCCTAATGTTATGTTTGTTTTTGTTTTTTTACTTTTCTTTTAAAATTGGCTTTCATTTGTTAATTCAGTTAATAAAATTATGATTCCAAAAATTATGGAACAAAATTTCTTATCTCTATATAAACTTGATACACGCAACAAATATAATTAATTTTCATTCAAGTGATTGGGTCAATGAAATATCTAACTTTTTTGAAATCATATTTGTTATTTTGACCATGCAAAAATATATTAGGTGAATTTTTTTTTCAAACTGTTGCTTTTCGACAGAAAGTGGATTCTATCACGATATTAACGTTTAAAAAGTGAATTTTAGATAAAATTAAGCAATTTCATGATATTAATGAGTAGTGTGTGAGTTTGAGAGATAGTGTGTGTTAGTGAGATTGTGTGTGTTAGTGAGAGAGTATAGTGTGTTAATGTGAATGTAATTTCATGAAATAAATAAAATTTGTTGAGTAATCCATTATTGAATGAAAATTATAATTGAGTCTAGTAATTAAGTGAAAAATATATAAAATAATATATATAACACATAAAGTATAATTGAACAGTACATATATAATAAAAGTATTCGAATTGCGATTATGTTTTTATACAATAATATCAAATGATTCAAGTACATGAAGGATTAGCGGTAACAGACTTTCTCTTTACAAATGTCCCTTGATTATGATCACGGCGCAAGTATGGAGCATCATCATTGGCTAGCAGGATGCATGGATCAACATTTACTTCGAAAGGTGGAATGGTAACAAAATTATTATATTCTTCTGAAAAGTCTATCTTGTCCTCCACTCCAACGATGTTTCTCTTTCCTGATAGAACTATGTGTCGCTTAGGCTCATCCTTTTGCTTGTTTATCCCCTTCTTTGGCTTGCTGGACATGTCCTTAATGTAGAAAACCTGAGCAACATCCTGGGCTAGGACAAATGGCTCGTCTCTATACCCAAGATTGTTGAGATCAACTATTGTCATCCCATACTCATCTTTTGTTACCCCTCCTCCAGATAGCTTAACCCATTGGCAACGAAATAGAGGCACCTTGAAATTGGGACCGTAATCCAGCTCCCATATCTCTTCAATGTAACTGTAATATGTATCCTTTTTTCCATTATTGTACGTGGCATCCATACGAACACCGCTGTTTTGGTTGGTACTCTTTTTATCTTGGGCTATCGTATAAAATGTGTTTCCATTTATCTCGTACCCTTGGTATGTTAAGATATTCCAAGATGGTCCCCTAGCCAATAAGAACAGTTGTTCACTTATATCCATGTTATGCATTAGATGCTTCCGCAACCAGCTGCAGAAAGTGTTCATATGCTCACGTGTAATCCATGCCTCAGACTTTTCCGGGAAATTGGAGAGCAGAATTTTCTTGTGTTCCTCGATATATGGGTCAACCAAGGATGATTGTTGAAGAACCGTATAATGCGCTTTCTTGAATGAGAAATCATCTATGCAGACATAAGATTTCTTTCCTAATGTACCCTTTCCAGTTAGTCTCCCCTCATATCGCGATTCAGGGACTCCAATCGGTTTAAGGTCATCAATAAAGTCAACACAAAAGTCAATGACCTCCTCAGTTCCGCAGGCACTGGCGATGCTTCCTTCTGGACAAGCTCTATTACGAACACATTTCTTGAGTACCCCCATGAACCTTTCGAATGGGAACATGTTGTGTAGAAATACTGGTCCGAGGATATCAATCTCTTTGACAAGGTGCACTAGAAGATGTGTCATGATGTTGAACAAAGATGGTGGAAATATCAGCTCAAAGCCAACAAGACATTGCACCACATCGTTTTGCAGCTTTATCAAATTCTCCGGGTCAATTATCTTCTGAGAAACTGCGTTGAGGAAGGCACATATCTTCACGATGGTTAACCGGACGTTATCAGGCATAATCCCCCGCAGCACAATCGGAAGAAGTTCGGTCATAAGCACATGGCAGTCATGGGACTTGAGATTTGTAAATTTCTTCTCTGCCAAATTTAAGATTCCTTTTATATTGGATGAGTATCCAGATGGAACCTTTATACTGCTCAAGCAGTCAAACATGGTTTCTTTCTCTTCCTTGCTAAGAGTATAGCTGGCAGGACTTAAGTATTGTCGTCCATTATCTCGCTGTTGTGGATGTAAGGCATCTCGTTCTTCCATACGTTGCAATTCTTGACGTGCTTCTACTGTATCTTTTGTCTTTCCGTACACTCCCAAGAATGCTATCAGGTTGACGCAAAAATTCTTCGTGAGGTGCATCACATCAATTGCATGACGAACATCTAAGACTTCCCAATATGGTAGCTCCCAAAATATAGATTTCTTCTTCCACATGGGCGTCATTCCGTTTTCGTTCGGAACAGGTTGGCTACCAGACCCCTTTCCAAAAATAACTTCTAGATCTTTTACCATGTTGAAGACGTCTTTACCACTACGGTGCATCGGTTTTGTTCGGTGGTCCGCTTGGCCTTTGAAATGCTTGCCCTTCTTTCGTACCGCATGCCTGATGGGAAGAAACCGACGATGACCCATGTATACAACATTCTTACAGTGAGTCAACCATATATTATCGGTATCATCTAAATAGTGTGTGCATGCTTTGTATCCCGTGTTCGAATGTCCTGACAAGTTACTAAGAGCAGGCCAGTCATTGATCATTACGAACAGCAATGCTCGTAGGTTGAAGTTTTCCTGTTTGTATTCATCCCACATCCGTACACCTTCATCGCCCCAGAGCAATAAGAGTTCTTCGACCAATGGTCTTAGGTACACATCAATGTCATTCCGGGCTGCTTTGGACCCGGGATAAGCACTGGCATCATGATGAACTTTCGTTTCATGCAGAGCCATGGTGGAAGATTGTACAGACAAAGAGTCATAGGCCAAGTGCTATGACCACTGCTCATCTCACCAAAAGGATTCATGCCATCCGTACTCAAACCGAACCTTATGTTTCTCGCATCCAAATCAAATTTAGGGTACGTTCTATCTATTTTTCTCCACTGCGACCCATCAGCGGGGTGTCTCAACATCGAGTCTTTCTTGCGTTCCTCTTTGTGCCATCGCATCAACTTAGCATTATCTTTATTTCTAAACAGACGCTTCAAACGTGGTATTATAGGCGAATACCACATGACCTTCGCAGGAACTCTCTTCCGGGGAGGCTCCCCCTCGACATCTCCAGGATCATCTTTTCTAATCTTGTAACGCAATGCACTGCATACGGGACATGCATCCAAATTCTTGTACTCGCCTCGGTAGAGGATGCAGTCGTTGGGGCATGCATGTATCTTTTGCACTTCCAGTCCCAAAGGGCAAACAAGTTGTTTGGCTTCATACGTTGTGGCAGGCAATTCATTGTCCTTAGGAAGCATTTTTTTAACAAGTTTGAGTAATTCACCAAATCCCTTGTCGGATACACCATTTGTCGCCTTCCATTGCAGCAACTCCAAGGTGGTGCCAAGTTTCTTAAATCCATTTTGACAATCTGGGTACAACAACTTATGGTGGTCCTCTAACAACTTCTGGAACTTCAACCTTTCCGTTTCACTCTCACAGTCTGCCTGCACATTGTGCAATGCCTGCCCCAGATCGTCGCTGGGATCATTTTCTGCTACATCTACTTCGGGCTCTTCCATGGGAATATCGTCATCGAATGCACCGATTCCAGCATTCCCGGGAAAGTGGTCGTCAAAATCTTCTTCTTCATTGTCTTCCATGGTAACCCCCTGTTCTCCATGCTTCGTCCAACAAACATACTTCTTCATGAAACCATTTGCGAAAATGTTGCTGTGTAGGATTCTTGAAGATGAGTAATCCTTGTTATTGTTGCAATGAACACACGGGCAGCACATAAAACCATTCTGCTTGTTTGCCTCAGCCACAGACAAAAAATAATGCAGGCCATCAATGAATTCTTTCGAACGTCGGTCAGCATTGTACATCCATTGCCGGTCCATCTGCATTTTAAATAAATCGATTTGAATTCTTTACACGTATCGAATAAATAAAATATATCAAACCTAAATTAAACTAAATGTAACATAACATGAATAATTAAAAGATATGCAATATCCATCATACATCTTGATTAATTAAAAGGAGTACTTAATCCATTACAGAACTTAACAAAGGAGTACTATACATGAAATTTAAAAATTCGGTCAACAACACATAGGTTTTCAACCGTCCTTGCGTTGGAACGCAGAATGTTCTAACGGATTTCTTGCTGGCGCAGAAGAAGATGGCGGAGCTGAAACCTCCGAGTTTGGTGGTGACGAACCGTAACGCCGCAATAAATCCTCAAGATCAAACGGAGGTTCCTCGCCCCTTACCATGCATTCTCTATATTCTTTTTCCAAATAACGGAGCGCTGCCCTATGAAAAGCACTAGGTTTTTTGGACCGACGACCTACTCGAGTTGTGCCCTTCTCTCCAGAAGGACAACGATCACCCCCACCGGCGCCACTCTCTCCAGCTGCTGAAGCCATATTTTACTGAAAAATACCTTTATTTTCCACATAATTATAAATTCTTACCATTACAATGCAAAAATTATTTACTATTACAATTACAATGATCAGATTAATAACTCTTGCAAATAACAATGAAATCATATAAAAAAGACGAAATGTATCATTAATCCTAAAGAAATCTCTAATTAATTGAAAGAATTCTCTATAACTTCTAATTACTTTGACACCCTTCAGTTCCAGGAGTACACTAGAGTACTGAATAAATACATTCATGAATAATTCATTCATATTACAAAAATTCTAATATACTCATTTCATTAATTCATTCATGAATACAAAAATCAACTATCCACAATATGGTCATGTATACAAGTACATCACATGAAGTGTTTACACTCATTCTAAAAATTTCTACTATCCACATACTCATCTAAATCTAAAAGAAAATCACACCTACATATGCAATCCAGCTAAATGTCCAAGAAATGAGCTAGCTACACATTTTCTCTATTTCTAAAGCATGAAATGAGCTATACAAGCCAAGGAAGAAGAGAAAAACAAGCCCCAAACCTTTTAGCGCCGATGGATGGACGGGGAATCAAAGATCTTCACAAATGTGGTGAAGAAATGAGCAAGAACTCCTCCCTCTCCCGAGCCGAGAACAGCATGAAACAAGTGAGCTGAATGGCTCGGGCGGGGGGAGAGGGAAGGGGATAAGGGGGCCAAGGCCTTTTTTCCCGGTTGGAGACACCAACCGGGACAAAATGGGGGCCTTTTGTCCCGGTTGGTAGTTCCAACCGGAACAAAAGGGTACGCGGGCCTTTTGTCCCGGTTGAAACCACCAACCGGGACAAAAGGCCCCCATTTTGTCCCGGTTGGTGTCTCCAACCGGGACAAAAAGCCTTGCCCCCCCCCCCCCCGCTGACCCGACTAGCCGTTGGACCCGGGACAAAAGCCACCTATTGTCCCGGGCCCAAAGGCTGCCGGGACAAATGGCCTGGAACGAAGGCCTATTCTGTAGTAGTGAGCTATAGAGGAGGTGTTTGAGCGGCGGCGGTAGCGGGTTGTGGCCTTGTGGATGGGGCGGCGGAGCCACCCGCCGCGGGCCGTGGTGGACAACCTGTAGTCTGTGGAGGAGGGGGGAGTGCGGTGCTTCTTGACGGAGGTGGTCGGCGGCGACGGCGGTCGGAATGAAGAAGAATGGGGAAACGGGTGGCGGTACCAGGTCCAGCTGGAGGAGGCACCGAAGCTAAGGAGCAGGGCCGGGTGGGAGGGCGTGCGGCCTGTGCTGCTGGGGGCCCTAAAATTGTCCGCAGCCACGATTAACCTCATTAACCCAATAATTATTAACTAGGTTCTATTTTGTTTCTCAAGTTTAGAAGATGAAGTTAAAAAGATATACTCTACCAGACTCTGTACTAGATCCTCTATTTCAAAAAGACCTCCAAATTTCCTCCTCCTTCCTCCACTTCTAGTGGATCTCTAGGGAGCCCTCTATAATAGGTTAGAATTGAGAGTTATTGTTGGTGTTGGAGTAAATTTAAAGACCTCTAAAAAATAGAGGCAGGCCCATTTAGCACTTAAAGGGTCTGATTTAAGGGCTGCTGCTGGAGTTGTTTTAGCCGATCCAAATGTAAGTGATAAACATTGAACGCGCGCCCCAAACCAAAAGACCTGCTAGCTTGCTCTGTTGCCCTTGAGTCTTGGCAGTTGCCGATTCATCTTCACACAATCACGATTCGCGCTCGAAGCCGACACAGCAGCAGTGGCGGTAAGCGACGACAACAGGCGGCAGACAACGATCACGATGCCACGCGACAGCTAGGCGGTAGCACCTAAGAAGGCAGGCGACGTGATATAAAGATCACTTGAAGTTATATCTTTTGCACAGAGCCCCATTTTATGTCGGCATGGTCCTATTGAGAAGGGTGGCGGCCCGGGGGCGAGGAGGACGGGGACGCTGCTGCAGTAGCAGCTCCATCGGTGGGAGCCGCCGGAGTCGACGACGACGGCACAGGGGCGAGAGAAGGAGAATGACGGTCAATGGGCCGTTTTGCTTCGTGGACCCATAGACGTTTTGTTTAGGTGATGGTTCTAGCTACTCCTCCGTCACTAAATAACTGTCGCTTTCGCTTCCCGAAAAATAACTTTGACCAAATATATCTAAAAATATATTAATATTTATTGTACAGGTTAAATATCATTAGATAGATATTTGAATATAGTTTTTTATAAAATTTATTTGGAGATTTAAATGTTGCACGTATTTTCTACAAATCTAGTCAAACTTGTGGTACGAAAACAAAAAACGACTCTTATTTAGGCCCTGTTCAGATCCATAAAGACAAAATACAAAAAATTTGTAAATCGCTTGCATGGTGTACTAAATGTAGTCGAAAAATAAATCGCATTACACAAATGGACTGTAAATCGCGAGACGAATCTAATGAGGCTAATTAGGACGTGATTAGACACTAAATTGCTATAGTAATACTATAGTAAACATGCTTTAATGATGAATTAATTAGACTCATTAGATTCGTCTCGTAGTTTACAGACGAGATCTGTAATTAGTTTTGTGATTAGTGTACATTTAATACTTCAAATGTTGAAGATTTTCTTCTAAAAATTCAAAAATGCAAAATATAAAGTGATCTAAACAAGGCCTTAGGTACAGAGGGAGTAGGTTTCATCGCCTTCGGCGATGTCAGACGTACCCTGTCTAGCTGGGCTCGTTTGATCCATGTGCATTTTAATTAATTAAGTCTCGTCCAAACCAAACTTAGCAGGCGGCTGTCAACTTTCCTAAAGAAAAGATGCTTGTACCTCTAGCAACAGCTCATCAGAAGAGCCCCAAACGGTAATTTGACTCATTTGTAGATAAGACACTATATTCTATGCAACATCCAATAAAAACGATAATACGTAGATATAGAGTTTCCGTAACATCAACACTTACCCTTTGCAACATTTGAAAATTATAATCTATTTTTGAACTACAATTGCAACATTAAAAAAATAAATAATTTAATAAAACAAATTGAATTTGTCGATTAGATAAAAGATGTAATATAGCAAATCAGCTACTGAAACATTTAGAATAAATTTATGCAACATCGCTACCTCACATCTCAAACATACTGAAAATGAACACCGCAACTTCACATATCGACGCATGGAACAATCTTAAATAATTACTACAACATCAATAATCATCTGAAAACTCCCACTGCAACATTAGTATCAACTTAAACTACTGTTGCGACATTATCATATCCCTAGCGTAACATAATATCATGTAACGCGTTAGATTGGGGTGCCTTTCCTGCTGCAACATTAGCTCATAGCCTCAAACTTGTCACAACAAAATCATGTGCAAAAAATTCATACTGCAACATCAGTGGGGTTGGGGGCATCCTTTTTTTTTGCGTCGGACTAGCATTACCGTTCTAGATATCTTTTTTCTTTTTAAAATTAGCATGAATCATGTGAATCCTACTTGCAACTGGGAAGCTGAGGGGGAATGCGAACAATCTTTTAGATATCCTTTTCTTTTTAAAAATAGCATAAATTAATATGTGTGAATCCAGCTTAAAAATCGTGCAGATATTTTTGTTCCACCCATAGCCTTGAAGATACTTGGAATTTTATGGCTCACGTACTCCTAAGTTGACGGTCTGAACTCTAAAGACACAACAAAGGAAAAAAAGACATTCGAGTACACCGCTAGTGCTACCTTTTGACTTTTGTCTCTAGCTGGTTTATGATGTGTGCAATAGGCAACGCCTTTATTTGCTACTCCCTCCGTTTTTGAAACTTAGAACATCCTATGTTTTCGCAGACAAGTTATAGAGGTAGAGAAAAAACTAATGTACCTATGTTTAGTGCATTGTTAAGTTAATTAATTACTTAATTTTCAGTGTACGTACCAAAACCAAGAAGATTACCATGACTTTTTTACTCCCTCAGTCCACAACAATTGATTTTTTTACAAAACTAGCACTAAAATCATGACGATTATCATATTTCTTTACCTAAAGAACTCTAGAATGCCTTATATTTTGATAAAAATTTTGAACACTCTAATATCTTACATTCCAGACGGAGCGAGTACGCATCACTGTATCCTTGGGCTTGAGCCTTCGGTCCATATCTCTCTCCCGTTGACCGGCATATGACGGCGGTTTTGCATCAAAACACGTGGGCAAACCCACTTTGCACACGCGTGAGAGTAGCTATGTTGTAACTTTGCATAACTCATTATTTTGGTAATTATAAATGAATAGTGAGTTAATTTTACGGCATGAGTCTTGGGCGGCTACTAGGCTTTAGAACTATCCTGTTTACGTTGAAATCTAAGTAGCAGTAGTTATAGGAGTGGAGAAGATGTGTGTGTGTGTGTGTGTGTTTTATGTGTTTGTGTGTGTGTGTGTGTCTATATGTATATGGATGTATACTCGCTTTACTTTAGTAAAGTATCTTATGACAAGCAAAAAATATACCACATGAATACGCAAGTAGGAAATAGTGTAGGAAACGACAATATAATCTATAGAAGCCCTGTTCGGATGGTAGGAATTGGTTGGGCTGGTTCATTCGATCAGCCCAGCCACGTAGGCACCACCACCAGCCAAACGGCTGGTGTTCCTTCTGTCAGACACCCAAAAGAGCTCGCTCCCTCTAAATGGCTGGTGGTGTACGGATCGGTTGCTGGTGACCGCTGGATGGCTGGGATCAGCCCAGCCAATTTCCACCAGCCCAATAGGCTCAGATACGTTGGTCGTAAATGGTAGTATTGATGCTTTGCCGTGTCAATATACAAATGTACCACATTAATAAGACCTTACACTTTATCTGTAGTCATCTTGGATGACACTTCCAGTAAAATGCGCAGTACGAAAGTAGCATGAAATAATACAAGAGGCGACAATCCATGATGCATGAGGCGACAATCCATAGATACGTTGGTCGTAAGCAATATTATTGATAATTTGTCGTGCATATATATGTACATGCTACACTTTTGTCTCATGTTTTTCATCGTATTAATATAACCGTACACTTATCCATAGTACTCATGAATAACATCTCTTAAGCCCTCCGAACTAAAGCTAGTTTTAGCCCATCCCGATTTTACACAAATACCGGAAAAATGGTGATATGGAAACCTGTAATTCTCATCTATTTATAGCGAATATTGTCATGAGTAAAGAAAACATGGAACACGGCAGTTCTCAATTTAAATCTTTGCATCCGTCCATTGCCACGACCATGAGGTTCTACCATGAGCATGAACGAAGATTATGAGTTCACACCATGGTTCACCAAACCGGTGGGAACCGGTCCGGTTTGACCGGTTAAACCGGTCCGGCCCGGTTTCGGTTTGGGCCGGTATCAAACCGGCCCAAATTCAAAATTTAAATTTGAATTCAAAAAATGAAAAAAAAATCCTAAAAAACTTCTAAAAATACTTCAAGGTGTGACGAATCTAATGATGTCAAATTTTCTCAAAAATTCATTCATTTAGTATAGCTTGCGGGGATTTGAAGTTAAACAAAAAAAAAGCGTGCATACAAAAATATACAAATACAATGTAAAAGTAGTACAAAAGAGGGTTGGAGGGTTCATTTGGGCTAAAATATGTTATACAAATATTTATTTAGTATACTTTACGGGCATTTGAATTTAAACCAAAAAAGAAAAAAAATCTAAATTTGGCCGGTTACCAATCAAACCGTCCGGTTACCAGTCAAACCGACCGATAAACCGGTCAAACCGACCGGTAAGCCGGTCGGAACCGGTTGAACATGTGATTTTGAATTTGACCGGTTTCCACCGGTTTTCGGTCAACCGGTCCGGTAAACTGCTACCGGACCGCGCCGGTTTGACCGGACCGATAGGTTTATTTAACCCTGATTCACACTACCACAACGCCCAAAAACTAGCCAAAATGGAAAGCATAGCGAATGCCAAGTAACAATTTGTGACGCGAAGGTAGCAAAACCTTATTGCGGACGCCTTTTGAGTTTTGACAAGGTCAATGTGACTGCCACAGTGTCACTGGCACGTTGACCGCCGCTTGAGAAGATCCTTGGCAACAGTAAAGGGTCTTTTCTGCAGTCGCCAAACTAATTTCTCCAGTGGGGGGAAAAGAAAAGAAAACAGCTAGAAGAGGAGGAAGGAAACTCCGGTAAGACCAAAACCAGGGGCAGCCCCCTCCCAGCAGCTGTTTCACAATCCAGTCCTCCGCAGGCAGCCTCGGATCTTCTGCGGCCATCCCAGCCAACCCAAGGAGCACCACGCAGAAGCGCACGCGCACGTGAGCCCGGAGCGCGTCGGCGCAGGGGATCCAGGCGGTTTCGCGGCCCTGTGGGCTCCCACCGCTGGAACCAGGGCGGCGCGGGGGCAAAGCAAAACCGAGTACCCGAGCCGCTGCCGCCGGGGCGGTCGCAGCCGCACGGGCGAAACCGGCGGCGAGCGCCCGCACGGCTGCCCCCATAAAGACTCCCTCCTGGCTGCCGCTTTCCAACGGCGGAGCGGTCGAGAGCCGAGAGCGATCGAGCGAGAGGGAGAGGGATAGGCTTGGGTGGGACCGTGGAAGAGTTTGGGGGTTTCGGCGATGGAGAGGGGCGACGGGGGAGGAGGCATGGCGCCGCGGGGCGGCGTGGTGGGGTCGGCGGCAATGCTGGGGCTGGACATGCACTTGGCCCCGCAGCAGATGCACCCGGCCTCCGCGTTCCAGCACCAGCCACAGCCGGAGCAGCACCACGGCGGGTTCCAGCTGCACCAGCCGGCGCCGGTGAGGCACCAGCAGCAGCCGCCGCCGCCGTTCTCGCCCTACTCCAACACGTCGTCGTCCAGGGTCGTGGCGAGCGCGGCGGGCGTCGGGCACGACGACGAGATGGTGGGCAACGGCGGGAAGGCCGGAGTGGTGCAGCAGCAGCAGCAGATGGCGGCGGCGGCGGGGTGCCCGTGGACGCGGATGAAGTGGACGGACTCCATGGTGCGCCTGCTCATCACCGTGGTGTACAACGTCGGCGACGACGGAGACGGCGTGGCGCCGGCTGGCGGCGCGGGGGGAGGCAAGGCGGCCAAGGCGGGCTCGTCTGCGCACGGGCACGGGCACGGCCACGGCCACGCGGCGGCGGCGCAGCAGCAGCAGAAGAAGGGCAAGTGGAAGTCGGTGTCGCGCGCCATGGGGGAGAAGGGCTTCACGGTGTCGCCGCAGCAGTGCGAGGACAAGTTCAACGACCTCAACAAGCGCTACAAGCGCGTCGTCGACCTGCTCGGCCGCGGCCGCGCGTGCCGGGTGGTCGAGAACCACGCGCTGCTCGACGCCATCGACGACCTCTCGGCCAAGGCCAAGGACGAGGCGCGCAAGCTGCTCAGCTCCAAGCATCTCTTCTTCCGCGAGATGTGCGCCTACCACAACGGCGGCGGGCAGCACGCGCCGCCGCACGCCGCGACGGGGGACGACGCCGCCGCCTGCCTCCACCACCCGCCGCCGGCGCTCGCGGCCTCGTCCGCCGCGTGCCACGCGCAGCAGCAGCACCAGGCGGCCCCGTCCCCGTCCCCGCCGGGGATGAAGGACTTCTCCGCGGACGACGACGACGACAGCGACGATGCCCTGAGCAACAACAGGGACGACGACGAGGAGGACTACGGTGACGACGACGAGGACGGCCACGTGTACCACCGCGCCCACCACCACCACCACCAGCACAACGGCGGCAAGCGCGGGCGCGGCGAGGACAGCGGCGCGGCGGAGGACGACAACGAGGACGACGCCGGCGGGAAGCGCGCGCGGGCGGTCGAGCAGTCGGCGGCGGTGCAGCAGCTGAAGGGCGAGCTCGCGTCCGCGGCGGCGGACCCGCAGCAGGCCCGGTGCTGGGTGCGGCGGCGCGCGGTGGAGGTGGAGGAGCAGCAGGTGGCCCTCGAGTCCCGCGCCTTGGAGCTGGAGACGCAGCGCCTCAAGTGGGAGCGGTTCCGCGCCAACAAGGAGCGCGACATGGAGCGCGCGCGCCTGGAGAACGACCGCCTCCGCATCGAGGGCCGCCGCATGCTGCTCCTGCTCCGCCACAAGGACATCGAGCTCGACATGGCCGAGGCCAACTCCTCGTCCGTCGACCACCACCCCGCCGCGTCGCCGCTCGCGGCGCACTACCCGCAGCCCCAGCCGATGGGGTCCAGCCCGTCCACCGCCGGCCATCCCAACTAGCTAGCCGCCGTGCGAGAGCCTTTCCATTACCGGTAGCGGTCGGTGACGGTTCTTTTTTTTTTAAGAAAACTTTAGTAGTAGTTCTCTTCTTTGGATAAAAAGACAGTAGCAGCATTGTCTCATGTTTCGGGATAGGAGGGCCAAGTGCCGTAGTGCGTGTCAGGGGTTCAGTGTCTGTTTTTTTTTTGGATAAAGAGGTTCAGTGTCTGTTCATATGGGAATGGGATGTAACCAATGTGCTAACTGATGTGCTGAAGAATCTCTGAAGAGTCCGTTTGCTGCTGTCACGTTCGCCATTGCTCGATTTCCAATGTCATTGTTCTGCAGATACTATGTCGACACAACTGCATGCACAGAAATTGAGAAGCGTTCGCATGGAACAGTGTGAGGAACAGTATTGATGCTTTGGGGTTTGCCAACGAACTACTCCGTCGCGACTCGCGACCTGCATCCACCGCCACCATTGCAAGCACCAGCGAGGAATCGACGGATTGTTCCAGCGGCAGCAGTGGCAGTGTCAATCCTTCAGCAGCAGAATAAGCCCTTGTTTAGTTGCCTTCTAAATTTCAAAACTTTACAAGATTTTTCGTCACATCGAATTTTTAAACGTATGCATGAAGTATTAAATATAACTAAATAAAATAACTAATTACACAGTTTGTGTATAATTTGCGAGATGAATTTTTTAAGCCTAGTTAACCCATGATCGGATAATAATTACCGAATACAAACGAAAGTGCTATAATATTTTACACCCAAAACTCTACGCATCAAAATAAGGGCTAAATCATTTTAGTGGTAGCACTGATTCCAAAATCGTGATTCTATCACATTTTGAGAATAACATATTCTAAAAAGAGAAATCTATAAGGCTGGTTCTAAGATATTTAGGTCGTGTTTAGTTCCAGCGCAAAAAAAATTTACGTTGGAATCTTATTAATTTGAAGTACTAAATAAAGTCTATTTACAAAACTTTTTGCACAGATGGGTTGTAAATCGCGAGACGAATCTAATGATGCTAATTAATTCATGATTAATCAATAATTAGCGGGCAGTTACTGTAGCATCATTGTTGCAAATCATGGATTAAGTAGGCTCATTAGATTCGTCTCGCGATTTACAACCGATCCATGCAAAAAGTTTTATAAATAAACTTCATTTAGTACACCATACATGTGTCGAAACATTCGATATGATATTTTTTTGTGTTTACGGAGTTTATGGGGTGGGAACTAAACAGGGCCTTATTAGATTTGCAAAACTAGCTAATATAGTATATAGCACCGTCCACGCATGCTCATGCAATTTTGATTCAAGTTAATTTATCACGAACGGGTAAAAAATACTAATAATTACATTGACTAAGCCAATATGCATAAAAGTGAATCTGTAAAGAATTGTAGCACTTTCGTTTGTATTTAGTAATTATTGTCCCGCCATGAGTTAATTAGGCTCAAAAGATTCGTATCGCAAATTATAGACAAATTGTGTAATTAGTTATTTTATTTAACTATATTTAATACTTCATGCACATGCATTCAACGTGATGTGGAATCTTATAAAGTTTTGAAATTTTGAAGGGAACTAAACGAGGCCTAACATTCCATGGTGTTAAAAGTAAAAGATGTCAAATTAAATTAATTAAATATATAATGACTTGTTGACTATATTACTCAATTCTACTCACGAATTTCGATGTGCATCCACATCCTAGGTTAGCTCAGCTTGTGGTATGCAATTGAACGTGTACGGAGAAGTTGTGTCCTACTAATTGATTTCGTAGCATTTCTACAAGATAAAAGACTACTTAGGGTGTGTTTAGTTGGCGAAAAGTTTGAATTTTGGTACTGTAGCACATTTCGTTGTTACTTGACAAATAATATATAATTATAGACTAATTAGATTTAAAAGATTCATCTCATGCTAATCAGTTAGACTGTGTAATTAGTTATTTTTTCAACTGTATTTAATGTTCCATGCATATGTCCGAAGATTCGATGTGACGGATACTGCAGAAATTTTTTCACCAACTAAACAGGACCTTAGCAGCTAGCTGTATTTTTGCTTGTCTGTACGGCCTGTTCTTTTCTTCACAGCCAGCGTCCCTTCCAAGCCTAAACTGCCCTCCCCCAAACCTCTTTCCCTCTTCCTCCTCCCCTCTTCCCCTCCTCCTCCCTGCCCTTCTGGTTAGGCCAATTTACGGCCTGCCTTAGGTTAAGCAAGTCCTTTTATAAATCCTTGACCTAGATTCATGGTGCTAGCAAATTAAGACCAACGGTGGGATCTCGACAGTTTCAGCTCCGAATGATCATAGGATATACCAAGGGATTCCAAAACCATCCTTGAGCAGTTGGTAAACTTTGCAGCAACAATTTTTTCTACAATTAGTTAGTATTTCTTTTTATCATTTACTGTTGATTGCAATCAATTGAATCTGCAGATCTTATCATTCCTCAACACAAAGATCCATTGGTTAGAGTTCATGGGCCCTTGGTTTATCAAATGAAAAAGTTTTCAACTACTACAAAGTTGTAGATCGTGTCATTCACTATAATTTTGATATAAAGTTTGACTACATCTAACATCATATGAAAAATTTATGATCTTTTTTGTGTGGTACCATTTGTAGGGGTAGGTGCTGGCCACACCCGCTCCTAAAAATGATGCCCATTTGTAGGGCGGGTGATGGCGTCACCCGCCTCTAAAAATGCATTTTTTGAGTCGGGTCAAATGCTACAGTAGCTCTGTTCTATTTGTAGCAACAGGGTACATTTTGACACACCCCTAAAAAATTGAGCGTTGCTACAAATCATTTTTGTAGTAGTGCATACCTTTTCAGCAAGCTCTTGCAACACAAGGCATTCCGCATGTGATGTCATCGATCATGCTCAGATGACATACCTTAAGGTGGTGTGACTAGGCTTCGTGTCTTGGCATTTCATGGCAACGATCTCATGCGTATGCTCATCTAATCCTATATATAGTATTGGGATGGAATCTTCATAATTTCATCCATATGCTGATGTCATTATGACTAATCGAATGAATTAAAATTTAGTGATTCAATTGTAAATCAGTTATATCTAGGGACTATAATAATAGAAAAGATCTAAATTGTTTTGTGTTTCATATTTTTCCTGCAAAAGAATTGAATACAATATTGATGGAGACAAATGTGGCACTAGTGTTACAAAAAATCATATAAAACTATCTAGTGGAAAACACCTCAATATTGGTTGAAAAATTATTATCATAACACAAATATCAAACCATAGCAGAACACCATACATTGGAATGACCAATTGGCATTTTGTAATAAACATATTTCATAGTAGGAAGGTATGAATGGATGAGTTTATTCATGAATACTTCTCTGTTGATAGGTTCAGAAAGACATGCATGTACTTTCAATCCAATGACCTCCAAAGATAGCTGGCCACATATTGATTTAGGCTACAAAATCAACAAGCCCAAGTTGAGAAGGACCTGGGAGACCAAGAAAATCTAGGATCAAGGAATACGATGAGGTTGGCACAAGTAAGAGAAGGAAAACATGTTCAGAGTGCCATGAGCTAGGCCATAGAGCTAAGAATTGCCAGGGAGGTCCCACTGCTAGTCAAAAGAGAAAACTCTCATCTTCACAAAATGGATCAGGAGAGGGTAGTACTGACCCAAGTGCATCACAAACATCAAAGTGAGTGATGGATGTGCACAAATATTTTTTTTACATATTCAAATCCTTTATTCTTTGCTTTACTATCAACTTGTCCACTAACACAATTTTATTACCTTCAAGTGAAACTGCAAGTGCTGCAAGAGGAAGAGGAAGAAGAAGAAAAAGAGGACGGGGAAGAGGAGGGAAAACGGTAGGAGCAACAACAACTGGACCAGGGGGGAGGAAGAGCAAGAGGAAGAGAAAGAGCGACAAGTTGTTTGGCCATATTGTTAGGCATAGATTCTCAGATGTGATGCTTGTCATTTGACATGTATAAACTCTCCAAAACTTTGTTTGTGTTGGACTTGAGTGTTGGAATCTGATCTAGACATGATGGTATCTCTGTTTGGGCATGATATATGTGTCTTATGCAAATTATGTGAAATTGAACTTATCATGTTGCGTCATGTTGCTGCCAAAATTTTGAAGAATTTATCAAATTTTGGTCATTTTTGCAAGTTATAAAAGTCTGGTTTGAATTTGCCAGAGAAAGTTCATTTCAGACCTGTCGAAATGTTGTTCTATTCAAAACAGGGGTAAAATCACCAAATCCATATAATAGTAGGGGTAAATTGGTCTTTTCAAAGCAATTTTAACACCGTTAACTGCCTTTCCGAAATAGGGGCAAACTCTATCTTCGTTTTCAAAAAACAGGAGTAAATTCGAAAAGTTTAAAAAATAGAGACAAAATCACCATTTCACTTCGAAATAGGGGGAAAAACACCAAAAACCTCATTTTTTAGTTGGAGTGCCGCCAAACACGATCCTAGTATGCGTTAAAGCAAACATTTTGCCGCTGGCTTAGCCTTTTTGCTTGAACCGAAGGCCCTCCATAATGGCTCGTGGAGCCGTGGAGGGCAAAAAAAAAAAACACTGGTGTCTGCTTGGGCCTAACTAACTAGCCACGTAGGCGGAACCGCGGAAGCCCATAAAGTGGCACGAGGGGCCCATAAAGTGGTATTCGCTCTCGCCGCGCCGGCCACCTCCACGCACTGCTCTCTCTTCTTGGTCCAGGGGCCTTCCCCGCCTCCGGTCCCCCGCGCCTCCCCGCCCTCGGCCCTTCCCATGGCGTCCAGGGATCTCCGGCGCCTGCTTGACGGCGCCGCGCTCGTCGCCCGCGAGGCCACGAGGGGCACCTCCCCACGCGACGTCCTCAGGTCCGCGCTCCTCGCCGCTACCGACTTCGCCGGCCTCACCAGGGGCACCCCGCGCCGCCCGCAGGCCCCTCCAGGCGCTGGGCCGCACCCCGCCACCGAGTCCTCCCGCCCCTCCTCCTCGTCCTCCTCCGTCGTATACTTCACCCACGATGACGCCGCTGCTGCCCCGCAAGATCCCCCGTTGGAGCGGCCGCCGGCGCAAGAGCCCGCACACCCCGCGCGGACGCAGGTGATTGCCGGAGCTGGTACAGCCGCCGCCGTGGCAGCTGAACCTGCTGCCGTAGCGGCGGCCAGTCCCGATCCCGTGGCGGCTCCCCCTGAGCCCTCGCCTTCGCCCCCACAGGCGCCCCCTCTGCCCTCACCGGCGTCAGCGGAGAAGAGGAGGCGGCTACGGGAGCGGAGGGTTCCGTCCACGCCCTTCACCAGAGCCCTCGGGTAAGTTACCAAGCTATGCATCCGTCTCAATTGAAATTTGAAAGAATGCACGTTCGTTCTAATTTGCGCATAGGCGTCCATCAAAATTTGAAAGAGGTGATGAATGAACTATGTTGTTTTTCGGTGATGTGCGGGAACAATTAAGGTTTGCAGGACTCGGTGCCGGGCTAGTATGGGGCACCGTTCAGGAATCGGCCCGCCGGGTGATGTACGGCACACCAGTGGACAAACAGGGCAAGCAGTCAGCGCTGTCACCATTCTTGTCCGATCAGAACGCTGAGCGTGTTGCCCTTGCGCTCTGCCGGATGCGAGGAGCAGCACTCAAAGTGGGGCAGATGCTGAGCATTCAGGATGAATCCCTTGTGCCTCCACCGGTAGTATCTCGAATCTGATGCTGCAATTTTGGTTTTTTGCTATTGTTTTATCATCTTCTGGTGATCTGCCGATCAAATTGATGTTGGCCAACTTAATGTAGGTATTGGCAGCTCTTGATATTGTTCGTCAAGGTGCTGATGTCATGCCAAGGAAGCAGCTAAATTCAGTCCTTGATGCTGAGCTTGGTACTGGCTGGTCCTCCAAGTTGAGGAGTTTCAACTATGAACCACTCGCTGCAGCTAGCATCGGGCAGGTTGGTTAAGCAGAAGAAGTTACCCTCCACTCTAAAATATTCACGGAATGTGCAATTCACTTCAGCACTATCTGATACTAAAGATGTTGTTGGGTGCTACTCTCATTATCAACACATATCCTTTGCTTATCTATTGCCACCTTTTTCTTTCAACCAGGTCCATCGGGCAGTTTTGAAGGACGGATCAGATGTTGTCATGAAAATACAATACCCTGGGGTTGCAGATAGTATAGAAAGTGATATTGAGAATGTTAGGCTACTTCTAACTTATACAAATCTCATCCCTAAAGGTCTTTTTCTTGATAGAGCCATGAAGGTAAACCTTTTTATTAGTTATGTTTCTAGAGATATGGATGGTTCACCTTTTTTGTTCATTGTATTTCTGCCTGCGGTTTTGGCGCGCTTTTGCAAATGGGCAGAATTGTAATGCGAAGTGCTGCACATATGAGTATGTTATAAGCTTTTTTCTGTATGAGACGAACCAGTGCTGATCTTTACTCAATATACAAATTAGAAAAAGTTGAAATGGAAATGTGGAATTTCTATGTCGCATCCAGCAAGTTGCTGACCTTTATAATCTCTGTTCATACATTCTATAATCTTATGGGGCAGCAACACATACTGATCATATGTTGATATTTTCTTTATCATAACTTCTACTCTTCTAATAGAGAGCCAAATGACTTTGTCACATTGATGCAAATTTATAACATACATATAATAAGCTCTTTGATATTCATGTTATATAATTCAGGTGGCAAAGCAGGAGCTGGCAAGGGAATGTGATTATGTGTTAGAAGCAAGTAACCAGAAGCGTTACAAAGAATTGCTATC
This sequence comes from Panicum virgatum, assembly GCF_016808335.1. NCBI lineage: Eukaryota > Viridiplantae > Streptophyta > Magnoliopsida > Poales > Poaceae > Panicum > Panicum virgatum. Next base: position 19,523,548 of record NC_053149.1, read on the forward strand.
TGATAGCGATGGCTATTATGTCCCAAAGGTCATTGATCAATTATCTAGCAAGAAAGTGCTGACCTCCGAGTTTGTTCCAGGTATTTTGAGCAATAATGCTATGATTGTTTTTTGCCCTGTGTATGTATTATTTAGTATTACCAGATTAGATTATGACGATTTAGATATGTTCAGCTATTTAGTCTAATCCCATAAATGGACGTGGGATCGTTTTACTCTTGTGATGTATGGTGTATCCACTTAAACTTATTTTGCTGTTTAAATGTTGAGCATGAAATGCTGGCATATCGACAATTTGAAGTTACCCTAGATATCAGTATCTTAAACTAACCATACAACCAAAGAGGCAAATTTTTTTGTTATGGAGTTCCATATAAAGCCTGAATTATTTTGGAGTACGCATTCCAACAGAGAGCTTGAACCTGAATTATTTTGCAGTACTCATTCCAACAGAGAGATTGAACGTTTTAGACCTTTACTAGACATTTTGAACAAAAGGATTGACTTGTTCACTAGTTTGTCTCTGTGAATTTTGTAATTAGAATTATGCTTCAATAGCCTCTTATGGTCACAGAATAGAACTGTCATATTTTCAGGTTTCAGCTATGTGGCAATAAACTCACTAACCATTGAAGACTAAAACGATTTTGTTAATTCTAATTAATTATGGGCTTCATGCATATGGATCCTATGTTTATTTTATATGCAAGGAAGATATATTAATGAACTGAAACATGTTAAATATACTTCTAACATTAGGATCAAACTATGCAACAGTATTTGATGTCTTTTGCTGCTCACTTTTCTTCATGAAATTGAGAACCAGTATATTTTGTTGGGAGATCCTAACATCTGCACCTACCTGTTGGTTCTGTACAGGGGTTCCTATCGATAAGGTTGCTCAGTTAAGCCAGGAAACCCGCAATTATGTTGGTTGTAAACTGCTTGAGCTTACAATAAAGGAGTTATTTGTCTTCAGATTCATGCAGGCATGTGTTGGCTCTCATTCCATCTGCTAAATTCCTAAATAACTAATAGTTAGAGCTTGCTGTCTGTATAATCTGCATCATGCTAAAGTCCCATCAATTGCTAATTTGCAGTGCAAATGGTCAAGGTTGAAAACCTGTCATGTACACTACTGTTTTTATGCTGACCTTTTGTTACTTATTTGGTTCAGACTGATCCGAATTGGAGTAATTTTCTGTATGATGATGCTACAAGGAAATTCAATCTGATTGACTTCGGTGCAGCTCGTGATTTCCCAAAGCGCTTTGTAGATGATTACCTACGCATGGTACATAATGACAACCCATGCACCCTTGCGTTACAGAATCCGTTATCAGAATTCTGGCATTCTATTGCTTTTGAGGTTATTCGTGTCTGATTTATTGTATTGTCCCTCAGGTTGTTGCCTGTGCAAACAAGGATCGGGCTAGTGTCTTAGAGATGTCCCGCAGACTTGGATTCCTTACTGGCGAGGAACCAGAAGTCATGCTGGAAGCTCATGTCCAAGCAGCCTTCATTGTTGGCGTGCCATTCTCAAAGCCAGGCGGCCACGATTTTCGAGCGAACAATATCACACATAGTGTTTCCAATCTCGGGGCTACCATGTTGAAGCACAGGCTGACCCCACCACCGGATGAAGTTTACAGCCTCCATAGAAAGCTGTCAGGTGCATTCCTGGCTTGCATCAAGATAGGGGCAGTTGTGCCCTGCAGAGAGATGTTGTTCCAAGTTTATGAGCAATATAATTTCAGTAATGATTATTCCGATGTAGCATCTAGTACTGCATAGATTACCTTTTGTATGCGGACCTGCCAAATTGTTCATCGGCTGCAGCTCATTTTTCTTGAGAGTTTTGGCAGTCACCTTTCATTCATGTTTGGGCTTAAAAAGTCAAAAGCTTGTGTTCTTGGTTTGTAAAGTCTGTTTGGATGAGACGAGTAGGATATTGTACACAATGTGCTCGAGTAGCCTTTCACCGGATAGTGGTGGAGTATCATTTTTACAAGTTTTTTGGTGGAGGAATAAAAACATTGGAATAAAGTTTATTTTTTGGCGACTACTTTACACAGTTCAAATGTTGTAATGGTGTTTTTCCAATACCCGAGCCGCCGGAATTACTTGATGTAATTAACTGGTACTTGATGTATTTAACCGGGCATTCCAAATTCGTTTCTCATGCATATAAATACAAAAGGCAATGGAAGAAATTGGAAGGGAGGAGGGTTAATCCCTGTTCAACAAAATCATCATCATTTCATCAATCATCATCATCAGTCCACCAAAGCATCAATGTAAACTTTGCTATGGCCACCCTGCAATTTGTCCCTGCTGAGAAAAGCAAACCATGTCTACTAAGAAAAATCTACCCAGCAAATCCCACACATCGAAATAAACGGTGCATCATCAATCCACTAAAGCATGAATGAAAATTTTGCTACGACCACCCTGCAATCTGTCCCCACTGGGAAAAGCAAACCATGTCTACCAAGAAAAATCTATCCAAAAAATCTCACACATCGAAATAAACGGTGCAGAGTACAGCACTGCCAATTCCGCACTTGTGCAGGGTTCAAGTTAGGGGTGGGCACAATTTCCCGAACCCGAACTCCGAACTCCGAACCCGAACCCAAATTACCCGAACCCGAATTATCCGATCACTATTTCGGGTAGGAACTTGAGAAACCCGAATTTAATTCGGGTAATTCGGGTTTTGACTCCCGGTACCTGAATTACCCGAACTCCTTTAAAACCTAATAGATTACGGTCTAATCCACTTACTTGACCCAACAACGCAATAAGAAATTTAATTGTTATATTTATTGATTGCTTGTTTGTTTGATTTGTGCAATAATAGCGATATGTTGATCTTACTTTTGTATTCCATCCTTTTTTTTTACTTGTTGCCTAATGAGAGAGACAATGATTTGTCAATTGATCGGGTATTTTCAGGAAAACCCGAACCCGAAATTTCGGGTATTGCTTTTTTCGGGTTAATTTCGGGTAGCATTTTTAGATACCCGAATTTTCCATTACCCGAATTACCCGACCCGAATTACCCGAACGCCCAGGGCTAGTTCAAGTCCCACGTCACTCCCTTTCTTCTGATTCTTATTCCAAAACTGACTAAAAACCACACGACACCTCCTACCGCCTGCTTCCCACCTCCCCCCTTCGCCTCTCCTCTCACCCTCCGCATCCCGTAGCCTCCGCCACCTGCTTCCATGGACGACGGTGGCTGCTATGCTCGTGGTGGAGGGCGCCGGCCACACCCCCGCCCGTGGGGGGGGGGGGGTGGCGCAGTCCGTCCCTCCCAACTCCACCCCGCGTCTCAGGGCCGGCCAAGGCCTGTGCCTCCCCGCAGCTTCCAACGCTGCCAAAGAAAATTGGCTAGCTCATCATCCAATTATAAAGAATTGGCTGAAAATTTTAATATGATCATTGATCATAACGATGAGCTAACCAAGAAAATTGAGATTCTTGAACAAACCAAGGCTACCTCTAAAAGGGCATCAACATCTATTTCAAAATCTGAAAAGGTTGTCTCCACTTCTTGATTTAATTGATAAAACTAGCTCACCATCTTGCAATGAGACTTGCTGAGAATGTTGTTGTAGAAAATTGTGATGATCTCATTGCCCAAGAAAATGAAGAGGTCAAGCCAGAAGTAGAAAGGTTCTTAAGAAGGATAAATGGAAAATCAATTTGTCATGAGTACAAGAAACAACCTCCTCAAGATAACCGTCCTAAGATGGTGAAGAAGCTTGAGAAGGGAGCAACTGTAACTTGCAACTTACGCCATCAAGGTCACAAGTCCTATGAGTCCAAAAACAAGAAGAAAGGGAAATAAAATAAGAAAGTCAACTCCAACACCAAGCCTTATTTGAAGGTTGACAAGAAAAAGAGCACACCCTACCTCCTCAAAAAAAATGATAACAAGGTTTTTATATATCCTTGGAGGCTTAGCTTTTTAGAACACCTAATACACACCCTCTTAGGGTGTCACGGTTCTTTCAGATAATCAATAACCAAACCTAAATAACCGAGACCGAAATGGAAATGATCGAAAACAATATTTTCGATCCTATAAATTCAGTTCCCGAGATCTAAAATAACTTCAGTTTATTCGGTTCTTGAGCTCGGGTAACCAAATAACTGAACTACTATCTCTATTAGACTCAATAGTAAATACAGCCCAGGCGAAATCGATACCCGCCCTGGGTTGCCGACCGGCCACGACGGTGTCATCAGAGGAATGAAACTAAAATTCAGGGTTATATGAGTCAGCAAATTTTTTTCAGGGTTGAGGGAATTGAGCTATCTACTGGTGTCATAATTGGAATTTTCTAACAAATGAGGGCAGGTACATTGGTTCGCTTTAAAGGTTGTTTCATGCAGTGACATATAATTTTGAGACGACATCAAGATAACTTCTACAATGACTTTTTTTTAGTTATCTCATAGTTATACCATACCCCTTACTTTATGGCTGAAATAAATAAAGACTTTGAGTTGTATGGCAACAACAACTCGTACAACAGTAGGAAGTAGTCTCATACTCCTAAATTTTAGCCTATGAGACGGTTGTTTCACGAGGCAACTACCTCTTTCTCTCACCTCTCTCTCCTTCACATCACAAAAAATCGTATGTGCCATTGCATAAGACGACCTATAAGACCACTGATATATAGCAATGTATCTGGAAGGCAAAATAACCAAATTCGTCTCTAAACTATGATGCTCGGCTCAATTTGGTCCCTACACTATGAAAAGATCCAATGTAGTCCTTGAACTATTCTAATCGGCCCAACTTCATTCTTGATTTCAATGTGGTATGCCATGTAGGCTCCTCCATTCACCATCCGTCAGTTTGGGGTGTGAAATACCCTTTTTATGCTCCATCCACAGAGTAGGTTTCCAATAGATGAGCTGCGCTACCTAGGAGGGGCGGCGACATGGCTCGATGCGGGCAGGGGGCATCGACGAGCTGGCTAGCGGCGCGCACGGTGGTTGGGGGAGCAAGCATGGAATGTTGCGAGCTGAGCTGCTTGTGGCAAACCTGCTATGTGGATGGAGGGTAAAAGGGGCATTACACATTCCAGTTGACTGGACGACGACTGGAGGAGCCTACGTGGCATGTTAGATCATCTCCAAGAGCTCTTGTATACTTGATGAGTTAGCTAAAAAAAATCTCATCAAAACTCGGATCCAACAAACTTTATATTTTGCTCCACTAGCTATCTTGTTTTCTATCTACTCCCCCTTGCTGGGCAAAAAAAGAAGACATGTCCCACTCGCCATCTTCCGTGGCTCGCACCCCTGTGTACCTCGCGCCGCTCCACTCCCCCTGCATGTCCCGCGCTGCCCATGACGTCGAGCGCCGCCCCGACCATCCCAGGCCACCGGCGAGCGCCGCCCCGCCATGCTGATCCACTGCCGGGCGCCGCGCACGCCGTCGAGCCCGTCGTCCCAGGGCCGCCACCGAGCGCCGCCCTCAGCGTCTCGAGCCACCGTCGAGTGCCGCCCCTGCCCCAGCCGTCCCGGGCCACCACCGAGCGCCGCCAACGCCGTCACAGGCCGCCGTCTAGCGCTGCCTCTGCTCCCGCCTCCGCCGTCTCAGGCCCTTGCCGCGCGCGCGCTGATCAGGCTGCGCGGCTATGGGAGGCCTGGGAGCAGGTGAGGGGTAGTAGGAGGCGGAGCACAACCTGAGCGTCCTCACTGCACCGCCCCCCGCGGCGCAGGTGAGGAGGAGGGCGGCGGTGCGGCAGCTTGCCATCGGGAGCAAGAGGAGAGGTGGAGAAGAAAATAAAAAAATAAGTATGACATGCGGAGTCCACTATCTCAGTAACATATGGAGAGTACAGTTTTAAAGGATATATTAGTTTACTCACTATGTAGGAGGTCTTATATTTTTTACAAAGCTTGTAAAACTTTAAATTTAGCTAAAATTATAAAAGAGCTCTTGGAGATGCTTTTACATTGAAATCAAGGATGAAGTTGAATCGATTAGAATAGTTTAGAAATTGAATTGGACTTTGAACTGAACAGTTCGCGAACGAACTTAGGCCTCGTTTAGATGCGGAAAATTTTGGGTGTAAAATATTGTAGCACTTTTGTTTGTATTTGATAATTATTGTTCCGCCATGGAATAACTAGGCTCAAAAGATTCGTCTCGCAAATTATAGTCAAACTGTGTAATTAATTATTTTATTTAGTTATATTTAATATTTTATGTATGTGTTCAAAGATTCGATGTGATGGAAAATTTTATAAAATTTTGAAATTTTAAGTCCATCTAAACAAGCCCTTATCTATTTTGCCTTCCCGTAAATGAGCAACCTCTGATCCAGCAATCCTCTAAAACGGTTGGGCTGCCGTCGCCGCTCGTCATCCGTCGCGCCACCCATGGTGCCGCCGCTCTTCCTCCCCCGCATTCACTTCCATCCTCACTGCCTCCCCCTCCCCCGCCTACGCCGCCCCGCCGCCATCCGCCTCAGCCTCAAACCCCTCTGCTCCTCCTCTTCATCGGATTCTCCAGCGCGGACCCGGCCTCCCCTCCACGGCCCCTCGCTCCGCCGCGGCCGCGCCCCGCCGGACCACCCGGATCCCTTCGCCCGCGCCTTCGACCTCGCCGCGCTGCGCGTGCCCGCCCCCGCATGCGCGCCCCTCGAGCGCCGCCTCCGGGGCCACCTCCTCAACTGGCCTCGCGTCCGCAACGTCGCCCGCCTCCCCAACGACCAGGGCCTCCTCTCCCTCGGGCTCTCCCTGCCGTCCCCTGCCCCGCGCCATCCCGCCTCGCCGGCCACCGCGGTGGCGCGGCGGGAGAAGCTGGCCCGCGAGTTCAACGCCCGGGGATTCCTGCGGTTCCCCAACCTCGCCCGCCTCTCGCGGCCCAGTCCCGCCGCGCGGAAGAGGAGGGAGAGGAAGGGAGACGGTGGCGACGAGGAGGCGACGCGGGAGCGCGACAGAGACAAGGCGTATGTGGTAGAGGTGGTCGGGGAGCGAACGGAGGACGACGACGACGAGTGGAAGGGGTTAGTCGGGGAGGAGGGCTTCGGGAGAGGCGCGTGGCGGATGGGCCCCACTCGGCTGCTGCTGCTGGACGAGAGTTACGCGGAGAGGAGGGTCGATGACCTGCCGGAGGCTGTCAAGGTGCTGATTTCTTCTGGTGCACTCTCTGTAGTATCAGTTTTGTAATTTTAAAATGGCATCCAATGGAGGGTTCCCTGTTGAATGTTATTCTGGTTAATGTTCGCACAACTTAATCTGACATTTCAAACTTCTAAAATAAGACACTGCTGCATCTCTTAAAGATGTATCAGTAAAGACCTTGCAGTTGCAGTACTATGTTTCCGGCTGAGGTTAAATACATGAAGCCGAATGGTCACTATCATGCTTGTTTCGAACCAAAGGTCTGATTATATTTTCCAAATCAAACTTCAAGGCTTTAGGAAGCTGCACCGGAATGCTGTATCATGAGGAAAGTTAAAAAGAAATGATGAATATTTTACTTCTATGCCAGATTTCCTCTGAAAATTCTGGTGCATTTTTTCATGATGAGTAAAATTGTGATGACAGTTTTCTATTATCTCTAATAATTTAAGTCCGTCACGAAATTTATGCCTATAATCTTTTCTCTCTCAGTACTAGTTTATCTTGCATTGTTCTGTTGGAGATTTGTTTATTGATTTAGTCACTTCTTTTTCAGGATGTGTTAGACCATGAAACTCAACAGGATGGATCATCAGCATATGAGCTTATACGCTGTCAGCTAACCTTGTTCTATAATTACTGGCCAATGAATGAGGTACCTTTAGCTTTCCTGTGATCTAAGTACCATTTGCTTCCCATTTTGTTTTACTGAATCCTGATAGATTTCTGGTTGTTTCATGCATTTTCTATTGGGGATACCACAAATTGCTTCCCTTCATCAAGATCATCAAAGTGGACTCTGCAATGTTAATTGAATAAACTAATTCAATCAGAAGTATTAGATGATGACTCTCCTCTTGTCTCTATGTTTCATTTAGGAAATTCTTAGAATTGTAAGAACCTAATGTAAATTCCAATAACAATATAGTTTGTTCTAGATGGAACCCTATTGTTGGTATTATTCCTGCCATTCCACAAGGTTTGTCAACAGCCTTGGGAGAAAACGTTCCACAATGTTTGTCCATTGAGGATATTGAGGATGTAGTTATTGTACTATCACTACCCCTAATTAAACTCTCCACTAGAAGATAAATTGTTGTATTATGACATTTAATAGGGTCATGGTTGTGTGTTGTACTCAGGGTTCTACTGTTTTATTCTTTAATATAATGAGATGCAGCTCTCCTGCTTAGTCAAGGAAAATAAATAATAGGGTCATGGATGGTGATTTCACATTGAATTTATTAAACTAGTAATTCCTTGGTCTGTGCACATGGTGTACTGTGGACAAATATAGTTCAATGGAGGGAGTAACACTAATGAAACCAGATCATGAAAACTGTTGCATCCCACTTCTCCACAGAGTTGAAGGTTTTCAAGCCATGTGGGTTAAAACCGATAAGCTTGCTCCACAGCAAATGGTTATACCCATGCAAAATTAGTTCGTGCATGCAGTACTTCCTTTCTTGTTTGTCGCAAGAAACATTTAGCCATTATTTTAGCTATTAAGATGGTAAGAAAGTCGATCTTGTCAACTACTGTTCTAGAGTAAGATTTTCCTGTTCAATAAAGGTTAAAGGATGAATTCCGTTTTTGACCATTAAACCCAAATCCAGTTTTAGCCATTGAACTCCCATACCATATAACTTTCGACCCATCAAATGTTAAAATCAGATTTTTTTTTTGGGCCATTCACTCATTACTTACCTGTTTTAGGTGTAGATGTGGTAGTAGAGGCCACCCATCAGATATCTTTTTTGGCAAGCTTAGGCTGAGTGAGCACTAAAACAGCTAAGAAAATACAATGGCCCACCTGTGATCCTATATCTTCTGTAACCATTTTATGACGCTGGCTGTTTCTCTTTCTTTTCTGGCTCCGTTTCTCTCCCTTGTCATCTTGTCCATTATAGGCTATTACGGCATGGGCAGCGGCTTCCAAACGTGTTGCCAATCGAATCCGCATGGCCCCAAATTGTGTTCCTTGCAGTCCAAATTGAGCTCACTGGTTGCGAATTGAGCCTACACACCAGCCAAATCGAGCTCCCACACTGCCAAATCAAGAAGAGGAAGGGGTATGTGGTGTTCGCTGATACTGGAGCATGGAGGTTTTCCCATCCATGGTGGCATTCAGCTTCCTCCTGAGGTTCATCATCATCTTTCTTGCTGGGGTTTTCCAAGTAGGCTGCCTGAAAGGGTTGATCTTTTTTTTTCTCCTTTTTGTTCCTTTCCTCTTTCATTTTCTGTCGGTAGATTTGATCTGACAATGTGTAGATGATTCCGCTCCTGCATCTGCGTTCAGCAGGAACCTTTAGGCAACCCAATGATTTATGCAAGGACAGAAGAGGGACAAAGGAGATGAGGCTCACAGACCTTGGACAGTTATTTTCTCTGGGAGCCTGGCATACCAGAGGTCCTGCTGGTGCTTGGAGTGGACCTGCCGTCGTGTACTTTGTCCGCGAGGAGCAGGCATGGCATGTCTTCTTGCGGATGGCCACCGTGTTCGTCTGCGTTGGCGGCAGCATGCTCTTCTACATAGCTGTCTCAGCAGCAGTCAACCTTCATGCATCAGTCATTGTTAGTGTAGACGGGTGACGCGGGAGAAAACAGGATGTTAATGGCTTAAGGGCTGATAATATCTGGTGTGAACAGTTGGGCGGTCTAACTTCAGGCATTTGAGTGCAATGGCAAAAATAGGACTCCGGCAATAGTTTGAGGGCCAAAACTTTCTTCCAATATAATGAAAATTGTTCTATGGATAGTGGGCACTTGGTTTCATAGACGTGACAGATACTTCATATTATATAGGGTACATGGGTGTTCCAGAAAAAGAAATGTAGAAACTAGATGTTGCTGGACATTACCTTTTTTTTACTTTACTCTATTGGTTTCAATTTAGTGAAACGTTAGATTATTTTAGAACAATATCTTCAAACACCTGCTTTGGGAGACCTCTAATTTGTGTAAGTGTCTAACGCTTGCGCATTGTCCAATGTCCAGGTAGCACTGCCTTTGCAAATTCAGGATTCAGACAAAAGGTTCAGTCTGTCCAGGTCAGATTGAATTGTCTCAAGATCTGGTCTATCCTAGTTTTCTTGTAGACCGTCGATTAACTCTCGCTTCAAAGATGTTGCCATGGAGAAAAATGCACTTTGATATCTACCTGATCACACATTGACAACACACACCCATAAAGTGTTGATTTGCTAGCATTTAGTTCAATGCATATCACAAGTTTGCAGTATTATTTTTCTTCCCAAAATGCTTCGCAATGGGTTAACTTAGGAACATTTTTCTGGCAATGCAATTGGATTTTTGTGGAGGTAGGGATGCATTAACATGTTATAGCACCATTAATTGTGCAGCCCATTAGACATGTGATGTCAAGCTGTCAACTTACATAAGTTTGGAAAGTTATGGACAGCTTATACACTGATATATTTTTTATTTAATGTTTTTAACTATTTGATTCTTGCTAATCTTTTGTAGGTTTTAGAGGCATTACTCCCTGAAGGCATAATAATTCCTACAGGTTTTGAAACAGTAGGGCACATTGCACACTTGAACTTGCGGGATGAGCATCTACCTTACAAGAAACTTATCGCTCAGGTACTAGTGATACAAGATATGCTGGTGTCCAACATTATTTTGAGTATGTTCATTCCATCCAATACCTTGATTTGAGTTGCAGGTGGTTCTGGACAAAAACAAGCCAAAAATCCAAACTGTTGTCAACAAGACGGATGCTATTCAAAATGACTATAGAACTATGCAGCTTGAAGTCTTAGCTGGTAACGATTCCCTTCGTACAATGGTCATTGAGAGCGGCCTCCGTTTTCAAGTTGATCTTGGTGCAGTGTATGTTCTTGTTCCCACCTGGCTCATAGTTTGGATTCATGGATGTTACTAAGATGATTCCATTCAGTAGCACCATAGGATGACACATAGTCGTAATGCTGAGTTTTAATACAGACAGGAAAGGTGTAGAGAGCTGCTCAATTGTTATGGCTAATGGGTTGGCCCTGGCTTTGGGGTCAACCAGCAAGGCCCTAAAGGATAGGGGTGTACTGTTCACGCGGTTACTGTAGCGTGTGCATAGTACCGTGCGTTAAGTTAGTTGGTTTATTGGCTCTGCCCGGATTAGATCGAGTTGTTAGTTTGTTAGGGTAATCTGTTAGTCTGGGCAGCTATGAATATCTAGTCGCATCATCAGTTGTAGGTAAGCAAGAACCCTAAAAGTAATCAGAGCCTCTAGAGGGAGGGTGACGAACAGGTCTTTCGTGCTATCCTTATTCCCTAGTCCTACCATATCATCAATGATCCAAGGTGTTGATTCCCAAATAGATCAAATTTTCATTGTTTTACTGTGTTCTTCATTATAAAAGGAGCTAAGCATATTTGCCCATTATAGGACAAATTTTTCATATTTATTATGGAGAAGTCCTTTTACAAAGAAGATATGTTAGTTGCATTTATATCTCTGAAAAGCCAAAATCTACTGATATAAAGCAAGATCATAGCACACTTCTCCAGATTACATGTTTCTGTAAAATGAGCAAAAGAAATGGAAGATATATTTTCATTCATAGTTTGTGTTTGTGCGAGGCCTTGATACCCTGCTTTATCCATAATATTGTCGACTGAAAGGTCTGCCTGTATATTGTTTCCTTTTTCTTACATATATTTCAATATAGTCATTTGTTCATCCAATTTAGTACCCCAGTATCATATGGCTTTCGGCACAGAAATCCTGTGCCTGCAATGCTCATGGCACTGAATAGCTTGCAGGCTGATGTGTATATGATAGAAAATCGGACAAACCTTAGTGCCTCAGGGAAAACACACACAAAATCACAGGGTTTGGAGATGAAACTAGCCACCTTTTTCATATTATTATGTGGGGGAGAGAGAGTATTCAATTGTATGAAGGTGTGTGATTATCAAAGTATTAGAGTATATTTGGTAGTTGTAGATATACGTATCGTAGACTGCCATATGCATCCCGGGGAGTCTTGCCCCCCAAGTCTTGTACTCTTATATATACCCGCCGAGGCCTCAATGCAATACATCCATTATACAACAATCCTATTATTCTACATGGTATCACGAGATTAGGGTTTGGGATCCTAGGCTAAACCTTCCGCTGCCGCTGCCCTCGCCCCTGTCTTCCTCACGCCACTGATCGTCCTCCATGGTGCGCACCCAGAGCGCCCACAAGACGGACTTCTAGCGTGCCCCCGGGGAGATCACTCATGTCAATCTCCGCCGGGGGCAGCGCCCTCCTCGATTTCCATGGCGGATCCCGTTAGTCCGCCACCCCCATAGTGTCTAGCAGCAGCAGATCGGAAAGTACCTCATCATCCGCCATGGAGACGTCGACGACACCTTCGTACTGCGCTGCCGTGGTGGCAGTCGCGGCCTCCAAGTGCTCGCGCTCTACCCCGTGCTGCAATGGTGGCAGCAGGGGCTCGTGCGTGGCGCATCCACCTCGTCGCCGGCGGACTTCTTGGCTGCCGCTTCGCTTCCACCCGACCCGACGGGGTCCGCCGTCACCCGTGCGGGATCCGCCGGCGCCGCTCCTGGCGGGATCCGCCGCCCCTTCCGGCTGGGAGCCGCCGCCCCCTGCGGGATCCGCCGGCGCCGCTCCTGGCGAGATCCGCCCGCCCTGCCCTCCTCCACATCGCCACATGCTGGACCGTCCCCGCCCTCTGACTCTTTCTACCTTGCACTCTGGTTTTGACCATGGCGGGCAAAAGAGATGGAAGAGGATAGGGGTGGTGAGGGTACCCCGCCGGCTATGTGCACCTTGAGGTTCTACACGATTCATTGCTGCTGTATGTCTTTTTGGTTTACCCAATCAGAGATCGGGATTGCGTCGCCCGCCGCCCGTCGACCTCGCGCCTATACTTCGACGTCGGCGTCGACTTCACTGGCCACTTCTTCCTCTTCGACCCTGCGGCATGGTGAGATGGCCGGCACCCTAGGGGGCGCTCGTTTGCGCCGCCGCCTACATCGCCGCCTCGTCCGCACGTCGACCTTCGCCGGCTCGTCGTCGCCTTCACCGATTGGGACGCCTTCGCCGACTTCGCCCACCGTCGTCTCGCCTCACGCTACTCGGTCTGATCAGCCGAAGTGCGTGATCCACCCGGCTCCCGTGACGTCCGTCCTCGTCGAGCGCGCCCTTCACCGAGCATGGAGGGTTGTCGCTGCGTCGCCTCTTCGGGCAGCAGTGGCGTCACCCCCGTGGTCTTCTCCGCCGTTGCTTCCTTACCGCCGCCGACCACGTCTACGACCTCTCGTCGACTCGTCGCTGCGCTCTTCGCGCATGGTCTTCGTCAAGCTGTATGAGTTCTTCGCCGTCTCTTTCGAGCGCCGCCGCCGCGTCATCCGGATCATTCGGCCTCGTGCTGGAAAATTTGGGTTCCCCTCCTCGCTTCGTCTAGCACAACCACGTCGCCAGCGTCGCCATCTCGTCCCCGACTACTTTGTCTACTCCAGCAACAGCAGGCGTTGACGTCTTCTACCTCGCCTTCTTCTGCGCCTGCGACCGCCATGGAGGCCTTCTCTGCTAGTCCCCGCGGCGACGGCGTCTGGTTGTGCATCCTCCTTTGCACGTCCGGTATTGACAACACTGGTGCGTGCCCATCGTCCCTGATGCGTTCTCGAGCCTGGCAATCTCGGGCATGTGTCGCCTGATGGCCTGACTGCATTGACTTCGGCATCGCTCCCTCTACGACTGCCTCGACGCGTCGCCATCTTCGTCTCCTGCGTCTTCTCCATTACGCCACCACCATGACGCCTCCTCGTGCGCCCGCGGCTTCATGTGCGGCTACCTTGTCTTCGGCAGTCTTAACAGTTCTACGTCGACCTCGGCTACTCTACGCACTGCATCTTCGACCATGGTTCCTCGCCCTCCATCTCGGCTACCTCGACATCGGCACAAAGGGCTACCATCCGCATGAGTTACTCGCCGGTTTTATCTCCAGTCGCAGCATCCGCACTACACCGACGTTATGACTGCGGGGGGATGTTAGTTTGTTGGCTCCTGCTTTCGGCTTCTTCTCCAGTCTCACCGTCTGCGGTGCTCCCGCTGTGACCGCGGAGGAGTATTAGAGTATATTTGGTAGTTGTAGATATACGTATCGTAGACTGCCATATGTATTCCGGGGAGTCTTGCCCCCCAAGTCATGTACTCTTATATATACCGGCCGAGGCCTCAATGCAATACATCCATTATACACCAATCCTATTATTCTACACAAAGTTTATGGATGGAACTGAAGTATCAACTCCCCTTTTGGCTATGGACTACAAAGTTGAAGGGTGAATACAGAAAAAAAATCTTAACACATGATGATGCTCAAATCACTACTTTTTGTTGGTTATTTATGCCCGGTTTTTATTCTAGAACTAAATAGATTACCCACTTTTTCTTAAGCATGCCTTACGTATATTTTCAAAAGAGTAAATTGCACTCCAAGTCCCCAAACTTGTCTCGAAGTTCCACATAGGTCCCTAAACTCTCAAATCGTGCATCTGGATCCCTAAACTCTGTTAAGTGGTTCATTAGAAGTCCCAAACGCGCCATGTGAGCTTCCCACGCTGACGTGGCATGCCACATGGCGCCACGCTGGACAATATTTACAAAATGAACCCCCTACTTTGATTATCTTCTACTATTTGATCCTTTCTCTCTCTCCCCCCTTCACTAATGTCTCTCTCTCCCCCATGATCTCGCGGTGGCCGAGTTGCCGGCCCTTGCCCGTGCAGCTGCGGGGGAGCTCGGCGGTCCCACTGTGCGGTGAAGGAGCTCACGCCTCTCGCCTGCGCACCACCTCGACGCCATCACCTCATTCTGCTCCTGATGTAGCTTGCGCACGCCGTTGCCGCCGCACCTCGCCTGCGGGCCCATCGCCCGCCAGCCCCTGCCGAGCCTCACTCGTGGCCGCATCTCCCTTGGGCCGCCGCCGCGCCTCCCTGGCAGTGGCCACATCGCGCGCAGGCCCTCGCCACCGCGAGGGAGGAGGAGAGAGCAGGGCCGCGAGGGAGGAGGATGGAGGATGGAGCATGGCGTAGCGGGGCAAAGCGAGGCAGCCGCGAGGGAGGAGAGACGCCTACCTTCGCGTGCAAGGGCCGCCGCAACTTCCTCTCACCGGCGAGGCGCCCGCTCCATGGACTCGCCGTGGCCGTTGTCCGCACGGGACGGAGGCACGGCGGAGGGAGCAAGGGCAGCGAGGGTTCGGCCGGCGCCATAGCCGCGAGGGAGGATTGAAGAGGGGCGCTGGAGAGGGAGGAAGGAGGGGCGCCGGACCGAGGTCGAGGTCCCCGACGCCGGATCTGGCCGCAGGAGCGCGCGGGAGGAGGGATGAGGACGCTGGTGGCCTCCTTCGCCGCGCCATGGACGCCTCTACACCATGGCCTCCACTGCTGCCGCGCGGGCCTCCATTGCAAGGCCGCCGCCGCACAAGCCAGAGAGGGTAATTAATGTAGGGGTTCTTTTTGTAAATATTGTCCAGCGTGGCACCACGTGGCATGCCACGTCAGCGTGGGAAGCTCACGTGGCATGTTTGGGATCTCAGATGAACCACTTAACAAAGTTTAGGGACCCAGATGCACGATTTGAGAGTTTAGGGACCTATTTGGAGCTTTGGGACAAGTTTGGGGACCTGGCGTGCAATTTACTCTTTTCAAAATTTCGCCTGTATGTTTGGTTTCCTATCCTTATACTTGATGATGATCTGGTGCAGCTATTGGAATTCTAGATTAGCCACAGAGAGGCAGAGGCTCGTCAACGATATCTTTAGAGACTCTGATGTTGTTTGTAAGTTACAACCTTGCATTTTGTTTAGCACTGTAAGATTATTGCTGCTTGTAGAATCAGGGCCAGTCATATACTTTGCTGAAGCTGCGTTGTCGCATATATAATCAGGGCCAACCATGAGCCCTACTCCTTTCGGCACCTATTGGTCTTGTCCGCTCCATAATTAGTCTTACTAGACAATGTCTTTGCTGAAAGTTTTGTCGGACACTGCCTTCTGTTGAAGTTGAAATATTGTACCTTTGCAGTGCTTGACATTAATTAGTTTCTATTTTATTCAGTCTGAGAGCTTGTCTAAACAATACTCAGTTATCATGCTATTCCTTCCTATGGTTCTCCGCTGCGTATGATAAGCCTATACAGTAGCTGTCCTAATCTGTCAACACATATATTTATTTGTCATATCCATCTTATGCAAACAGCCTTACATACCTGGAAGAACTAGCAGAGTCAACAATTTCAGATGTGATCCTGATAATCACAGAAAATCATGGAATCTCATATTTTGGTAATGCCTTGGGATTCTAGGCCATGAGATGTTAAATGCATGCATTACACCAAATAAGCATTGAGGTCGGGCGCGAATAACTGAAACATTTAGACTTACTCTGTTGTTTGTTTGAAATTTATTGGGCGTTGACTTGGAAGTGTGTACTTCACCCATACCCTCTTCTTAATTCGTAAGTAAACCAATTATTGATTATCTCAACCTGATGCAGGTGATATGTTCTCTGGGGTTGGTCCCCTAGCAATTTCAGCTGCAAAAAAGGTCAAATATGTCTATGCAAATGACATAAACCCTACTGCAGTGGAATACCTCGAGAGAAACATGGTTCTTAACAAACTAGAAAGGAAAATAGAGGTATTGACTTTGAGATATGCAAGAAAACATACCATCTATTTCTTTTTATAAATATTTATGCTGTGGCTTCTAGCTTGAAGTGTAAATTGCATAAATAAATAAAATACTGGCAGCCTATCATCAATATTGGTGCTGTTACAGGCAAGAAAATCTTTGATTGAAGATGTTAAGCTTGTACAGTGTATACCATTTCAGTGTAGTGCAGTTCCTAAAGCTTATTACTACTGTGAGATGCTTTTTAAAGTAATTACCTGTGGAAATATACCATTTCAATTTTCAATCATTTTGTTTTTATGTTTTGACCTTCATAATATTAGGAAATGTAAAGCTAGGGATTTCTCCCTTCCACTAGCCATCGGCTATATATATAGAACTTGTTGGATAAGTAAGTATAGTGTTCAGTGTTCATTTGCCAGCCATCTTCATGATATTTGGTGAATTAATTTTTTTTGCTGGATAGGTTTTTAACATGGATGCTAGAAGGTTTGTCAGTTCAATATATTCAAGCCAACATGTGCATCCAGTCACACAAATAGTAATGAATTTGCCCAATGATGCTGCAGATTTTTTAGGTGGGTATTTCCAAATTTCTTTTGTCATTTTGTGAGTTGGCTAATATGAAAGTAGTACTTGTAATTGATTTTTTTGTCTTTTCTCCTGAATGAAGCCTCCATTAATACAACTGTTTAATTTTAGAAAGTACAGTAGACTGAACCGTCCAAATGTATGCATGATTAGATCTCCTCCCTTGCTTTATTTCCTTCTCATGGTCTTACCCTAGTCTGAGAATCATCAGATTTTATCGACATTGTTTTTTGTTTGGACTTTTGGAGGACCTCCACATTAGAAATCAAAAGATTGCAAGTCAGTATTATTATTTAAAGAACATTAACAACACCTTTTAATATGTTTCCATGTTGAATTGATTTTGAAAAACTCATTCACAAAGATATCATCGAAATGTTTTCCCCAGATGTGTTTAGAGGGATCTTGAGGATTAGTCAATCAGGACTGCGTTGTGTCATGCCGATGATCCATGTTTATGGATTTTCCAAAGCAGAGGATCCTGAACACGACTTCAATGAGGTAAGTATTACCGCAGCAACATTTTTCTTTTATGTTCAGATTCCTTTTGTATTGAACTTTTTCCTACCACGTCACTTGGTTTATCAGTACCTACGCCTAAAATTGCAGAGGATAAATGTAGCATTGGGGGATAACGTCGACAGTGTTCAAATGCACAGGGTACGGCTTGTTGCACCTGGGAAATGGATGATATGTGCATCTTTTATTCTTCCAGAATCAGTTGCCATTGCACAGCCGAATTACATTAGCTGTTGAATTTTTTACTGTTCTTACCTCTCTTTGTATTATGTCCGCAAATTTTTCGAAGCAGATTATTTAGATGGTATGTAGATCATTTGACTACATGGGCCCTGTTCGGATGGCAATAACCGGCTGGGCTGGGCTGGAACGGGAAGCAGGATGGGAGGGGGGGGGGGGGGGGGGGTGCAAAAGATGAGGCCGAACGGCGGCTGATCAGCCAGCCGGCTGCTCCCAGCCATCCGAAGCGGTTTTTATATTTTTGTTTTTTACAAAAATATATTTTCGATTTGAAAATTTACATGAATATACCCCGCTACCGGGCGGCCGGGAAAAAAAATTACACGTAGGTCCCTGGGGGCCGGTCGCCCGGCAGCGGGGCGGCCGGCCCCCAGGATGCCCGCCTGCGGGGCGACTGGCATCCCATCACAGCACCAAGCGCACGGGCCGATGCAGCAGGTCAGCGCTGCCTCATCAGGGACGCACGACCAGGAGCAGGCAGCCCGCGCAGCTTCAAGCTCAGCAGCAAGGCAAGGTAATTTTCTATAGCTAATTCTCATGTCGTGTCCCTTTCATGCTACAGGAATGTTCAGTTATTTAATTGCTGCATGTTTGCTCTGGCCGGCTCTTCTGAGTAATGGATTAGCTTTTACTCGATAATCTTTGCTAGTCTTTGTTTTCTTAATTAAGAGGGCTCTTTTATAGTATCTAGTCTATTTATTTTGGTGAGTCTCTTAATTGACTTTTTAGTTTAGGTTTGCTTCCGCTACTTATCTGTGACCAAAGGCTGTTCTTTGTTTGCTTAATTAAGAGGGCTCTTTTATAGTATCTAGTCTATTTATTTTGGTGAGTCTCTTAATTGACCTTTTAGTTTAGCTTTGCTTCCATTATTTATCTGTGACCAAAGGCTGCTTGGTCACAGATAAACAGTGGAAGCAAAGCTAAACTAAAAGGTCAATTAAGAGACTCACCAAAATAAATAGACTAGATACTATAAAAGAGCCCTCTTAATTAAGCAAACAAAAACTAGCAAAGATTATCGAGCAAAAGCTAATCCATTACTCAGAAGAGCCGGCCAGAGCAAACCAGAGCAAACATGCAGCAATTAAATAACTGAACATTCCTGTAGCATGAAAGGGACACGACATGAGAATTAGCTATAGAAAATTACCTTGCCTTGCTGCTGAGCTTGAAGCTGCGCGGGCTGCCTGCTCCTGGTCGTGCGTCCCTGATGAGGCAGCGCTGGCCTGCTGCATCGGCCCGTGCGCTTGGTGCCGTGACGGGATGCCGGTCGCCCGGACCTGCATGTAATTTTTTCTGCGATTTTTTTTAGAAATGCCCGCTGCCTGGTGGACAGGTCTCGGTAGCGGGGCGGCCGGGGTATATTCCTGTAAATTTCCAAATCGAAAATATATTTTTGTAAAAAACAAAAATAAAAAATATGCGCCATCCGAACGGGCTGAAAGCGTTGGACTGAATTGTGAATCTAGTCCACTGAACTACTGGCCGGACGGCCTGAGGATGGTGTCCTTTCATCGTCACTGCTACTCCCTCAGGTGGTTTTTGCTAATCTAGATTTGTAGAGTTTGCTATGCATCTAGATAAGCACTATGTCTAGATGTATAGTAAAAATTATACATTAGATTTGCTAAAACAACTTATAATTTGAAACGGAGGGAGTGTGTTTTTGGACATCCAATGAAAAATTAAAAATTATGCATTAGATTTGCTAAAACAACTTATAATTTGAAACGGAGGGAGTGTGTTATCAGACATCCAATGGAAAATTTCCCACTCGGACCCTACAATCAACAAGTCAGTTACTATTTGACGGACAAATACTCCCAGGAGTAGAAGAAAGAATAATGAAACAAACCGACGATGCTTCACTTTCTGAATGCTCCAAGAGTACAAAAGAGACTATAGTTGGATTAACCAGCTCCACATTTTTGCATTTATCCCTTTAATGAAAAGATCTGATACCTCCTGTAATGTATGTTAATATCAGTCTCAAATTTTCTAAACTTAATAGTATGGGTCTCATCAGATCTTTTTAGTTACCGACGGAGAGAGAACACACGAAATCTAACCGTACAATTTCCGTAAATGCATTCAAAATATTAAAAAAGAGATATTAGCTTTTAACGTTTAATTTCGTTGAGGTACACGTAAAAAATATTTATTATGAGCATGGACAACTCCAAACCGAAAGCAATTTGTAGCACAGGAACAGGAGTGTTGGTTCACGTCAGATTCGAAGTGAGACATACTCCCTCCATTTCACAAAGAGTGCACTTTTAAATTTCTTTAGAAAAATTAGTGGTGGCGCGAGAAGACTACCAAAGACGATTTAATCTCTAGAATTATACTTTTTGTGGGATTTTCAAATTTAGGATTGCATCTTTTATGGAACATAGGGAGTATGAAGTGTCATGTGAGATGTCGATGTCGAAGAGTTATTTAGCCTTTTGAGACGAAGACGTTATACATTTATGACGGCTTTATTATAATTTTAAATCATGTTGGTGATGAGGCGGTGAGTGAGCCGTCGATTTCGACGGTTGCCCGCGCACTGTACATATAGGTCGACGCGCACACACAGTCCATACGCTCGTGGGCTGCTTGTTGGCTTGACCACGTCAGCATTGCCACGTACGTACCTTGTGCTGTGCGCATACAGTGATACGCACATGCATGCACGCATGCGTCGTTTTTTTGTGGATTTCCTGGCCCGATTATTAACGGGTCAGAGCTAGCTGGCGAATTGAATTCTGCCGATAATAATCTGCCAAATAATTGCATGTGTCAACATACAAGATTTTCCTCGCAAAAAAATATAAGATTTAATTAATAGATATCTCTGCTTATCTAATTTGGTCAGTGCGAGCAATGAATATTGAATATACTCTCGCATAATATGGAAGCAAGCGGTAAATATTTAGCTGAACTACTAATTTATTATTCAAGCTGGATTTAATTTGGTCCATGAGTGCGTCTTTTTTATGGTTTAATTTCCTTGCTTGACTAAGAGTAAAATAAAATGCACCGCCGGATCTTAAACTTAGCTCGGGGTGTCAACCAGATCCTCAAACTTTCAAAATGCGCATTCACATCCTTAAACTTGCAAATAGTATCACGTGAGATTCAAATCACAATTGCTTAAGCTAAACCCAAAGTTATATAATTGGTTTGAATAAAAAATTATATACATAAAAAATTATAACAAAGTTTCCTTGTACAAATATGTTCAAATACAAAGGGTCTCTATAAAACTTTTGCACGAAAATGAACGTCATATGACAAAGTTTGTAAAAGGTAAGAAATAAAAAATAATGAATTTTGGAGTAAACATTGGAAAAAATATTCGGACATAAAGTTTTGAAACATAACTTTGGAGAAAAGTTTGAAACTATCAGAGTTGACTGCAAAAAATCAAAAAGTAAAATTTGGACCCACATGTAAATTAAACATCAGCATAAATACTTTAGCTTCATAATTTAAAAATGATAATTTGGACTTCACGTGACATAATTAGTAAATTTGTAGGTCTGAATGTGCATTTGAAAGTTTAGGGACCTAGATGAGTAGAGCCAAATTCAAGAACCGGCCATGGGTTGTACTCCTCGATAAATGGGTCAACTAGCTGGCAAATTGAATTTCGGTGATGTCCTAATCTAGCAAATCATTGCTGATGTCATGGTAGAATACTAAATTGATCGAGATATTTTTTTCTATAT
This sequence comes from Panicum virgatum, assembly GCF_016808335.1. Lineage (NCBI taxonomy): Eukaryota > Viridiplantae > Streptophyta > Magnoliopsida > Poales > Poaceae > Panicum > Panicum virgatum. The sequence continues at coordinate 19,545,440 of NC_053149.1, forward strand.
ATATATATATTACTCCATTCCATAGTACAAACAGTTTAAAATTTATAATAAGTAGATAATTTGGTACACACCTAGATATAAGGTATATATAAGATATAAGGTATATCTAGATACATAATTAAAATTACTTTGATATATATATATACACACACGACGAGACTAAAATGCAACAAGGTGCATTTGCTATAGCAAATGCACAGACCCTCCGCCGGACTCGCCAACCAACCACAGCTTAATCCCGCCACCCACCAGAAAGCCGCATGCAGAGAATCTTTTATTGATTTGGATAAAAAAATATAATATCTCTTAAACCGTAGCTCCGATTTCAGATCTATTTGCATCAGGTTGTTGGAAAAAATGTGCTTAACAAAACGAGATCCATGAAGACTATATTTGATGAACTTTTTTTTCAAGTATGTAATTGCAACATCACGATACTATGAGTTGCTATCATAGCTACATTATAATTGCAACTTGGCTGTAGCGTAGTTAGCACTAGTTGCGACCACTTAGAACCTTGTTTTTGCACAATTGCTACTGGTTTCAACTAGTTACAATCTAGTTGCAAGTCTAGTTAGTGAACGTTGCAACAAGGTGGATTCTGTGTACAAAATGCACTTATACCCTGCAATTGCAACTGAGAGACTACATCAATTGCAACAAGAAGAATAGACCAACTGCAACTAGACGGAACTAATTGCAACTGGACACAAACCGGTTGCAAGTCAGACAGATTTGGTTGCAACTCGGACTGACCCGGTTGCAACTGGACGCGAACTATTGCAATTGGACACAATCCAATTGCAACTAGAACAGTCACAGTAGTTGCAACTGAGAGGGTGGGTGCATATATACCATCATATATTGTCTAGTATGATCACATACTTGACATACATATTCTTCGTTGGATCAGATACATCATACATCATGAGATATACACGTGGGAGTAGTTACAAGCGAGTGTAAAAAGGATTTTTCCTATATACAAATTATAATTTGAAATGAAGGGAGTATAGTTTAAATTTTGTGGATGCATTATCTGGTCGCATATGGAAGCACGGTTTTTGGCTCAGCTAATTTATTATCCATGCTGGATTTCTTGGCTAGAGCTGGTATGTATGGTGAATTGGTGATCTGTGCTGATGTCGCTCGCTAGGAGTAGTACGCTAGGTGTGTCATCCCCTTGCTATGCGCGCGTTAAATATATATAAATAGGCGCTAGCTGGTTTAATCACGGTTCCGTCACTAGTGCTTGGTTGCTTTGTTTGCGCTGGCAGCTAATGTGCGTGCGTCGCCGGGACACGACGACGAAGAGGGAGGATCGGATCCATCCATGGGGGAAGCCGGCGGGGTTGTAACAATAACCAACAACAAGCCCTGCCGCAGGCCGCTTCTCCTTGTCGTCGCTGTCCTCGTCGTCGTCCTCGTGGTGGGAAGCTGCTGCGCCGAGGCCGCCGCGGATGAGACGAAGACGACCATGAGCAGCAGCAGCAAGGGCGACCGCGGCGGCGGCAGGAGGAGGCGGAGGCGCGCCGAGGCGGCGGCGCCGCTGATGGTGCCCATCACCGTCCTCAAGTCCGCCGCCGACGCCGGAGCCGGTACGCACGCGTGCATGCTCTTCGATCCATCTCCTTCTTCCTCCGATCGATCCTCGTCGCACCAGCTAGCCATCATGCATCCATGATCACCAGTTGCACGCGCATGCGAATTCATATCCGTCAGAGAAACATCTCCTTTAATTTTTGCTCGAGCCCGATCATCCATGATAGAATTCTCGAGGGTGTGGTACATACCACCACTATGCATGCACGGCGAGATCGATAGAGCTAGCAGTAAGTCGCCTTTGCTTGCTTGTTTTCACGTCACTGTCCAAACAACCCATCCGTCCATCTATCCGATCGATTCGGATCAGTAGGCGCGGCGGTGTGTCGGCTTGCGCGCACGGGGCACCACCGCACGGCCCCTGCAGCCCCCCGCCATTCCGGTAAGCTAGTGCGGTCGGCGCGTAGTGGGCGACGATGTTCCAAAAGCCGCTGCGTTGCGCCCGTGAGTGACCCGTCAGCCGCCACGCGATGTGGTTCCTTTCACCTACGCTTCTTTCCGTTGCTTTGGAATATATGGCTCATGGTTCCATTCAAACCCTTGACGAGAGGCAATTCTGGAAGCTAAACAATATTCTGAATGTTTTCTTTAATTTCTCTCTCCATTTCTGGAAAATGGAATATCCTCGTGGGTTGCAATTTTTTTTATGGTTATGACGAAAACGATAGGGAAACCACGCACGACGATTTGATGGGGGGAGCTCAGTGCGTTATGTGCCTTTTGACAGACAGTCTAAACAAAAATGGATGAAATTTCCTTGCAAGGGGCTTTAGATAATAACAGGACTAGCATCCTAAAGTTCGTTCCAGGTCAAAGCAAAAAACCAGGATGCATGTTAAGAGGCACGGATGACGGGTGTATTTGTACGGTTCGTTACTCCAACCGACACGGATACTTAACAAACGGCACCTGTGTCTGTGCAGTGTGCATGGATGGAACGCCGCCTGCTTACCACTTGGATCCTGGCTCCGGGGCGGGGAACAACAGCTGGATTGTCAACCTTGAGGTCAGGTCGTAGGCGCATGCCATTATTCACTCTCGAGTGTGCACAGTAGATGCTAGATTGCGCTGAACAAGTGATTTAGAACGCGTGCAGGGAGGCGGCTGGTGCAACAACGCGAGGGCCTGCCAGTTCCGCAAGACGAGCCGCCGCGGCTCGTCGGACCTCATGGAGAAGGAGATCCCCTTCGGCGGCATCATGAGCAGCAGCCCCGCCGACAATCCTGGTCCGTCTGACTGTGATGATGACCTTACAAGCTCTTGCATTGCATCGCGCAGTGTCTGCAGGGCCTTACTGATCGATCAAGTGCGCGCCACAGATTTCTACAACTGGAACCGGGTGAAGATCCGCTACTGCGACGGCGCTTCCTTCGCCGGCGAAGGCTTCGACAAGGCACAACAAACAGATCATCTTCCTATCTGTTCTTCTTTTAGTAGATTTCTCTGCTGCGAAATTTTTTGTTTATCACGTAGTAGTATTTTTGATTTGGTGGAGCTGAGGTTCAATTTGCAGGAGAATGGGTTTTACTTCCGTGGCCAGCGCATCTGGGACGCCGTCATCCGGCACCTCCTCTCCGTCGGGATGGCCTCGGCAGACCAGGTGCTGCTCACCGGCTGCTCTGCCGGAGGCCTGGCGGTGGTACTCCACTGCGACGAGTTCCAGGCCTTCTTCCCGCACACCGACGCCGGCGGCCGGGGCACCACCGTCAAGTGCCTCGCCGACGCCGGTCTCTTCCTCGACGCGTACGTCTCGTTCGGCACCACCACTTTCCTTTTCCTCCGATCCGGTGCTTGGATCACGCATGCAGGGATCATACGGTGCCCTCCCCTGCATCATGCAGTGCTGATGTCTCCGGCGGCCGCAGCCTGAGATCCTACTACTCGGACATCGTGGCCATGCAGGGCGTGGTTCCCAACCTGCCGCCGGCCTGCACCGCCCGGCTCGACGCCACCTCGGTGACCTGCTAATCCCTCCTAATCTTTTTTAAACCAAGTCGTCGTTGCTCTTCTTCTCCTGCTACAAATCCTCGGAATTGTATACATTGTCTGAACTCTGAACTGAACAGAACAGAACTGAACCTCCTCCTTGTGCATGCCAATGCAGTGCTTCTTCCCTCAGAATGTCATCGACGGCATAAAGACCCCAATCTTCCTGCTAAACGCAGCGTACGACGTCTGGCAGGTGATTAAGTATACATCACTATCCTTTTTGACAACATTGATGTATCATCCTCCTGATGATCAACGCAGCGGTTGTACTTGATCGATCAGATACAGGAGAGCCTGGCGCCCAACGGAGCTGACCCTGGCGGCGCCTGGCGAGCCTGCAAGTCCAACCGCTCCGCTTGCGACGCGTCCCAGATGAAGTTACTGCAAGGTCGTTAACCAAATGAATGGACCCGTATACTATATTCTCTCCGTTTCAAATTATAAGTGATTCCAAGAATTTTGGAGAGTCAATTTTTTTTCAAATTTGACCAAATTTATATAATAAGATAATAATATTTATGATACCAATTAAGTATTATTAGATTCTTTGTTAGCTATATTTTTATAGTATATCCATTTGATGTCATAAATTTTTATGTTTCTCTCTATAATTTTGGTTAAACTTTGAAATAATTTGACTCTCCAAGATTCTTAGAATGACTTATAATTTAGAACGGAGGGATTACGTTCCTTCTGAAGATGGAACGGTTTTCTGAAGTTCCCAGCTTAAAATTCAGATTTCAGGGACCAGATGGTCGCATCCGTGAGAGGCTTCTCCGGTTCCGGAAGCAACGGCCTGTTCATCAACTCCTGCTTCGCGCACTGCCAGTCCGAGCTGCCGGCCACCTGGAGCAACGCAGCAGCCGGCTCCCCCGCCATTCAGAACAAGGTAGCAATGCAGTGATAGCATCTTCAGTCGTTAAATATTTGTACACGTGATTTGAGAATGTTTATTAAGTATGCTGCGTTGTCGCGCATGCAGGGGATCGCGAGGTCAGTTGGAGATTGGTACTTCGGGCGAGCTCAAGTGAAGGCGATCGACTGCCCCTACCCCTGTGATGGAACATGCCGCCACATCATATGACAAGATCCGATCCTGTGTGGATTTGTGGTTGTACGCCTCGTATATTCGTATGCGTTCAACGGAGTGCGCATCACGTTGATTTGTGAGACACATAAGAAAGCATGCAAAAGGGTGGAGAGCCGGACATGTACGACAGTTAGACAGCAGCTACCTATATAAATTCACGTAAGAAAAATGAGCTGATGTGACTATCATTAAACGAGGAGAGAGTGTGTTGTTGTCTACTATCTCGTCTACTGTTTTGGCTCGTGCTCCTATGCAAAACAATATCAACTAGAGTACGTATTAAATATTACATAAACAGCTAAACAAACAACAACTATCTAAATTGCTGTAAAACTATCTATTTAGCTATCTGTGTATGTCAAATAAACATCAGTTGTCTAAACTGTTATACGTGTCATTAACGAAATAGCCGTCAAAATGAGCTGGAAGGCCCTCAAATTTGTCTCAAGTGCCTGTTCACACCAGCAATCGACGATGGAAAAGGCGGGTGAACGCACGCACATTCACCCCCTATAAACGCACAAACGCAAACCCTTCTCCCATAAACATCTTCAAAGACTGGGCTGACAAATCCTCAAGATTGATAAAGTCACCATAGGCGTCTCACTGTCTACGGGAACTGACCTGCCAATAAAAGTACAACGCCATTAAATTCTAGAATATTCGCTTCTGCGAAAAGTCGAACCCAAGACCTTAACCACTCGGCTAGAGACCCGTTTTGCATTTGACAAATTTATTTATAAAACAATCCCCAGAAGTTTATAGGCCGAGGACTAGGGTTACTTTCCCTAAACATCGGCTCACCATGGCCTACGTGAACTTGAAGCACAGGAAGACCAATCACATTGCTACACGATAGTGTTGGGATAACCACGCTAACACAGAAATTAGTTGAGGATGTTAAGCTTATTCACACATAGCAGTATATGCATCACAAGGATTATAGAGGAAATCACAGCAACATCACATCAATCAAGAGATACCAAATTGAACGTGGGAAACTCGGAATTAAGGGAAAGACCACAAGACCAAGGCAGCCAAATCATCTTCCACTATATGTTTGTGGGATTACAAAAGTTTATTACCAGATGGCATATAGGCCCACATACATCAATACTTATCTTGGACAGCAACTATAAATTTGGGGCTGCAAGCTCGAGTATAGAAAGATCTCACCGAAGAATGGTGGAACAACAGATTGAAGGTATCAAGAATGTTGATCTGAACCTTCACAACCTTGAGGACGAATTTCTATTACTCAATTGCAAGATCTCTTCTCCAATCACTTTCTTCTTTTCTCTTCTTCTCCTTTGGAGGCTCTATTTTGAAATCTCGTAGCTCCCTCTCTCTCTGTTTTCATAGGTTTCTTCCTCCTATGGTAAGGCAGCACACTAGATACTAAATGCATCTAAGGTTGGTACACTTCATTTATATATGAGATTGCTCACAATGAGCATTTTTTTTCTCATCCTTTGCCCACATCATGAGGAGAATTTTCCAACATATCACCCTCTCCAATTTATGAGGGTGTGGTACCATCATGCCCGCTACCTCGATGGACACTTGTAACTTCTTCTTAAGAAGAACTTTAGTCATCATATCCACATCATCAGATCGGTTATGGATCTTCTCAACACTTGTAACTTCTTTTTAGGAAGAACTTTGGTCATTATATCCACACCATCAGATCGGTTATGGATCATCTCAAGTTGTAGCAACTTGAAACTCATCACTTTTCTCGAATCCAATGGGTGGAGGCAACGTTGACCGGTGCAACAACGCGCAGAGCTGAGCAAATGCGGCGTTAGTATTTATTCTTTTGCTTTGTGAGTTTAACACCGCCTGGTGATGAATCGGTGGTGGTGGTCACCATTCCAATCATTACTGCCAACTCAAATCCAACAGTTCTCAAAACCGGTGGTGATTTTTGTTAACCGGCGGTGATAGGGATGGAATAGCTGTGTGATAAATAATAACAACTTACCATTTGAACCAAGCAGATTCCTCAACGAAACCTCATTTGTGTTGGCACGTGTGCCATGCGGCCCCAGCCGTCAGGTATAGTGGCTAAGGAACCTGACATGATGAGCCCACATGTGGGCCGGATGAGGGGCAACCATATTATTTATTTTTCTCTAACCAAGTGGCATGTAGGTCCGGTGCCACACTCTAGCCCATACGTTGTTTGCTTGCACTTTGTCCTCCTCCTATATCAATATATTGAACAAGAAAACTCTAGAAAGTTCTCCTTACACTGATGAAAAAGGTCATAAACTCATAATCTATTCTCGATGTAGCTCCATAGCTCCAAGGTTTTCTTGAATTAGTAGGTTCTTGAATCAGTAGGTTTTCATCTATTCACGCACTGAGTACATAAAATTTTGAGAGGTCTATTTTAGTAGGAGCTCATATCTATATATTGGAAGATGGATAATAGCTATATTTTTCGAACTATCATGTCCATTACATCATTTTTTTTATGAGAACTACGGTAGGCAAGATGCCAGCCTGAACTTTCATTAAAAGGTGTGACAAACCACATATTACATAGCAAAGAGACACAAGATAAGATGGACCACACAACTTGTACAATTTAAGGATAATACATGATATGGGTCAAGGGACGACCACCAATGATCCCCGAAAAGAGTCGCCACTAAACAACATGCTCACCGGACACCCCCACCACCCCTTGTAGCTACGCCACTCCAATATTGCGCTCAGATGGAGGGACCACTCAATGAAGTGGGGATTAAGGGCAATGGAAGGCACGCCAGCCGCTGTTCACCGATCGACCATCTCCTTTGAAGTTGGGACATCACCATTTGAAGAACATTTGGGCTCCATGTACTATTATCCAATAGAAGAGGTGGATAGAAGCAACACTAGGCATATGATTCAATAATCCACCAACAAGGACAAAGCCGACGGAATAGAGGCGTCGGAGAAGAGCGCTTGCCGAACCATGGCAAATAGCCACTAATCCACATCCCGGGCTGACGATGGGTTACTCACCCCGAGGATTGCCACCAACCGACGCAGAGGAGAAATAGGGTCTCATCTACGAAGTGGAGGAAAATCCGGCGAGCCAACAACGAACAAGCAGATCACATCAAGAAGGAGTCGCCGGCAAAATAGCATCTACGACACTAGATTTGTGCCTCCTTTCACCGAGAGCAACAGTTGGCCCCCAGCACGGGAAGGTGCCCAGATGCCATCCTCGCAAGTGGCAGATTAGGGTCCTGGGAGGCTAGAAGCGACCAAAGGACAAGACGGAAAGGAGGGCCGCCATACATTGGTGGGTGATCGGTGGCGGCAACGATGCAAGCTGCATGCCAATGTGGCTGCCGACCCCCGCCGCCCGCGCAATCTCTACAATGGGGGTGTCACACGCAACTAGAAAAGCCACAGCAAGCCGTGATGAAGGGTAGCAAATGGCCAATGGCATGCCGCCAGGAATGACGCAGGACCACGGTCGCGCTTCGAGAGCTGGCAGTGGCACAGGCACCCGAGCATCCCCCTAACAGGCTGACGACGGAGATCGAGCAGCTTCGATCGGCAAGCCCCAAGCGGAATTGCAAGGGGAGGGCCCCCACGGGCTAGACGGCATCGGATCTGCACCCACCGGTACCGGATCTATGGATAGGCTGCGGTCAGCGACCAGAGCAGGAACTGCGGTGTGAAAAATAGGAGAGAGAGAGAGGGGGGGGGGAAAGGGAGATCCTCAAAGGGAGGGACGGGCTGCGCTCACCGCCACCCTCATCGTGGCCGAGAGGACTTCCTCCATCGAGCTCCGGCGGCAGTGAAACAGAGGGGAAAGGTGAGGGAGCGCTGGGGAGTGGGAGGCGCCGCCGCCCGAGTCGCCCCAAGGACGACACGGGGCTAAGTTTTGCCGACGGATCTGAATTTGCCCATTACATCATCTCCATAGTCCATCTTTGCTAATCATGGCCAGAGGACCTCCACTGATACCCCACACACCTGACCATCATGTTGTCTACCATTGCAGCCGCATGCGTTTCTCTAGCTGCCCCCTCTGCACCCCTCCTTTCCCATTCCTCAACTTGCACCCAGCAGCTCTCGTTGCCTTCTCACGTCATCCAACTCTGGAGCGCCTTTGCTCGTTGGGGTCGTTGGACCTTGATGAAATTGCAATTCCTATATATAGCACTGTTCATATCAGTTTTGGATCCTGCTCTCTCAATGGAACCAACCCCAGGGGGCAAGCTTAGATAGCTTCACCATACCCCTGCTTATGGCAAACCCCGTCATCCATTTACTGATGCCTCCCACCACCAATGTTGGGCAAACCGGCCACCCCGAGCTTCTCTCTAAGCTGATGGGCACCGGAGAAGCACAATCTTAATTCCTAGGCTTGTTGTTGGCACCAGGACAGAAGCGGTGCGCTAAAGCTAGCAACGCTAGGGTTAGGAGAGAGCGGGGGAGAGGAAGCCGATCCAAGGGCTGATATGGAGTGCATGCATCTCAAACATAAAAAAATCATATAAGAACAACATTCACTGCTACAAAAATGCTCATTTGTCCCGATTTCTAACCGCCTTTAGTCCCGGTGTGGAACTGGGACGCGAATTCAGAGTACTAAAGACGAGCATGTGTGCAAGGCAAAAAAAAACTCACCACCCAAGATCTCATGCCTCGTGTGTAGAGCTTCCTTGACAGCCCACCGACACTACACATATGATTTTATTAAGGATGCTTTTCTTTTAAACTAACCCATGGATTATCCTTTACTTCCGGTTGATATGCTGATCCTTTAGTTTGGGTTGGTGTTGTCAACCGGGACTAACAGTCACCCTTTAGTTTTGGTTGGTGTGTTACCAACCGTGACTACGATTTAGTTCGAGCTAGTGTTATCAATCGGGACTAACACTACTACAAAAAATATAAACCGTGACCATTAAAAATACCCTCGGAGGTGGGCACTATTTTGAACCACCTCGGTTAATGCCTACTATTAACCGAGGCGGTCATTTTTCATTAACCGATATGGTTATAAAAAACCGCCTCGCAAAATCGAATAACAGAGGCAGACGTCTTAAAATGCCGCCTCGGTTAATAGACATTAACCGAGGTGGTTGTTTTAACATAAATGTCTCGAAAAATATATTAGCTGAGGCGAGCGTCCTAAATCAACCGTGTCGGTTAATTTGGCCCAACCTGCTAGCCCACACTACCCATTTACGTGTGCTGACTGCCTGGGGCGAGCAGTCCGGCCTTAGGGGGTGAACTGTTTGCTAATTCAGACGTCTGAACTTTTTATGACTTCGGATGTCCGAACATTTTTTTGGACTTCGAACGTCCGAAATTTTAAAGACAGACGGTCTGCCCCAGGCTATGCGGACCGTCCGCCAGCTAACCCGTGCTCTTGGATCGAAGGGGCGGACAGTCCGGCCCTGTAGGACGGATGGTTTGCCATATATCTTTTGACCGAGGCCCTATAAATCTCTAGCGCTCCACGCATCCCTCCCTCTCTCTCTCTCTCCCCTCCTGCGCAGGGCCGGATCTGGCAGTGGACTGCAGTGCTGGCACGGCAGTGTGCGGACTGCGGCGTCCCCCAGGCCCTTTGGTTCACTGTTGTCGCCAACGTTGACCTCAACGGCGGTGACATCGCGGGGGTACCTTCTCCAAGAGCTCAAACGACATCACGGGGTACCTCCTCGAGCATTCCTCCTCCACAACATTGCCAGGGTGGCACTGGCTCGGCGGCGCGGATCCGATGGCGGCGGACCTGGATCCGGCCTCCCCCAGCGGCGACGCGAGCGAGGCGCGGCGGCGGCGGCCTACCCGTGGATGGGCAAGGCGAGGCACGGTGGCGGCTGTGGGACGATGGGCTCGGCAGGCCTGCGATCGGCTCAGCAGGCCTGCGATGGGCTCAGCGGGCTCCTCCTTTTTTTAACTTTTTTATTTAATCAACCGAGGTGGGCACCACAATCGCCTCGGAAAATAGATCATTACCGTGACCTTAGTTTCGAGGCGGTTGGGGTTGACCGTCTCGGTTAATAGTTTTTGACTGCCTTAGTTAAGGTTTATTGCAGTAGTGTAACAGTCATCCTTTAGTTCAGGTTGTTGTATTACCAACCAGGATTAAAGGGTGATTTTTAATCCTAGTTGATGACATCAACCGGGCCTAAATCTCTCCCGTCTTCTAGCCATTGGACCCAGCTAGATTAATCCTGAGTCCAAATGTGAAGTTGTGTAGTAGGAGTTTTTGATTCCCGCTATCTAGGGTCGGAGGCGCCGAGGCACACAGTTTGCGCAAACGGTACACTGGTGTGTGTGCCAATGGTGGTTAGACCCAAAATCAGTAGAGATACAGATACCTCATCAGTATTTACGCTCCGCTAACCTTTCGCTCCGAGGCCGGCCCAGATATCAGTATTTTTTTATTTGATTATCTTATTTTGGTTAGATCATGTTACTCTCTCTGGCCCTGCATTTATCTAGTCCCTGCTCTGACAAAGTGAGATGGCCTGCACGTTCATCTGCAGCGACGCATCAGTATTTTTTTTCTTTCTTTGTCATCGGTGCAGCAGGGATCGAAGCCCTGTTGTTCAGTTGTTGATTACTTGATTTGTTATCTGATTCGCGGCCTAGTGCTCTGCGCACTCTACCTAAGCTAATAAATCCCCTTGCTTCGCGTGCGCCAATTAGCTCCTGAGCTAACAAGCTCCTGATGAGCCAGCAGCTGCCTGCTTCGCTGTCTCACGCTTGATCGCTTGCAGCTGCCCGGTGATCGACATCGATCGATCAAGGATGATGAGGGGTCGGCGGCCGTCGCTCCCTGCTCTTGTTGCCGTCCTCGTCCTCGTCGGCAGCAGCTGCTGCCGCGCGGAGACCTCGTCGTCGCCGGAGGACGAGCTGATGAGCGGCAGTGGCGGGAGGCGGCGGCGCGCGGCGTCGGTGATGGTGCCCATCACCATCCTCAAGTCCGCCGTCAGCGAGGGCGCCGGTACGTGCGTAGTATGCTACTGCATTGCTCCTGTAACCTTCATTCAGGATCGAGACAGGTTTGGCTTGAGATCGAGATCGCGGTGCTCTGAAATCAAGGCTCCAGCCTCCACCGGAAGTTGACTTTTTTAGGTTGGGAGCTGTTTGTAGCTAGTGATTGGAATCGTCCGAAGACTGATTCTCTAACTGGGGTTTCAAATTACGGTTCAGCATTGCTACTGGTGTATTTATTCTAGGTCGATTTCCTTACCAATCGGGTGGACGATGGAAGCAGCTACTGATGTTCGTAAAAGATAGAGAAGGAGAGTGTTATGAGACGTGAGAAGAATGTTATTATCATCGACACTTCTCCGGCTCGGTTATCTAGTTTACAGTCTTGATAACTGTGCGATGATACTAATACACTGAGACTGGCCTTAATGGGCTGCCAAATAATATAGGATTCCATTGACGCAAAGGAATTGGTCATGGATCTAGGAGAACAGATTCTTGAAATCATGTCAGCGAATAAAATTCATGAGGGGCATTCGCTGTGTTCGCTTGGCTGTGGCTGATGGCTGGTGTTGATTTGTTATGAGAGAACAGTACTGCTGACTGGCTGGTAGCTGGTGGCTGGTGCTGATTTAATATGAGAGAACAGTACTGCTGGCTGGTTGGCTAACAAGCCAAACGAATAGTACTTCACTACTGAATCTGAACTGTACATCTACATATATCCATATGCAGTGTGCATGGATGGAACACCACCTGCTTACAACTTGGATCCTGGCTCTGGAGCAGGGAGCAGAAGCTGGATTGTGAACCTAGAGGTCAGTTCAATATACTATATACTTTGTTTCCCCAGAAAAAAAATTGATCCATGTACATTCTTTTTTTTAGTGGGATCCATGTACATTCCTCATGTAAGGAAGCTAGGATTTTCTTTTCCTTGGACACTTTTTATCTTGCCCTCCACTTAAACACCTGTGAGTCTCATTCTCTTCTTCTCAAAACATTACACCATCACCATGCAGGCATGCACACATCATTCCCTTCTTCATTCTACTGATCGTCTCTTTATGGCCACTCTAGTTTGTGAATGAACTCTGAAGTAACCCCATGTCCGTAAATTAAATACACTAATATTATTTGTGCGTGTGCTCATTCCTGACCATGGAAGCTGCGCAGGGAGGCGCGTGGTGCAACAGCGTCAAGACATGCCAGCTCAGCAAGGGGACCGGCCGGGGCTCCTCGGACCACATGGAGAAGGAGATCGCCTTCACCGGCATCATGAGCAGTAGCCGAGCCGTCAATCCTGGTCCGTCCCTTTTTTTTTCCTTCTCCTGCATCGTCTCCGTCTCCGTCTCCGTCCATTGTTCATCTCGATACTAGCTAGATCTCTAATCCTGAACTCCTAATAAACAAATGTATACCTGCAGATTTCTACAACTGGAACCGGGTGAAGATTCGCTACTGCGACGGTGGATCTTTCGCAGGCGATGCATACAACAAGGTGAACAAGCTTTTCTTGCGAGATTTCTGATCCTTTCTGTACCATTTCTCGTAAAAACCGTGTTCGAAAACTATGTTCGAAACAAAGACCTTGTTTATCTAAAAGTTCAGGGAAATCTAAGTTACCATCCAATTTCGCACAACCATTTAATACATAGATATCATAAAACTATCATACAACCCATCCAAAGCCACATGATCAGTTAACTCACCTACTATCTGACTCCTATTCCATGAGTCTATTTCCATTCTCAAATTCACCTAGTAAAATATCATAGGCCGTTTAAAGTTAAGCTTCAGCTTAGTAAGTACTAATCGATTTGCTTGAGTTGATTACAGGAGGCTGGGATTTATTTCCGGGGTCAGCGCATCTGGAACGCTGTCATCAAGCACCTCCTCTCCATTGGGATGGCCTCTGCAGATCAGGTACCCCTGACCCTGAAATCTTTCTCAATTCAGCAGTCGCCTCCTCCAGCTCAATCCATCTAACTTGTGTGGATGCCGATCAATCAAACAGGTGCTGCTCACCGGCTGCTCCTCCGGTGGGCTGGCGGTGATACTGCACTGCGACCAGCTCCGCGCCTTCTTCCCGCCCGCCGCCGGCGGCCGGCAAACCACCGTCAAGTGCCTCTCCGACGGCGGCCTCTACCTCGACGCGTACGTGTGGTTTAACCTTCCTTCCGTGATCAAATGGAGGTTTGACAGGTTTCGTATTGCTGCAGCGTGGACATCTCCGGAGGCCGCAGCTTGAGGTCCTACTTCGGCGACATCGTGGCCTTGCAGGGGATACCTCAGAGCCTGCCGGGGGCTTGCACCGCCCGTCTAGATGCCACCTCGGTGTGGGCCGCTGCCCCTCTCCTCTCGTCTCTTCTTCCTCTTCTCTCTCACAAAATTTTGTCCCTACAAACAGAAATTTTGATTGTTAAAAAAACTAAAAAAAACTACAAATTTTGATAGAAATCTGGATGATCATATACACAACAAAAACATTGTTTGAAGCTGCTGAATGAGTTCACTGAACCTGGAAAGCTAAATGATGCAGTGCTTCTTCCCCCAAAATATAATCAACGACATGAAGACTCCGATGTTCATCCTAAATGCAGCATACGACGTCATTCAGGTAAACATCAACTTGTACGGAGCAAACACCCACACTAGTTTATGTGTTGTTTCACTTTCACATGTTGCAAATGCTCGATCGGTCAGATATCGCTGAGCCTATCCCCGGACAGAGCTGATCCCAGCGGCTCTTGGCGAGCCTGCAAGTCCAACCGTTCAGCTTGCGACGCATCCCAGATGAACTTCCTGCAAGGTTGAACTGTTATCTGTATCTGCACTCACCTTACTATAAGTAGAACTTCATGCAGCAGTGATCCGAACGCTATGAACTGAGAATACCGCGACAAACTGTAGGTTTCAGGGACCAGATGGTGTCATCTGTGCAGGGCTTCTCCCAATCCAGGAGCAACGGGTTGTTCATAAGCTCCTGCTTTGCCCACTGCCAGTCAGAGCAGCTGGGCACCTGGAACAATGTTCCAGGTCGCTCCCCCACCATTCAAAACAAGGTAACAAGTGACAACGCATCATATACGTAAGAAAATCTCTATTGAGAAGATGAATTTAAGGGGGATACAATAATTCATGTTCATCATGCTGGTGCACCAGGGGATTGCGAAATCAGTCGGCGACTGGTACTACAATCGAGCTGAAGTTAAGGCGATCGATTGCCGCTATCCATGTGACAAAACTTGCCACCACATCATGTGAGAAAGATTCACCTTTCAGTTTTGCAGTCAGCATAGGGGTTCTCGATAGGGTATCCACATTGATTTGAGAAGCAAAAGAAATGAAGACATTGGAATTCTAAAGCAGAGTCCAGGTTTCCTTCAGTTGATTCAAAAACAGACACATGCAGATCCATTCAGTGGAATACATGGAATCATGTGCCCCCGTGGTTGCTATCTGTAATTTTTGCCAGATGCCATACTACCAGCAAATGTTATCTAGATTAGAATTCTTTCTGGCTGCTCATGTTAACCCTGCAAAAGATGTGATTTCTGCCAGCAAGAATGGATTACTACATTATACAAAACCGTGGGTACAGGAACAAAACTCTTCCTATGGCAAATTCTATTTATGTACAACTACTAAATTGTGATTCTATTCATACTATGAACAGTGTGTTCAGTTGCCATGCAAAATTTGCCCGCAGGACCCACAATTCAAGTAAAAAGCTACATATTGAAGCTGTGTCCCAGTAGAAGCTGCCACATTGAATTGCTCATCACATTTCTCCTGCACTGAAATGTCATCACATAGGGTGATACAGTGTAAGAGAGGGTATACACATGGAGATTGCCACCACCAAGTGCAACTTTGCACAACGCAACATTTCTCACAGGTCGATCATGATGCAGCTTGGGCAGCACCAAGTTAGCACCTTTGTCCACTTTCTTTTTGGACCCCTTATTCTGGGGTTTTTCCTCTTCTTGGTTCTTCACCACTGGTTTGAACTGTTGCAAAAGAAAGAATGAATGGAACCATAAGGTATCTGGGCAAGTATATTGAAGAGTAAAAATTAATCATACCAGAGTCTGCTAGGTCTACAAAAAATAGGCATGTGAAAGATGAATAAATATGTGGATTGCATGTGCAAAAAAGTATGCGATCAGGCAAAATCATGATACTTCACAGTACAAGATGGTCCACTAGCTAAAACATCACATTACTTATTGTTTGTAGATCTAGCTGACAGTAAAGAGGGTCTGTTGATTAAACCCAAGAAAACATCATGCAAGGGAGCTGTAGTCACATGACTCCTAACTAACTGGTTGAAATGCTACTTAAAGTGATCAAAATATAGCATTCTCAAAGAGAGGATATTTTTTGGGAGGGTGAACGAAGTACCTGATATACTGAATAAATAACATTTCTCCGGATTTGAGCCATCATGTCCAAGAACAGGTTGTATCCCTCAAGTTTGTACTCAATAAGGGGATCTCGTTGGGCATAACCCCTTAAACCAACAGCTTGTTGCACAAACTTTAGTGCCTGGAGGTGTTCTTTCCAGAGCCTATCAATATTGCTTAAAATTAGGAACCGCTCAGCTTCTTTCATCAAGCCAGGAGCTTGCTTCTCCACAATTTCCTGACACAAAGCACAAAATTTATGGAATGAGGAATGACATGTCACTATTCTCCGCATTCCTGATATAACAGGTTATTAGTTCACTAAATCTGTTATAGTCCCAAACATCATTTCAGAGAAAATAGCCTCTGATATTTGAACTGAAGAGTTTTACACGGTTTGAAAGATGAAACACACTTGGACATTTAGACACGTGAATAGACTTCCCAGAAAGGAAAAGGTATAGCTCAAAAAAGTTCAGACTACTGTCATGCTCGTAAGCTGGACTTGTTCTAAACAAGAATTTACATTTCAAAAACAGAAGACTTGGTGTCATTAGATTATCTATTGTTGTTAGATCTAGCTATGTTTTCTGCTGAGATTTGGTTTTACCCCTTTAACTAATAAGAAGCATAGATAAACTGATACGAGCAATTCAGAATGTATTAAATGCAATTCCTGCTTAAACTTTCACTTTGTTTGTATGAAATATTTTGCATTAAGACTCTGATAATCTTTCAACCAAGTGATTGCACTTTTCATGAAAGCCAGAAGACAAACAACTAACAGTTTTTTGGAAGTATGCTTCACGTCCTCGCTTACGAAGATACTCCCGCAAATCCTCATAGCTTGAAGTTTTGCTCTCCAACAATTCTGGTGTCAAGTCATCCAAAAGATAGCAATACCTAGCAGAAAAGAAACAGATAACACTATAAAGGAGGTGGCAGTACATCGGTCAGTAGAGCCCAAAGATTTAATTCATCAAATACATATGCATTATGAGCGTATGTACTATCTGAAAAACTCACTGCTGTAGTTTAGCTATAAGCTTGCTGAGCTCCCAATTTTCCTTTGGAGTATCAGGGCCTATATTTGCCTGCCAACAAGAGAGAAGCATTTTCTAGCATTAGGACTTCAGGTAATAAAAAGGTATAAATCTCAGCTTTAATATTTGAAGATAACTGTCAGATGGTCATCATAACTAACCTATAATATGTCGTCCATTGTTAATTCAGGATATTCCACAATAAGCGGCTCAAGACTATCAGAAGCAAGGGCACGTCTTCTTTCTGCATATACACGATCTCTCTGGCTATTCAACACCTCGTCATACTCAAATAATTGCTTCCTGATGTCAAAAAAAGTAGTTCTCAACTTTCCTCTGAGCTTCATCTAGGGCCCTTGTTAACATTTTTGATTCAATAGGAAGATCCTCAACTCTGAAGGCTTGCATCAGACCCTAAACGAAAATTAAATGTTATTTAGATTTATTATTGTCTCACAAGAAATAAGTCATGCCAAGAGTATATCTCGAAGCAGCAAGCAATTGTTAGCGAGTAAAACAGTAATTTTGGCTATATGAGACACATTCATACAGGCTTACACAGGTGCATTACAATATTTGTAGGAGTATTTTCGCTACAAAGCAGCCAGTTTATAGTTGGTAGAAGGATCTGGAGCAAAACACACTTGGACCCATGATTGGTACTAAAATTATGTGATTATCATATTCTATCCTTCGAAAACTTATATTCCATTCCAAGGTTGTATATAAAGTATCCATAATTGTCCAAAAAAATGACATGCAACTGAATACAGGCATTCAACTTTGTCAGAAGCATTTAGTAAAGTGCAATCAATATCACCATAAAGATGGGAATACTAAAGGAAGGGCTTTTGAATGCAATATTGTACTAATGTACTTTTGCACAGTGCAGCCACTGATATTTTCTCATGCAAACCAGGTATAGAACTAGAGAAATAACACAACCTGTATCCTGTCACCTCCAAAGATCCGAAAGATATTATCTTCAATGATGGAGGGAATAATTGTTGTATTCCTCCAACCCTAAAAGGGTGGGTATATATAATACCTACACATAGGCCTCTAGATGGGCCTCTATACACATGGGCTTAATATACTCCAACACCCCCCTCCCGCAGTCTGAACTACCGGCGCAGCGGTGTTCAAGACTGGACAACAAGAAAGCTAACACCCCCCGCAGTCTGAACAACCGACGCAGCGGTGTTCAAGACTGGACAAGATGAGAGTACAAGTAGAGTACAAATGGCTAATACCCCCCCCCCGCAGCCACAACTAGCCATCGGCTACGTTGAGGCTGGATCGAAACTCCGAGAAGGTCGACGAGGACAGCCCCTTATGAAGATGTCAGCAAACTGGGAGGTAGTCGGGACATCGAGTACCCGAACATCGCCGATGGCGACTCTGTCGCGCACGAAGTGTAGGTCGATCTCCACGTGCTTCGTCCGCTGATGCTGGACGGGGTTGGTGGAGAGATACACGGCGCTGACGTTGTCGCAGTAGACGAGTGTGCTCTTGGCGAGTGGGCTGTGGAGCTCCGCCAAGAGCTGTCGTAGCCAGGACGCCTCCGCCACGCCGTTAGCGACAGCCCGGTACTCCGCCTCGGCACTAGAGCGGGAGACAACCGGCTGCCGCTTGGACGACCAGGAGACCAGGTTGCCGCCCAGGAAGACGGCGTAGCCGGAAGTGGAGCGACGAGTGTCCGGGCAGGCAGCCCAGTCAGCGTCGTTGTAGACCACCAGCTCAGCAGAGGACGAGCGGTGAAGCACCAGGCCGAGGTCCACAGTGCCACGGACGTACCGGAGGAGACGCTTCAGCGCAGTAAGGTGTGACTCCCAGGGATCATGCATATGGAGACAGACCTGCTGAACAGCGTAGGTGAGGTCCGGCCTGGTGAAGGTGAGGTACTGCAAAGCGCCGGCCAGACTCCGGTAGGCAGTAGGATCAGCCACCAGATCACCCAGATCAGCAGACAGCTTCGCCTGAGTGTCGACAGGAGTGGAGCAGGGCTTGGGCTTGCAATCAGTCTCCCAGCCCGCTCCAGGATATCGAGGGCGTACTGCCGCTGGTGAAGGAGAAGACCAGACGGGTGAGGCTCAACAGTGACGCCCAAGAAGTGGTGGAGCTGACCAAGATACTTCATAACGAACTCCTGCTGTAGAGAAAAGATGACACTCTGAAGTAACTGCTGACTGGAGGCTGTGAGCACAATGTCGTCGACGTATAGCAGCAGATAGGCAGTCTCATCCCCACGGCGGTAGACGAAGAGAGACGTGTCAGACTTGGCCTCGGTGAACCCCAATGTCAGCAAGAACGTGGCGAACCGAGAGTACCAACCCCGAGGAGCCTGCTTCAGTCCATAGAGAGACTTGTTGAGCCGGGCAGACCATATCCCGGACGACTCGAGTCCACAAATCCCGCTGGCTGCACCAGGCCGAGGTCCACAGTGCCACGGACGTACCGGAGGAGACGCTTCAGCGCAGTAAGGTGTGACTCCCAGGGATCATGCATATGGAGACAGACCTGCTGAACAGCGTAGGTGAGGTCCGGCCTGGTGAAGGTGAGGTACTGCAAAGCGCCGGCCAGACTCCGGTAGGCAGTAGGATCAGCCACCAGATCACCCAGATCAGCAGACAGCTTCGCCTGAGTGTCGACAGGAGTGGAGCAGGGCTTGGGCTTGCAATCAGTCTCCCAGCCCGCTCCAGGATATCGAGGGCGTACTGCCGCTGGTGAAGGAGAAGACCAGACGGGTGAGGCTCAACAGTGACGCCCAAGAAGTGGTGGAGCTGACCAAGATACTTCATAACGAACTCCTGCTGTAGAGAAAAGATGACACTCTGAAGTAACTGCTGACTGGAGGCTGTGAGCACAATGTCGTCGACGTATAGCAGATAGGCAGTCTCATCCCCACGGCGGTAGACGAAGAGAGACGTGTCAGACTTGGCCTCGGTGAACCCCAATGTCAGCAAGAACGTGGCGAACCGAGAGTACCAACCCCGAGGAGCCTGCTTCAGTCCATAGAGAGACTTGTTGAGCCGGCAGACCATATCCGGACGACTCGAGTCCACAAATCCCGCTGGCTGAGAGCAGTAGACAGTCTCTGACAAGGTGCCGTGAAGAAACACATTCTTCACGTCCAGCTGGTGCACAGGCCAAGAGCGCGAGAGCGCAAGCAAGAGGACCGTGCGCACCGTAGCGGCCTTCACGACCGGGCTGAAGGTCTCATTATAGTCCACACCAGGCCGCTGAGTGAACCCCCGGAGAACCCAGCGAGCCTTGTAGCGCTCCAGTGTGCCATCAGCCCAACGCTTATGCGTCCAGATCCACTTGACAGTCACCACAATGCAACCAGACGGACGCGGCACGAGGTCCCACGTCTGGTTGGCAAGAAGAGTCGTGTACTCCTCTTCCATCGCGCGACGCCAGTGAGGATCCGCCAAGGAGTCGCGGACAAAGGAGGGTACCGGAGAGACTCGCGGCTCTACCTCGGTGGCGGAGAGAGTCGCGGCCTGAGACGCCATCCGCCGAGTCACCATGGGATGAATATGCCGATGATCCCGATGGATGACTGGCTGGTGGTACACCTCCAGCTCGGCTCGAGAGGGAGCCAGAGGAGGCGGCGGCAGCGACGGCTCCGGTGTCGGCGTCGTAGGAGCCTCCGGAGCAGGAGGCGGCGCCGGTGTCGACGCCGAACGACGCCGGTACACCTGCACCGGCTCAGCGTACCGCTGCGGCGCCGTGGGAAACATCGGGTCCGCGCGCGGCACGACCGGAGGTCCGGGGGCCGCGCGTGGCGCGACCGCGGGCACCGGGACCGCGCTCGGCACAGCAGGGATCACCGAAAGTGGTGCCGGTGCGCCGGGAAAACCTGCAGGAAAAGGACAGACATGTAACGATGGCTGAACCACCGGGTCAGTCGGAAACAGAGACGCCAGCTCGGGATCAGAAAAAGGTGTGGAGGAGGTGGAGTATGGGAAATCCGACTCGTCGAAGACGACGTGTCGGGAGATCAGAACGCGGCGAGAGGTGAGGTCAAAGCATCGGTACCCCTTGTGGTCAGGGGACTACCCGAGGAACACACAACGAGTCGAGCGGGGCGCCAGCTTGTGAGAAGCGGTGGCAGAGGTGTTAGGGTAACACGCACAACCGAAGACCCGAAGGTGGTCATAGCGAGGAGGGGTACCGAAAAGAGCGTGGTATGGAGTGGGAGCAGGAGAAGCAGTGGACGGAAGGCGGTTGAGCAGGTAGGTGGCGGTGTGGAGGCTCTCAGCCCAGAAGCGCGGGGGGGGGGGGGAGAAGCCTGGATCAGAAGGGTGCGCACGACGTCGTTCGTCGTGCGGATCATCCGCTCAGCCTTGCCGTTCTGAGGAAAGGTATACGGACAAGACATACGCAGTTGAACACCCCGAGACAGGAAGAAAGACCGGGAGGTGGAGTTATCGAACTCCCGCCCGTTGTCACACTGGACGGGCTTAACGGTGAGGCCGAACTGAGTGGACACCCAGGCAAAGAAGTGAAGGAGGGTGGGGAAGGTCTCAGACTTGGCGCGCAAAGGAAAAGTCCAAGAGTAATGAGAAAAATTATCAGCAATGACCAGATAATATTTATAACCAGACATGCTGAGTACAGGAGATGTCCACAGGTCACAGTGAATGAGATCAAAAGCATGCGCAGCATGCGAAGAAGAAAAATAAAACAAAAGTCTAACATGACGACCTAACTGGCACGCATGACAGATGTGCTCAGCAGGAGCCCTAGTACATGGAACATCGGTACTACGGCTGAGCTGAGCCAAAATGTCGCGGCCGGGGTGACCAAGCCGGCGGTGCCAGGTGGTGGAAGAAGGCGTCACGGCAAAAGCAGTAGACGAAGAAGCTGAAGGCGAGGCAGGGGAAAAAGGAAGCCAAAGAGTGTAAAGGGGCCCCGGGCTGTCACATCGAAGGAGCGGACGCCGGGAAGCCGAATCCTTCACAGTAAGACCAGAGGAGTCAAATTTGATAGAACAGGAGTTGTCAGCAGTAAATTGGCGAATAGAAAGAAGGTTGTGAACCATTTGAGGAGCAACAAGAACATTAGGAAGACGAGGAGCAGAACCCACGGCGGTGACAGGAAGGCAAGACCCATCACCAACCATGATAGAAGAAGGACAAGCGGGGTGTGGGGGTCGGACAGAAGAGAGAATACCAGCATCTGGAGTGGTGTGGAACGAGGCACCCGAGTCGGCGATCCACTCGGTGCTGACCGGCGGCGTCAGTCCCATGGTGCTGAAGGACTGCGCCAGTGCGGCCTGGTCCCACCCCCAGGCCAGGTCGGCTGCTGGATGGGTTGAGCGGGCGGAGTCCAGGACGGCGCGAAGAGTCGGCTGGAGCTGAGGACGAGGCCCCCCTCCCGGACCCTGAAACGGTCACATCGAGATGCGCCCTGACCATGGGTTGCTGAAGGATGGCCAGGGCGTACCTCCAGGGGCAGGGGCAGGAGCGGGAGCCGGTGTCGGTGCGCCCCGACGGCCCCCACCGGTACTGGTACCCCCAGAAGCAGGGCCACCGGTGCCACCACCGCCACCACTTCTCCCTCGGCAGCGACGTCCACGCCCCCCCCCCTCCGGTCTGCCCGGCAGGAGCAGCACCGAGCAGGGAGGTGGCAGGAGCAGTGGAGGAGGTGGGCGAGGACGATCCGGGCGCGAGACCCCTAGTGATCTCCTCGAGGGCGAGGTCGTCCCGGACCTGCAGGAAGGTGAGGAAGGGCCTCTGACGGGCAATCCAGCCCTTTAGGTGGTCGTAGGTGCTGCTCAGGCCCCGCAGGACAGCACCAAGACCCGATCGGACACTGGATCCCCGAGGTCGTGAAGAGCATCGGCCATGCTCTTCATCCGCCGACAGTACTCACCGACGGAGAGGTCCCCCTGCACGAAGGTGCGGAAGGTGGCGTCGAGCTGGAGGGCGAGGTACTCGGCAATCCTGGTCCGTCTGACTGTGATGATGACCTTACAAGCTCTTGCATTGCATCGCGCAGTGTCTGCAGGGCCTTACTGATCGATGAAGTGCGCGCCACAGATTTCTACAACTGGAACCGGGTGAAGATCCGCTACTGCGACGGCGCTTCCTTCGCCGGCGAAGGCTTCGACAAGGCACAACAAACAGATCATCTTCCTATCTGTAGCCTATATATATCAATCTTCATATAATTTCTCTGTTTTTCTTTTAGTAGATTTCTCTGCTTTGAATTTTTTTGTTTATCACGTAGTAGTATTTTTGATTTGGTAGAGCTGAGGTTCAATTTGCAGGAGAATGGGTTTTACTTCCGGGGCCAGCGCATCTGGGACGCCGTCATCCGGCACCTCCTCTCCGTCGGGATGGCCTCGGCAGACCAGGTGCTGCTCACCGGCTGCTCTGCCGGCGGCCTGGCGGTGGTAATCCACTGCGACGAGTTCCAGGCCTTCTTCCCGCACACCGACGCCGGCGGCCGGGGCACCACCGTCAAGTGCCTCGCCGACGCCGGTCTCTTCCTCGACGCGTACGTCTCGTTCGGCACCACAACTTTCCTTTTCCTCCGATCCGGTGCTTGGATCACGCATGCAGGGATCATACGGTGCCCTCCCCTGCATCTTGCAGTGCTGATGTCTCCGGCGGCCGCAGCCTGAGATCCTACTACTCCGACATCGTGGCCATGCAGGGCGTGGCTCCCAACCTGCCGCCGGCCTGCACCGCCCGGCTCGACGCCACCTCGGTGACCTGCTAATCCCTCCTAATCTTTTTTAAACCAAGCCGTCGTTGCTCTTCTTCTCCTGCTATAAATCCTCGGAATTTTCTGAACTCTGAACTGAACCTCCTTGTGCATACCAATGCAGTGCTTCTTCCCTCAGAATGTCATCGACGGCATAAAGACCCCAATCTTCCTGCTAAACGCAGCGTACGACGTCTGGCAGGTGATTAAGTATACATCACTATCCTTTTTTACAACATTGCTGTATCATCCTCCTGATGATGAACGCTAATTAATATACTCATGTCGTCCGAGCAACTGTATGTACTTGATCGATCAGATACAGGAGAGCCTGGCGCCCAACGGAGCTGACCCTGGCGGCGCCTGGCGAGCCTGCAAGTCCAACCGCTCCGCTTGCGACGCGTCCCAGATGAAGTTACTGCAAGGTCGTTAACCAAATGAATGGACCCGTATACTATACTCTCTCCGTTCCAAATTATAAGTCATTCTAAGAATCTTGGAGAGTTAAAATTTTTCAAATTTGATCAAATTTATATAACAAGATAATAATATTTATGATACCAATTAAGTATTATTAGATTCTTTGTTAGCTATATTTTTATAATATATCTATTTGATGTTATAAATTTTTGTGTTTTTTTCTATAATTTTGGTCAAACTTTGAAATGATTTCACTCTCTAAGATTTTTAAAATGACTTATAATTTGGAACAGAGAGAGTACGTTGCTTCTGAAGATGGA
The DNA here is from genome assembly GCF_016808335.1 of Panicum virgatum. Taxonomy (NCBI): domain Eukaryota; kingdom Viridiplantae; phylum Streptophyta; class Magnoliopsida; order Poales; family Poaceae; genus Panicum; species Panicum virgatum. Next base: position 19,569,993 of record NC_053149.1, read on the forward strand.
ACGGTTTTCTGAAGTTCCCAGCTTAAAATTCAGATTTCAGGGACCAGATGGTCGCATCCGTGAGAGGCTTCTCCGGTTCCGGAAGCAACGGCCTGTTCATCAACTCCTGCTTCGCGCACTGCCAGTCCGAGCTGCCGGCCACCTGGAGCAACGCAGCAGCCGGCTCCCCCGCCATTCAGAACAAGGTAGCAATGCAGTGATAGCATCTTCAGTCGTTAAATATTTGTACACGTGATTTGAGAATGTTTATTAAGTATGCTGCGTTGTCGCGCATGCAGGGGATCGCGAGGTCAGTTGGAGATTGGTACTTCGGGCGAGCTCAAGTGAAGGCGATCGACTGCCCCTACCCCTGTGATGGAACTTGCCGCCACATCATATGACAAGATCCGATCCTGTGTGGACTTGTGGTTGTACGCCTCGTATATTCGTATGCGTTCAACGGAGTGCGCATCACGTTGATTTGTGAGACACATAAGAAAGCATGCAAAAGGGTGGAGAGCCGGGCATGTACAACAGTTAAACAGTTAGACAGCAGCTGCCTATATAAATTCACGTAAGAAAAATGAGCTGATGTGGCCATCATTAAACGAGGAGAGAGTGTGTTGTTGTCTACTATCTCGTCTACTGTTTTGGCTCGTGCTCCAATGCAAAACAATATCAACTAGAGTACGTATTAAATATCACACAGACAGCTAAACAAACAACAACTATCTAAATTGTTGTAAAACTGTCTATTTAGCTATCTGTGTATGTCAAATAAACATCAGCTGTCTAAACTGTTATACGTGTCATTAACGAAATAGCCGTCAAAATGAGTGCGCCGACGCCACAAGCACCGCAGTCGTGACCGGGGAGGACGCTTCGACAAGGAGTCTCTCAAGAAGCGCTTCCAGTACAAGGCCAAGAAGCAGGAGAAGGCCTTCCTGGCACAGCTCAGCGACCTCAACAAGAGCTCCGACACCGACCGCTCTTTTTCACCGACCTCCGATGACGACGACAAGAAGAAGAAGAAGCGGGACAAGGTAGCCACCGGCTTCATCGGCCTTTGCTTGGCGGCCGGTCGGCGCAAGGGCTTCTGCACCATGGCGGGCGAAGCCGATGGTGTTCGTGCGTCTTCAGGTGGACATGCTACACCGACGCACGCCGACTCTTCTCCTGGATCCAAGAGTGATTCAGAGGTAAACTCCACGATCGGCCTGCTAGATACAGAGGTTAGGGAGTTGTACGCCGCTCTCGACAACCAGAAAAGGCTGCTTAAGGAAGCAGCTAGAGAGCGTAGAAAGCTTAGGGCTGAGCTGGCTTGTGCTAGGGAGAAATCTAGTGAGGATGAGTGCGCTGGCTGCATATCTCACATGAATGATCTTGTTGCTCTCCGTGCCAAGCATGATGAGAACATTGCGAACTTAGATGTTGCTAAGACTTCGCTTGCTGACGTGTCTCATGAGCTCGCTAAGGCCAAGCATGAACTAGAACTGGTTAAGGACGCTCCTATCGTTAGCAATGTGCTTGAATGTGATGAGTGTCCTATCTTTAAGTCCGATCTAGCTTCGTTGCAGTCCAAGATTGCTACTGTTGTGTGCGAGCTAGAGGAGATGAAGTCTAGGCCAGTTCTGCTTGGTGCTTGCAAGGTTTGTCCCACGCTTAGGTCGGAGCTAGATGAGAAGAACGCCTTGATTAAGTCTTTGGGGAAGACTAAGGTCGTGGAGTCTAGCCCACCTATTGACTGCTCTGTTTGCCCTGGTTTGATCTCTTATTTGGATAATCTTGCGGTAGAGAAAACCAACTTGGAGAATGAGAATACATATCTTAGGGCGATTCTTAGTTGAGTTTCTGCTAGTGAGCCGCAGTTGGGCATGATGATTAAGCAGTTCAAGCGTGGTGATGGTTTTGGGGTCGGTTACACATACACGAAGTCAAACTTTGACAAGTTGTATGGTAAGATCGGCAAGTCTGCTGGAAACACTGCTAGTACGAGCACGCAGCCTTCGCTTGTTGACCCCGCGGATGGTGTGCTTAAAGAACCACCGAAAGCACCTCCGCAGAAGCAGGTTTAGGTTCCAAAGCCCAATGAGCTGAAAAATCCCCTCGACACGCTCCCTGCTGCCACAGCCCAGGTTGCCCAGAAGAAGAGGTCCGCTCCTCCCCGTCCGCAGGTTAGGCCTCCACCTCCCAAGCGTGAGGTGAGGTACCACTGCGAGTTCTATGACAGGGAAGGTCACCTGGAGGAGTTTTGCTTCAGGAGAAAGCGGGCTGTCAGGAGAGAGCAGGAGAGACGGAACGCGGACATGTACTCTGCTCGGGTGCATTGTCCTTCTCAGCGTGGTGATAAGCGAGATGCTAGGGCGCGCCGTGTAGGTGGAGGTCAGGGAGACGGTGGTGGTTACCGTGCTCCAGCGGGTGGTCGCTTTGCCGGTCGTGCTCCTGGTCGTTTTCAGTACTGCTATGGACCACGGGACCGAGGCTTTGGAGGAGGTTTTGAGGCTCCACGCTTTCCTCACCGTGGTGTTCGTCAGTCACGCGGTAGACGGGATGGGGGATACGCTTTGTCTGGTTTTGCTAACCCTTCTGTAGAGCAAATGGCTCGACACTAGTTTGCTTCTCACTTTGCTAACCCCAGTGTTGAGACATTTGCTCACCCCTTGTCTCACTACTGATGTGCTGATGTGCAGGTCGGAGGCTTGGAGAACAGGTGGATCATGGACTCTGGTTGTTCGCGCCACATGACCGGAAATGACAAATGGTTCTCCAGCCTCACCCCGATGCGCTCAAAGGAGTACATTGTGTTCGGGGATAATGGAAGAGGAAAGGTACTTGGACTTAGCGTTGTTCGAGTTTCTGATCGCTTTATTCTGAGAGAAGTTGCTTTGGTTTCGAATCTTGGCTTTAATTTGCTCTCTGTTTCGCAACTTCTTGATGAGGGGTTTGAGGTTCGCTTCAAGGAGGGTTGCTCGCGTGTTTTGGATTCCAGGGGAGATTTGGTTTGTCGGATTACACCTCGCGATCGGGTTTTCTTGGTTGATTTCTCTAGAACTCCTTTTGGCCCTTCTCTTGCTTGATGGCTGGTCCTTCTTCTGGTTTGTGGAAGTGGCATAGGAGACTTGGACATTTGAGCTTCGATTTGTTGTCGAGACTAAGCTCACTTGGCCTGATCCGAGGATTGCCCAAATTGAAGTTTGAAAAGGACCTTGTTTGCCATCCGTGTCGCCACGGGAAGATGATTGCCACTTCACATCCGCCTGTTAATCAGGTGATGACCTCTCACCCTGGAGAGTTGCTACACATTGACACTGTCGGTCCTTCTCGGGTGATGTCTGTTGGTGGGAAGTGGTACGTTCTTGTGATTGTGGACAACTTTTCTCGCTATTCTTGGGTCTTTTTCATGAGAACCAAGGATGAGGCTTTCGAGTTTGTTCGAGACTTGATCTTGTGGTTGAAAAACGAGTTACCCCAGGCCATGAGAGCGATCCGCAGTGACAATGGCACAGAATTCAAAAACGCTCGTTTTGACACCTTTTGCAATGATCAAGGGCTCGAACACCAGTATTCTTCTCCCTACACTCCACAGCAGAATGGAGTTGTAGAGCGGAAGAATCGGACGCTGGTTGAGATGGCGAGGATGATGCTCGATGAGCATAGGACTCCTCGCAAATACTGGGCTGAGGCAATTAACACAGCTTGTTACGTGTCCAACCGCATTTTCTTGCGTGCTTTCATGCACAGGACTTCTTATGAGTTGCGGTTTGGACGCCGGCCCCGTGTTGATCATCTCAGAGTTTTCGGTTGCCGGTGCTTTGTGCTGAAAGATGGAAATCTTGATAAGTTTGAGTCTCGCTCGTCTGACGGTATTTTTCTCGGTTATGCTTCTCACTCTAGAGCGTACCGTGTGCTGATTATTGATTCTAACATCGTCAGAGAGACTTGTGAAGTCACTTTCGACAAGACTGCACTGTGCAATTCTTCTGTCTTTGAAGTTGCAGGAGATGATGAGCTCGGCACCTCCATCTTTGAAGATGAGGAGGAACAAGCTGCAAATGGCGACGCTGAGGCTACCACGCGTGCTGTGGACCCAGCTATGTCTGCCACGAGCTCGGATGATGACGACGGCCCCGACCCGACTACGTCTACTTCACGGGGGCTGTTCGAGGAGGTGACTCAGGCTTCACCAGCTGCACCTGAGGAGGCACTAGCTTTGGTTGAGGAGGAGGCGACTTCGACACGGGAAGCACCGCGACACATTCAGCGTCGCCATCCACCTCAACAGATGTTAGGTGATCTCAACGAGCGAGTCACCAGGTCCAAGGTAACAAGTATCGCTGGCTTTGCTCATTCAGCATTTGTTGCCTCTTTTGAGCCCAAGGATATTGGACACGCTCTTTCTGATTCTAATTGGGTCAGTGCCATGCATGAGGAATTTGAGAATTTTGAAAGAAACTAAGTTTGGGTTCTGGTCGAGCCTCCACCTGCTTGTAATCCCATCGGAACGAAGTGGGTTTTAAAAAACAAGCAGGGTAAGGATGGGTTGGTTGTTCGAAACAAGGCTCGTCTTGTTGCCCAGGGGTTTTGCCAAAAAGAGGGTATTGGTTTTGATGAAACTTTTGCCCCTGTTGCTCGTTTGGAAGCTATTCGAATCTTTCTTGCATTTGGTGCTTCCAAGGGTTTTAAGGTTTTCCAAATGGATGTTAAATCTGCCTTCTTGAATGGTTTTATCGAAGAAGAGGTTTATGTGAAGCAACCCCCTGGTTTCGAAAATCCCAAGTTTCCAAACCGTGTTTATAAACTTCAGAAAGCTCTTTACGGTTTGAAACAGGCACCTAGAGCTTGGTATGATAGATTGAAAACCTTTTTGCTGACTCAGGGCTTTAAAATGGGATGTGTTGATAAAACTTTGTTCCTCATGCGATCTGGCACTGATTTTCTTTTAGTTCAGATATACGTGGATGATATTATCTTTGGTGGCTCTTCTCACGCTCTTGTCTCCAAGTTTTCTGAGCAGATGTCCAGGGAGTTCGAGATGAGCATGATGGGTGAGTTGCAGTTCTTCCTCGGGCTGCAGATCAAGCAAACTCCTCAGGGCACTTTTGTCCATCAAGCCAAGAACACTAGAGACTTGCTGCGGAAGTTCGACATGAGTGACTTGTCTCCTCAGCCGACTCCGATCAGCACATCTACGGCGCTTGATGAGGACTTGGACAGCGAGGCGGTGGACCAGAAGGAGTACAGGAGCATGATCGACTCTCTCCTATACCTGACGGCGACGCGACCGGACATCCAGTTCGGCGTCTGCCTCTGCGTGCGGTATCAGGCTTCGCCGCGCACCTCCCACAGGCAGGTGGTGAAACGCATCTTCAGGTATCTGAAATTCACCTCTGAATTTGGTCTTTGGTATTCTGCGGATTCTTCTCTGGTTTTGGTGGGTTTTTCTGATGCCGATTTCGGTGGGTGTCGGTTGGATCGCAAGTCGACATCCGGCACTTGTCAATTTCTCGGTACATCTTTGATGTCTTGGTCCTCTTGCAAGCAGACTAGCGTAGCGGTTTCTTTCACAGAAGCTGAGTATGTTGCCGCTGCTAGCTGCTGCTCCCAGATACTTTGGATGAAACAAACCTTGCAGGATTATGGCTTGAGTTTAGGTAGGGTTCCTATCTTTGTAGACAACATGTCAGCCATTAGCATTGCAAAGAACCCTGTCCTACACTCCAGAACCAAGCACATAGACATCCGATTCCATTTCCTGCGAGACAACCATGAGAGAGGACACATAGACCTGATCCATGTCCCTTCAGAGAGGCAAACCGCAGATATCTTCACCAAACCGCTAGAGCAGGACACCTTTGCACGCTTGCGAGAGGAGCTTGGGGTTTGTTACCCCTTTTGATCGCTGACTTTTGTTTGGTTAGCGTTGTAGGTCCTTGTTTTTGCTTCTCTTGGTTTTCTAGTTTTGGTAGTTGCATTGTGCGTATGCATTGTACATGTTTGCATTTTGCATTGACTCACTTGCACTAGCATTCTTGTATACATTGCTATGATCTTCTAGTGCCTGCTAGTGTGAGTTGATAAATTTGATCATGTATAGCTTGCTCCACTGTGTATATGACATCATCTGAGTTAAGCTATTTTGATTTGAAAATCTGAAAACATGATCACCCTGTTTTGGCTATTAGCATGTTAGGGTGTGTTGATGTGCTTTGCTATCTTATTCATGCTAGTGTAGCCTTTCGTTCAGCAATTCATATTTGAAATGGTCTAAATCTGATAAAATTGCTTGAACTGCTCTTGAAATGGATTGAAAAGATCCAGGTGGGATTGCTTGTCGCACTAATCGAGCTTTCGGGATGGCTCACTTTGCACTTGTGAGAATCCGGGCAAGGCTGTGCATGACTGAAACGAGTGCCTTAAGCTTCTGATTGTCTTTGGCATAGGCTTGGCCTCGTTGCTAAGTAAAGCATGACAAGCTTTCAACCCCTGGCATTAAGAATTGCTTGATATAAAATTGATTGAAAAATGAATGTTAACAACTTGTTTTTTGCTGAGTTTGGATCACCTGTATGAGTATGATTAGCACTGCTTTCCATTCCCTACTTGTTAGTGCTAGATCATGGGTGATGCTTTTATTTCTCCTAAACTAAACTTGCCTAGCTCTAGACTGATTTGATATACCCTGTTGAGCTAGATGCATGTCTTGTTTATGGATGCACACGTGCTTGTGACTAGATGTTGCTCATATCATTGTATCCCTGAATGCTTTCACTTACACCTCCTACATTGCATTCATGGCATGGCATCTGTTCAGGGGGAGTCTCAGCTTCAGGGGGAGCTTTAGGTCTATTTAGACTTGATGTGTGCATGTGTCAACAAGGGGGAGAATTTTTTGGAGAAGTGATCGAACAAGGGGGAGACTTGTTTGATTTTTGAAAAACTTATTGCGCATAGGGCTTTGAGAGTGCATCATTTTGGGAGAGTTGCACTTGTGAGAGGGAAAAGCTTTGCTTGGGGAGTTTCTGCTTTGTTTTTGGCTCCTGGTTTTCCTCGCTTTCCTTCCACTTCCAGCATGACTGCATCGAGCGTTACCTCTGTCTTTAAGGAGTCATGTTTTGGCTTTTGATCGATTGCGTCGAGCCGTTGCCCTTGTCTTAGGGAATCGATCTGTGCTTGAGTAAGTGACTGGTCTTGCCTTTCTGAGCTTTGTGTCATTTGCTTGAGTTCTTCGCTTTCTTGTTTCTTTTTATCACTTCTCTGGTTACAGGTGGTGTGTTGACAATGCACTCATCAAGGGGGAGAATGAGGAATGAGAGTACTCTATCCTGCCTGTGATGAGTGAATTGTCAACCGTGCGGTGTGATCATGCGCTTGGTTTTTGGATTGCAGGTACACGGGTGTCGAGTGTCGACGGAGAGTTGCCGTGGAGGAGCTCAGGCCAGGAGGCAGCTGTGGCGTCCACTCCTGGATCGAGGGCGCAAGCGGCGACGGAAGGCGGGTTTCTTGGTTTGCGCCACAAAACCAAGGAAGCTGACGGCGGTTGAAGACGCTAAATCGTGGAGGCACGGGCTTTGGTCTCGGGACTGACGGAGGCGACGGGCGTCGACGGCGTCTAGGGCCTCGCTGCGGGTAAGGAGGTGACGGGCGTCGGGCGGCGTCTAGGGCCGTCAGAAGGCCGAGGCGGGAACAGCGTCTAGGGCCACGGCGTGGGGGCAGGAATCTTCCCGCGCGTGGAGTTTTGGCGGTTTTCTCAAAACCGGCCACTTACCCGGGTTTCGCGGATCCTCCAAAACCGCGGAACGGATCTTCGTCCACATGATGGCATCGCGGAGAAGGCTTCGAGTCGAAGAAAGAACCTCGGCCGTCGGATGAGTCCAATGTATCTTTTCCGGTTTTGCCCCTACGGGCTTTCTAGTGTCTAGTTAAGTCTAGGGGTATTTTAGTCTTTAGTCTAGAGAGTTAGAGGGGATAAAATAGAGAGAGGAGGGCAGCCAACGAGTCTGGCTCACAAGTCCCCGTCGCCCCCTGCTGTGTTGTTTTGTTCTTCTGGTTCCCCTCCCTTCCTCTCCTAGGGTTAGAGTTTTTGGATGGAGAATTGAACTTTGAATCCATGGGAAAGGAGGCCCTTCCCTCCTCTTGACCTCGGAGCGGTCGATTTTGATTCAATTCACTGGCTCGTTTTGGATTTGTTTGGTCCCTTTCTCTATTCTTGTGCGTGCAGGTTCGGAGAGCACTGGGCAAGCAGCGCCTGGCTCACGGTGCTTGTGCGCGCGGCATCCCAGCAGCAGGCGAAGGCGCTGGTGGGGAGCAGAGCGCGCAAGCCCAGGCACACAGCAGCAAGAGCAGCGGGCCAGGCCAGAAGGCAGTACACGGACGCACAGCAGTAGCTGCAAGGCAGGGAGGCGATTTGGCCCTTGGCATGGCACATGGCAGCAGGGAGGCAAGCACTAGCTATAGCTCTTTTGTTCTCTCACTAGATTTATTTTCATGCTAGGGGTTTAATTATTTTCTTCTTAATTAAAAAAAGGGGGAAACAAAAATTAGATTAGTTGTGCCTGTGTTATCTAGATTTAATTCCAGTATCTATAGCATTTCTTTCTCTGTGTACTAACTCCTCCTTGCTAGAGTAATTGAGATGGTTTCTCTCCAATGATTTTTCTCTGATCGGTTTTTGTGTGGTTGTGCGAGTTTTGTGTGTGCTTTTCACTGCTTTGCTTTCGCATGTGAGTTCTGGCTTTTCTGTGGGAGTATTCTTAGCGCCGGTAGCCGTTCTGAGCTACGCGGTGTTGATACTCGCCATTTTGAAGTGCGTCGGGTGTTATTGGGACATAGGCCCTTCGATTTTTTTAAATCGAATTTGCGGCTCCCATTCACCCCCCCCTCTGGTCGCCTGTCCGGTCCCTCAGAAAGATCTCACCGAAGAATGGTGGAACAACAGATTGAAGGTATCAATAATGTTGATCTGAACCTTCACAACCTTGAGGATGAATTTCTATTACTCAATTGCAAGATCTCTTCTCCAATCACTTTCTTATTTTCTCTTCTTCTCCTTTGGAGGCTCTATTCTGAAATCTCGTAGCTCCCTCTCTCTCTCTCTGTTTTCATATGTTTCTTCCTCCTATGGTAAGGCAGCACACTAGATACTAAATGCATGTAAGGTTGGTACACTTCATTTATATATGAGATTGCTCACAATGAGCATTTTTTCTCATCCTTTGCCCACATCATGAGGAGAATTTTCCAACATATCACCCTCTCCAATTTATGAGGGTGTGGTACCATCATTCCCGCTACCTCGATGGACACTTGTAACTTCTTCTTAAGAAGAACTTTAGTCATCATATCCACACCATCAGATCGGTTATGGATCTTCTCAACACTTGTAACTTCTTTTTAGGAAGAACTTTGGTCATTATATCCACACCATCAGATCGGTTATGGATCATCTCAAGTTGTAGCAACTTGAAACTCATCACTTTTCTCGAATCCAATGGGTGGAGGCAACGTTGACCGGTGCAACAACGCGCAGAGCTGAGCAAATGCGGCATTAGTATTTATTCTTTTGCTTTGTGAGTTTAACACCGCCTGGTGATGAATCGGTGGTGGTGGTCACCATTCCAATCATTACTGCCAACTCAAATCCAACAGTTCTCAAAACCGGTGGTGATTTTTGTTAACCGGCGGTGATAGGGATGGATTAGCGGTGTGATAAATAATAACAATCTTACCATTTGAACCAAGCAGATTCCTCAACGAAACCTCATCTGTGTTGGCACGTGTACCATGCTACCCCAGCCGTCAGGTATAATGGCTAAGGAACCTGACATGATGAGCCCACATGTGGGCCGGATGAGGGGCAACCATATTATTTATTTTTCTCTAACCAAGTGGCATGTAGGTCCGGTGCCACACTCTAGCCCATACGTTGTTTGCTTGCACTTTATCCTCCTCCTATATCAATATATTGAACAAGAAAACTCTAGAAAGTTCTCCTTACACTGATGAAAAAGGTCATAAACTCATAATCTATTCTCGATGTAGCTCCATAGCTCCAAGGTTTTCTTGAATTAGTAGGTTCTTGAATTAGTAGGTTTTCATCTATTCACGCACTGTGAGTACATAAAATTTTGAGAGGTCTATTTTAGTAGGAGCTCATATCTATATATTGGAAGATGGATAATAGCTATATTTTTTCGAGCTATCATGCCCCTTACATCATTTTTTTATGAGAACTACGGTAGGCAAGATGCCAGCCTGAACTTTCATTAAAAGGTGTGACAAACCACATATTACATAGCAAAGAGATACAAGATAAGATGGAACACACAACTTGTACAATTTAAGGATAATACATGATACGGGTCAAGGGACGACCACCAATGATCCCCGAAAAGAGTCGCCACTAAACAACATGCTCACCGGACAAACCATGGCCAATACGCACCCCCACCACCCCTTGTAGCTACGCCACTCCAATATTGTGCTCAGATGGAGGGACCACTCAATGAAGTGGGGATTAAGGGCAATGGAAGGCACGCCAGCCGCTGTTCACCGATCGACCATCTCCTTTGAAGTTGGGACATCACCATTTGAAGAACATCTGGGCTCCATGTACTATTATCCAATAGAAGAGGTGGATAGAAGCAACACTAGGCATATGATTCGATAATCCACCAACAAGGACAAAGCCGACGGAATAGAGGCATCGGAGAAGAGCGCTTGCCGAACCATGGCAATAGCCACTAACCAACATCAAGCAGGACCAAAAAGAGTACGGACGAAGAACAGAGATGAAGGCAGGAGACTTCAGGAAGAAAGCACTCGCAACAAATGGCGAACACAACAAGAGAGATGACATGTGAGGTATCATGGGTGCTTGCAAGATGGTAAACCGAGCAGAGGTGAAAACCTCCTCGTGTACCAGGCACGATGCTTTCGGTATCGGACCGCCGATAAAACAAGAAGCCAAAGATGCAGCAAATGGGTTATGGCCTCAGGAACTCCACAAAATGCCAAGGGCTGATGAAGAACCAGTAAGCTCGCAGTCAGAGTCCACAGGACCCGCCCCTCCACATCCCGGACTGACGATGGGTTACTCACCCCGAGGATTGCCACCAACCGACACAGAGGAGAAATAGGGTCTCATATACGAAGTGGAGGAAAATCCGGCGAGCCAACAACGAACAAGCATATCACAACAAGAAGGAGTCGCCGGCAAAATAGCCTCTACGACACTAGATCCGCGCCTCCTTTCACCGAGAGCAACAGTTGGCCCCCAGCACGGGAAGGTGCCCAGATGCCATCCTCGCAAGTGGCAAATTAGGGTCCTGGGAGGCTGGAAGCGACCAAAGGACAAGATGGAAAGGTGGGCCGCCATACATTGGTGGGTGATCGGTGGCGGCAACAATGCAAGCTGCATGCCAATGCGGCTGCCGACCCCCGCCGCCCGCGCAAGCTCTACAATGGGGGTGTCACACGCAACTAGAAAAGCCGCAGCAAGCCGTGATGAAGGGCAGCAAATGGCCAATGGCATGCCGCCAGGAATGATGCAGGACCACGGTTGCGCGTCGAGAGCTGGCAATGGCACAGGCACCCGAGCATCCCCCTAACAAGCTGACAACAGAGATCGAGCAGCTTCGACCAGCAAGCCCCAAGCGGAATTGCAAGGGGAGGGCCCCCACGGGCTAGACGACATCGGATTTGCACCCATCGGTACCGGATCTATGGATAGGCTGCGGTCAGTGACCAGAGCAGGAACTGCGGCATGAAAACTAGGAGGGAGAGGGGGAAAGGGAGATCCTCAAAGGGAGGGACGAGCTGTGCTCACCGCCGCCCTCATCGTGGCCGAGAGGACTTCCTCCAGCGAGCTCCGGCGGCAGTGAAACAGAGGGGAAAGGTGAGGGAGCGCTGGGGAGTGGGAGGCGCCACCGCCCGAGTCGCCCCAAGGACGACACGGGGCTAAGTTTTGCCGACGGATCTGAATTTGCCCATTACATCATCTCCATAGTCCATCTTCGCTAATCATGGCCAGAGAACCTCTACTGATACCCCCACACACCTGACCATCATGTTGTCTACCATTGCAGCCGCATGCGTTTCTCTAGCTGCCCCCTCTGCACCCCTCCTTTCCCATTCCTCAACTTGCACCCAGCAGCTCCCGTTGCCTTCTCACGTCATCCAACTCTGGAGCGCCTTTGCTCGTTGGGGGCCGTCGGACCTCGATGAAATTGCAATTCCTATATATAGCACTGTTCATATCAGTTTTGGATCCTGCTCTCTCAATGGAACCAACCCCAGGGGGCAAGCTTAGATAGCTTCACCATACCCCTGCTTACGGCCAACCCCGTCATCCATTTACTGATGCCTCCCACCACCAATGTTGGGCAAACCGGCCACCTCGAGCTTCTCTCTAAGCTGGTGGACACCGGAGAAGCACAATCTTAACTCCTAGGCTTGTTGTTGGCACCAGGACAGAAGCGGTGCGCTAAAGCTAGCAACGCTAGGGTTAGGAGGGAGCGGGGGAGAGGAAGCCGATCCAAGGGCTGATATGGAGTGCATGCATCTCGAACATAAAAAATCATATAAGAACAACATTCACTACTATAAAAATGCTCATTTGTCCCGATTTCTAACCGCCTTTAGTCCCGGTGTGGAACTGGGATGCGAATTCAGAGTACTAAAGACGAGCATGTGTGCAAGGCAAAAAAAAACTCACCACCCAAGATCTCATGCCTCGTGTGTAGAGCTTCCTTGCCAGCCAACCTACACTACACATATGATTTTATTAAGGATGTTTTTCTTTTAAACTAACCCATGGATTATCCTTTACTTCCGGTTGATATGCTGATCCTTTAGTTTGGGTTGGTGTTGTCAATCGGGACTAACAGTCACCCTTTAGTTTTGGTTGGTGTGTTACCAACCGTGACTACGATTTAGTTCGAGTTGGTGTTATCAATCGGGACTAACACTACTACAAAAAATATAAACCGTGACCATTAAAAATACCCTCGGAGGTGGGCACTATTTTGAACCACCTCGGTTAATGCCTACTATTAACCGAGGCGGTCATTTTTCATTAACCGAGATGGTTATAAAAAACCGCCTCGCAAAATCGAATAACAGAGGCAGACGTCTTAAAATACCGCCTTGGTTAATAGACATTAACCGAGGTGGTTGTTTTAACATAAACGTCTCGAAAAATATATTAGCTAAGGCGAGCGTCGTAAATCAACCGCGTCGGTTAATTTGGCCCAACCTGCTAGCCCACACTACCCATTTACGTGTGCTGACTGCCTGGGGCGAGCAGTCCGGCCTTAGGGGGTGAACTGTTTGCTAATTCAGACGTCTGAACTTTTTATGACTTCGGATGTCCGAACATTTTTTTGGACTTCGAACGTCCGAAATTTTAAAGACAGACGGTCCGCCCAGGCTATGCGGACCGTCCGCCAGCTAACCCGTGCTCTTGGATCGAAGGGGCGGACGTTCCGGCCCTATAGGACGGATGGTTTGTCATATATCTTTTGACCGAGGCCCTATAAATCTCTAGCGCTCCACGCCTGCCGCTTTCAAAGTCGCTCCCTCCCTCTCTCTCTCTCTCTCTCTCTCTCTCTCTCTCTCTCTCCCTCCCCTCCTACGCAGGGCCGGATCTGGCAGTGGACTGCAGTGGCACGGCGGCGTGCGGACTGCGGCGTCCCCCCAGGCCCTTTGGTTCACTGGTGTCGCCAACGTTGACCTCAACGGCGGTGACATCGCGGGGGTACCTTCTCCAAGAGCTCAAATGACATCACTGGGTACCTCCTCGAGCATTCCTCCTCCACAACATTGCCAGGGTGGCACAGGCTCGGCGGCGCGGATCCGATGGCGGCGGACCTGGATCCGGCCTCCCCCAGCGACGACGCGAGCGAGGCACGGCGGCGGCGGCCTCCCCCGTGGATGGGCATGGCGAGGCACGGTGGCGGCAGTGGGATCCAGCACCAATGGTGGGACGCGGCGGCTGTGGGACGATGGGCTCGGCAAGCCTGCGATGGGCTCAGCGGGCTCCTCCTTTTTTTAACTTTTTTATTTAATCAACCGAGGTGGGCACCACAATCGCCTCGGAAAATAGATCATTACCGTGACCTTAGTTTCGAGGCGGTTGGGGTTGACCGTCTCGGTTAATAGTTTTTTACTGCCTCAGTTAAGGTTTATTGCAGTAGTGTAACAGTCATCCTTTAGTTCAGGTTGGTGTATTACCAACCAGGATTAAAGGGTGATTTTTAATCCTAGTTGATGACATCAACCGGGCCTAAATCTCTCCCGTCTTCTAGCCATTGGACCCAGCTAGATTAATCCTGAGTCCAAATGTGAAGTTGTGTAGTAGGAGTTTTTGATTCCCGCTATCTAGGGTCGGAGGCGCCGAGGCACACAGTTTGCGCAAACGGTACACTGGTGTGTGTGCCAATGGTGGTTAGACCCAAAATCAGTAGAGATACAGATACCTCATCAGTATTTACGCTCCGCTAACCTTTCGCTCCGAGGCCGGCCCAGATATCAGTATTTTTTTATTTGATTATCTTATTTTGGTTAGATCATGTTACTCTCTCTGGCCCTGCATTTATCTAGTCCCTGCTCTGACAAAGTGAGATGGCCTGCACGTTCATCTGCAGCGACGCATCAGTATTTTTTTTCTTTCTTTGTCATCGGTGCAGCAGGGATCGAAGCCCTGTTGTTCAGTTGTTGATTACTTGATTTGTTATCTGATTCGCGGCCTAGTGCTCTGCGCACTCTACCTAAGCTAATAAATCCCCTTGCTTCGCGTGCGCCAATTAGCTCCTGAGCTAACAAGCTCCTGATGAGCCAGCAGCTGCCTGCTTCGCTGTCTCACGCTTGATCGCTTGCAGCTGCCCGGTGATCGACATCGATCGATCAAGGATGATGAGGGGTCGGCGGCCGTCGCTCCCTGCTCTTGTTGCCGTCCTCGTCCTCGTCGGCAGCAGCTGCTGCCGCGCGGAGACCTCGTCGTCGCCGGAGGACGAGCTGATGAGCGGCAGTGGCGGGAGGCGGCGGCGCGCGGCGTCGGTGATGGTGCCCATCACCATCCTCAAGTCCGCCGTCAGCGAGGGCGCCGGTACGTGCGTAGTATGCTACTGCATTGCTCCTGTAACCTTCATTCAGGATCGAGACAGGTTTGGCTTGAGATCGAGATCGCGGTGCTCTGAAATCAAGGCTCCAGCCTCCACCAGAAGTTGACTTTTTTAGGTTGGGAGCTGTTTGTAGCTAGTGATTGGAATCGTCCGAAGACTGATTCTCTAACTGGGGTTTCAAATTACGGTTCAGCATTGCTACTGGTGTATTTATTCTAGGTCGATTTCCTTACCAATCGGGTGGACGATGGAAGCAGCTACTGATGTTCGTAAAAGATAGAGAAGGAGAGTGTTATGAGACGTGAGAAGAATGTTATTATCATGACACTCTTCCGGCTCGATTATCTAGTTTACAGTCTTGATAACTGTGCGATGATACTAACCCACTGAGACCGGCCTTAATGGGCTGCCAAATAATATAGGTTTCCATTGACGGAAAGGAATTGGTCATGGATCAAGGAGAACAGATGCTTGAAATCATGTCAGCGAATAAAATTCATGAGGGGCATTCGCTGTGTTCGCTTGGCTGTGGCTGATGGCTGGTGTTGATTTGTTATGAGAGAACAGTACTGCTGACTGGCTGGTAGCTGGTGGCTGGTGCTGATTTAGTATGAGAGAACAGTACTGCTGGCTGGTTGGCTGACAAGCCAAACGAATAGTACTTCACTACTGAATCTGAACTGTACATCTACATATATCCATATGCAGTGTGCATGGATGGAACACCACCTGCTTACAACTTGGATCCTGGCTCTGGAGCAGGGAGCAGAAGCTGGATTGTGAACCTAGAGGTCAGTTCAATATACTATATACTTTGTTTCCCCAGAAAAAAAATTGATCCATGTACATTCTTTTTTTTTAGTGGGATCCATGTACATTCCTCATGTAAGGAAGCTAGGATTTTCTTTTCCTTGGACACTTTTTATCTTGCCCTCCACTTAAACACCTGTGAGTCTCATTCTCTTCTTCTCAAAACATTACACCATCACCATGCAGGCATGCACACATCATTCCCTTCTTCATTCTATTGATCGTCTCTTTATGGCCACTCTAGTTTGTGACTGAACTCTGAAGTAACCCCATGTCCGTAAATTAAATACACTAATATTATTTGTGCGTGTGCTCATTCCTGACCATGGAAGCTGCGCAGGGAGGCGCGTGGTGCAACATCGTCAAGACATGCCAGCTCAGCAAGGGGACCGGCCGGGGCTCCTCGGACCACATGGAGAAGGAGATCGCCTTCACCGGCATCATGAGCAGTAGCCGAGCCGTCAATCCTGGTCTGTCCCTTTTTTTTTTCCTTCTCCTGCATCGTCTCCGTCTCCGTCCATTGTTCATCTCGATGCTAGCTAGATCTCTAATCCTGAACTCCTAATAAACAAATGTATACCTGCAGATTTCTACAACTGGAACCGGGTGAAGATTCGCTACTGCGACGGTGGATCTTTCGCAGGCGATGCATACAACAAGGTGAACAAGCTTTTATTGCGAAGATTTCTGATCCTTTCTGTACCATTTCTCGTAAAAACCGTGTTCGAAACAAAGACCTTGTTTATCTAAAAGTTCAGGGAAATCTAAGTTACCATCCAATTTCGCACAACCATTTAATACATAGATATCATAAAACTATCATACAACCCATCCAAAGCCACATGATCAGTTAACTCACCTACTATCTGACTCCTATTCCATGAGTCTATTTCCATTCTCAAATTCACCTAGTAAAATATCATAGGCCGTTTAAAGTTAAGCTTCAGCTTAGTAAGTACTAATCGATTTGCTTGAGTTGATTACAGGAGGCTGGGATTTATTTCCGGGGTCAGCGCATCTGGAACGCTGTCATCAAGCACCTCCTCTCCATTGGGATGGCCTCTGCAGATCAGGTACCCCTGACCCTGAAATCTTTCTCAATTCAGCAGTCGCCTCCTCCAGCTCAATCCATCTAACTTGTGTGGATGCCGATCAATCAAACAGGTGCTGCTCACCGGCTGCTCCTCCGGTGGGCTGGCGGTGATACTGCACTGCGACCAGCTCCGCGCCTTCTTCCCGCCCGCCGCCGGCGGCCAAACCACCGTCAAGTGCCTCTCCGACGGCGGCCTCTACCTCGACGCGTACGTGTGGTTTAACCTTCCTTCCGTGATCAAATGGAGGTTTGACAGGTTTCGTATTGCTGCAGCGTGGACATCTCCGGAGGCCGCAGCTTGAGGTCCTACTTCGGCGACATCGTGGCCTTGCAGGGGATACCTCAGAGCCTGCCGGGGGCTTGCACCGCCCGTCTAGATGCCACCTCGGTGTGGGCCGCTGCCCCTCTCCTCTCGTCTCTTCTTCCTCTTCTCTCTCACAAAATTTTGTCCCTACAAACAGAAATTTTGATTGTTAAAAAAATAAAAAAACTACAAATTTTGATAGAAATCTGGATGATCATATACACAACAAAAACATTGTTTGAAGCTGCTGAATGAGTTCACTGAACCTGGAAAGCTAAATGATGCAGTGCTTCTTCCCCCAAAACATAATCAACGACATGAAGACTCCGATGTTCATCCTAAATGCAGCATACGACGTCATTCAGGTAAACATCAACTTGTACGGAGCAAACACCCACACTAGTTTATGTGTTGTTTCACTTTCACATGTTGCAAATGCTCGATCGGTCAGATATCGCTGAGCCTATCCCCGGACAGAGCTGATCCCAGCGGCTCTTGGCGAGCCTGCAAGTCCAACCGTTCAGCTTGCGACACATCCCAGATGAACTTCCTGCAAGGTTGAACTGTTATCTGTATCTGCACTCACCTTACTATAAGTAGAACTTCATGCAGCAGTGATCCGAATGCTATGAACTGAGAATACCGCGACAAACTGTAGGTTTCAGGGACCAGATGGTGTCATCTGTGCAGGGCTTCTCCCAATCCAGGAGCAACGGGTTGTTCATAAGCTCCTGCTTTGCCCACTGCCAGTCAGAGCAGCTGGGCACCTGGAACAATGTTCCAGGTCGCTCCCCCACCATTCAAAACAAGGTAACAAGTGACAACGCATCATATACGTAAGAAAATCTCTATTGAGAAGATGAATTTAAGGGGGATACAATAATTCATGTTCATCATGCTGGTGCACCAGGGGATTGCGAAATCAGTCGGCGACTGGTACTACAATCGAGCTGAAGTTAAGGCAATCGATTGCCGCTATCCATGTGACAAAACTTGCCACCACATCATGTGAGAAAGATTCACCTTTCAGTTTTGCAGTCAGCATAGGGGTTCTCGATAGGGTATCCACATTGTTTGAGAAGCAAAAGAAATGAAGACATTGGAATTCTAAAGCAGAGTCCAGGTTTCCTTCAGTTGATTCAAAAACAGACACATGCAGATCCATTCAGTGGAATACATGGAATCATGTGCCCCCGTGGTTGCTATCTGTAATTTTTGCCAGATGCCATACTACCAGCAAATGTTATCTAGATTAAAATTCTTTCTGGCTGCTCATGTTAACCCTGCAAAAGATGTGATTTCTGCCAGCAAGAATGGATTACTACATTATACAAAACCGTGGGTACAGGAACAAAACTCTTCCTATGGCAAATTCTATTTATGTACAACTACTAAATTGTGATGCTATTCATACTATGAACAGTGTGCTCAGTTGCCATGCAAAATTTGCCCGCAGGACCCACAATTCAAGTAAAAAGCTACATATTGAAGCTGTGTCCCAGTATAAGCTGCCACATTGAATTGCTCTTCACATTTCTCCTGCACTGAAATGTCAATCATCACATAGGGTGATACAGTGTAAGAGAGGGTATACACATGGAGATTGCCACCACCAAGTGCAACTTTGCACAACGCAACATTTCTCACAGGTCGATCATGATGCAGCTTGGGCAGCACCAAGTTTATTAGCACCTTTGTCCACTTCCTTTTTGGACCCCTTATTCTGGGGTTTTTCCTCTTCTTGGTTCTTCACCACTGGTTTGAACTGTTGCAAAAGAAAGAATGAATGGAACCATAAGGTATCTGGGCAAGTATATTGAAGAGTAAAAATTAATCATACCAGAGTCTGCTAGGTCTACAAAAAATAGGCATGTGAAAGATGAATAAATATGTGGATTGCATGTGCAAAAAAGTATGCAATCAGGCAAAATCATGATACTTCACAGTACAAGATGGTCCACTAGCTAAAACATCACATTACTTATTGTTTGTAGATCTAGCTGACAGTAAAGAGGGTCTGTTGATTAAACCCAAGAAAACATCATGCAAGGGAGCTGTAGTCACATGACTCCTAACTAACTGGTTGAAATGCTACTTAAAGTGATCAAAATATAGCATTCTCAAAGAGAGGATATTTTTTGGGAGGGTGAACGAAGTACCTGATATACTGAATAAATAACATTTCTCCGGATTTGAGCCATCATGTCCAAGAACAGGTTGTATCCCTCAAGTTTGTACTCAATAAGGGGATCTCGTTGGGCATAACCCCTTAAACCAACAGCTTGTTGCACAAACTTTAGTGCCTGCAGGTGTTCTTTCCAGAGCCTATCAATATTGCTTAAAATTAGGAACCGCTCAGCTTCTTTCATCAAGCTAGGAGCTTGCTTCTCCACAATTTCCTGACACAAAGCACAAAATTTATGGAATGAGGAATGACATGTCACTATTCTCCGCACTCCTGATATAACAGGTTATTAGTTCACTAAATCTGTTATAGTCCCAAACATCATTTCAGAGAAAATAGCCTCTGATATTTGAACTGAAGAGTTTTACACAGTTTGAAAGATGAAACACACTTGGACATTTAGACACGTGAATAGACTTCCCAGAAAGGAAAAGGTATAGCTCAAAAAAGTTCAGACTACTGTCATGCTCGTAAGCTGGACTTGTTCTAAACAAGAATTTACATTTCAAAAACAGAAGACTTGGTGTCATTAGATTATCTATTGTTGTTAGATCTAGCTATGTTTTCTGCTGAGATTTGGTTTTACCCCTTTAACTAATAAGAAGCATAGATAAACTGATACGAGCAATTCAGAATGTATTAAATGCAATTCCTGCTTAAACTTTCACTTTGTTTGTATGAAATATTTTGCATTAAGACTCTGATAATCTTTCAACCAAGTGATTGCACTTTTCATGAAAGCCAGAAGACAAACAACTAACAGTTTTTTTGGAAGTATGCTTCACGTCCTCACTTACGAAGATACTCCCGCAAATCCTCATAGCTTGAAGTTTTGCTCTCCAACAATTCTGGTGTCAAGTCATCCTAAAGATAGCAATACCTAGCAGAAAAGAAACAGATAACACTATAAAGGAGGTGGCAGTACATCGGTCAGTAGAGCCCAAAGATTTAATTCATCAAATACATATGCATTATGAGCGTATGTACTTTCTGAAAAACTCACTGCTGTAGTTTAGCTATAAGCTTGCTGAGCTCCCAATTTTCCTTTGGAGTATCAGGGCCTATATTTGCCTGCCAACAAGAGAGAAGCATTTTCTAGCATTAGGACTTCAGGTAATAAAAAGGTATAAATCTCAGCTTTAATATTTGAAGATAACTGTCAGATGGTCATCATAACTAACCTCTAATATGTCATCCATTGTTAATTCAGGATATTCCACAATAAGCGACTCAAGACTATCAGAAGCAAGGGCACGTCTTCTTTCTGCATATACACGATCTCTCTGGCTATTCAACACCTCGTCATACTCAAATAATTGCTTCCTGATGTCAAAAAAGTAGTTCTCAACTTTCCTCTGAGCTTCATCTAGGGCCCTTGTTAACATTTTTGATTCAATAGGAAGATCCTCAACTCTGAAGGCTTGCATCAGACCCTAAACGAAAATTAAATGTTATTTAGATTTATTATTGTCTCACAAGAAATAAGTCATGCCAAGAGTACATCTCGAAGCAGCAAGCAAATGTTAGCGAGTAAAACAGTAATTTTGGCTATATGAGACACATTCATACAGGCTTACACAGGTGCATTACAATATTTGTAGGAGTATTTTCGCTACAAAGCAGCCAGTTTATAGTTGGTAGAAGGATCTGGAGCAAAACACACTTGGACCCATGATTGGTACTAAAATTATGTTATTATCATATTCTATCCTTCGAAAACTTATATTCCATTCCAAGGTTGTATATAAAGTATCCATAATTGTCCAAAAAAATGACATGCAACTGAATACAGGCATTCAACTTTGTCAGAAGCATTTAGTAAAGTGCAATCAATATCACCATAAAGATGGGAATACTAAAGGAAGGGCTTTTGAATGCAATATTGTACTAATGTACTTTTGCACAGTGCAGCCACTGATATTTTCTCATGCAAACCAGGTATAGAACTAGAGAAATAACACAACCTGTATCCTGTCACCTCCAAAGATCCGAAAGATATTATCTTCAAGACTAAGAAAGAAGCGAGAGCTTCCAGGATCCCCTTGCCTGCCACTTCGACCTCGGAGCTAAACCAGAAAGAGAAAGCAATTTAATCTTCAATCATGCTCACATTCTCAGCCATGATTGTAACAAACAGATATTTAATTTGATATAAGCTTTGCACAAACTAAAAACATGTATCATTGGGCTTTGCCATGAAAGATAACGCCATTGCATTTTTCTTTTTATAACTTATAACATCATTGTAAGGCTGACTGGTACTGGTTACATCTAGCTTAGGACAAATACACTAGCAATCCCTACTTTACATAGTAACAGCAATAGCTTCAATATCATATTACCTGATTGTCAATTCTGCGTGATTCATGGCGCTCTGTCCCTACTACATGAAGCCCACCTGCTGTAATGACCTGAATTAAAAAAATAATGGTCGCATGAGCATTATGCATTATTCAATAGCAACAGATGGAGGGTTGAATTTTTTTTAATTTGCAATATAACCTTCTTCTTTTCCTCCTCTGTGTAGACTTTATATTCATCTACTATCTTCATAAATGCATTTCTCAAATTTGCTATTACGTCATCACGTGTTGGTCCCTGACATATAAAGAAACACGGTTAAGTCACCGAAGAGACAAAAAGGTTTTAACAGAATACCTTCACTAAAATTTATATTAGTCAAAAACAGTTTCGCTATTTATATACCAATATAGGGGGTTGAATAGTGTTAATCGTGCCATATAAGAACATCCTGCAGCTTGAACAGATTCTTAAAATAAGCCTGGAAGCTATTGTAAAATTCATATATGTTTATTCCAGTCTTTATTTCAGGATCAGGAACAATTTTCTTTGTTGCCTCCAATCATTCACATTTCTGGACATGTAATGTTGACATTCCAATGTGCTGTGAAGGCTGATATTTTAAAAGCTGAATCGTAAATATACCAAGATTTTTAACATAAAAAACATAAGAGACTCAAGGAAGAATGATAAATAAACTATAACATGATAGAATCGTAAATATGACAAGATTTTTCAGATATATGATATTGTTATGTATCACCAACGCACAGGCAGATATACAAGATACCGCATGCAGAAAATCAGATGGTGTTCCCCTAATATGTTTTCTAAATCATGCCGCAAGAGAATAATCTGGGGTTGATGCTAAGGAATCAGATCAAATGTTGCTTAAACATTTGCCATTCCTTACCAAATTCAATAAACACAAACTAAGATTCCACTTTTTATGATTGTTTAAATAGGCCTACCTTCTCACATGAGTAGGACAACCGCTCTTCTGCTTCCAGCTCAGATAATGATTTCTCTCCCCATTCTTTAACAGCCACTTCAACAGCATCTTTGACAGATGATAATGTTTCTTTTGAAAGTTCACATGGGAACAAGCTTTCGTTTGTCTGATGAGAATATGTGCAATAAGTCATTTGTTCAATTTTGTAACAAATTATTCCATAATACAACTATCTGATGCAAAAGTTCCAGAATACGAGAACAGCACATGCTGGCTCATGTTACTACTGAACATATAGCTCAATCTACCTTCCATGTCTTTCTTGGTGGCATCTGCTTCTTTGATACAATGACACCATCTATTGGATTGACAACTCTGCAATATTCAGAACCAAAAGAGTGCATAAGAAAACCTAAGCTCTTAAATAAAACTGTGAGGGTTATATTCAGTTACACATGTATGCTGGAATAATGTGTGCCTATAGGAGCATAGGCTTCCCAAAGAAGTCTCTTGCAAAGACATGGTAGTTCCATGGTAGCTTCTAATTCAAGGTAATGAAATCTGTCTAGCTATGGTTTTGAACTTTAAAATGGTATAGAAATCAGAACCTTTGCCAAGACTATAATAAAAGCAAACACATACAGGAGGGTGGCTGGGTTGCAGCGGCTGCTTTGGCCTATGGGTAAGAGAATAGACTACATTGGTTGATTGAAAGAGAGACAGCCCTCCTCTCTCTCTCAAGAAAGAAACATATCTGTAAGATTATAGGTGTAAATCACAACTCAATCTCTCTTTACAAATATAGTGATAGACTTATTTTGAAATAAACATAGGCTAACTTTTAGAAGTTCATACAGCACCACAGCTACAGAACCAAGTTTTGTTGCTCAGGAGCGCAGTTCCACTGCAGATAACAACTACAGTGTCCTGTAACTAGATGGCAGTATTTTGTAAGGCTTAGAGTATGTCATCACAAGAGAAATGTCAAGCAAGTATATAGAACAGTATAGCTTCCCCATGTGTTCTGTAGGTTAGAATCTTCTTATATTGGTTCCATACATTCCAATAAACCGTTGTTAACAAACGAATGGACAACTTATATATGTCAATCTACTAATATGTAACTTCTCCTAATTCACTGGAAATAACAGGCACATAAGGAACTCAGCTAATGGATCAAATATGCACTGAAGCCATTTATTGGTATACCTGCAGAATACTACTGGATTCTGACAAAGAATATCAATACCTTGGCATAAGGATCTCACGCAACTTCAACCTGGCCATGAATTCTGCATTGCCACCAAGGATAATATCAGTTCCACGTCCTGCCATGTTGGTGGCAATTGTCACAGCACCAAGGCGTCCACTCTGAGCGACGATTTCTGCCTCCCTCTCAACATTCTCTGGCTTAGCATTCAGGACCTTCGATAGAAATTGCACAGACAAAATAAATATTAGATGGCTTTGGACACCTTAGGATAAAAATTTAAAGCATGTTACTAGTTACAGATAATTTTCTTTCAAATAGTTTCCTTTTATTCATTGCCTTCCTGTGAAAGATGGAAATCAATTTATTCAAGAACTTGAGTGAAATATTTCAGGGACAAAAGGTATAAATCTTCCTTAGCTGCAAAGCAGTAGCGTCGATGTCGAGCAGATAAATTTGCCATAAAATAATTACTGCTATAAGCGTATAATAGAGTAGCATTCTAGATTATTATCTAATGGAGTCAAGGAAGACAGAAATTGAAGTTCTGTTTTGTATTAATTCAGAAAGACATTTTTTTCTGAGTTAGTTTTGTTCTGTTTTCATATAGTTATGTACACAACATGTTAAAAGATGATATATAGTCATTCCACACTAGACTAGAACTTAGGTCAATTATCAAAAGAAAATTTTCTGTGAGCACTGAGCATCAAGGACAGCATTCCTGGATTTTTTTTTCTCGAATACGCAGGAGAGCTGCATCAACAACATCAACAAAGCCTTTTAACGCAGGAGAGCTGTGTATCATTATATTGATAGAAGAAAAGAGTCCTACATAGACCCGACACACCCCACACAAACCCTAAAAGAGCATTCCTGAATGGAAACCAAAGGATTTATTATTGTTAATGAAACTAACAGGAATACCTCATGAGAAATGCCAGCTTCACGCAATTGTTCTGATAAAGATTCACTTTGCTCAACACTAGTGGAACCAACAAGCACAAGACGCCCAACTTTATTCATTCTCGATATCTCCACAAGAACAGCACGCCATTTTCCATTTGTTGCTCTAAAAACAACATCTGAGTCGTCCTGCAACGAAAGAAGTAAAATCAACCTTCCACAGAAAATGAGGTTCAAAGGAAACGAACTAAGACAGATCCTTAACTTTCACAACAATTTAAATGATTATCTTTTTTGAACGAACAACACTTGACGACTGCATTTCTATCTATATAGCAGAAAAATACAAGGTTATATCCCTGGGAGGACATAACCAGGCAACAAAAAACAAACACGATTTAAATGATTATCACAATAATAAATGCAAATACCTTCCGTATCATTGGCTTGTTTGTTGGAACGACAGTGACTTTTAGTTTATAGATGCTCTCGAACTCCTGGCTCTCTGTAGCTGCAGTTCCAGTCATGCCAGAGTTTGGGAAACTGCCACAAAAGTATATTAGTTTCTTGAGAAAGTAACAGATTCAACATAGAATAAAGAAAAGAAAAGGTGGAAGTTATTCATCCACCACACTGAGACCACTATAAAATAAAGGCTCAGCAATGGTTAGTGGTCATTAGAGTTAAAACGGTATTATAAACGAATATGTTGGTGGATGAGTTTATTTTCCTATGTAGATGTTTAAAATCGGAGGTTTCAATCAAATGAATTGTCACTTGCCTTAAGAAAGAAGTTTTGGTAACTTATTGATGCCAGAGTTATTGTTTAATTTTGTATAGGTACACCTTTTGCTTCAATTGCTTGATGGAGACCGTCACTCCATCGCCTGCCCTGCCAAAAATATCGAAACCTCAAATGTGAAAGTTAGACTAGTGAGCTATTTTTCTCGAACATGCAGGCTAGCAAACTAGTGGGATTGATCTTGAAACATCTATCTTCACATGTTACAAATAAACTTAGGCAGAGAAACCTTGCACCCAGAGCATAAAATGTGATGGCATTTATGCAAAACTTACACTTGCCTACCCAATTCCCCTACCCTCCCCCTCTTCTTAAGTTTGCATGGTACATGTGTACCTCGGTAGGAGTGAACTCACATGGCGTAACGCTAGTTCAAAGGAAAGCTCTTTTAGTTGGACCCTGATATACCAGTGAACCAGTCAAGGTTTTCCACTAAAGAATACAGCAAGTAACGAAAAAAAACTTATCTATAGGTATCAAAGAATTGCTTGAGAGTTGAGACCTGAACATGAATACACTGAGCACAGTCTGATGAAGTTACTAGAATAAAACACTATGCACTCATTGGTTTAGGACTTTACGTCATATGGACACTCACCGCCATAACTCTGCCAGTGAACTCATCCACAATAAGCACTTCCTTGCTACGAACTATGTAATTGACATCTCTAAGAAAAAGCTCCTTAGCTTTGATTGCATTTAGAACGTATGAAGCCCACTGTTCACGAGGATCGTATAGATCATTTATGTCCAGTATTTCTTCAGCGTCAGCATAGCCTTGCTCTGTAAGTAAAACAAAAATCATATTCTAGTAAATTAGAACGTATGAAGCCCACTGTTCTCTGCTTTTCATCAACCTGAAGAAATAATCATTTATAAGAGGGAAAACCATATTCTAGTAAATTAGGAATAAACAAAAATAAGGGCAAGCAAATAGAAAATCAGGCTAGAACACATGGGACTTCAA
Source organism: Panicum virgatum (assembly GCF_016808335.1). Classification (NCBI taxonomy): domain Eukaryota; kingdom Viridiplantae; phylum Streptophyta; class Magnoliopsida; order Poales; family Poaceae; genus Panicum; species Panicum virgatum. Next base: position 19,596,621 of record NC_053149.1, read on the forward strand.
AAATATCGAAAGTGTGAAGCCATATAACTTTACGTAATCAATCCAACGATGATTGAATATCCATCCAGAAGTGGTTTAACAGGGTTAAAATTAGTTTATTGCTCACAGTGTAATGAATGTCTCGCTCAAAAGCTTCAGCTATCTTTGCCGCTTTGTAATACCGATCACTTGGCTTTTCAGCTAGGCCTGATATTATAAGTGGGGTTCTTGCTTCATCAATAAGAATTGAATCAACTTCATCTATCACACAGTAACTGAAGTTCCTCAAGACAAGCTCATCTACAGTCTGCAATAATGAAAACTCAGTTAATTACATATAGATCTGGTAATCCATGTTCGTTCATGGATAAAGGAAATTGACACTTCCACCCCTTAAGGTGCAAACATGCACATATGATCTACACTAATGAAAACAAAGAATTTCCAACAGAGGAAAACACATACCATTGCAAGGTTATCTCTTAGATAATCAAAGCCAAGCTCACTGTTTGTGACGTAAGTAATATCACATGAGTAATTTTCCCTCCTCTGCTCAGGTGTCATGTTCTCTGTCAAATTAAAGAGTGAGACTCTGTTCAAGAAAGCATCACTAGCAAACAAAGAAACAGAACCAATATATGACGCCTCAATAAGAAAAAAAAAAACGTAATCCAAATGCTAGTTCGGCTAGGACATATAAAGGCACATGATAGTGCATGAAAGCATATGCTATAACTCAGAATGATAATAACCAAGTTGAATATTCATAGTAGGAGTTGTGAGGTTTTGCATGGTTCAGACAAGCCATCATCTTGGCTTATGCAATTTCATTTTTTTTAAAAAAAAAGATACATGCTGGTACTTCCATCAACCCTTTTCACCTGCTAGAGCACATATTGGTAAAGAGGCATCCTTAACTTATGTTTTTAATATTAAGGTGGAAAATGAAGTTACTGAACTATATGGGCAATTGGAGATGGCACAAACAGCAGTAATGAACAATGTGGTGTGATGACATACGTTGAATTAAGCCAACCTGCAGTCCTAGAAATCGGGGAACTTGACCAACCCATTCACAATCACGTCTTGCAAGATAATCATTTATGTTAGGAATATCAAGACCCATACACTATAGGCCCATATGGCCCATGTACTTATCTTCTTCATATAGACAACAGAGCTACTGCTCTTCTCTCTCTCTCATTCGATTCTCCATCCAAGGTCTGTAACATGGAATCAGAGCAGGTTGGGTTAGGGCTAGGTTAGCCCACCCGAGATCCACTGTTCACCTCCGCCGGCGGTCGTCCAACGGCCGTCTGCTATCCGCCGTTGCGGATCTGAGCGTTGCGGGCCGCCAGGTATCCATTTGGCCTGCTGCAGCCGCTCGCTCGCCCGTCCGCCCGCCTGTCGCGACACTCCTGGTCGCCGCCTGTCGTGGCGTCCGTCCCCGCCGGCTCGTCCTCCCTCCGCCGCCGTCGCGGCCCCTCCACCGCCGCCCGTAGCGACCCCTCCTCCGCCGCAGTCGTGGCCTCTCCATCCACGGCTGCCTGCGCCTGTCCGCGCTCGCCCCTGTTCGCCGCCATCGCGGCTTCCGCCCGCCCGTCTTCTTCTGCTGGTGCTGCTCTGCTCTGCTAGTGTTCTGCAGAAAGGAAAGGGGGAGGTGCTCTGCTCTGCTGTGCTGCAGAGAAGGTCCCTTGTTGTTGTCTTTGGAGACTGCAGGTCATCTTCTCTGCTATTGAGGTCCCCAGCTCTTTGTTGCAGTAAGTGTTTTCAGTACTTCAACATGTCAGATTCAACCAATACAATTGCTATTGCAGCTGCTTCAGATTACATTGCCCCGGAAACTTGGTTTTTGGATTCAGGGGCTTCTTTCCATGTGACATCCGACAGGTCCAAATTGGTAGCATGTAAGCCTGTCACTGATGGTAGTTCTATCAATACAGCCAATGGTACAGCTTGTCATGTTACTCATCAGGGTTCTCTTCAGTCTCCTCATTTCTATATACCTGATATTTCCTGTGTACCTCAGCTAACTATGAATCTTCTATCAGTGGGTCAAATAGCTGATATGAACTGCTTTGTTGGATTTGATGAGTCATCTTGCTTCATTCAGGACCGTCAAACAGGGAATGTGATTGGGACTGGTCATCGCCGTAGGGATTCTTCTAATCTCTATGTTTTGGATACCTTATGTCTTCCTTCTTCCGCTGCCCGTGCGTCGTCAGCTGTGTCATCATCAGCTTCATCTTTTGCCAAGTGGCACCATCGTCTTGGTCACCTTTGTGGGTCTCGATTGTCTACCTTAATTCATCAGGGACATCTAGGTCATATTCCTATTGATCCTAGCTTTCATTGCAAGGGTTGCAAGCTTGGGAAACAAGTACAACTCCCATATTCCAGCAGTACTTCGCATTCTGTTAGACCTTTTGATCTTATTCACTCAGATGTCTGGGGTCCTTCACCTTTTGCTTCCAAGGGTGGTCACAGTTACTATGTCATTTTCATTGATGACTATTCTCGATACACCTGGATCTATTTTATGAAACATCGATCCCAACTGTGTTCTATTTACCAGTCCTTTGCTCGCATGGTACACACTCAATTCTCCACTGCTGTTAGAGTTTTTCGTTCTGATTCTGGAGGTGAATACTTGTCTTCAGCTTTTCGCTAGTTTCTCACCTCCGAGGGCACGCTTGCTCAGCTCTCCTGTGCAGGTGCTCATGCTCAAAATGGTGTTGCTGAACGTAAACACCGCCATCTTATCGAGACTGCTCGCACACTTCTCATTGCATCTTTTGTTCCTTCTCATTTTTGGGGAGAAGCTATCTCTACTGCTGTTTATCTTATTAATCGGCAACCTTCCTCCAAACTTGATGGAAAATGTCCTGGTGAGGTTCTTTTTGGTATACCTCCTAACTATGACCATCTCCGAGTTTTTGGGTGCACATGCTATGTCTTACTTGCACCTCGTGAGCGAACTAAGTTGACTGCTCAGTCCGTTGAATGTGTTTTTCTAGGTTATAGTCCCGAGCATAAGGGTTATCGTTGCTATGATCCTTCCTCTCGTCGCATGCGTATCTCTCGTGATGCAACATTTGTTGAGAATCGTCCTTTCTTCTACAACCCTTCTACTCAGTCCTCATCTTCTTCCATAGAGTCCACATCATTTCTTTTTCTTCCTCCTATTTCATCTAGTGATGCTACCATAACACCACCACCACCACCACCTCCTCCTCCTCCTCCTCGTATGACCCGATACAAGCCGCCGCCACCACCGCCAACTCCACCACCTCCACCATCATTTCCTCATCCCACACATGTATCTCTAATATCTAAACACCAACCTCATCGTTCACCCACACCATCACCTCCTCGCCATCCTCCCATCGCAAATATAGCTCTTCCTTTATCGAAACATCAACGATATCTCTGCCAATATTGATGAGTCATGTGCTATCTCTGATGAGTTACAGGCTGGTCCACGATATAATCTACGGGATCGCACTACTATTGAGCCTCCTGACAAGTTGGGATTTCCACGTATGAGTGCTGTTATTGTTGAGCCATCCACTTATCAGGAAGCTTCTTGTATTCCAGAATGGCAGCTTGCTATGTCCGAAGAGTTTGCTGCTCTTGATCGTACAGGCACTTGGGATATTGTTCCATTACCGTCACATGCGGTACCCATTACATGTAAGTGGGTGTTTAAAATCAAGACCAAGTCCGATGGTTCTGTTGAGAGATATAAGGCACGTCTTGTTGCCAAAGGGTTCCAACAGATTCAGGGACGAGATTATGATGAGACATTTGCCCCTGTTGCTCATATGACTACTGTTCATACTTTGATTGCAGTGGCTGCCATTTCTTCTTGGCGTATCTCTCAGATGGATGTTCATAATGCTTTTCTTCATGGTGGCTTGCATGAGGAAGTTTATATGCAGCCACCCCCAGGTGTTGATGCTCCTTCAGGATATGTTTGTCGACTTCGTCGTGCTTTATATGGCCTTAAACAAGCTCCTCATGCTTGGTTTGAGCGTTTTGTTACTGTGGTTCGGGCTGCTGGTTTTTCCCCTAGTGATCATGATCCTGCCTTATTTATTCATCTCTCTCCATGTGGACGTACTTTGCTACTTTTATATGTTGATGATATGTTGATAACAGGAGATGATGTGGAATATATTTCTCAGCTGAAGCATCAGCTTAGTGAGCAATTTCATATGTCTGATTTGGGTCCTCTCAGCTATTTCTTAGGAATTGAGGTAATACATTCTACAAAGGGATATTATCTTTCTCAGTCCAAATACATACAAGATCTTATTGCTCGGTCTGGTATTACTGATAATCGGACGGCTGCTACACCTATGGATCTTCACCTGTAGCTTCGCCCTAATGACGGTACACCTCTTGAGGATCCCTCTCGATATCGGCATATTGTGGGCAGCCTTATTTATCTCACTGTTACTAGACCTGATATTGCTCATGCAGTCCATATTCTCAGTTAGTTTGTGAGTGCTCCTACTTCGGTTCATTTTGGACATTTGATTCGTGTGTTGAGATATTTACGGGGGACATCATCTCAGTGTTTGCTCTATGCTCGTGATAGTCCGCTTCAGCTTCATACTTACTCAGACTCTACTTGGGCGAGTGATCCAACAGATCGTCGTTCTATCACAGGTTATTGCATTCTTCTTGGCTCTTCTCCTCTTGCATGGAAGTCTAAGAAGCAGGCAGCTGTATCTCGATCCAGTACAGAGGCAGAACTTAGAGCCCTTGCCACTACCACTTCAGAGATTGTATGGCTTCGATGGTTGTTACATGATTTTGGTATTTCTTGTGATGCTCCCACACCTCTTCTTTGCGATAATACTGGAGCCATACAGATTGCTAATGATCCAGTGAAGCATGAACTTACAAAGCATATTGGTGTGGATGCCTCATTTACGCGATCTCACTGTCATCAGAAAACAATTGATCTTCAGTATGTACCGTCAGAACTGCAATTGGCAGACTTTTTCACCAAAGCACAAACTCGGGAGCAGCATCGGCTTCAGTTACTCAAACTCAATGCTTCAAATCCTCCGTTTCCGCCTTGAGTTTGAAGGGGGGTGTTAGGAATATCAAGACCCATACACTATAGGCCCATATGGCCCATGTACTTATCTTCTTCATATAGACAACAGAGCTACTGCTCTTCTCTCTCTCTCATTCGATTCTCCATCCAAGGTCTGTAACAATTTACAGTGACAACATGCACTCCCTTCCCACTCAAAGCATTTAAGTATGCTGGCAGAATAGCCACAAGCGTCTTCCCCTCTCCTGTCTTCATTTCTGCAATCTCCCCCTTGTGAAGAACCATGCCACCAATCAACTGAACATCAAAAGGACGAAGGCCTAGAACTCTCTTGGAAGCCTCCCTCACAACAGCAAATGCTTCCTGCAGAACCAGTAACGAAAACTGCATCTTGAGATAGCATTCTACAGGAGCTGCCATGCTTAACATGTCTTAGATCATCTTATAGTGGCTAATGAAAAGTAACGGTGAGCTACTCTATTTACTTATCTCTCTGAAAGTTGCAGCTTAAATACATAACGCCAATGAAGAATTTCACTTCTTGCTTGGTCATCAAGAGCAGTTTCTGTGCCCCCAGGGGTACGTGCCCCCGCATCTTGCTTGGCGTCCAATGCAAAAGTAATGGTGAAGATTCATGCTATGAAAATTAACGGTATCTAACGGAGGTAAACAGCATGCAAGAGTATCTTTCTCACTGGTCACGGGCAGCGGGCAGCTCACCATCTCGATTCTCTGATTTCTCTCTCCCATCCCATCATGTGTTGTCTCTCTCACCTCTCATGGTCACGGGCAGCTCACCTTCTCCATTCTCCCTCCCATTTCTCCCTCCCATCATGTATTATTTCTAATTAGATGCAATCAGTCTGATAAGGTTTTGTTGCTTTAATTTCTCGGTAAGCATGCAGTGAGAATATGGCACAACCCATGATTTGGTGTTTTTTTTCCTACGATTTCTCTCTCTTTTCTATTTCTTGAGCTGAATGTTTTCTGGTTACATATCAGACTGAAGAAATGTTGTTGGGTTTATTCCAAAAAAACTCTGCTTTTTTGTCAGATTGTTAATCATGTTATGCACAAACAGAAGTGAGATCTTACGATCTGACACGGTCTGACACACTGAGTCAGATTGTTGGTGGGCTTGACTCGATTCAGATTAGTTTTTTTTTAAAGTGTATATTCAAACTGACAAAACAATATATGTACATTAGATATGGTAGAAACTGTTTCAAGATAAAATGCTAGTAACCATTTGGACAGATCGCCCACTTGCTGGAAATCAATTTGAACAGAAGCTATTTTCCCAACAAACCAATACAAGAGTAGTAACAGTATTGTGTCAGATTGTTGAATGATTTGGATTAGATTTTTCTGAGTCTAGATTGGAGTTTATATTCAATTTGGACCGAACCTATTTTTAAAATAAAAATTGCTTTCGCTATAAAGTTTGGACATAAGCTATTTTCTATGTAAATCAATGTGAAACAACAAGTTGGAGCGTGCCATAGCATTATAGCACCAGGAGAATAGAGAACGGAACAACAACAGAACAACAAAACACCATGAGTGTACTGACGCAAAGAAAGCTAACGGAGCCTAACGGCGCTGGGTGAGGGCACCTGCCCACGGGGGCATGAAGTATTTTCCGCTTGGTCATCTAGGCCGTGTTTAGATGTCGTAAAGGCAAAACGCAAATTTTTTGTAAATCGCTTGCATGGTGTACTAAATGTAGTCGAAAAATAAATCGCATTATAAAAATGGACTGTAAATCGCGAGACGAATCTAATGAGCCTAATTAGGACGTGATTAGACACTAAATTGCTAAAGTAATGCTACAGTAAACATGCTCTAATGATGGATTAATTAGGCTCATTAGATTCGTCTCGTAGTTTACATACGAGATCTATAATTAGTTTTGTGATTAGTCTACATTTAATACTTCAAATATTGAAGATTCCCTGACAAAAACGCAAAATGCAAAGTGATCTAAACACACCCCTAATTGGTCAGTGAAGTTTTTGTTCAGAGATAAATTTTCAAATACATCAAGCTTCTCCATTCTCATGAGCAAAATGGATCAATTACATGTCAAGGGTGTATGTTGAACTTCACGTTGCCAGATGTTGTTCCTATCATTACACAAATTACCATTCAATATCTACTTTACTTTTATTAGGTGCAGTTTACTTTTATTAGGTGCTACTGCTATATTCAATAGCTGTCCCTGTGTGCCCAAGTGCGGTTTTTTCCTGTTCTAGTTGTTTGGTGTATGTACAGCTACAGCCGTGTTCCTGTTACCCCACGATCGGATTCGAGAATAATTGAAGGCAAAGTTTTCAGTGCTAATATACTTCAGTGACTCAGAAAGTCGAACTAATTTTGTTGCTGTTAGCTAACAGAAATGCATGGTTTTTCCAGTTCCTCTTTAAAACATATATTCACGATTGCATAGTGCATACTGCAACATTGCAGTTTAAAACACCGTACACATGATCGCAGGCTGCAAATATGGTAATGTGGTCAATTTGATGTCAATTTTGACACTTATACTGAAAGCATTCGATGCGAGAGTCCGTAACATTTGGGTACGTACGGGGAGGAGGAAGTCAAGGGACTCTCCGGCGCGCGCCCGCTCCTGGAGCGCGGCAGTGCGCGCTCGCAGGTCGGCGTCGGAAAGCGCGGAGACCTCGGGCTCCATGGCGTTGATGCGCGCCACGGTGTCCGCGTACTTCTTCCGCGTCGACTCCCCGTCGTCGCGGCCACCGCCGCCGAATACGCCGCCCAGAAAACCCCCCACGCGCGCCACGTGGGAGCCACCATCCCGGCGCCCCTGCATACCCCAGCCCCGCCGGGTGGGGTGGAACTGAACCCGGAATCCGCCGCAGCCCCCAGCGAGAGGCGAGGAGAGGCCGGTGGCCGACGAAGGGTGGGGAAAGCGCAGTGAGGGGGCGGCGGCCGCCGAGGCGTGAGGCGCCATGGCCATGGCGCACGCTGGATGGCTTCTCTCCGGCGCGGTGGCGGCAGTGGCGCGCACGGCGACAAGCCGCCGCGTGCTCTGGGTGGTGGGTAACGGCTGGGGCGTGGCTGTGGAGTGTGGACGGAGGTGAAGCGGCCGATGGATAAGGAAGTGGGTGGGCCGTGGGCCAAGCCCATCGTCAGTTGAGCCCATATATGTAATAGAGGGGGAAGGAGGGTTGGTTGGTAACGTGGACTGGGCTAGACCGGCTTGGATTTACGAAGACGCTTTGCTCTTCCTAGGTCCAAGCCCCAGACCTACCCCGAAGCTAAGCTTCAAACTTGAATGAACCCGCCAAATCTCGTAAGTCGTAATTGCCCGTGACCATGGAATTCAGTTTTTTTAAGACCATGGAATTCAGATTTAGAATTTTGGATTTACCAGATACGCAGAAAACCTGGACGAAACCATGCGAGAATAGTAAAAAATCAAACTGGAAAAGCCGAATCCAGTATGCCCCCACATTTTGTGATAAATTGATAACCAAAGATTTCCTTGGTACTTCCCGCTTTCCACAAAGCCGACCACCTTATTCCAAAAGGAAAAGAAGAAAGGAATTGAACTATCATCTAAATACCAACAGCAAAGTTATACTGCAGTTTTTGATCCTCATAGAAAGTCAAGGGCCGTCACTTCCCCCGATAAATGAATGGATTTCAAAGAATAATGACACCATCCGGCAAAAGGTTGTATACATGTAACATCTGAGACGCTCATATTGTGTAAATTTCTCAGCCTGTATGACAAGGGACCATATATGAACTTACGCTAACACGTCAGGGTCAAAGGGGGGGAGAATCAGGCAAAATCATACAATTTCCACCACACCCTAAATGGAGCTTCACCAAACCAAATATGTGATCGGCTCAGGCATGTCTCACTACGCCACAATTTAGCTCACAAAGATCTCAGCTGTTGTTTGGGCAACTCTGTCAGAAGCCATTTCCAAGTGTACTGCTCCAGTATTTGTGTTAGCTTGGCTCTGGCGGGACCAATTTGAGGCTGCGCATCCACTCACAGAAACTATGGTCGTCGAAGTGGATAAAGCTGCTCTTTAACCTAGCCCTTTCTTCAGGGGTAAGTGTCCGTAGTTGCGGAAACCTTGACTCCTGAAACAAGTAAAAGTTCTCCTGTTAACAAACTGAGCTGCAGCAGGACTGCTCATTTCGGTTTACTTTATCAAGGACTACATAGCTAAAACATGGTTACATCTGTGAACTACAGGAGCAATGAATTCAGGTGAACCAAATTGCAAGGTTAGCAGAAACACATACCTGCTCATAAGTAGGATCCTTGTGAGCTGGGATCAGGCGTGACACAAAATATCTAGCCTGGGAGCTTCCTTGCTGTGGCAAAATATAAGAAAGAAAAGTCAATTATAAAAGAAACGTATGTTGTGCTTTTTGTAAGCAATCTTTTACGCTAGTTTTGTTAATTAAGCAAGTATTAAAAGCCACGATGGTTTGGAAAAAAAAAAAGTCCATGTCGATGCACCAAAACATCCCATGCCACATTTATCTTCAGTCAAATGCCATGGCCATATTAACTATAAAGCACATCGTAGCAAAAGCTAACAAGCACTACAAAGCAAAGGTTTACATTGGAGTGAACACATGTAATGATATTGTAGCACCAAAGTTTATAATCAATAAGTTGCAAACAACAGACAGTGTGATATTTGATGAATTTTGGTACAGGACGCTATAAAGTGTGCTAGCAGGAATTTGCTCAGATATCACGATAAGAAAGCAGCTAGAAGTAACAGTGAAGAATGAGAACAAGCAAACTGACTTTGAATGAAAGTATCCTGGGAGCTGGAAAGCGATGCTCGCTGAGCTCTTCTGCCAGTGTACGGCATGCAGCTAAAGCTGCTGCACTTTGTCCTTCTTGGGCTGCTAGCTGAGCACCCTGAGAATAAGTAGCAATGATGGTCAGCGAATTAATAAGTTACAAAGGAAACACCTAAACAGATTCAAAAATAGATCTCCGTACATTCTAGTCCCAGGATGTACTCATGTATGATTTTCAGTTTAAATAAGCATGGACTAGTGTCCTATTTCGTGGGTATCTATCAGTGATAATTTAATAATTTCAGTTCATTCATCTTTCACATTACATTCACTATGCGGTTCAAATTCTTCAGTACTCATTAAATAAACCCATAACCCTGGCAGAAGTTTCCATCCATCTCTGTTCACCTTACAGGAGCACAAAGTGAAGTGGTGAATAATCGATTAAGAAATCACACTGGTATGTGGCACCATGGCCCTTTATTTGTCCAGAACATGTAGATGGTTCAAAATGACAATCAAGAATAAAGGCATCCTAACAGATAGAGTGCATCAAGGGTAAAAATGTACCACCTGCAGCTTAATACTAGTGTTTGGTGATCAAAACCTATCATCAAGATTCATAAATGATAACCATGTAGAGTGGTTGAAGGCAACAGTGAAAGAAGTAAGATAAACATCAAATTACAAGGTTGCGATAATGATACAGGAGATGGATCAGGAGTAACATACCAACCAAATGAAAATATCGGTTCCATGGTCCAGTATCACTGCAGCATTAGATTGCATGACAAGATCATATGCTGGCAACTCCTCAAATGTACCACCTTCACGATGCATTATGCACTGAGGTGCCAGCATACGGAGTGAAAGGTCAAATGAAGCATTCAAGAATAGATTTCTAAGTACGGATCTTTCATCTTCATGTCCGATTATGCTACCTAAAAGTGGCCCCCTTTTCAGATGAAATAAGCACTCTGGGAGTGATGCTAGTTCTTTTGGGAAGCGATAAAGTTTTGATTTTGGGGCCTGATTACCAAATTTGAAAGCTATGTCCTTTACCCTTTCATCAATCGAGAGCCTCATATCAATAGCATCAGAGGCAGTTCTGGCACGCAAAACAGTTCTTTTACCGATGATAACTGACGCAACATCCTCCTGCACACTTGCCAGATACGCAGACAAACCATCAACAGTCTGCAGTCTCATAGTGATCACCCGAGTGATTTCTGCTTGATACATATTGGAATAATGGACTGCAAACTGAAAGAAAACAAAATCACTCTTGATGTCACCCTTTGTCTCCATAGACACAGAAAAACTTTGTGTCTCCTCAACACTATGAATCTGGATACAAAATGAACTATCATGCTTGAATGTTTCGTGAGAATCAGGAGACGCCTCTTCACCCGGGCCAATAACTTGGGTAACAAGCATGTTATCTGAACACCTGATCTCAAATAAGCCATGGGAACCAGCTGCTCTAGTTGATGCCCTTTGCAAGTTGACCCCAAAGGCCTCTCCAAAGTCATCATGAAGTAAAAGCACACCTCCAGAACACTTTGCTAATGGTTGCAGAACAGGAACTCTTACAGGACACTGTCCGGCACAAAAGATATCAATGACAGTACTGTGTCTCTGTGCTTCATGCCCCAGACTCTCCATTGACTTCATAGCTGTCTTCTCCAGGTAAGCATAGTTTGGATGTTTAACTGAATGAGGCACAGATCCTGGTCCAAAGGTGCAAGGGCCACCAGCACACACCAAGATCCTGCAGTTGCCTCCGGATCTCTTGATAATTCCACGAGACAACTCCACTGATGGACCTTGAATAATACCAAGGGCGACCTCTACGGCTGCGCCAAGGCACCGGTCCCTTGACACTTCTGGCACATTCAGTTGATAGGGTCTCAGGGATGAGAATATTGTGTGCGCAACAGGCAGCGAAGCATGTATAGGAGACAGGTAAACACCTGTCCCATAGATTAGCCCCTTCAAAGACTCATGTGTAGGCGACTTATTTCCAGGTAGGACATCCGCTGACACCGCTGCCCCCTCCGAGAAATCATACACCGAGACGGTTCGGCCATAGGTGATTATTCCTATCTTTGCTGTAGGAGGGAGCGAATCCACAAAAGCATGCAAGGAGCCCTGAAGATGCTGCAGGTGTGCCTCGTCGAGGCACTCATCTATGAGGATAAAAATGGGGCCGGACACCCTTGAGTCAGACACAGGGACAAAGCCTGGCCGCCTGTTCCCCACCTGAACGTAATCCACAGTCGTTGATGCTAGCTCCGGCCAATGGAGCAGGTCCTGCTTGCTGGAGACAACGAACTCCCCTTCACTGCTGTTGAGCTTCTTGCAAATGATGCACTGCCATTGCCCAGAGGCGATCAAGACATCACAGTATAAGTTGACATAGGCTCCACAGTTCAAGCATCGCCGGGGGTCACGCTCCACAACCTCTGGCCCAGGCGCCACCTCCTTCCCCGGAGAAACCAGAGCTCCGAACCCCAAGCTAGGGGCATTGAGCAGCTTCTTCTGCTTCAGCACCTACAATTACAAAAAGGCACACCACGATCAGCACAGATTACAAGACCTCGTGAGTGAGCGTATAAAGCAGGGGTTGGATTGTATAATTTTATCCATGAACGAGAATTTGTTCCAGTTTTTATGTTCAGTTCTCGATCCAAATGGTACCGTGATTATGTGTGCACATTTATAGATGAGCTCTAGGAGAAGGGCATTCATCACTGCAGCGAGGGGCAGAGAGCTGAGCGGTACCTTGTTCGCGGAGAACTGGACGTAGGGGTTGTCCAGGCCGTCGCCCTGGAGCGGCGACGGTGCGGGGGCGAGGTCCCCGTGCGGCGTGGCGGCGCCGTTGAGGAAGTGCGGCGCCAACGAGGTGGGTTGGGAGGCGGAGGCGGAGGAGGAGGAGGAGTAGCCGCCCCCCGCGGCGGCGAAGGGCACGGGGTGTGGCGAGGCCGGCGTGGCGCGGAAGGGCACGGCCGCGGGACGCAGCGGCGAGGAGAAGACGGGCGGGCCGGGGGGCGTGCTGAGGTGCGCCGGCGCGTGGCCAGGCCCGGAGCCTGGGCTGGGGGTGCCCCGCGCGGCGAGGGCGGGCGAGAAGACGCGCGGCGGCGGGGTGAAGGGCGCCGCGGGGAAGGGAGGAGACGCGTGCGCCGGCTGCGGCTGCGGCCGCTGCCCCGGCGGCGTCTCCTCCATGCCGAACGCCGCGGCCGCGCCGCCGGGGATCGGTGGCGGCGCGCGGATCTGGAGGGGGTGGCGAGGGAGGGGACCTTGGCCTTGGGGAGCGCGCCTGGGATCGGAGAATTGGGGATCCGGACGACGAATGCGACGAGGAAAGGTGGGAGATGGGCTGCGGCGAGATCGGATTTGCCCCCCCCCCCCCCCCCCCCCGCTCGGGTTAATCGAATCGAATCGACGTCACTGCGGCTGGATCTCGGCTCGCTATTGGTCGGGGTTCGCGGGTTTCCCTGGTTTACGAGCAGAGCACAGCGCTTGCTGCCTGCCTGCGAGCGTGACCGGGGCGGGATCCTACCGTTCGCGGGTGGAGAAGATGGGTCCACTCAAGTCAACGGTCACCTTTACTTTGCCTTCTGTGGGCAATGCAGGATGTTCCCAGCATACTAGCAGTACGGTCGCCCACCGTAGGCAATATGATCATTTCGGTTTTATTCTTAACACCAATATGCTGTGAAACATAACTATGATACATTTTCGACCAAAACTCTAATGTATCTCATAGGAATATTTATTATTATCATTACGATAGGCAGCACATGTCTCAAGCATTGTAAACGTTAAAATAAACCCATATATATTAAAGAAAAACACTGCAGATGACACACTCCGATAAACCATCCTCTCAAATTTAGATGGTCACATGGGCGGCCCAGCATGACACGGTCCGGACTTGGATCGGGCATGACACGGTTGGTTAGCAACATGTCGTGTCGTGTCGGCACAGTCAGTACTCTAGAAATTTATTATCACATTTTACATGTTCGGTACACTACGTGAGAACTAGAAATTTGTAATGGGTGTGAATGACCTTTGGTAATGGGTTAGCAATGTGTCATGTTGTGTCGGCGCAGTCAGTACTCTAGAAAATTATTATCATATTTTACATATTCGGTACACTACGTGAGAACTAAGTATTGTAATGGGTGTGAATGACCTTTGGTAACGGGCAAACCATCTGTTACCCTTATTTCGTTACTATTGATGGATTAAAGGTAACGGGCAAACACCCGTTACTCATAACATATATTTGTAACCCGTATTTGACAATGACCGTTACCAACAACAGTAACTAGTAACCTAAAATGGCTGTTTTTGTGGACCCACGAAGAGATTTCGTAACAGGTACAGACTAGAGACCGTTACAAAAGACATATATTTCGTAACGAGCACTCACTGACGACGGTTACGTATATCCGTTACCAGGTCTCCTTCTAGGCGCATTGGTCAGAGATTGTAACGGTCGTTAATTAAAGCCTATTACCTTCATATCATATAGGTAATTGTCATTTCTGTAAACCCATTACCTTCATATCATATAGGCCGTTACAAATAGGCGTTACTCATGACCAAAGCGTCTCCTTCTGGGCACGTTCAGTAAAGCTCATTTCTGGGTGTCCATTACAGATAGGTGTTACCCATGACCCAACTCGTCAAACTTTGTAACGTGTTGTACTTAATGCCTGCTACCTATACTTGTGCCACCCCTACAGGCACTGGCTTCTCTTTGGCTGCATCCTGGAACCAATCAGGATTTGGCGGCCACTAGGTTATTCACATCACATATTTACACAAGTACACATAACATATATACACATCACATCACATATATACACAAGTACACATCAAGTTTGTCCTTATCATTGAGGAGAAAGTTGAAGCAAGTCAAGTTCCTCATCAGACACATGCAATGAGTTTCAAGTTTATTACTGCAAGACTGAATCTACAATGAACTCATGTGGCATCTATTGGACCATCATAGAAGTTGCCATTTGGGTCTATGATCTCCTTAAGAATGAACTCGCACAGCATCCCCTAGACCATCCTTAGTGCTCCTTGATCTGCCCGTCCGGTGGAAACTTTGTAATCCTGCATAATACAATTATTATGAGAATACAAGTAAAAAATCAGCTTCTAAAATCAAATGGAGAATATGAGCAGAGACAAGGCTAAACAGTATACACTTACAGAAGCCTTTTTCATTATGCTTATGTCAGCGAGTAAGTCCAATATGTTCAACGCAACATAGAATCCACACAACATGCTCCCTGATGGCTGCTGAGTGCACTGCATGAAGGTACTAAAATGAGATAAGTTAAGGTAGTACCAAATACGTATGAAGGGACAAAAAAAAACTCGATCTTACCGGGAAATCTGTCTTGTGCGCAAGTTTAGGTTTGCTTTTTGACTTTATTTTCATCTTTTTTTTTCATGTGCTCTGAATAAGCCCTGCATGATCGGCAATATGATTAGAAACACTGAGAGATGGAATTTTTATGAATACAACCTACAATGTACTTACCAGTTCACAATAGTTACAACGTCCGTGAACTTTCGCTTTGGCCAAGCTTTATCAGAATCTAAATACCAAACAACATCCCACTTCATAGCAATGATCACTAGTACATAGTGGCCACCGGTGTTGTAGGCACCCACCACGAAGTCATGCTCCATAGCCTTTCTAATTGTTTCTGTTACAATTTTGGTCTGGAATTGAATCATTGTGGCCGATAATACCTGTAGGTCCAAAAACCCAACATTGTAGTGCATCTCCTCTGCCTTCTTCTTCATTCTCGTACAAATAAATAAATTGTTAGCATGAATTTTGTGGTAAAAATTAAATAATATCTATTTTAGTTTGATGGGACATACAATATTCAGCACCTCAACAAGCTAATATCCAGACTATCCAAGTTGAAAAGGTCATACAAGCCATTGAATCCAACTATGATGCTTAATTCACCATCACTTTCAAAGTAGGATGTAGCCACCTTTGCAGGAATGCCATTAGCACCATTCACACTTTGTTCTATGAAGTAAGCATGCAAGGCTTCACAACTTGCCCCAGCAGTCTTCAAAGTCTCTTCTGACAACATAGGCTCATCAGACTTGTATTTTGGATTAGCCGTAGTTCAAACAACGACAATGTTTGAATTTTAGGGTTACTTTGGACGAGCTGCTCCTGTTGTGGCTACTAATGAGGCGTAGGTTGGATGAGTTGCTCCTGCTGATGTGGCTGCTGCTTAGGCAGAGGTTGGCTGACCTGCTCTTGTTGTTGTGGCTGCTGCTTAGGCGGAGGTTGGCTGACTTGCTCCTGCTGTTGTGGCTGTTGCTGAGGCCAAGGTTGGTTGAGCTGCTGCTGGAGGGAGATTGGTGGAGCTGCTGGGGCAGAGGTTGACTGAGCTGCTGCTGTTGAGGCTAATGTGGTACCAATTTTTTTTTCAAGCTGCTGGCTGAGGCTGCTGCTTTTGCTGACGCTGAGCTGCAGTAGCTCCATCTGAAGCTGTACCAGCTGATGTGGGTGCAGAGGTGGGATCTCTCGACCTGGGTGGTATAACGATTCTCAGCATTGGTCACTATATTAGTTGCGAGAGAGAATCACCTAGGGTTGTTGTAACGTCCCGCCTCCCCGAGGCCGGGCTCGTTTACATCTGGCAGCTTTCTAGGACATAGACTACCCTCACAGACCAACACAAGTCTTTTCTGCATACTTTGTCCTCACTCATGCGCACCCGAGAAGAACTTCCCAATCAGTCGCCCATCCCCAAATTTCTCTGGGTCAAGCATGCTTAACCTCGGAGTTCTTTGGAGATCGACTTCCAGAAAAGAAGTTGCAACTTGTTGACATGCGTATTCTATAAATCCTATTAAGCCTTTGGGCTGGGGTGTCACATCCTCACCCCCCTTAAGAGACCGACGTCCTCGTCGGTCAATCCCAAGCCAGGACGTCCTCTCTTGGCCACGTCCCGTACGTCCAGTGCCAACGGCCAATGTGCGATGTCCATGCGTTCAGTGCCAACTGCGCATCCCTGATGCCCGCGTACTGACCTGCCACGTGCCCGTCCACATGTCGGTGGCATCTACGTCCCCACGCGCCCGTCCACATGCCTGTGCACTTACGCCCCCGTCCACATGCCTGTGCACTTACGCCCCCGTCCACATGCCTGTGCACTTACGCCCGCACGTGCCCGTGAAACCGTGATGTCCATGCGTTCAGTGCCAACGGCGCATCCCAGATGCGCCCCACGCGCCCATCCGCATGCCTGTGCACTTACGCCCGTACGTGCCCGTGAAACCGCGAGAGTTGGCTCTGGTACCATTCTGTAACGTCCAGCCTCCCCGAGGCCGGGCCCGCTTACATCTGGCAGCTTTCTAGGACATAGACTACCCTCACAGACCAACATAAGTCTTTTCGGCACATTTTGTCCTCACTCGTGCGTACCCCTTCCCGGTCGGTCACCCATCCTCAAATTTCTCCGGGTCAAGCACGCTTAATCTCGGAGTTCTTTGGAGATCCGCTTCCGGAAAAGAAGTTGCAACTTGTTGACATGAGTATTTTATCAAATTCTATTAAGCCCTTGGGCTGGGGTGTCATAGTTGTGATCTCATCCCCTACTAGGATAGGCAATTTGATGTGCTTCGCATTAGCTCACACATAAGTAGGTTGCACCACTGCATACCCATACTCTACCGGTATTGTATGACTAGTCTCTTGATCTGAATAGACAATGGCTAATGCGAGCTCATATCACACTCGCAGACATCCAAAAGACTGCACTTAGTTGGCTTTGTCAGTAGATTTATTGTACCCGGCTTAGGTGATGGACCCTCATTGTACTCCTCGTTGACATGTGATTCTTCCTCGCTGCTACTCTTACGTCCTTCTTGGGGATACACAGACCATCCGGTATGTGCACGCCTTCCTCACCTTGCTTGTTCCAACACGTGTAATTCTTTGTGAATTCACACATAATTCCCTTTACCAGTATGCCCTATCGGTAACGGTCTTTAAGCGACTGTTACGGATAAGTGTCTTATTCGTAACGGTTGTATTTAACGTTCGTTACAATTAACACTAGTAACGGCCCTTTGCAACACTCGTTACCAGAGATACCTTATCAGTAATGGCCTTTGTTGTGGCGAGGTCGGATTCGAGCCTGCCAGGTTGTAAGGGTCATTCTTTCGAGACCATTACATATATTGTACTGTGTAACGGGCTTGATGCGCCCGTTACCAATGCCGTGTTAGCTATTTAAGGTTTTCATGTAGTGGTAGATATTATGTTTCTTCAATTTAATAGAAAATTCTTATTTTTCATCTTATAATCAAATAGGTATTTTAAAAAAATATTGAGGAACGAGCGAAAGAAGTAGCTGCTTTGAAATATTTATCCGTTAAATTAAATCTAACTAAACAAAATGATTGTGTGTTCAGTTTTCTTTCTTAATTTCATTAGCCTACAGAATCAAGTAGAATTTGAGTCACAATAAGACTGAGTAATCATCTCAAAATTATATGAAGACTGTAATATATCAATAATTCATTATTATCTTTACACTTTTATATGTCCTAATAAGTTAATAATATTGGTGAGAACAGCAAGCACCAAAATGGTCATTGTCTCTTTGAATAGCTCGCTGCTGTAGATTATAAGCTCCATATCCACAGCATATATTCTTTGACAACTAAATTTAGTAGTTCTATAAGTTGGTGAAACATTAACAAGATCTCATATAGATATTTTTTCTAATTTTATTGTAGTCACAAAGAAACACTTAAACTAACAACAAGATGAGATCCAATCACATATTTGAGTTGAGTTAACCATGATGAAGCTTTGCGAGATGATTGAAACATATGAGTCAATCAATTTGTAGTCCAAATGTAAGATTTATGATTATCAAAAGATGATGGTAGCTATCATTGACAAATACTTCGAAAATTCTTAAGGATATAAATTTTTGAAAAACCTAGATATTAAAGTGAGAAATACTGAAAAGGTGAAATAGCGAAGACCTAAAGACTAGGAAACTATTTCGTCACAATTTTTAACTTTTACATCTTATTTTGTATCTAGTTTTTCATTATGTAATTGTTGTTCACCGTCATAGGTGGCACCCTAAATTGGTGACGCTTAAACAACCTTGGTTAGTTTGATAAGAAATTAGTTATTTGTCTTTACTGAAGTGCAATAGCTAGCTTCTGCAAATTCTTACAGAGAACTAGTGCCAATCAAAGTGTGATAGCTTGGGTTGGAAACAAAGGATGATTTTGGTTTGATAAGAGAAGCAAAGGGTAATTACTCGGGAAAAACAAAAAAAAAAGACAGAAAGGGTGATGGATGTCTTCTATTTTAATAGAGGGTGATAGTATTATCACCATCATGTCCATCCTAATGATGGAAGCAAATCAGATTCGTGTGGAATCGGATTCAGATAGCACTTTTTACCATATTTTAACTCGAATACAGATACAAGTTCGGATATTCTTGAATATGAATGCAGAACAGAACCTTTCTGATTCGGATATTTACTCGATACATAAGATAATATTTAGCTATTTTCTTTATGAATTGTTTTAGAATACAAAATTTTTATACATGTACAAACTAATAAAGTATAATGACATAACAAAGATAGATTGTCAAAATAGCTTATTCACAAATATTTTCGTAAATAAATAATAAACTAGAATTTAAAATATATTTCAATAAAAATATAAACAATTTTTATTAATATAAAATAAATAATTATAAATATAATTTTAATAATAAATAGATAAATTAAGAATATTTAGAAGTAAACTTAATCTTCTTATACCTTTATTATAAAAAAATAATGACATTGGTTACAGGAAATGAATATGATTTCTGAAATAGTTTTAGCGGAAACGGATATGAATAGTGTCGAATATTGTTGAATACAGATATTGAATCAGACAGATAAAATCAATGAAAATTAAATTAGGACTACCACATTTAAACATATTAAATTTGAATACAGAAATGAATATTCATATTAAACATATATGGATATTAGATATTTCGGATATCCATATTCATATTTGCATCCTTGCAACGCCGTAAAGTCGTACTCCATCCGTTTCAAATTATAAGTCATTCCAAGAATTTTGGAGAGTCAAACCATCTCAAAGTTTGATCAAAATTATAGAGAAAAATATAAAATTTTTTGACATCAAATAGGTATACTGCGAAAATATAGCTAATAAAGAATCTAATGATATTTAATTAGTATTATAAATGTTATTATCTTGTTATATAAATTTGGTCAAATTTAAAAAAAAACTTTGAATCTTCAAGAGTTTTAAAATGACTTATACTTTGGAACAGAGGGGTGAGATACGTAGAGAGCGCCATTGTGTGCCGTTTAGGGCCAGGCTCGGGGATAAGGCTTGCTCCAACGGAGCCCTCCCCCACCCCATATCGGGGGAGCTATGGGGAAATCGTTTCCAACGGTTCCCCCTATAGCTCCCTCTATATATGGGGGAGTTTCAACTTCCTCCATATATAGATTGAGTTTCAACTCCCCCTATATTCTAATCACACTATTTCGTCGCGATATTAATCCGGTTTGAGCCCCTAACATGATAATAATATGTATTATGATAATACAAATACTGTATGATTTTTTTAAATTCAAAAATAATAAAAAATAGTTAGTTAATGAGTGATAATATATAGGGGGAATAGATATGGGGGAATGGTTGGAGAGAAGAAATTATAGGGGAAGGAATTTTTTGGAAGGAGATAATAAAATATAATAAACAGTACGTTTGGGGGAGTTGGACGGGGAATGGTCGGAGATAGCCTAACAAGCAGCCGACCCGGAGACGCGAGTGAAAAAAAAACAGCGGCGGAGCAATGGCCGGGCAGGAGACGACACCGAGCTCGAAAGCAGCGGCGCCGCCGGCGACCATCGGCCTCGTCAACTTCATCTCCGAGGAACAGGCAAGGCACCGACCACTCCCTTCAGCCTCCTCGCCCCTCTCGCTCCCCACTCGCCTACCGCCAGCCCTAGCAAGTAGAATAGCAATTCACAAAACCTAGGAAGAAATCTCGCTGAAATTTGTGGGGGAAGCGCTGAGATTTGGTGGTTGTCGAAAATCGCAGCTCGATGAGGTGAAGCGGACGCGAGGGGAGCGGGTGGAGGACGGCACCGCGCAGCGGGACAAACCCCTCTTCCAGGTGAGCTCGCCCCTCTTAACCCTTTGGAGTTTGGACCCGCTTTTGCAGCTAATGTGTCTTCTCGTGTCTCCCTCCCCTTTGCAGATTCTTCAGGAGAACAAGGAGAAGAAGGATGCGGAGTTCAACGAGCGCTTCAAACACAGTATGTCTGCTATTCATATGCCCTGATACCATCTATGGTCTGTCTGTGTTTGCGCAATGTGGACACAGTTTGTCATTTGGATTTAGGTGGAGTTTGTTAGTTATAATCTTCATGAGAATGCAGCCACCAAGAAATTGGACAATTACGTGTGATTCTGCCATGCTTTGTGGCAGCTAAAGCATCACCTGTAGGAGCCAAATGCTTACTGGTCACTGAAGCATGTGAGTAGTAGTAGTATGACTAAACATTGCAGCTCAACTGTTTTTCTTGACTTTAGTAATAGAGGATTCTGTCCTTGTTCTAGTGGGGATTAATTGGAAGAAAGTTTGCAGCTCTGCTTAACTTTTCTAACCTGCTATTCACCTGTCCATTGCTATTCTGTTCCTGCCTGGGTAAAACGAGTGAAGTGTAGGGAACATGAACACTAAAATTTTGAAGGTTGATTGAAATTTGTCTCTTATTTTGATATTATCGCTATCTATTCTACCTAGGACCTCCAAAAGCTTTGGATGAGGATGAGACAGAGTTTCTTGAAAAATTGGCATCGGTAAGCATTTAATGTAACATAGATTGCTTAGAAATTCAGTTGAAGCTCCAAAACAAAACTGCATGTTTCTACCTTGTCTACATATCACTAAGCTGAAATATTTAACAACAGTAGGATTGTATAGCTGAAATATTTAAAAACAGTAGGATTGTATTTTTCCATGCTTCCTGATGTATTTTTATGTGTACACCTGCTTAAGGGAACTTCCCCCCAGCCCTTATTGCCACCTACTAGGAGCACAACATTGGGGTGTGGACGGCTGCTGTGTAGAGAAACACCATTTGTTCATTTATAAGATATTAAAGGATTTAATAGAGTATTGTTATCCTGATCTTTGTATTGCTCTGTCACTCTTCATTCCCCTTTCATTTATGAGGGGTAAATACTAAAAACCTTCAAATCAGAAGCCTTCCGAACTTGCAGGAACAAAGTTTAACATAGTATAATAATGATAGTTTCTAATGTGACTAAAACTAGACTACAGTGCTATAGTTAATGAAAAGGCAGTGACTACTTGAGCTGCTGGGAATACTATTGTGATTATGTCTTGTGTCATCCCAGGTTCCTAATAGGGCAATTGCCAATTGATAGTAGTAACCTTGTGGATATTCTATATTAGGAGAGGCTTCCCAATCGCACTGGATCAGGGTGAGAGGATAAGAGGATTTGGGCAAACTAGGGCTCTTGAGACTTGAGAGGGGAGTGGTTTGGTGAGGCTAGACTGAATGTTCAGTAGGCGGGCAAGATTGTCCTCCCATGTTCCTATATTTTTTTCCATTTTGATTTTATGAATTACTTTTGAGGTCTTGAAGTAACAATTCAAAACTGATGGACTGAGTAGTGGCGGATGGAAGGTAAATGAGTCAATTTCAGTGGCAATTCGTTCTTTGATAATTGCAAATTCGAGCCAATGGGCTGAAGTAGTGCGAAATTGCAATTTCCATATTATTTACTACTTTGGTTAACATTATGAGAAACATGAACTGTATTATTCATGTTCTGAAAAGGAATTCCAGGTGAGTATGCTAAGGGGGGACAAAAACATATACGTGCTTTTATTTTCCTCTTGATGAGGATCAGTGTTTGTTATCCATGAATCGTGAAAATAATCTGCCCATGGTGTATATTGCATCAAAATTATTGGGTGTAAGAAAACAATCTGAAACCTAATTTTTGGTTAGCCTGTTTATGACCTTCATAGTTAGTACGCATTTACTATGTGAATACATAAAAATTTCAGATGTAAACATATTGGGTCATAAGTATATTAGCTTTATTTGCAACATCTCAGTTCCTTGTTTCATGTTACTTCGGTGCAGTCAAGGAGGGAATATGAACAGCAAGTGGCCAATGAAGAAGCGGAACAACTCCGCAGTTTCCATGTGAGTAACATCTAAATGTAGTAGACTAGTAGAATAGAACAGCACATTGTGGAGCTTCTAGATGCTCCATAGTGCTACTTCTTAGTTTTATCTTAAGCTACTTCCTCTGATTTCAAATATGTCCATTACAGTCTCCAATACGACACTTTGACTAACAATATCTAAGAAACATATTATTCTATGTAGAAAGAGTTATATATCATGAAATGTACTGTGATGAATCTAGTAATGTCCTCTTTTAGAAATTGATGGTCAAAGCCAAAAGCTTGATTAGGGCAATCGTAAATGGACTTGTATTTGGGATGCAAGATAGTAGTAAATTTCAGTAATTGTTTGTATACTACGAGACTATTCACATCTGTTCTCATATACCAGGCAAAGTTCACATTACTGACTTATAAGTGTTTTTCTTTTCAGGAGGCTGTGGCTGCCCGATCCAATATTGTTCATGAACTGGAGACTCCTACAGTCTCTAGACCAGAGGTATGTTGGAATATACAAATGCAAAAGTAGAATTGTGTTACTTGCGATCTTGTCATAGTTTTAAGATGGGATGAACAAAATATACATGTAACACATTGTGCTCCTCTTCTCTCTGTGCAAGTTTTTTAGTTACATTCCTCATCATGTTGATATAAATGGAGCATCATGATACGTGTTTCACAAATCTGTCTTGCTGAGCCTGAGCTATGCATGTGACTACTACTCTTTAGGAGAGCAGGCCTAAGCCACCTACGAAGAGGAACCAGCCTCTCCTGAAAAATGTAATAATTTCTGTGAAGCCGCAAGCCAAGAAAGCAAAGGTTGATGCGGAAGCTAAGCCTGCACCCAAGGAGCAGCGGTCTTCGAGTGGTGATGACGCTGACCAAAAGCTACCATTGGATGCCACCAAGGTCACGCTGGGCTCTCTGGTGGCTTATGATGATGACGATGACGAAAGTGGTGACGACCAAGATTGACAGCGTTTTTCTAGAAATCAGGTTTGGATACCACAAGCTCATAGGAAGAAATGCAATGGACGCGTGGAGCAGCTGCAGCCTGTCAGGTTTGCTCGACCAGAGGCGAAATGGGCTTTCTCAGGTTGCCCCTATTCACAGGAAGGATCTGCTGAAATTTTCTTGTACGAAGGTTACGCAGACTGTTTGATTTGAACATGTGCTGACTAATGAACTCTGTAGCATAGGATTTCTGTTTTTGTAAACCGAATTCTGTAGCAAGTAGTTGCATTTATCTGGTCAGCCAGCATTTTCTCCATGGATTGGTGATTAATTAGGTTAAGCTAACTAATTCAGTGGCTGCGTATATCAACCAGATCGGAACACGTGGCTATCTACCAGATTGGAACATGTAGCAACTAGCAAGAAAAAAAGAAAGATGTATTTTTTTTCGCCACCTCTATATATCTCCGGTGAAAACGGTGCCTCGTTTTGGAACCAAGTTGACGAAAATGACAGAAATAGGCCATGGCCGTGTTTAGTTACAAAAATCAAAATTCCAAAAAAAAATTCCGGCACCTAGACTTAAATCTAGACGAAATAAAAAACGCATTGCGACTGCTGTCTGTAAATGGCGAGACGAATCTAATGAACCTAATTAGGCTGTAATTAGATGCTAAATTGTTACAGTAATGCTGCATTAAATAATCTCTAATGACGGATTAATTAGGCTCATTAGATTCGTCTCGTAATTTACATACGAGTTTTGTAATTATTTTTGTGATTAGTTTATGTTTAGTATTTTAAATGTAGAAAGATGCATTTTCAAAAACTTTACAACGCGCAACTAAACACGGCCATGCGTTTAGATCTTTACCCGTAAACTCCGTAAACACAAAAAAACATCACATCGAATGTTGGGACACATGCATGGAGTACTAAATGAAGTCTATTTACAAAACTTTTTGCATGGATAGACTGTAAATCGCGAGATGAATCTAATGAACCTACTTAATCTATGATTTGCAATAGTGATACTACATTAACTATCCACTAATTATGGATTAATCATAGATTAATTAGTATTATTAGATTCGTCTCGCGATTTACAATCCATCTATATAAAAAGTTTTATAAATAGACTTCATTTAGTACTTCAAATTAGTAAGATTTCAACTAAGATTCCAACGTAAAATTTTTACACGTAAAGAACAACCCATCGGTTTCCTGTCAGAAATTTGACAAGTGAGAGGATGTACTACATGGCCTGCTGCCGCTGGAATGCTGGATGTACGAGCAGGACAAGTCGAGACGATGGTTTGGTGAGCTGCTGCTCCTGTGTGTGTGTGCAGTACGCGTTGTACTGACGAGGCCAGGACGCCAGGTCCGCCCGCGCCTGCTGTGCTGTGTACTCCACTCCAAAGCTCCAGGCGCGTTGTTGTACTGACGGGCGCCACTCGTTGCTTCATTGGAATTGCAAGACTAGCAAGCAGTACTGTACTGCACCGAGACGGGAAGCCAGCGTTCCGCTGTTTATATATATATAGATCTCCGATTAGGGTTCTCATTAGCGTCGATTGCAGCAGGTTGCCAGGTTTGGGCGTTTGGTTTGGTGTGCAGGTTATGTGCAAAGGGGAGAGGGACAGAGGGTGAAGGTGGTCTGGATTGGAGACAGGGATGAGGCAGAGCATGGGATGGGGCCATCAACAAAAAAAAAACGTTTCTTCCACTGCGAAAACATGCTTGTTCGCTTGCCTGCGAAATAGGGGAGGCAGTTGTGAGAGGTTCTTCATCAGGCACACAAAAGGTTGAGAGCTCCGCTGGTGTTGTTGCTCCCTCCCCTGCACTGCCTCTTCCCTGGCTCCCCCATCACGTCCGGCCCATCCCTCCCTCTATATCGATGCCCTTTTGTTTATTTTTGCCTGCTTATTATTATTATCTTTTCATAGTACATGTAGTAATTTTGTTTTTTTTTCAAATTGGACTGGCTATCACATTTGTTATTTGTATCGGTCAAAGTAGCCCGAAGATGTTTTTAACTCAATCTACTTTCCACTTTCTTCCTCCCGGGGATGTTCAGACAAAACCTATGACTTCGTGTATTCTTCTAGTGGACTCTATTTACGTTGTACTTGAAACTGTTTTTAGTACAGATCCGGGGGGACGCCAGTCCGACGGAGTGTGGACAAGAAGCCAGCGACACCTTCAAGATTACTCTGAACAAGGCCATTGGCAAGGACAAAGAAATGCCTATTAGATGCTAATTCTTAGTTACATTTCAAAATTTGTTTTTTTTCATGTATCAGTTTCCTCTCTATATACTCCTACATATGTAATCTAGTAAGGAGTAGTGAAGGTTCCAGAGATTCCCAAACACTTCATGGTGTCAGAGCGAGGCTGGGCGACGGTGATGCCGGCCGTTGCGCCAAGCTCGCCGTGGTGAGAGCAGGTGGTGCTGCACGTGAGGTGGTGTGTCCGTGAGCATTGGAAGGGTGCAGCCGGAGGAGCATACAGCGGTAGAGCTGGTTGGAGTTGGCGAGGTGAGATCCCAAATCGAGTTTTGGTTGGGTGCTATCGTGCTCTATCAGATGGGATTTCGTGAGAAATCAGCAAGGATTTGAAGCTGCTTGGTGCTATTGTGCTCCTTCAGTTGGAAGGATTTTGTGAGGAATCGATATTTATCTCCTCTGTTGGAGAAGACATCATCACTCTGTCTCTTCCTGCATCACGTGGTCATATGGTTGTTGACATTTTATTTTGTGCTGGGTGTCACAACATTTATTTTATTCTGTTTGGGTCATCATCTAGTGCACGCTGGCCATTTTATTCTAATCCGTATCTGTTCCTATGGCAAGTAGTGTCAATAA
Source organism: Panicum virgatum (assembly GCF_016808335.1). Taxonomy (NCBI): domain Eukaryota; kingdom Viridiplantae; phylum Streptophyta; class Magnoliopsida; order Poales; family Poaceae; genus Panicum; species Panicum virgatum. The sequence goes on from NC_053149.1 coordinate 19,623,595, forward strand.
CTTTAGATCATGGAAAATCCTTTGTTGGTATATGAGACGTTTGAATTCAGATAAAAAATAGGATGCTATTCGTGATAAAATAGCTGAGTCAAATTGTGATATTATTTGCTTACAAGAAACCAAGAAAGAAACCTTTGATCGATAGTTTATCAAAAAAATTTGCCTACCTCACTTTGATGCTTTTGAATTCTTGTCATCAAATGGTGCATCGGAAGGGGTGATCACCATATGGAAATCACACTTGTTTCAAGGTAGCCTGGCTTTCAGCAATGAGTTTGGCATTTATGTGGAGTTCACTTCAAATCATAGGGCACTAATTGGCTCCTGACCAATGTTTATGGTCCCTATACACCATCTGAAAAGCAACAATTCACCATATGTTTAAAATCCATTCAAATGCCTGATGATTTCCCTTGGCTTCTCGTTGGTGACTTCAACCTCATGAGATCCCCAGAAAATAGAAATAGACCAGGTGATGACAACTCCGAAATGCTTCTTTTTAATGAAGCTATTAGTGGGGTTGTTGAATTACCCCTCCAAAGAAGAAAGTTCACTTGGACTAACAAGCAGGATCCTCTTCTTCTCAAAAGGCTAGATTAGTTCTTCACTTCCAATGATTGGAATTCCACCTTTCCTGAAACTTCAGTTTCCACACTCACTATGAAAACTTCTAATCATGTTCCATGCCTTATGATAGCTGGAACAAATATCCCAAAAGGAGGCATTTTTAGATTTGAAAATTATCTGATGGAGCATGATCACTTTTATGGATGTGGTTCTTCATGCATGATCACTTCCCACATATCAGTGTGACATGGAAAAGGTGATCACAACAAAATTTAAAAACTGAAGGGAGTCAATTAAATATGGCAAGCACATCTGTCAAGTCTCAAAGCCAATATTGTCAATGTTAAGATTGTCTTAGCTTTCCTCAACCTTTTGGAAGAATTCAGAGATCTGACAGTTGTAGAACAGAACTTCAGAAAATCATTGGAAGACAAATTGCTTTTTCTGTTGAAACAGCAAAGAATTTACTAGAAACAACGTGGCATTGTGAAATGGGTGACTGATGGTGATGCTGACACCAAGTTCTTTCATGCCAATACCACCATCAAACACAGAAGAAATTTGATTACTTCTCTAGTTTACCAGAATGGCACCCCCCCCCAATTTGCACACCATCTGAAGGCCAACATTCTCTGGGATGCTTACAAGGATAGGCTTGGCAAATCTGAATTTTAGTCTATGGAATTTGATCTAAATGAACTTCTCCTGGCTTCCTATGAATTGAATTGTTTAGAAGACCCTTTCACAAATGAGAAAATTGATAAAAATCATTCATAATTTGCCATCTGATAAAATCCCCAGGCCCAGATGGTTTCAACACAGGCTTTGTTGAAAGATGCTGGCCAGTTCTCAAGCAAGATTTCTACAATCTTTGTCATGCATTTCACATTGGAAATTTAAGCCTTCAAAGCATAAATGGATCCTTTATTGTTTTGATCCCCAAAAGTGATGGTGCATCCTCTGCCTTAGATTTTAGACCAATCTCCCTGCTAAACACCTCCATGAAAATTATCATTAAGCTCCTGGCAAATAGACTCTAGTCAATCATTCAGTCTCTAATTCACAAGAACCAGTACGGTTTTATCCAATCAAGAACAATTCACGATTGTCTTGTTTGGGCCTTGGAATTTCTGCATATTTGTCACAAATCTCAAAAGGAACTTATCATTCTTAAGCTAGATTTTAAAAAAGCTTTTTACAAAGTAGAGCATCAAGCTATGATTGATATTATGATACACAAAGATTTTGGTCCCAAATGGTTATAGTGGATGAAACTCATCTTCTCCACAGGCAAATCATCAATTCTTTTAAATGGAGTCACTGGGATAACAATTCATTGTAGAGGAGGGGTACGCCAAGGAGATCACCTCTCGCCACTTCTGTTCATTCTTACAGCAGATCTCTTTCAGAGTGTGCTCAACCATGAAAAGGATTTGGGTCATAGTCACCTTCCCATCCCTCTACAATTTTCTCAAGACTTCCTAGTCCAATATACAGATGACACAATTATCTTTATGGAGGGTAATGATTTACAACTCAATCATCTTAAAGCAGTCTCGCAGACCTTTTTCTGTCTCTACTGGTTTAAAAGTTAATTACTCAGTCCATGTTAGTCCCTATAAATTTGACAGATGACAGGGCTTCATCTCTGGCACTGTCATTTGGCTGCTCCATTGGCACTCTACCATTTACCTATTTGGGTATTCCATTGGGACTAACCAAACCAAAGTTGATTTTCTTCCTTTGATGAACAGATGTGAAAGAAGGCTGACCTGTACATCTGCAGTGCTCTCACATACTGGCAAATTGGAGGTCACCAATGCCATCTTCATAGCTCTTCCTATGTATTTGATGAGCACATCAGTTTACATAAGACAGTAATTAAGCAAATAGATGCTTATTACAGAAAACAGTGTCTTTGGAGAGGGTCTGACATCAATGCAAGAAAACCTCCTAAAGCAGCTTGGGAGATGGTTTGTTTGCCAAAAGATGAAGGTGATTTGGGTGTTAATCTAAGGACACAAAATGATGCCCTTATCCTTAAGAATCTCCACAAAATTTTCAATCGAATGGATATTCCCTAGGTTCATCTTGTTTGGGAGATGTACTATAGCAATGGTACATTACCATCTGTCCAGAAAAAAGGCTCATTTTGGTGGAGATATATTCTCAAATTGCTCGATTCTTTCAACGGTATGTCCATGGTCAACTTTCAAGATGGTGCCAGCTGTCTCTTCTGGGAGGATCTCTGACTGTACAAAGTCCCAAAACATAGTTACCCTGAAATATCTATTATGCTTGCTTCATACCTTTGGATGTCATGGTATACCTTAGTCCTTTCTCCTTCACTCGAGGATGAGCAAAGGCTAAGTGTGAGGGTATTGTTGACGATTCCTAAATACCTATTTTAGGCCATCAAATCCTTCATAAATGCTAAAAAGATAAACATCAACTTAGTGGTAGGGGTTTATTACTAACCATTTTTATAAGTGTTGGTAAATATTTGTATGCAGGTGTAATAGCGTAGAAAACACACATCAAGAGCAAGGAAACACACTCCTCTATCCAAGGCAAAAGGTGCCAACCAATCAGAGTGTGCCGTCATTCAGCCTCACATGGATCAAGGGGCCCACAAACACAAGCAACCGACTTAGGACAGTGTTTGACTCAGGCAAAACCGACCTTAGGGCCTACATAGCAGTTGCCCAGTTGAAGATGAGCCAGTTTAGAGCCAAAACCAAGTCGGCCGACCACCCCGGTCGGTCGACCAAACATTGGCGCCACTCTTGGCAGTCCTTAGCCTAATAGAATAAATTGGCAAGCGTACAGATACCGATGTAGCTTCCACCTTGAAACATTCCATGGTATCCAATCCACGAGGAATGAGAAGTGTACTAGTAGTGACTCTTGTTTATCCAGGGGATATAAATGGGAGTGAAGAGGTCCAGATAAGATAGGTAGATGTGGCCTAACGTCGTCTTGCTCCTATCAAGAATACTTGACTTATACCCTAGTTGCTTCGGCGGCCTCAGAGAAGGACTCAGACAGGGACGAGAAGGGAGTCCAATAACAGTTGGCCATTACTGCTATGAAAGTACCCGAACGTGATGGACTACGAAAGACGGATAGGGCTGTCACCATCTGCCGCCTATCACTGCAGTTCCGTGAGATGGAACACGACTCAAGGTAACTTATTAAGACTAGGCACCACGCCTTACTGACTCTTTGCTAACTCTTTTTGTGTAATATGAGGCCGTCGTTGTAGCTCAGCAATTCTTTTTGTGGATGCTAACTCTTTGCTGGAGGAGCCTCCTGATAGTTTAGCTTAGGCATGTGCACTGAACGAATCATGTAAAAGGCGTACCAGGAGTCCCCAGGACTGGGACAGGTTGTTGTAGCGTTGTATATGGGTACTAATAGTGAATGGAGTATTCGTTTTTGTATAAAGAAAACCTGACCAATAGGACCATTAATTAGCTCGCAGGTAGATAGCTTGGCCTGTGAACGCCTGAGTGCAGGCTACAAGGACGCAGTGTTGTCTCTTCGCAGCGTGATCTTGGCAATTTTTGGTTTCCAACTGAGCTGATCTTTGAAATCCAAACTGTTGTCTTCACAGACTCCTTCCATCACCATTCGCCAACGTTGCACTTTTTTTTTTTGAAAGGCACCAACGTTGCTCTGCCTTTGATGGAAATGAAAATAAGCAAGACAGTCCACAGAGAACGGCAAGGCGAATTCGTTTTTGTGCAGCCTAAATAGCCCACAGAACACACTGGACAACAAAACGATATATAGAGGCCACAAACCAGCCCAATAATACAAAAAAAGCCTTGGCCCAGTAGCCCAGCCCAACAACCCATTTCGTCAAAGTGATCTGACCCGTCCACTGGAAATCGGACGCCGCCACACAAAACCCTAGCACCGCATCACCTATATAATCTCTCCCATCACAGCCTCCCGCCGCCTCCATCCGCTCCCCGCCCACCAAAACCCTAGCCGCCGCCGCAGCGGCATCCCAGGTAAGGAAGAAGGAGCGTTCCCCGCCGCCGCCGCCATGAAGCTCAACCCCCGCGTCACGAGCTCCCGCCGGAAGTGCCGCAAGGCGCACTTCACGGCCCCGTCCTCCGTCCGCCGCGTGCTCATGTCCGCGGCGCTGTCGGCGGAGCTCCGCCACAAGTACAATGTGCGCTCCATCCCGATCCGCAAGGACGACGAGGTGCAGGTTGTGCGCGGCACCTTCAAGGGACGCGAGGGCAAGGTGGTGCAGGTGTACCGCCGCCGCTGGGTCATCCACGTCGAGCGGATCACCCGCGAGAAGGTGAACGGCTCCACCGTCAACGTGGGCATCCACCCCTCCAAGGTTGTCGTCACCAAGCTGAAGCTCGACAAGGACCGCAAGGCCCTCCTCGACCGCAAGGCACGCGGCCGTGCCGCCGACAAGGCCAAGGGCAAGTTCACCGCCGACGACGTCGCCGCTGCTGCTGGCGGTGCCGCCGCCACCGGTGCCTCCCTCCAGGAGATCGACTAGGCGCTGCGCGGCGGGGGGATCTGATGGCGGTCGTGCCGCCTTTCCCTTCCTATCGCTCGCTCTAGTTTTGCTACCAATGATTATGTGCTAGGAGTTTATGTTACTTGAAAACTGCTGCTTTAATATCCTTGAAATGCCTTGGTGAGAGTTTTGGAACCTAATGTTGATCTGTGTCTGAGATTTGAGATATGAAGTACTCGTTATATGGTTTCATTGTTCATATCTGCCTAGTGGTTTGATTGTACTGCATCATTTGTTCTATCTTGGCTAGTTGTTTGTTAGTGTTATATCAAATTTAGTTCGAATTATGTGTCCTCTGTTGAAAAAATAGCATATTGTTTGTTACTGCATCATTTGTTATATCTTGTCGGCTGGTTGCCGAGCAGTTTGTTATCTAAATTAACTTGTTCTCTGTGTTTGGAAAATTTTAATCTGTATTTGAAATACGATGATACAAAGCAACAAGCCAATGAATGTTCAATCCCTATACTTCTGTGTACATGTTCTGCTTGTTAAATATCTGATGTAGTTAGATTGTACATTCAGTATGCCTGGGCGTCTAATTGTTTGGTTGTTAACTTGTTATTGATAATGTTTATGTTTAACCAGTACGACTGGGCGTCTGATTGTTTGGTTGTTAACTTGTTATTGCTAATGTTTATGGTTAACTTGTGATTATACTTGGTCTTAAAAGTTACCACTGTAGACCTCATGAGTATAGGTTTGTATGAGTAATGAAACCCCTCTTATGCGTGTTGATGTTTTTTTATGAATGATTGTCCAGTATGCGTACATATAGCATGGAGACCCCTTTTCTGAAAGACTGATTTTTTGCGTATCTGATGGTGACTGTTAATCTGTTACTCTAGCATGTTTCATCAACAAAGCATAGGTTGATATTCTGGCCTGTTATATAGTTTGTGCATTTGTGGTGAATTGAATGATAACCTTTGTACCTTTGGCCCTCGAACTGTGCAAGTTATTATCTCATTCATCTGTTCTTTGTTGACCACTTGTGCTATCTTTATCCGGTTGTTAGTGTGGAATGTGCTGTAGCTTATAATCTGACTGCCTCGTTGTGAAGATGTTTACAGTGAAACATTTTTTGAGCTGCTTGCCACTTAAAGCCCAATTTCTGCAAGCATATTCGGAGTGAATTTCATGTTTCACGCAATTTCTTTGGAATCATGCCTTTATCGGAACAAATAGCCTGTATGTTTGATATCTGCTGGTTGTTTGGAATCATGTACCATCTTTGCCTGCAGGAGCCTTTGCCGTCACCCCCCGAAGCAGCCCAGCGCCGCCGTGGCCTGGCCTCGCTGGAGCACTGCGTGATGCGGCCTTGAACATGCCAAAAGCCCGCGCACGCGCAAACCCTAAACTCTAACCACGTTCCGGCAAGCTGCAAGGCCAAAGCGCTCTTGCTCCGCCGTGCCGCTAGCCCTTGCCGTTTAACCTTGCCGTGACCCTGGAACGCCAGGTCGTTGCGAGCACGCGCGCGCACAGACAACCTGTGGTTAGGGTCGGGGCTAGGCACCCGCAAACGCCACTGTCGCCGAGCACCTTGGTGGCGGCCCTGGAGCACACACGCGCCTAGGATACACGCAAGCACACATGAGTATCTCCGTGCAGCAGACGCGCGCGTAGCGCGATGGTGGCGCCTCCAGTCGTGGAGCGCACCCGCCCGCGTTCGATTCCCAGTTGGGATCGAACCTGGTGCTGCACCGGGGTTTTCCCCCAAATTTGCTTTGCAGGTCGTGGACGTACGCGCCGACCCACAATGGTAGTACGATGTGTACACTCTAGGGTGTGTGTTGTGTGCGCGTGTAGGTGTGTTGGAGTGTGCATTCAGATACTACATCTGTACCTTAGTTGTCCAGGCTCAAAAAAAAAAAAACTATCTCCGTGCAGAGACTGACCTACGGAACCCGTGTGTAAGAGAGTTTGACGCGTGGGCCAACTCTACCCGTGAAGAAAGGGAGAGAGGAGAGCAACCGGGCTGAGCTGTGTGCTGGCCTGATGAACCGCAGGTCGAGCCGGTTCAATTCAACGAGCTAAGCGGAGTCATTTTGGGCCCAATCGAGCCGACCAAACACTTCCGGCCTATTTTAACCAGGGTTTACGTTACCGACCGGTCCGGCCAAATCGGTAGAATTCGGTACCGGTCTACCGGATCAGTTTGGTCGGAAACCGGTCCAAATCGGTCGAAGTCAAATTTGAATTTAAAATCCTCTGTGCGACTGGTAACCGGCCAAATTCAATTTTTTTTCTTTTTTAGTTTAAATTCAAATGCCTGCAAAGTATACTAAATGAATGTTTGTATAATATGTTTTAGCCTAAATGAACCCTCCAACCCTCTTTTGTACTATTTTTACATTGTATTTGTATACTTTTGTATGCACGTTTTTTTGTTTAACTTCAAATCCCCGCAAACTATACTAAATGAACGAATTTTTGAGAAAATTTGACACCATTAGATTCGTCGCACCTAAAAGTATTTTTAGAATTTTTTTTGAGAATTTTTCATTTTTTGAATTTAAATTTGAATTTTGAATTTAGCCCGGTTTGGTACCGGTCCAAACCAGAACCGGACTGGACCGGTTTGACCGATAACCGGTCAAACCGGACCGATTCCCACCGGTTTGGTGAACCCTAATTTTAACCTGCTGACCTGGGGGGCACATGTTAACCTAAGGGTGAGGCTGACCAATGGGACCATTGACCCATGCACCCATTTGATCCTTGACTGTTAACCGATCAAATGCTGATATCGACTCGATCTCTAGATGATATCATATCAGCATACCACGTGGCACCCTGGTGCTGCCTGTCTAAATGTCTGCATTAGCTTTTCGAGTTTTGCTGGGAAATGTTAAAAGAGTACCAATAAATGCCGTCCGCCCGCTAAGAAGAAATATTTGCCGTCGGAACTCCGCAAGCTCACAGGATTGAGTCCTTCAGGCAGTCCCAACCATGATGTCCATAGATAGTATCTATATTATCACATCAGCAAGACACTAGTGTTAGAAACTACAGTCTCCAATGCAGAGTTTCTTCGCTTGTATCAAAAATAAATTTTATTTTCTCTCTCCCTACCTATCGTCCTCTCCCTCTCTCCTCTCAGTCGTTTCCTCTCATGGTTCCCTCTCTTCTCCGTCTTCTGTAATTCCATCTCTGTCAAATCAAAGCTCTGAATCTACCTCTGCAGCAACAACTCTTGTTTTCTCCAAATTCAATTCACTGAGCAAGTAATCGATGGAGGGCAAGCGCTCCTATATGCTCGGGATGCAAGAAGTTGCAGCTCAATCGATGTTAACAATCGTCTCTGAACACTCAACCTGGAGGCGGCCCCTCTTCCCAGTCAAGTCGGGTGCTGTGTTGGCGGCAAGCCGGCCGGCGCAACGACGAGGCTTGTGGGTGGGTAGTGGCTGCGGGGCTCACGGCGGGAAGCTCGAGCATGGCGGATGGTTGCAGCTTGGCAAGCGAGCGCAGGCGGCAGCACGACTAGCACCGGCCATGGCGCAGGGTAGCAAATTGGGGATGGATTTGTCCGATTGTAGCTCAGTAGCTGGCGAGCAGAGAGATTGAAGAAGGAAGAGATTGGGGGAAAAGGAAACTGTGAGATAGATAGAGGGAGGCGGACCTTGGCAACACACCTTGGCGACAGGAGGATTCGCACGTCAAAGATTTGTGGTTCCATAGCTCACGCGGAAGAAGCACGGGATGGGCATGGCAGCGACACAGTGGATCGAGAGGTCAAGGAAAATCGGGGACGAAGAAACGACGAGTCGGTCCAACGCTGATTTTGCCAGTTTCCAGCGTATTGGTCCACGCGCCGATCCGGTTTCGTGCATGCTACCCGGTTTCCTCAATTTTCATTCTCTCACCTCTTTAATTTCCATGCCACATCAAACTTTTGCTTAGTTGGCACTCTAATTAATTTTAGGGAAAAGTCTGTTTTTCAACCCTGAACTATCACGATAGTCCGATTTTGACCCTTAAACTACAAAACCGGACATCCTACACCTCCAACTAACGAAACCATTTGAAAAACAACCCTGACTCAGCCAAAGGCGGTTTTGCTAAAGTAAAATTTCCGAATTTCTGGAATTTCACACCTATCTCAATTAAATAATAAAGAAAGCATAGTTAATATTGTCTAAAAATCATGATATTTTTTTGGGGAGGTAGATCAAAAGACAAGGAATCTATTTTGGCTAGATGTGCTACAATAGACATAAAGGAATTTGAATTATAAAATTTTAAAAATAGGTAGAATTCAAAATTCCTTGAATTTTTAGGTCAGCTAAACTTATGATAAAAATTCATTAAAAATATGATAATTCATAATTTTTTATTTAGTTTAGTTAGTTACTTTTTATTGGCCCAAGTTCTATAGAAAATTCATAAATTAAAATTTGAGGAATCAAATTTGATTCAAATTTGAGCATTGCGAAGGAATTCAAAAACTTTCATAAAAACTTGGGCCAATAAAAAATACCTTATTAAACTAAATAAAAAATTATGAATTATCATATTTTTATTTCATTTTTATCAAAGGTTTAGCTAACCCAAAAATTCAAGAAATTTTGAATTCTACCCATTTTTAAAATTTTATAATTCAAATTTCATTATGTTTAATGTATCACATCTAACCAAAATAAATTCCTTGTCTTTTTATCTACCTTCCAAAAAAATATCATGATTTTTAGACAATATTAACTATGCTTTCTTTCTTATTTAATTGAGAGATGTGTGAAATTCCAGAAATTCGAAAATGTTACTGTAGCAAACCACCCTTAAAACAGCTTGCTACAGTGCTCAAGGGGGTGATTCGGACGGTTTTGTTAGTTCGAGGGCTTAGGTTACCCGATTTCGTAGTAGGAGGTTGAAAAACAGACTTCTTGACTAGTTCGAGGTTGTAAAATAGACTTATCCCTTAATTTTATCTTTATACCATTAAAAAATGGTGATTACCTATGTATCACTAAAAAATTAGCTGGCACCTATATGTCATGGCACGAACTTCATTTTATGCGTGTACCATTCTGTCTACAGCAGCCAGTAATTGGAGCTATGAAAAGACAAAAATACCCTCGGGCCCACCTGTCATTCTCTTTCCATTCGCTGCCCCGCCGATGAAGGCCGCGGCGACGAGCACCAGCGCCCCCACCGTCAGGTACTGGCGCCGTCCTTGGCCCGGAGTACGCGTAGGAGGCCGAGCATCTCCTTTTCCAGCTCCAGCGTCCACCCGTTGCCGCTGCTGCTGCGGACCAGTTCGCGCTGAGCGACGGTGGTGACCTCAGCTCGCCCGCGTCGCGAAGCTCCTACTTCAACTGGTTCCACTTCTCCATCGCGTGGGGCTACGCCACGCCACGACGGTGCTGAGCTACGTCCACTAGCACCCAACAGTGAGCACGCACCAACTCACCAACTTCTGCGATCTCGTTTCATGTGACAAGTTCAGCATCACAGTCCCTTCGCCGGTCAAATCCGCTCGACTCCCCTCCATGGATTTCAAATCCACCGCATCCGAAGGTCACTCAGCTCCCTAGCTCCCTCCCCAACCCCTCCAAACTCAGCTCCGACCCCCACAACGCCGGGAATCGGAGATTCCCCGGCCGCCGGCCATCAGCGCCACACGAGCTCCACCTCACCATCGACGACCTACCCTCGTACTCTCTCCGCTCAATCCAAGTATAGAAATCGATTCCTCTCTCCTCCACTATGCTCATGCTCTCCCTACTTCCTCGCGTTCGCCGGCCAATCGGCCGGAACGCGGCCGCGCCGCCGCACGCACGTCGGGCGCCGCCCCGCGCGCCCCTGCGTTGCACCACGGCGAACCGCAGCTTCGCCCGGCCTTGCTGGTCGTGATGCCGCTCTGCCCCTCCGCCAGTCGGCCTCTCCGATGGCGAGAGCGCCGCGCCACACGCCGGTTTGGACCGCCGGCTCTGTTCTGGGCCTCGACACGCGGCAACCTGGAGGCGTCCTCCAAGATGCGGCGGCCGGGGCATAGGTCCCCCGCGCAGGGGCTGCCGGAGGTACAGGTAGGGATGGCGCGCGAGCGGGGGCCGAGGGTGGGGGCGAGGCAGGCCGGAGGTCGCCGGAGGTTCCACGCAGGGGCAGCGGCACACTGCTCTAGATGAACAAGGGCAAAATGGTCAATTGACAAGGAGGACCAACATGTCAGATCTTTCGATCCGTTATCTATTAACAGAAGGGGGATAGAATGGCACAAATGTAAAAGAAAATTTGCGCAATGGTATACAAGTGTTTGTCAACTTTTTAGTAATATATAGGCAGGGGCGGAGATAGGGGGCGGACAGGGGCCTGGCCCCATGGTCCCCAAATTTACACTAGAAATTTAAATTTTGATTAAATTTTTATATAAATTTGTATGGTTAGCCCCTCTAACAATGGAAAAATCGACTTCTTGGCTCCGCCCCTGTATATAGGTAACTACCATTTTTTATAATGGTATACAAGTAAAAGACTCCACAGGATTACATACTGGCGTAGGCGTGCCCCCGTGACTTTCGCCATCGTATCGCCGCTGTGACCAGGCGGAACCACCACTAGGGCAAGCTAGGGCAGCCGCCCTAGGTCCCTCTAGACGAGGCCAGAGCAAATTTGTTAACAGCAGATATAGCATGGAAGAAAAAGAATGGACCTGAGGAACATAGAAAGAATAGAGAATTAGCTTTCGGAGAACATGTTACTTGAGAAAGGAGTAGGAGTTTATACAAGTTGTTCGATATCATTCCTCCTCGCACACATTCAGTATTTAACCAGCGACTCTCTTGTGTTTACATGGTTGGACCTGATACGTGCGCGCAGGCACATCTAGTGAACCCATTCGCTGCCGCCAAAATGAAAACTAGGCTTCCTAGTGCGGCGGCTCATAGTAGTAGATGCTTCTTTTGGTTCGTGGGTGCTGATAATATTCCCCATTCTCAACTCCGGCAGGGGCTCGTGACGGTGCGGCGGTGCCCCCGAACGCGAGGACGATGGTCATGTATCACCGAGAGTCGTGAGACACTGATTGGGCCATTGGGGCATTGGACAAGAGGACTTTGTGTCCTTGTGGGCCGTCCGGTCCATCCGGTCAAATGGGCTATGGCCTCTTAAGCGTTTCAGCTTAACGCCCGAGCCCAGCGATGCGTCTTCTCGCCACCAGACGCCACTGCTGACTTCGGCAGCTCATCATCCACCCCTGCCTGCAGTCCCTCTCAGGCGCTCACGTCGGCGCGTCACTGCCGTTGCGCGACAGCGCTCCACGCCCGTCTGTCCTGCAGCACCGCCTCGCCACCCGCCGACCGTGCCAGCGAATCCTGTGTGCCGCCTGCAGCCGAGCAGTAAGCCTTGACGCCTCGCTCTGGCCGTGCAAAAATTTTCTCGTAGAACTCTCCCTAGGTCATTTTCCGAGCGGGCTTCGCCACTGACAAGCAGGCCACGTGCGCCTTTGTTGGTTTCATCCGCTGCGCTTTTTCGGCTCTTCTCTGCTGCCACGATCATTCATGTTATGTTCGGTTGGGCTCAAGCTAATTTCTAGGCAGGGCTAAACATTAATCGGCTAAAAATAAGTTGGCTAACATTAACCTGTGCTGTTTGGATAAAGTGCTAATAGAATGTTGGAAATCTATTAGTCCAAATTAGTCATATTTAATTGACTCATGGGATAACAATTAGCCCGTGTTTGGTTGCGCGTTGTAAAAATTTTGAAAAGACATCTTTCTACATTTGAAGTACTAAACATAGACTAATCACAAAAATAATTACAGAACTCGTCTGTAAATCACGAGACGAATCTAATGAGACTAATTAATCCGTCATTATAGGTTGTTTGCTGTAGCATTACTGTAGCAATTTAGCATCTAATTGCAGCCTAATTAGGTTCATTAGATTCGTCTCGCCATTTACAGACAGCAGTCGCAATGAGTTTTTTATTTCGTCTAGATTTAAGTCTCCATGCAGGTGCCGGAAAAAAAATTTGGAATTTGGAATTTTGCATCCAAACACGGCCTTAGTGAGAGAGTTTAGTAAAAATTAGCCCACCTTTTATCAACATATTTGCATCAGCTAATGCTACTCCCTTCGTCCCAGTATACATTCAGGTGTAACCACCTCTGGTTCAAAGACCAAGAAACATATTTAATTCTCTCTATCAATACAAGTATTAGTGACCAAGAAACATATTTAATTCTCTCTATCAATACAAGTATTAGTGTATCAATTTACATGTCTAGAGAGAGAGCGCGCTTTATATTAAGAAATTTGAGTAAAAAGTGGTTACGCCTTATATATTAGGAAGGAGGGAGCAATTGGTAGCTGGATCAATATTAGCAACTAAATCCAACCCCACCATCACATCGCTCCCTCTAGCCGATCCACCCGTCTCTTCTCGTGTGGCCCTGGTTTTCTCTCCAAATCAACTAAAAGAGCTTGGAGTCGAATACTATCTTTTTGTGATCTTTGTGCACAAAACCACTCTCTTTCAAAATTTATTACTTCGAGATTAGAGAATTAATTCCGGTGACATGATCATTTCTCTAAAAAAACAACTCCAATAAATAAGGGAGTGACTATATATCACTCGAGTAATTTTTGTCAGGCTTTCGATCGATTTTTGCACCAATCTAATCATGCACGTAGCAGTGCGGGGAGGGGAAAAAACGAGTGACAACCAAATTATATTCTCTGCGGGCCTGTGGTGGGGCGGCCGATTCTCTGCGGGCTGGAGAATTATGCAATGGTGCCACTTAAGATGAGAACGGTGTCAAGCCAAGGTGATGATCCTTTGACGTTTTTTGTGCTGAATTGATGAAATATTAGGATACCAGCAAATTGACCCCGCTTGCCCTCTAAGCTCTAAGGGCGTGATTGGTTACTTGGCTTAGCTTAAGCCTGGCTAGGAAATAGCCATGGCCAGACTTAGCATGGCTACACTAGTGCATGGTCATGGTGTTTGGTTGTTGTGCTAATCTTAGACTGACTTGCCAAGACTGTGTTTGGTTGTGTCACCTGTACTGTATGGGCTCACCTCGTTTTGCATGTTGTGAGTTTACCTCACGCTTTCTGACCACACCAATCTTTATTCTTCTCCACAAAATAACCGCTATGCAAACCATCAATCTGCAGTAATTTTCAAAAGCAATAGCAACAAATTATTCTTCCCTTCTGCCCCCTCCTTCATTTTGGTCAAAATCAGAGCGTTGTTGGACCAAATTCCTATCCTCGCTAATTGATTCTTTCTCTCCAAAACCAATGCCAGAGCATACCTGCCATGCTTCTACCTCACACAAGTGATTGACCAGCTATTAATCTCCATTCCTCTTGCTACTTGCTAGCCGCTGCAGCGCTTGGATTCGCGCTAGAGCCGGAGGCAATGGTCTAGTTTGCTGCAGGCGGGCGTCAACGAGAGAAAGCAAGGGAGGGGGCAAGCGACGGAGGAAGCTCGACGCACCGCAATCTAGAGGAGGAGGTCGGCCTCCTTGAGCCGGATCCGGTGAGGCGGGGGCTTCTTAACCCTAATCCTGGGAGGACGAGAGAGGGAACCGGGCCCTAATTTACCTCTGAATTTACATCGTATCCTCCGTGTACATGGCAAGCTAGCAAACAGAGCAGCTACTAGTGCTGCATCCCATCTCTTGTCTCTTTCCTTTTGCTTCACTTTCAGCCTCTCCAAACGGCAGCAAACAGCTGCAGCACGCAACTATCTCCCTCTTCTGAATTTCCTTCAATCCAATTAGCTTGAGCTCCTCCATCAAATCCCTCGCTGCTGATCCTCTCTCAGTCCAGCGATTCTCCCACTTGATGTCTCATCGATTTGGCGGAGGAGCAAGGCCAGCTGCTCCATGCCATCCGCGGCCAGGGCCTCCGCCGTGCGGGCATGGGCACCAGCAGCGGCACCTTCACTCGGTGGCGAGCACAACGCTAGGTGCCCGGCGTGGCATGGGTATGGGGACTGGGAGCAGGAGGTGACCGCATCACGCCGCTTGGCCAACATGAGCTAGCACAAGCCTGGCTTACCTAGCACGGCCGATATTTGCGTTCTAGCTAAGCCAGGATATCTCCCCTCTTTTGCATTAGCTAAGCCCGGCCAGGAACACATCCAGGCAACCAAACATGCAAAAGTTGCATTACATAAGCCTGGCTAGGAGCTAAGCCATCCAACCAATCACACCCTAAGCTTCTTGGGTTGGTCTCGGCAGTGGCTGAAATGAAGGCACTGAAGGAGTCGCTCAAACTTCCTGCAAGGATGGGCTGGAATGGTGACCCATGTGCTCCGAGGGTGTGGGATGCATGGGAGGGAGTCACTTGCCATCGCGGTGATAAAGAACTTGTGATCACCCAACTGTAAGTATATGCCTAATCTTCTGAGATTGCTGTTTTCATCTGGGATGTGTTTCATTGGGTTATTTCTGCATGTCATCATGTGTTTACTGCGCTGTTAATTCTTATCACAAAAGTGTACTTCTGTGACACTGAGCGTTTTGCATCGAAAAGGTTCTGGTGTTTGCCATCGGCTGAAGTGGAAATATATATAACAGACAAGTAGACGTACCAACAACCTGTCTAATTTAGTTTCTCAGCTGAGAATCACTCTAATAGTCAACAAAATGTAAGTTACCCTAAAAACTGTAACTGCACGATTCAAATTGTAGTTTGGTTGCTTTAGTTACCGGGCTTTCAGTTGTTTAGTTTGAGTGCTAGTAGCTGCCAGTGTCTTGTCCTGTTACGTAGCATTTATGTACAACTGTATTATCTTTCGAGAAAATGGCCCTCTTTAGATCCTAAAACCCAAAATACAAAATTTTTATAAATCGTTTGCATGGTGTACTAAATGTAGTCAAAAAATAAATCGCATTACACAAATGGACTGTAAATCGCGAGACGAATCTAATGAGTCTAATTAGGACGTGATTAGACACTAAATTGCTACAGTAATGCTATAGTTAACATGCTCTAGTGATGGATTAATTAGACTCATTGGATTTGTCTCGTAGTTTACAGACGAGATCTGTAATTAGTCTACATTTAATACTTCAAATGTTGAAGATTCTCTTCCAGAAATCCAAAAATCCAAAATGCAAAGTGATCTAAACAGGGCCAATGTCCGGTGGTTGGTACGGTGGAATAGAGCTGCGGACAGTCTCTTACTGGGAGGCGGATAGTCCGCCAGTTTCTTGTTTCAGTTTGAATAAAACCGTTTTTGGTTTTGGATGAAGCTCCAAAGTGTACAGAGGACAGTCCATTCTGCTGGGGTGGACTATCTGCAAGTGACTTACAGAAACATTTCCATTCGTACAACCTAAAATAATGAAAGACGGTTTGGATGTCCGAATATCTTTAAAGACGAATGGTTCGCCTATGGACCGCGGATAGTCCATCAGCTAGTGTTCAAAAGGTGGACGGTCCGTCCTGGTTAGCAGATGGCCCGATCTGGGCGCATTTTAAAAGGCAGGGTCGCCTGCCTCTGGTTGGTCCGGCGGAAAGGGCTTACCGCCGGACCATCTAGTGGTAGGTCTACGGTGTGACTTTTTTTTTGTTCACCATGTAAACCTGAGCCCTGAGGTGCTGCTACTATATGTTGTTTTTTGTTCACTACGAGACAATTACCTTTTATTTTCATCATGTAACAACAGAATTATCTTTCTAACTTTATTATAGTTGCTCTTGATCTCTACTCAATATTTTATCCTTAGTATAAATCCTTAGGAGTGCTGTTGGATGCTAGCTTGTCAGCATTGTTCTTGCTTCAAGTGTACACATACTGCATGCTCTGT
This sequence comes from Panicum virgatum, assembly GCF_016808335.1. Lineage (NCBI taxonomy): Eukaryota > Viridiplantae > Streptophyta > Magnoliopsida > Poales > Poaceae > Panicum > Panicum virgatum. Next base: position 19,640,476 of record NC_053149.1, read on the forward strand.
TTCTGGCTGTCCAGATGATTGTATAGGCTATAAAATTTCAAGCAGACAGCATCTTAGCAATACTGCAAGATTTTCTAATAGAAAGAATCTGCATCTTCGACCTCTAACAGAAGTGACGAGGCATGCCTGTCTCCTAACCACCGCTTGGAGTCAATTTGGCTGCTCAATTGACAGGAACTACGGCTTTCCATAAAAGTTCCATTGATTTGATCCTAAGGGTCTGTTTAGATCACTTTGGATTTTGGATTTTGAGAGAGAATCTTTCAACATTTGAAGCATTAAATGTAGACTAATCACAAAACTAATTATAAACCTCGTCTGTAAACTACGAGACGAATATAATGAGCCTAATTAATCCATCAGTAGCACATGTTCACTGTATCTTTACTGTAGCGATTTAGTGTCTAATCACGATCTAATTAGGCTCATTAGATTCGTCTCGCGGTTTACGGTCCTTTTGTGTAATGCGATTTATTTTTTGACTATATTTAGTACACCATGCAGACGATTTATAAAAATTTTGGATTTTGGGTGTAAAAGATCTAAACAAGGCCTAAGTTGGAGCTTTCCTGATGACATGAACCAAAGTACCTGAGGGTCTGAATGGTCTCACCGAGAGACTGGGGCCAACCTACAAGGTAGCGCTCGGAGAAAGGTTTCTGCCAGAGTACCTTTACCTTATGATCCTGTCATAATCTTTGCTTTTAACACCATCAACCACCCAAAAGCATATTTTGCCAGCCTCTAAACTATTTTGGAGTTTTCCTTACTCGATTAATTGATCCATTGTATATATACAATTAGAAAATAAAGTAATGCTCATGTGTGTGTGTGTCAACATCACCACTGAACCAACTAGCTGTTGGCGCAGCTCAAGCTCATCCGAAGTGCTCTTCCTTCGCTCGTATCCACTATGAAGACTTTAACTAGCAGCAGGTAAGCTCTTCCTTTTTTTTTTCCAACGAGCCGGATGCCTATTTCATTGATAAAGAAGGGGTAGGTAAGCTCTCTAAATCCCATCGATGAGCGTGAAACCATGAGTGCTAACCAGCAAGTCAAGCTGGATGGATCACACGTTAGCGCGTGGAGTGCGGATGGATCACAGTAAGCATGATGGTTGGCGGCTCTCTGAATATTGCATGAAAAACTAGTGTGCCATGGGCTTCTGAGTTCTGACGGGTGTTTCTTACTTGCTCAGCACATAACATTGGATCCGGATCATCATCCTACGGGCGCCGCGCGTTCTGCTGCCTGCCGCCCGCCGTCCAGCACGTGGGCCCACCAGATCTACGCGCATTCGTGGCGAGCCAGCCAGCCATCCCGCGCGCGCCGCCGTCGCATTCCTGTGTGTCCTATCCTCCCTGGCTCCCCGCCGCCCACGGGCGCAGGCGGCCAGCGGCCGAGGCGGACCCGTTCCGTGGTCCGTGGAGGAGGGCCACGGCACACGGAAAGAACGGTCGCACGCGCGCGTTCGCGAGGTCCAGGTCCGTCCGTCCGCCTAGGAGTAGGAGAGTCGCCGGTCTTGAAGCACCCGCAGGCGGGCGACCGGATCTCGCACACGTACCACATGGATGGAATGGAACCAGTCCATTGCCTGAAGCTTTCCTTTCGTCTCCCGTTGGGGCGTCGCCTTCTCATATCTACCTTCAAACTTGCATACCTGCGGCTGAAGCAAAGGAAGCCGCTGTGCACGCGCAGGCTCTGCCTACGAAAGTTTGAAACCCGGTCAAACTTTTTCAGTACAAGTTGTTTTCTCCTTCTCTCCTTTTGACTAAGGCCTTGTTTAGATTCCAAAACGGCAAAATGCAAAATTTTCTTTATGAAGCTAATTATAATGACATGCTTCCCTTCTCTATCTAGAAGACCGTACCCATCACTCCTGGAGTCCTTTCAAGATCATCGGTTGGTGGTGTTGGTAAGTTGTCCGGGCAAGCGGCGTGACGTTGATGCTGCTAGTCTATTATGCAAGACGTTTTATTCTGGCATGATGGTCACATGTATTCTTTCATTCAAGGACGTCGTAATCAAACGCATTGGTCACCTAATGGCTAAACTATATATACCTCTTGGAATGCTCCTCTTTATTCCTAATTCGTTTTGAGCGCTATGTCCGTGTTATATTTGAGCAAGCAAAGGATCCCAACTTTACCTCTGAATACTCATAGATAGTATTTTTTTCGTCAAAAACAAAAGGAAGAATTTTTTTTTTGAACCCGAAAGAATCCCCTAGAAGAAACGATGGGCCAAACAAAGATCACGAGACATGGAAGGTGACCCCTGCCAGCGCTTGGCGAAAAGATGCAGCGGAATTTTCCATCTCCGAAAGGAAAGGAAAAAGAGGTTTAGGAGCGACCCGGAGGGAGGAGGCGTGATAATAACCGAGGCCGAGGCGAACTAATCACATGTTGATGTTGGCAGCGCATAATCCATAGCCGACTGACTCCAGCGTCCGATCTGCGTGTGTACAGCTTATACCACCACGCCGCCGATACGGTGCAAGCAACGAAAGCAATCCTGCACCTGCTGCCGCGCGCCGCACGCAGGTTAGTTGGTTCGGTGGCACCACCCGCCCGCCGTTGCCAGTCTATCTCCAGCCGGCCGCGCAGCGCAGCCTTCGCATTCCCTTACCCCGCAAGCCATAGAATAGAGACGCGGTTTGTTGCCGCCACATTTAAAAAGGAAGGCGCTACGCGCCTACGCCATCCATCCAGAACCCAAATCCATCAAGCAACTACGCCTGTTTTCACGTCCATTCCCTCCCTGATTCTGATCGTCGATGGTCCACCACCATCGGGCGAGCCTGCTGGCGCCCCAGCAGCGCAAGGTCGAGGCGGCGGCGGAGGACCCGGAGCAGGGCGGCGGCGGCAGGATGAAGGAGCTCCGGCGCCGCCTGGCGGACTACGCCTGCCACCACCACCGGAAGCACGGCCACGACGCGCTGCTCCGCATGCTCGCGGGCTTCGCGCTCGCCTCCTGCCTCCTGCTGCTGCTCCCGGGCAGCCCCATCGTCTCCGGCGCCATGGACGAGCTGCTGCAGCTCGGGAGGAGGGTGCGCCGCGACCAGGAGGCGGCGCCGCCGTGCGCTGCTGACGACGTCGCCGACGGCACCGTCTGCTGCGACCGCTCGTCGCACCGCACCGACGTCTGCGTCATGCGCGGGGACGTCCGCACCCAGGCCGCCTCCAACTCGCTCTTCCTGCTCGTGCCGCCAAACGCGTCATCCCGGGCCGCCGCCGCCGCCGACGAGCGCATCCGGCCGTACACGCGCAAGTGGGAGTCCGGCATCATGAGCACCGTCGACGAGCTCCGCCTCCGCTCCGCGCCCGAGGGGGACGCCGCCGCGCCCGCCCGCTGCGACGTCCGCCACGGCGTCCCCGCCGTCGTCTTCTCCACCGGCGGCTACACCGGCAACGTGTACCACGAGTTCAACGACGGGATCATCCCGCTCTACATCACCGCGCGCCGCTACAACAAGAAGGTTGTCTTCGTCATGCTCGAGTACCACGACTGGTGGATGACCAAGTACGGCCACATCGTGGAGCAGCTCTCCGACTACCCTCCCGTCGATTTCGCCAACGACCGCCGCACGCACTGCTTCCCGGAGGCCGTCGTTGGTCTGCGCATCCACGACGAGCTCGCCATCGACGCCGCGCGGACGCCAGCCAACCAGACAATCCAGGATTTCCGCCAGATGCTTGACGACGCTCACCGTGGCCGCATCCAGACAATCATTGAGGAGGAGGAGAAGGAAGCCGTCGCTGCTGCTGCTGCTGCTGCGGCGGCGGCGGCGGCGGCGAGGAAGCAGCAACACCGCGGCAGCCAGAGGATCCGACGCACCAGGACGGCCGAGGACGACGACAGCCCACGGCTCGTGATCGTCTCCCGGAACGGGTCGCGCGCGATCGAGAACGAGGCCGAGCTGGTGCGAGCCGCGGCGGGCGCCGGGTTCCGCGTCTCCGTGCTCCAGCCGCGCCCGGACACGGAGCTTGCCAAGATGTACCGCGCCCTGAACGCGTCGGACGTCATGGTGGGCGTGCACGGCGCGGCCATGACGCACTTCCTGTTCATGCGCCCCGGCTCCGTGTTCATCCAGGTGGTGCCGCTCGGCACGGACTGGGCCGCCGAGACGTACTACGGCGAGCCGGCGCGGCGGCTGGGCCTGCGCTACATGCCCTACAAGATCCTGCCATCCGAGAGCTCGCTCCGCGGGCAGTACGCCAAGGACGACCCCGTGCTGACCGACCCGGACACCGTGAACGCCAAGGGGTGGCAGGTCACCAAGCAGGTTTACCTGGACGGCCAGAACGTACGGCTGGACATTGCACGGTTCCGCCGCCACCTGCACCGGGCGCGTGACCACTGGGCGACGCGACGCAGGGCCACCGCGCGGACTGGATCAGGGGCGGAGCAGCGGTAGCGTTTGCGGATCTTGTTTTCATTTTTGACATGGTGAATGTTGTATAAAGTATGACATATAGAGAGGGTGGCTGAGATCTGTTGTACATGGCAGTAGATACGTTGATTTCTTTTTTTTTTTTTACATTTGGGACACAAACGGAGCTGTTGTGAAGTACATAACAAGACAACAATATCAATGTATATTTTCTCACCCAAATTGGATCCGCCACGTTAGACCCATCTGCCAGAGTCGAGGGAAGTGGAAGTTAGACCCATCTGCCAGAGTCGAGGGAAGTGGAAGGAAGGATAGATCCATATAAATCGTGAGTTGGGAGTGCCAAAAGATCTCTATTTTTTTAACCGTGACCTGCTGCATTCCCTTTTTTTCTATCATGCCCCTCCGCTCCCGGTGATTTGTTTTGATGCCACGATGAGTGGTCTGATGTCACATCAGATTGGATCGATCGAAGCAGCGGTAGCTACAACGCGGCCATCGACGTCGACACCCATATCTCAATTGGGTGTCCCTGTGAGATCTCCAACTCTACCACCTGCGAAGTATTCCTCCCAGAATACCATCTGAACGCTTTGGTTCGATCAAATGATTTGTGGTCGTCCTTCGTGGGCAAGATTGATAAAATCCTATGTATGGCTTGTGGCTCTATGCAGTAGTGGCTCCTGCCTCCTGGAGAGAAGCTCACTGTCGGTGTTTTTCTACTACCAGCTAGTGATTCTCGTGCTTTGCGGGTTTAGCCCAGATGGTGTGCAAGGAAAACACAAGGATTATACTGGTTCGGACAGAATATCCCTTTATCTACTTCGTCGCTACTCATGTATCTTGCATTGGTTTGCAGTAGGGGTTACAAACGGACGAGAGAGAAACGAACGTCATAAGTCTCTGGTGTCGTGCGTCTGAGTGTTCTTGCTCTTGAACCTCAGTTCTCATCCCTGGGGTCCGAGCGTTCTAGGTGTGTGTGAGCGTGTGTTCTCTGTGGGTCAAACCCTCGGGCGAGGGGCCCCCTTTTATATGATAAAGAAAAGGGCTGGCTTACAATGTAGAGAGAGATAGAGAGTGAGAGTCTAGAGTTGGAGGAGATCTTCCGGGATCCTGCCACACTCCCCCAGATATGGGGGGCCCGCCTCAGGGATCCTGCCACACTCCCCCCAGATATGGGGGGCCCACCTATCTTGCCAGCGCCGCGTCCTCCATCCTTCATGGGCCCCATTGGCCCTATCGTCGCCACCCTTCTTCACCATGATCGGGTCGTTCCCGTCGCCGGTCCATGGAGCGGGATCGTGGCGGCCTTCCGTACAGGCGGTGCATGCCCCTACTCTACGGTATGTTTCCTTGTAGGCGACGAGGGGCGTGCGCTCCATTGTTGCTATGTTAGCATCCGTTCCCTCGCTGGTCAGCGGATGGCGTGAGGCACTGTGTGCCCCTTTCAGAGGTCAGGCCCACAACCGTTCCATTTTCGGGGATCGGGTGAATGGCCATCTCTTCGGCAAAGGTTGGGCGGAGCCTCCTCGCAGGGGTCGGGCAAGGCGGAGCCCTCCCGCAAAGGTCGGGAGAGGTGGTTTCCTTCCCCGGAGGTCGGGCATAATGGTCTAGCACGTTAGCCTTCCTAGCTGATCGGGGCGCGTGGCCGCTTATCCCTTGGCTTGGGGTATCCCTAATATTGATACCCGACACTCACTCATCTCGTAAGGTGCCGCGCCTGATCTGATGGCTCCCGCTGCAACATGATCCTCGCCTCATTTTGGAATCAAGGCCCCTTTGGGACGACTCTTGCTCTGCCTCCTTCGGCGCCTCCTGCTGAAGCTCTATGTCGGTGTTTCGATTACTGGCTAGTAAATTGTGCCGTGCTTCTCCATATTCGATGGCTATAGTAATTTGTGTCGCGCTCTCCGTAGTCGATGGCTAACACTCAAAAGCAAGAGGTTTAGGCTAGTTCGGGCAATCGCTCTACGTCCAATATGGGATAGTGTGCTTCGTGTTCTTGCGTTCGAGTGCTGGGTGTGTGTGTGATGATATGTGTCCTTACCAGTGGCTCCAGGAGACTTTATCTGTGTTTAAAATGCCAAAATTGGTGTAAACTGCAAAAGTAATTGAGCAACAAAATCCTTATACATTGTAATCTGACTCAATGGAGTATTTACAGTTGCAATGTCACCTCTAACTATACAGATACTGAATTGAGCTTAATAATAATAGTTTCCGTGGGATCTTCGTTCCAGAGATGTTTTTGTTAGGCGCTATCCCTTCAAATGCTGGAACGTCGCAAAACTCTATACTGAATTTGACAAAAATGCGCTTTTCTAGGGAAACAAAACCATTGGTGGGACTTCCGACTGGGGCCTGAATTATCCAAAACTGTTGAGCAACCACCTTTGCATTCAACAAACCTGTAGAGAAGAATGGATGATAGAACATTATACCATTTAATCCAAAGACTTGCCATGGCACATCTTACCTTCAGTCTATTTTGAAATTGCTACAAGAAATTCCTGTGAACTTCATAAGAAATAAACACCCCTGAACTGTAATCATTTGTGTCCATTCCAGTTTGACCGATTGCAAAACACAGTTTCTCAACTGCTTTGTGCTCATTGATGCAATGTCATCTGATTTTCTAACCAAGGAAATTAAGTTGGAGCCTTTTTTTTTATGGTAACGCTCACTAATTTATTTAGCCAGCCGTGGAATCACAGGCCACAATATTGTTTACAAGACTTGGGAGGAGATGCATCCAAATGATCAGATGATCCGGGTCCGATCACGACCAATGCAAGCTAATGCATGAGCCACAGGATTACAGGAACGATAAACATGGACGATCGACGTCGAACTAAACATAGTTGCCAGCATGAATTTTGCCTCCCTGAAAAGCACACCTCCCTTTGCCAAATCGTACTTCGTCGACTGCAGAGCCTTGACCAACGGTTTAGACTCTAACAATGTTTTGCATTCCTTGGATGCCGCTGCTTGAAGCGCTGCAACACAGGCGTGGGCCTCCGCACACAGGGCATCTGTCACCACATCCAACTTCCCTGCACCTGCCAGCACCGCAGCACACTGATTATCGTGGACAACAAAACCCAGGCTCCCGACGCCTCCTTTTCCCAAAAATTCCAGACATCAGGCAATGGAGGAACCCATCTCCGATCATTTGCCCTTGCAACCACCGCGCTTCTGCCAGCTTCTTCTTGCTGTACCATTTGACTTAACGACCGAGCTTTAAATATGACTTCTTCAGTGCTTCTCATCCCATCTCCTGCATTTGATTTGTTGCCGAGCATTCCACCATGACCAGAAAAGCCAAACGATTAGCGGCATCTTCTCATTCTGGGCATCTTCAGGATATGTTCAGTTACATTATTGGCATCTTCAGGATATGTTCAGTTACATTATAAGAGGATGACAGACTGCTCAGAGCCAGCCGATCACCTTCCAGGTTTAGAGCCCTCCAACAATACTTCAGAAACAATGCACCCATCTTCATCCAACCTCCAACAAATAGGGCATCTAGTATCAATGTCCATCCCACGCCTACAGATATTCCTGCGAAGGGGCAAACTGTTGTGTAAACCTCCACAAAATGTGTTTTACTTTAGGTGGGCAATTTAATTTCCATATCTTTTTCCAGCTGAAGCTAGGTTCTGTAGCTCGGCCAGAACTCGAGCTGCTCTCTCCCTGCTGGTGACGAGCAACCCTCCTTTGGTCATCAACCAAAACATGGTAACTGGACTTGACAGAGAAGATGCCCTTCTTGTCATAGTGCCAGGCGAGCAGATCATCCATGCCTGCCTTGATAGGTATGCCCAGAATTCGCCCCCAATCTTTCTCCCAAAACACCTCCTCTATCAGCTTCATAAACCATTCAGAGATACTAAACTAGGGCAGGATACAATGGAACACATTGATTCTATATGCACCAAGGAGTCGATAATTACCTATTAAATACCTTCCAGATCTCTAAATTGGAAAACCAAATACGGCCTATTTAATTAGCACTTTAGACAGCTGGATAACCATGTTGCCAGGATTAATACAAACAAGTATACAAAAATCAAGGCTTCCATATCTTCATCGTACAATCTTCCGCGTAGGTGGCAACCAAATTCCTATGAGGATGGTGCGTAATGCCTATGACATCCTTCTCATGGACCTGCAAAACACAAGGTACAGAGTGTTAACGTGTTATCATAAGAATAACTTTATTCACAAAAAGAAAGATCACAAGAATAACTTGATACAGCATAATCATAAATGTAACAGGTCAACAAATTTGTGCTGAAATGTGAGGAACTTCACTTGACAGACCTTCATTAGATGATCCAGTTTACCAGACTGGTAGCTAAAGCAATACATGTTCCTGAAAACAATAACTCTCATTTAGCTGTCATTATAAACAGATGTAAGAAGCACACATCATGACATTAGATAATAAAGAAAGTTTATAGTTTATCCTCACATGTCTTCACCAACACAATATAGCCATTCTCCTTTTGGGGAAACTGAAGCTGCAACAAAGTCTCCCCCTTCCCGTTTACCTGATGAGAAAGTCTTTACAACCTAAAAGAAAATTTGAAGTCAATGGCAATTTATGGCCATGCACTAGAAAAAGTATCTCAAAATGGCTGACATGTCCTTGTGTTGGTCTTTTTCTTTCAGCATTTCTTACAAAAAGAAAACAATAACATTTACAGTTTGCTCAATTTAATTTCAGTAGGGGTCTCTCCTCCTATTTCCCATTAAAAAGGTAAGTGGCGGACCAACAGATGAACAGAGGATGATACTATGAGAAAATAGGGTGTTCTGAGACAGTACATTATGTTTCCGAAGAATATAGAGGTTAACTAGATTCCCATAGAGCCCTCCATTCTACAGGCAGAAAAGCATAAGCCAAATAAAACATAGGATGCGTATTCACAGTACCTGTCCTTGTAAAGTCGTGATGAATATTGCCGAAGTCTTACTACAGACAACAATGTGGTCGGTATTTTTGGGAAATAAATGGACAGAATTAACAGATGCATCTCCTCCCTGGGAACGAAAAGATATGGATAAATAAGCATTACTAAAGGCTATGCATGTTTAAGAGTCGAACTTGGACAGCATGAGAAGTCAGTACCCTCAAAGGAGGTGGTGGCTTGAAAGTATGCAAGCAATCTGTTGTTTTTGAATCCCAGACCTACATTAAGAAACAATAAATTAATAAGCAATTAACCGTGAACTGTTCAAGAATAGAAAGTTGAACTGCATATGCAATGAGATGAGTACCTTAACAGTACAATCACTGGAAGCTGTAATAACACGGCTACCATCAGCAGTAAAGATGGCATAATTCACGTAGGAATTATGACCTCGGAACTCTTTCAGCATTTTTCCAGACTTGAGGCCATGTACTCTGCAAAAAATGAGGGGGGAGAGTAAGTCTAGGAAGTAAAACTGCTTAGAACTGGGATGTGTGAAACTGAAATTCTGAACCCAAAAGAAAGAAATAAAAGCACAATAGATCTAAAAAAGGAACTCTGCAGGTCATTGCATAAGCAAACACAATTCAGTACAGATAGACATCCCATATTTCCAATGCTTGAATTGACCACTCTTACTTCAAAACACTTAGGGAGACCCTTGCAAATTCACCATGCCAAAGTTCAAATTCAGATTTTAGTTTAAGTTGGAATCATAGCTAAGTGAACTTATTTATGCAGATGGAGTGAAGGCTGCAGACGGAAGTTGCACAATTTAAAACGCCGTTCTAAAATTTTAACACGACACAGTTGACTTGCATACATTTTCCCATGTTAGGCAGGGAATTTAACATTTTTAAACTTTTAATCAGCAGGTAATTTTTATTCTAGATTTAGTCTATCTCATATCAAAAGGGCCTACTACTTAAAAATGTAGCTAAAAAAAATAAAAATCAGAATAATGTTCCGAACCTAAGGTGTAGCTTCATTCAAGTAATCTAAGGAAGGGCTCATGTAATAATTGCATCATACTGCACAAAGATACATGCCCTTGAACTAGTAATTACCATCTTGAACCATTATTTTTTGAAAGAATGAAAATGCAAAATATGAATAAGGATAATTCATTAGTATAAATTTAGGCTGGTAGCTTATGGTTGTATGAAACCTCGCTGTAGTGTCAAAGGATGTACTCAATATCTGGGTCCCGTCACGTGAGAATGTCACACTTGTAACACCTTTCGAATGTGAGCGCTCAAGGCGTCGCAAGCACTGGCCAGTTCGTATACGCCAAACCTGGCAATGGATAAATGGGAGATTAATATGGAGATGAAGTAATTCATTGTAATTTCGTTTGACACACAAGAACCAAGAAACTAGATAGATACTAGACCAAATGACTGGTGAGATATTGACAACTAATTTTGCTTTGCCAGATGATTGTAGAAAGTTTTGTTGAACAGCATATACTTGTAAGAAAGTTTTGTTGAACAAGTGTCATCTATGAAATGCATTAAATGATACTATACTCTACCAATGCAACGACAACAGAACTAAAAAAGCAGTTTGATATATAGCAAATATCTGTAAACAGTCTGAAATCAAACTCACAAGGAAATTTATGAGTAACAAACATTAACTTGCTAGTTATTATAATATGGCCTGAGCAAAAGATATTTGAGTGCAACATATATTGGTGATGGCCAATATTTCCTGAATCGAAAGAAATATAAGACTGAGTAGAGTGAACCTTAATCTTTCCATCCTGTGACCCAGATGCCAGCATTTCAGAATCTCTACTAAAATCAACACATAGCACAGCATCATCGTGCATCATAAAACTTTCCTGCAGTGTTTATCCAAAAGACAGCATACAAAAGATTAGCATCCCTATCCATATCTGATTAAATGGAATGGGCATATTTAGTTCCCACGAAATTATTAAACTTAAAAAGGCCTTACATCGGCTTGATATTGAAGATCCTTTTTAAGCTTCCCGCTAATATAATCCCAGACCTGAAAATTTTAGTAAACTTACTTCAATGATTCCATCAACTGAGCATGAAATATAATCAGCCAAACTAGATTAAAGAAGCTGATATGCAAAGGTGGACAAGAAAGCAACTTACTTCAATGATCCCATCCACTGAGCATGAAACAAGGTACTGACCATCAGGTGAAAACCGAGCACATTCGGGATGGGTTTTCTTCCCAAACTGCAAGGATAGCTCGAGGTTATGAGTAGTAAACAAAAGCCTGATAAGAGCAACTCCCTTAGCACATTCATATGGTTTTTATTCCATTTTTCAGCATGCAAGTGAACATGACAGAACCCAACCATCGCTTGTTCATCTTCATCAAGGATGATAAAAACCAGCAAATATACAGATTATGTTCAGTCATCCGAGTTACTTCAATAATTCCATTTTATGATGACCGTGGTTAGAATGTATAGCTATCATCACAAGTTAAACCATACCCATTACTCTAGTTTAGCAATCACTGTTAATACATACTCCTTATTATCAAGTAAAGATAAGGAATATAACAGGGTAAAAACAACAAACAGAAGCAAAATCACCTTTATTTGATGAGACAAAGTAGTAGGGTATGTCTCTTCTTCATCTTGCTTCATAGCAGCAGTTCCTCTGAACAAATCAAACTGTGTGCCAGGAGGCAACAGTCCTATGCAATAGAAAAAAAAAGATGGGGATCTCAAGACTAATTCATGACAGTTACGACAGGATATCATTATGGTGGAAGCCAATACTGCACGGCAAGGAGTACCTTGATGTTGCTGCCATTTCAAAGCCTGACCAATCAATGCCATAAGCCGAGATGGCGGGACTACTGAGACTTCAGAAGCAATAGCTGAAAAATTGGCACAATAAAGGAATAAGAACTAATGGTTAAGAATTAGAATTGTACAGAACAGAATTTTCCAGGTTAGCTACTAGCCTACTAGGACCAACTTATTAAAGTCCAGGTTAGCTATATACTTAATCATTTTTCTTTCAGTTTTAAAACTTGAAATTTGTTGATAGGTGCTAAAAGAATTATATGGTACTCCCTCTGTTCCAATTTATAGGCCGTTTTGTCTTTTCTAGATACATAGTTTTTGCTATGTATCTAGACATAGAGTATATCTAGGCGCATAGAAAAATTTATGCATCTAGAAAAGCCAAAACAACCTATAATTTGGAATGGAGGGAGTACATTACAAACTGTGCTCTAAACTCTAAAGAAATGATAACCCAGCATGTAAGTAAGAGTGTAAGACAATAAGCAAGCTCACCCTGAGCGATCTGCGCTCGCCGCTTCTCCTTGGTGGATTCTTGGTAGGCCTGTTAGCATTGGGATACTCCAGAATTTCAAAATTAAGATAGCTCAGGGAGGACAAATAAACATAACAAGAACAACATGGCAAGAGCAAGTTGCCAACCTCATTGGGGTCGAAATACGTGCGCACAAGGAGGTGCTCAAGGCGGAGGTAGCGCTCAGGCTGCTCCTGCTTCATGACGCCCATTACCTGCGTCTGGCGGAGGATGGCACGGGCCGTGTCAAGCTCGCGGAGCTCAGCCATCTCCAACACAATCTGCTCATAGAGGTCCTCGAGCTTCTTGCGCGGCAGCTTGAGCTGCGCAACCTGGGGCAGCACCGCATCCCAGCGCCCGGCATTGATGTCGGCGATGAAGGTGTCGATGCTGTCCACGGTGTTGAGGGAGACCTGGCACTCATTCTGCAGTGTCTGGAACGTCTGCTGCAGTGAGTTCTCCTTGCAGAACTGCAGCACTATCTTCACCACGCTGCGCACAATAACAAAAAAAGATAGCTTAAATCCTTTCTCTGCCTTAAGCTACTATTGCTACCACGAGTCTTGAGGTACTCGGATAGATTCAGGACGGTGTGTGGAATTCGCAGTTCAAAATTTGTTCGATTTGTTGCTATACTGGAAGGTACTAATGGGGAAGCCGGATTGGCACACAAAGAGGTTCATGCGCGGACGGACGGATTGAAGAAACAAGCGCAAGGACCCTAGTAGGGTTTAGGAACTTCTCGGGTTGCTTCTTTCGTGGTTTCGCTAGTGCATAAGGAGGCTTTGATTAGTAAGGGGTAAAGAGGAGTTTGTACGTACTCGCGGGCCTCGATCTCGAGGGTGGACGCCGACGACGCCATCTTCGGCTTCTGCTGGCGGCGGCGGCTGGTCTGCGGCACCAGGTGAGGTCGGGAGAGCCTACCGGAGAGGAGGAAGGAACAGGAGAGGCGGAGGAGAGAGTGGGGAGGCTGTTGGCTAAAGCCCAAGCCTGATGGGCCAACGCCGCACGGTCTCCTGGGCCTCTTTTTTGAAAAGGGAAGGCCCATCATTCGGTGACTGAGAGTAGATGGAGAGTTTGCTATTTTTAACTTGCCAAATCTTGTGATCGCCAACTTCTAAAAGATTTGCCAAGCTAAAAAAAAGAATGCATCTTCAAAAATTTGCTATTTTTAACTTGCCAAATCTTTCTTTCCCTTTTATATATTTGCATCAGGAACCTTCTCTGTTTTTTATTTCTTTTTTCACCCTCCCACTTGGCTTCTCCTCGTGAGAAACACCCACTACTACAGAATAGGCCTTTGTTCCAGGCCATTTGTCCCAGCAATCTTTGGGCCCGGGACAATAGGTGGCTTTTGTCCTTGGTCCAACGGCTAGCCGGGCCAGCGGGGGGGGGGGGGGGGGGGACAGAGGCTTTTTGTCTCGGTTGGAGGCTCTAACCGGGACAAAAGGCCCACGCAGCCTTTTGTCCCGGTTGGAGCCACTAAACGGGATAAAAGCCCCCCCTTTTGTCCCAGTTGGTGTCTCCAACCGGAACAGAACTCCTTGGCTCCCTTATCCCCTTCCCTCTCCCCCCCCCCGCCCGAGCCATTCAGCTCACTTGTTTCTTGCTGTTCTTGGCTCGGGAGAGAGGAGTTCTTCCTCATTTCTTCACCACATTTGTGAAGATCTTTGATTCCCCGTCCATCCATCGGCGCTAAAGATTTGGGGCTTATTTTTCTCTTCTTCCTTAGCTTGTATAGCTCATTTCATGCTTTAGAAATAGAGAAAATGTGTAGCTAGCTCATTTCTTGGACATTTAACTAGATTGCATATGTAGGTGTGATTTTCTTTTAGATTTAGATGAGTATGTGGATAGTAGAAATTTTTAGAATGAGTGTAGACACTTCATGTGATGTACTTGTATATATGACCATATTGTGGATAGTTGATTTTTGTATTCATGAATGAATTAATGAAATGAGTATATTAGAATTTTTTGTATTATGAATGGATTATTTTGACACTCTAGTGATGTATTTATTCAGGCTCACATTGAAACCATCTAGAAGCTAAAAGAATCTTTATTTCGAAACAAGTATACGTCGTTAATCTCCATCCAACGGTGATGGCACTACCTTTCGGGGATACACGATGTGCTATAAGGACGTCGCGAATCGGTTGGTCGCATCACCAGCACTTCCGATAAGAAGATAGCATTTGACGTAGTCAGCATGGACGTTGTTGTACTGAGAGCATATCAATGAGCACGCTGCCTGTGCCAAGTGCTGTGCCTATTAATCATAAATGTTGGTTATGCGACTGGCTGATTGGTGACATCCTTCATCACCGCAGGGTTGAAGTTACTGACATATACATTTTCTGAAATAAAGGTTTATTTTTCTTCTAGAGGGTTTCTGGATATTGAAAAGAGTGTACTCCTGGAACTGAAGGGTGTCAAAGTAATTAGAAGTTATAGAGATTTCTTTCAATTAATGATATATTTCCTCTTTTTTATATGATTTCATTGTTATTTGCAAGAGTTATTAATCTGATAATTGTAATTGTAATAGTAAATAATTTTTGCATTGTAATGGTAAGAATTTATAATTTTGTGGAAAATAAAGGTATTTTTCAGTAAAATATGGCTTCAGCAGCTGGAGGGAGTGGCGCCGGTGGGGGTGATCATTGTCCTTCTGGAGAGAAGGGCACAACTCGAGTAGGTCGTCGGTCCAAAAAGCCTAGTGCTTTTCATAGGGCAACGCTCCGTTATTTGGAAAAAGAATATAGATAATGCATGGCAAGGGGCGAGGAATCTCCGTTTGATCTTGAGGATTTATTGCGGCGTTACGGTTCGTCACCACCAAACTCGGAGGTTTCAGCTCCGCCATCTTCTTCTGCGCCAGTAAGAAATCCGTTAGAGCATTCTGCATTCCAACGCAAGGACGGTTGAAAACCTATGTGTTGTTGTCCGAATTTTTAAGTTTCATGTATAATACTCCTTTGTTAAGTTATGTAATGGATTAAGTACTCCTTTTAATTAATCAAGATGTATGATGGATACTGCAGATCTTTTAATTATTCATGTTATGTTACATTTAGTTTAATTTAGGTTTGATATATTTTATTTATTCGATACGTGTAAAGAATTCAAATTGATTTATTGAAAATGTAAATGGACCGGCAATGGATGTACAATGCTGACCGGCGTTCGAAAGAATTCATTGATGGCCTGCATTATTTTTTGTTTGTGGCTGAGGCAATCAAGCAGAATGGTTTTATGTGCTGCCCGTGTGTTCATTGCAACAATAACAAGGATTACTCATCTTCAAGAATCCTACACAGCCACATTTTCCCAAATGGTTTCATGGAGAAGTATGTTTGTTGGACGAAGCACGGAGAACAGGGGGTTACCATGGAAGACAATGAAGAAGAAGATTTTGACGACCACTTTCCCGGGAATGCTGGAATCGGTGCATTCGATGACGATATTCCCATGGAAGAGCCCGAAGTAGATGTAGCAGAAAATGATCCCAGCGACGATCTGGGGCAGGCATTGCACAATGTGCGGGCAGACTGTGAGAGTGAAACGGAGAGGTTGAAGTTCCAGAAGTTGTTAGAGGACCACCGTAAGTTGTTGTACTCATATTGTCAAAATGGATTGAAGAAACATGGCACCACCTTGGAGTTGCTGCAATGGAAGGCGACAAATAGTGTATCCGACAAGGGATTTGGTGAATTACTCAAACTTGTTAAAAAAATGCTTCCTAAGGACAACGAATTGCCTGCCACAACGTATGAAGCCAAACAACTTGTCTGCCCTTTAGGAATGGAAGTGCAAAAGATACATGCATGCCCCAACGACTGCATCCTCTACCGAGGCGAGTACGAGAATTTGGATGCATGTCCCGTATGCAGTGCATTGCGTTACAAGATTAGAAAAGATGATCCTGGAGATGTCGAGGGGGAGCCTCCCCGGAAGAGAGTTCCTGCGAAGGTCATGTGGTATTCGCCTATAATACCACGTTTGAAGCGTCTGTTTAGAAATAAAGATAATGCTAAGTTGATGCAATGGCACAAAGAAGAATGCAAGAAAGACTCGATGTTGAGACATCCCGCTGATGGGTCGCAGTGGAGAAAAATAGATAGAACGTACCCTGAATTTGATTTGGATGCGAGAAACATAAGATTCGGTTTGAGTACGGATGGCATGAATCCTTTTGGTGAGATGAGCAGTGGTCATAGCACTTGCACTGTGACTCTTTGTATGTATAATCTTCCACCATGGCTCTGCATGAAACGAAAGTTCATCATGATGCCAGTGCTTATCCCGGGTCCAAAGATGCCTGAAAATGACATTGATGTGTACCTAAGACCATTGGTCGAATAACTCTTATTGCTCTCGGGCGATGAAGGTGTACGGATGTGGGATGAATATAAACAGAAAAACTTCAACCTACGAGCATTGTTGTTCGTAACGATCAATGACTGGCCTGCTCTTAGTAACTTGTCAGATTCGAACAAGGGATACAAAGCATGCACACACTGTTTAGATGATACCGATAATATATGGTTGACTCACTATAAGAAGGTTGTATACATGGGTCATCGTCGGTTTCTTCCCATCAGGCATGCGGTACGGAAGAAGGGCAAGCATTTCAAAGGTCAAGCGAACCACCGAACAAAACCGATGCACCGTAGTGGTAAAGACGTCTTCAACATGGTAAAAGATCTAGAAGTTATTTTTGGGAAGGGGTCGGGTAGCCAACCTGTTCCGAACGAAAACGGAATGGCGCCCATGTGGAAGAAGAAAGCTATATTTTGGGAGCTACCATATTGGGAAGTCTTAGATGTTCATCATGCAATTGATGTGATGCACCTCACGAAGAATTTTTGCATCAATCTGATAGCATTCTTGGGAGTGTACGGAAAGACAAAAGACACAGTAGAAGCACGTCAAGAATTGCAATGTATGGAAGAATGAGATGCCTTACATCCACAACAGCGAGATAATGGACGACAATACTTAAGTCCTGCCAGCTATACTCTTAGCATGGAAGAGAAAGAAACCATGTTTTACTGCTTGAGTAGTATAATGGTTCCATCTGGATACTCATCCAATATAAAAGGAATCTTAAATTTGGCAGAGAAGAAATTTACAAATCTCAAGTTCCATGACTGCCATGTGCTTATGACCGAACTTCTTCCGGTTGTGCTGCTGGGGATTCTGCCTGATAACGTCCGGTTAACCATCGTGAAGCTATGTGCCTTCCTCAACGCAGTTTCTCAGAAAATAATTGACCCGAAGAATTTGATAAAGCTGCAAAACGATGTGGTGCAATGTCTTGTTGGCTTTGAGCTGATATTTCCACCATCTTTCTTCAACATCATGACACATCTTCTAGTGCACCTTGTGAAAGAGATTGATATCCTCGGACCAGTATTTCTACACAACATGTTCCCATTCGAAAGGTTCATGGGGGTACTCAAGAAATGTGTTCGTAATCGAGCTCGTCCAGAAGGAAGCATTGCCAGTGCCTATGGAACTGAGGAGGTCATTGACTTTTGTGTTGACTTTATTGATGACCTTAAACCGATTGGAGTCTCTGAATCGCGATATGAGGGGAGACTAACTGGAAAGGGTACATTATGAAAGAAATCTTATGTCTGAACAGTTGATTTCTCATTCAAGAAAGCGCATTATACGGTTCTTCAACAATCATCCTTGGTTGACCCATATATCGAGGAACACAAGAAAATTCTGCTCTCCAATTTCTCGGAAAAGTCTGAGGCATGGATTACACGTGAGCACATGAACACTTTCTGCAGCTGGTTGTGGAAGCATCTAATGCATAACATGAATATAAGTGAACAACTGTTCTTATTGGCTAGGCGACCATTTTGGAATATCTTAACATACCAAGGGTAAGAGATAAATGGAAACACATTTTATACGATAGCCCAAGGTAAAAAGAGTACTAACCAAAACAGCGGTGTTCGTATGGATGCCACGGACAATAATGGAAAAAGGACACATATTACGGCTACATTGAAGAGATATGAGAGCTGGATTACGGTCCCAATTTCAAGGTGCCTCTATTTCGTTGCCAATGGGTTAAGCTATCTGGAGGAGGAGTAACAAAAGATGAGTATGGGATGACAATAGTTGATCTCAACAATCTTGGGTATAGAGACGAGCCATTTGTCCTAGCCCAGGATGTCGCTCAGGTTTTCTACATTAAGGACATGTCCAGCAAGCCAAAGAAGGGGATAAACAAGCAAAAGGATGAACCTAAGCGACACATAGTTCTATCAGAAAAGAGAAACATCGTTGGATTGGAGGACAAGACAGACTTGTCAGAAGAATATAATAATTTTGTTGTCATTCCACCTTTCGAAGTAAATGCTAATCCATGCATCCTGCTAGCCAATAATGATGCTCCATACTTGCGCCGTGATCATAATCAAGGGACATTTGTGAAGAGAAAGTCTATTACCGCTAATCCTTCATGTACTTGAATCATTTTATATTATTGTATAAAAACGTAATCGCAATTCGAATACTTTTATTATATATGTAATGTACAATTATACTTTATGTGTTATATATATCATTTTTTATATTTTTCACTTAATTACCGGACTCAATTATAATTTTCATTCAATAATGGATTACTCAACTGATTTTATTTATTTCATGAAATTACATTCACATTAACACACTATACTCTCTCACTAACACACACAATCTCACTAACACACACACTATCTCTCAAACTCACACACTACTCATTAATATCATGAAATTGCTTAAGTTTATCTAAAATTCACTTTTTAAACATTAATATCGTGATAGAATCCACTTTCTGTCGAAAAGAAACAGTTTGAAAAAATTTGTTCACCTAATATATTTTTGCATGGTCATAATAACAAATATGATTTCAAAAAAGTTAGATATTTCGTTGACCCAATCACTTGAATGAAAATTAATTATTTTTGTTGCCTGTATCAAGTTTATATAGAGATAAGAAATTTTGTTCCATAATTTTTGGAATCATAATTTTATTAACTGAATTAATAAATGAAAGCCAATTTTAAAAGAGAAGTAAAAAGAAACAAAAACAAACATAAGATTTGGCGGAAATGAGGGAAAACGGGCCCCTTTTGTCCCGGGTGGTAGATCCGCCCAGGACTAAAGGTGGGCCGCGGGCTGGGAATTTTCCCAGCCCGCCCAAAAACACCTTTTGTCCTGTCCCGGGTCGTGGCTCCACCCGGGACAAAAGACCCACCCTTTTGTCCCGGGTGAAGCCACGACCCGTTGTCCCGGGTGAAGCCACGACCCGTTGTCCCGGGTGGTGGCTTCACCCGGGACAAAAGGGGGGCCCCTATATATGTCGCTCAACCTCCGCCTTCCTCCAACACTTGAGCATTTTCCTGATCTACGCCGCGCCGCCGTTGTCTCCCATCGCGCCTCCTGCTCCGCCGCCGTCCCCGAGCGCCGCCCGAGCTCCGCCGCCTCCACGCCCCGGCCGCCTTGGACGACGACCCCGCCAGGCCGCTCCCCGGTGCGCCGCCGTCCCCGGCCACGTGCCACCTCGTCTTCGCCGGCCCAGCCTCCACTCCGCGCGCGCGCCCTCGTCTTCGCCGCCCCGGGCGGCCTCCACTGCACGCCGCCGCGCTGCCACCCTCTCCGCTGCGCGCCACCGCGCCGCCAGCTCCCCGCCTCGTCGTCCAGGGCCGCCGCCCCTAGGTTTCCCCGCCCTGTGTGAGTAGTGTCGCCGCCGGCATTTTCTTTTTTCTTTTCAAATTTTATGTTTATGTAATTCTGTTTTATATTAACTAGAATTCAATTATGCATATAGATATTTTTAGAATTATATTATGGATATAGTGTTTTATTTATTATATATTAAGTAGAATTGATTTATAAAGACATTATTAGAATTTAATTATGGATATAGTGTTTTCTTTATTTATAGAGATATAGTGAGAATTATAGAGAAATAGAGAAGGAAATAGAGAATTAGAGAGAATTTCTTTTATGATGTATTTATTATTTAATTATGTCATTCAAAGACTTTAATTATCATATATTCATTATTTAATTATGTCATTCAAAGACTTTAATTTATCTTGTATTTATTATTTAATTATGTCATTCGAAGTCTTTAATTTATCATGTATTTATTATTTAATTATATCATTCGAAGCCTTTAATTTATCATGTATTTATTATTTATTTATGTTATTTATATTACTTCTCAAGCTCGCAAACTCGCGCTAACACACAATCGTTTCTGATAGTTTCCGATTGTTACCGATCCCGACCGAATTGTTTCCGATAGTTTCCGATCGTTACCGATACCGACCGAATCATTTCCGATAGTTTCCGATCGTTACCGATACCGACTGAATCATTTTCGATAGTTTCCGATCGTTACCGATCTAAATATGTGGATTATTTAGAGAATTTTTTAAGGGTTTTCTTTGTATTCATATTTTAGTTACGATGGACCCGCGACACACAGACACAGAAGACAAACAGTTCCTGTTGAATATGACCTCGCCAAACATCCAGCCAGCATCGGCAGCCTTGCCGTTGACTCCACCGGCACCACAGGCAGTATCAGCTGGTGGCCAACAAATCAACTGGGCATCCAAGATTGCTGAGGTGATGAGAGATCAATTTGGTTTGAAGCCAAAGCAGCAGAATCTGATGTACAGAACTCCATATCCAGCTGCTTATGACCAACTGCCATTGCCCTACAAGTACAAGCTTCCAGATTTCACCAAGTTTTCTGGACAGGGGGAAGTCTCCACCGTGGAACATATCAACAGATTCATTGTACAGTGTGGAGAAGCAGCTCAACAAGACGCATTAAAAGTGCATTTGTTTTCTATGTCTTTGCCTGGATCGGCCTTTACGTGGTTCACTACGTTGACAGCCAACTCTATTATATACTGGGCCGATCTGGAGAAGAAGTTTCACCAGTTTTTCTACTCTGGTGTAGAGGAGATGAAGCTGACCGATTTGACCAACCTGAGGCAAAGAAACGATGAATCGGTCACCGCCTTCATTCAGAGGTTCAGAGATGTCAAGAACCGGTGCTTTAGTCTGGTTCTATCTGATCAACAGCTAGCAGAGGTTGCCTTCCAGGGACTCCTACCATACATCAAGGAGAAGTATGCTTTCCAGGAGTTCTACAGCATTATTCAGATGGCTAATAGGATGACAAGGGAGGCAAAACCATATGAGCAGAAGAGGAGCAACTACCAGAAGAAAGTCAACTTTGTTGACTGCTCAGATACTTCTGACTCAGATGATGATCAGATGGTGGGATCGGCTGAATGGGTTCAGAATAATAAGAAGCCGATCTTATGTCCTTTCGGCAACAAAGAACCTGAGAAGTATGGGTTCGATATTACCAAGGCTGACAAGATCTTCGACCTGTTGCTGTCAGAGGGGCAGATCAAGCTGAAGCCATACCATAAAATCCCAACAGATCAAGAGTTGAAGAATATCAAGTACTGCAAGTGGCACAATGCAATGTCTCATGATACCAATGAGTGCAAAGTGTTTCGTTAGCAGATACAATCGGCTATAGAGCAGGGTAGGATCAAGTTTGAGACACCCAAAAAGCCGATGAAGATTGATGGGCATCCGTTTCCAGCAAATATGGTAGATGTTGGAAAGAAGGGTAATGCTTTACAAACAAAGATGCTTACACCACAATCGGCCAAGGAGTTTGGTGCTGTTGATCCCAAAGCACAGATAGCGGCCGATGAAGCTAAAGGCAAAGGGCCGCAACAGAGAGAAGAATCAGTAGTGCCTAAGAAGAAGGTCACATCTCAGATGCTGTTGAACAAGTTCCAGCGTGATCAAGAAAGAATACAGTACCGGAAAGAATCTACACAATGACGTGAAGGGCATTGGAAGTGTCCTTTCTTTGTGTACTATTGGGAAGAAAAGTTGACTCTGCCGACGGTGGATAATTGTCTAGAGTGCAATGGTTTCTATCGTGAAGACTGGTCGTACAAGAAGCCACGTTTCGACCAGAGGCCTCGGGGGCCGATCATTAGAGAGAGAGAGGTGATGATAGACACGTCTCTGTACATGATCGGCTGGGGGCAGGGTTTCTGTGCATGATCGGCTGGGGGGCAGGACCATGCTACGTGATCCTACAGGAGGAAGGATTTCTGCTGATGAACAAGTTGAACAAGCTGCTACTGCTCAAGTTCCTGATGAATACCCACACCGCAGAGATCCAGAAAGAGTGTCTGTGCATGATAACATTGATCGGCCTCGATGGTGTCCGGGAAACCTAACCAGATCACAGAAAAAGGCGAGTTCAAAGTCTACGTCAGATAGAGGCACTGGAGGAAGAAGAAAGAAGAGAGGCTTCTAGGGGGGAGTCAGATATGAAGTCTGGCGTGTCAAGTCAAAAGTTGATGAGGGACAACAATCAGAATCATCGGCTACATCCGTTAATGTAACTTCCATGCTTTTACCAATCCAAGCAGTCGGTTCTCCCAACCATTCCTAATGGATGAGTTCCTAGAAGATGAAGGGAAGTTGGGGCACGGGTTCACATCGGCCGATGCATTGGAGGAAGTAGATATTGGAGATGGAGATAGACCAAGGCCGACGTTTATTAGTGCTAAGTTAGATCCCGAGTACAAGCAGGAGTTAGTGAAGCTGTTGAAAGAGTACAAAGATTGTTTTGCTTGGGAATATTATGAGATGCCAGGTTTGGATCGATCTATTGTTGAACATCATTTGCCTATCAAGCCTGGGTATCGGCCACATCAGCAAGGTTCAAGGCGGTGCAATCCTAAGATCTTACCAGATATGAAGGCTGAGATCACAAAGTTAATAGAAGCAAAGTTCATCAGGCAATGCAGATATGCTGAAAGGATATCCAATGTGGTTCCTGTATATAAGAAGAATGGGAAGCTACGTGTGTGCATTGACTTCAGGAATCTCAATTAAGCTATGCCGATGGATGGTTACCCAATGCCAGTTGCCGATATGTTGGTAGATGTTGATGCAGGACATAAAGTGACCAGTTTTATGGATGGTAATGATGGGTATAATCAAATAATCATGGCTGAGGAAGATATTCATAAAACTGCATTCAGATGTCCAGGGCATGTCATTTTGTTCGAATGGATTGTTATGACTTTTGGTTTGAAGAACGCTGGAGCAACATACCAGAGGGCCATGAATTACATCTTCCATGAGATCATCGGCAAGATTGTTGAGATTTATATTGATGATGTTGTGGTGAAATCCAAGGGGTACCAAGCGCATTTAGCCGACTTGCGCAAAGCTTTGGAATGTACCAGGAGACATGGATTGAAAATGAATCCTAACAAGTGTGCATTTGGTGTGTTGGCTGGACAGTTCCTTGGATTCATGGTGCATGAGAGAGGGATCGAGATCAGTCAGAAGACTATTGCCGCCATTAACAAAGTAGTGGCTCCGGAGACAAAAGTTGAACTTCAATCGTTGATCGGCAAGATTAATTTTATTCGGAGATTCATTGCTAATCTATTCGGTAAAATACATTCGTTCAGTCCTTTATTGAAGTTGAAGGCCGATCAGAAGTTTGTATGGGGAGAGGCATAGCAAAAGGCGTTGGATGAAATCAAACAGTATCTAACATCGCCTCCTGTGTTGGTTCCACCGCAAAAGCACAAGCCGTTTAAGTTATATTTATTAGCTGATGAACGTGCTATCGGATCGGCCCTTATTCAGGAGTTTGAGGGAAAAGAGCGCGTGATATATTTCATCAGTAGAAGACTCTTAGATGCTGAAACCAGGTATTCTCCTGTTGAAAGATTATGTCTTTGCTTATACTTTTCTTGTACCAAGCTTAAACATTATTTATTATAGGCTGAGTGTGTTGTGGTGAGCAAAGATGATGTTATTAAATACATGCTCTCGTTGCCGATTCTGAGTGGGAGAATTGGAAAGTGGATTTTGGCCTTGTCTGAGTTTGATTTGAGATATGAATCGGCTAAGGCAGTTAAGGGACAAGTTATGGCCGATTTTTTTGTTCAGCATTGTGGGCCAGAATTGGGAGTTGTTGATCTAGTTCCATGGACATTATTCTTTGATGGTTCATCATGTGGAGTTGGATATGGTATTGGCATTGTTTTGGTGTCGCCTCGGGGGGCAACATTTGAGTTGTCTTTTCCGATAGAAGCTACTGCTACCAACAATAAGGCTGAGTACCAGGCTTTGCTTAAAGGAATTCGGCTGTTGCAAGGAATCGGAACTGATGCAGTTGAAATATTTGGGGATTCCATGCTGGTGGTTAATCAGTTGATTGGCATATATGAGTGTAAAGATGATGTCTTACGAGTTTATCATGAAGAGTGCTGCCAATTGCTGAAAGAATTCAAGAAAGTGACCATCGAACATGTACCCAAACTTTACAATGGAGATGCTAATCGGTTGGCACATCATGCTTCTGGTTATCGGCCGATAGGAGGTGTGATGACTTTGGAGTTGCCTACTAATGATTGGAGGAAAGAGATTGTAGAATATTTAGAAAATTCTTCCAAGAAAGTAAGCCGAAGAATCAGGTTTCAGGCAACTAAATATGTGTTGCTCGAAAGAGAGCTATATTATCGGACAATTGATGGAGTTTTACTCAGATGTCTTGACAAAGAGGAAGCTAAGATCCTGATGGGAGAGATACATGAGGGTGTATGTGGTTCACATCAATCGGCATACAAAATGAAGTGGGTAATCAGGAGGAACGGATACTTTTGGCCAACCATGTTAGAAGATTGCTTCGCTTATTATAAAGGTTGTCAAGGGTGTCAGAAATTTGGGAATGTGCAGAGAGCACCGGCGTCGGCTATGAATCCTATTATTAAGCTGTGGCCGTTCAGAGGATGGGGAATTGATTTGATTGGACAGATTTATCCGCCATCTAGTAAAAATCACAAGTTTATACTAGTAGCCACAGATTATTTCACCAAATGGGTGGAAGCAATTCCTCTGAAGACTGTGACATCCAAGGAGATGATTGAATTTGTGAAAGAGCATATTGTTTATCGGTTTGGTACTCCACAAACCATTACGACCGATCAGGACAGTATGTTTATTTCAGAGAAATTTGGAGGGTTTGCTGCAAGTATGGGAATTAAATTGTTAAATTCTTCTCCATATTATGCTCAAGCCAATGGCTAGGTAGAAGCTTCCAATAAAGGGATCATTAAGTTGATTAAGAGGAAAATTGAAGAATAGCCAAAGAGATGGCATACGACTCTTAATAAAGCTTTGTGGGCCTATAGGATGTCTTGCCATGGGGCTACTAAAGTGTCTCCATATCAGCTAGTTTATGGACATGAAGCTATACTTCCTTGGGAAACTAGACTCGGTTCCAGACGGGTTACATTCCAGGATCAGTTGACAGCCGATGATTATACTGCGCTAATGAAGGATGAGTTGGAAGATTTGGTTGTGCATCAGTTGAAAGCTCTCATCAATATTGAGGCTAATAAGGCTAGAGTGAGCCAATGGTATGATAAGAAAGTCAAAGGCAAAACTTTTGACCAGGGAGACTTGGTGTGGAAACTGGTTTTGCCGATAGGAACAAAAGATCCCAAATCCGGCAAATGGTCTCCAACATGGGAAGGGCCGTACAAGATTAGTAGATGTGTTCCTGGAAATGCATACATTCTGGAGACATTGGAGGGAGAAGAATTTTTCAGCGCACTTCACGGCAAATATTTAAAGAAATATTACCCAAGTGTTTGGGTGGATGCATAGCCGATTACGTGAGAAGATCGGTTGGGTTCAGAGTAGCCGATACAGAAAGTGTATCGCCTTTAGTGCAAAAAAACAAGGAAAGACTTGATCGTATCGTAATGCATTCAAGTGTTTTTGTGGCCAATATGACATATATTGCCCTTAGATCAAAAATCAAATCTAGAACATGTGGTTCAGATTTAATCTAATTTTATGTTTGATTTTGGATAACGAAAAGGTGTTGGTTTGTTCGGCGCAATTGCAAGGTAGAAATCAGTATGAAACACAATAAAGTTAAGAGACGAGAGCCAATGGGGGAAGCCAGTTCATTGATTATATTTACAAAAGAGCCAGATATGCTATTACATGCTACAACCTAATCTTTCTCCTCCGAAGAGGTTGCTGATGACCCCCTCCAGACACACGTCGGCGACGATGGCATCGGCGGGAAGGCTGACATCATCAACCAACTCATCGAAGGTGTTCCGCGCCTCTCCCCACTCGGGGAAGACTGGCTCCCATTGCTGGTAGTCCGCCCCGGACATGTGGGAGATGACGGCGATGGCCCTGGCAGCGCTCGCATGGACCCCATACTCGGCGAGCTCCGTGATACACGCTGGGATGTTCCGAAGGCGTGCGGCGACGGTGCTTCCCCTCGCATTAACCGAGTCAAACGCGACTCGGGAGGCGTCCAGAAGGTTTTGGACCTGCGACTCCAAGTCTGGGAAAGAAAGGATTAGAGCGGAAGATGTGAAGAAGAAATTGCTGAAGAAAGACATGGCCGGAAATCTTACTGGCAGCCTTGGTGTCGGCGTTGATGAGCTGGCCGCAGACAACGACCTGATCCGTCTGTGCCCAGTCAAGATCGCGGCGGGCTTCGTTGAGCTGGCGGAGGAGGTTGCGGATGTAGTCCTGGGTGCCCTCATCTAGGGCCCGGATGTTGGGGGGAGCTCCATGGCGGCATAACTACAGAGAAGAACAGATGGTCAAAGGCAAACCTGAGGTGCAACATTGGCGGAAAAGAGAACGATGTCTTACCCCAAACGGGGACAGAGCGGCGGAGGAGCATCGGAGGAACCCTCGCCGATGCGCTTGTTGCTGGCCATTTGTTGAGGCTAGGGTTTTTTTAGGCTTGAAGAGGAAGAAGGCAAGGAAAGGCTCTGGCCGATGAAGAGACTGCAGTGCCGATGGGGCGATTTATAGCCCAAGATTGGGAAGATGAATCGGTTGCGTGCACCGACATGGCCTTTACTCCTGGCTTCAATCGAGGGACATATGGGTAAAAAGATGGAAGGTGGATCAGCAGATTCCCGTTGTGCGGACAAGAAGGTGAAAGGCTGAGGGCAAAAAAGAGATTTTTACTCGCCACCCGCACGGAAAGCGAGATGGCAGTGAGTGAAGAGACCGTTCAACAGCGTAATCATGGCAAGACTTAATTTCAAAGTAAAAAGAACATTTTACTCCGAAATTGGGTGGCATGTGTTGACACCAAATTTTGGCACGTGTCAAGAAGGCGTGTTGAAGAGGAGAAAAACTTCTGCGTTGTATGATCGGTGGATTTGGGAGAATGATCGTGTGCCACGGTCAAAGATCTTGCTGACCGAAGGGGTGGAAGTTGACCAGATATTTTGGCTTCGGTTTGGCAAGAATTATCTTATTTTTAGAAGTAGTTTTTATTCCCTAGAATAG
Organism: Panicum virgatum; assembly: GCF_016808335.1. Taxonomy (NCBI): domain Eukaryota; kingdom Viridiplantae; phylum Streptophyta; class Magnoliopsida; order Poales; family Poaceae; genus Panicum; species Panicum virgatum. Next base: position 19,668,594 of record NC_053149.1, read on the forward strand.
AATCATGCTTTGCCGTAATCGGCTAGGATTGTGTTAGAGAGGGGTATAAATATGGACCCCCAGCCATTGTGAAAGATTGATACACATATAAACAAACAAACTTTACTATTCACAATTTACTTTCTTGTCGGCGACTTCGCCATCTTTTTTCTTCTCGCGAGCTCTTTCAAGCCGATCAAGGACGTCTCACCATTCGAGCGACTTGGTTTGCTGGTAAGTTTTTGTTTACCGAGTAAATCTGAGCTTTAGCTTCCGGACGCATCGCTGTTGCTTCGTTCAGATCTATTCAAAATTTACCGAAATTATCTAAGCTTTGATCTCATATTGCTGTTTTCTCATTTAGATTAATTCACAAACTACCCCGCTTAGTGATCTGTTTAATTGGTTGTAAGCTCCTTGTTTATTACGATAAACCATGTAAAGTCGATTAGATTGAATCATAAGCTTAGCTTTGTCCAGATCCACACATTCGTGGGTTTGTACATTGTTACTCGGCACGCGTCGGCTTTAGATCTAGCCGTCCCGGTTGCTCATCGGCATCGACAGCTTATTGCCGATCCATAATACATTGCTTTTATTACACTCTCATCTCGCACGATCTTTTGTCGCCTTTGAATCGGCAGGGCCTTGCCGATACCCCGCGTAAGAGTGATTCGAAAATCCAGCCGATACACTCTTGAATTTGACGGTTTGCTATTTCCTTGTCAATTTATAGGTCAAATTGACTGACACGCCTTGGTTCAAATCAGTGCAGTCCGGGATTGGCGTACGAGGCTCCTGGGCTTGGTGTGTGATCATCTCGCGTCAACACATAGTCACAGATCTAGCACAAGTGCAAGATCACAAGCTAAAAGACGGAGCAAAAGGTCACAATCTAACAAATCCAACAGAAGGCAACTTGTGGCTCGAAGCTAACAGATCAGATCAAGCGCACCGCCTTGGGTCTTCTGCCGACTTGGACAGAGCAAATGGACGGAGCAAGAACGATGGAGTATCCGGCATGCAGCCCTCGTTGGTTGCGGCAGCAAGCGACGGGAGCAAGACCAGCTCGCGCGGTGGCCAAGGACGCGCGTGTTGACGGTCCTTAAGTCAGAAATAAAGCCATCAACTCCTGCATCTTTTCGTAAAATGTAATCACCAAAAGTAGTTATAGGACTTATTTTTAATTATTTCCACGAGTTTTGGTGATTCTTGGATTACAGGCACTCATACACATAATAAGGAAAAAACAGACAAAAGACGCAACACAATTGCACAGAATATCCAACGCTGTGTCATACATACAAAGAGGGCCCACAAACCGGACCAAACCGACCAACCAAGCCCCGGCACCAACCATCTGACATCAGGACCCACCAGGCAACAACCCAGACGAAGGCGGTGGCCAAAGGCGGCCAAGGGTGGTCGGCCGACCCCACCTGGAGGCCTCTCCAGGAGATTTTTGGCGGGAACGTCGTTCTTATCCTCTAGAAGGCAGTTGTCAATGTTCCCATATTTGTTGAGGGCGGGAACCGACCTTTGGAGCTATAAAAGGGGCCTCCACACACCCTCTCAAGCATTCACAATTCCCATTTCATTCTCATACACTTCAAGGAGGAGAAGTAGTAGTAGTGTTCCACTTGTATCTTTAGAGTAGGGAGTGTGCGAGGAGGAGGATCGGAGAAGAGCCGGACTTGTCGGCCTCTCTTCATCTTGTACCTCGACGGGTACGAATCACTTGAGTAAGTATCCGGAGTTCATCTTCTGTTAAGTTCTTGGTTAAGTATTCTTAAGTTATTTATTCATTTACGGGTTCATCGTACGTTCTTGTAACGTATGCTCTGGTAGAGGGCCCTTGATAAAGACGGGTAACCCTGTACGCCGCGAGAGTAGTAATCAAAGGATTAGACATGGTGTCTAGGCCCTAGACTGCCTTTGTTTGCCTCGTACTCCACAGTATTGTGGGGTAGACCGCAGATGGTGACAGTCCTGTCGGACTGGTATGAAGCTGCTTCATGGTTAGTGCACTCCCCCCTATCCGGGTACGGCATAGAGCAACAAGCTGGAGGTCCCTAACAGTACCTGGGTCAGACCGGTGCCTGAAGTAAACGAGTGAAAGCCTAAGTCTACCTTACCTTGATCCTTATCTTTTGATAAACCACACTACCCGAAGCTCTCCTACTTCTTGTTCTCCTGGGTTAAACTAGCCAGAAGATCGTTACACCTCCGTTCCCTGTGAAAATACGATACCCTGAATACTCTCCGGGTGAAGTGCTACAACGGTATCTTCTGTGCACTCGCGGATTATTCTGTGAACGTTAAGAAATACCAACAAGCATTTCTTGCGCCATTGCCGGGGACGAGCTTAAAAACCCTATTCCTAGTAATTGTGCTAAGAAACGTCAACAAGTATTTTTGGCGCCGTTGCCGGGGAACAGTTGCTATAGTTATCTTCGAACCTAATTTGCCAGTGTATCTTTTCTTTTACCTTTTCTTTTTTTACCCCATCTTTGATTTTATCCTTATACCATGTCACACCCTTCTATCCACCAACTCACTACCGTCGAGGATGAGTTCTCAGAGCCATCAACCTCTCCAAAGCCTTTCATGGTTTCTGGCTATGAACTTGATCCTGACATCATTGCCATGGTTCGAGGACGAACCTTCTCTGGTCTAGGAATTGAAGATCCCTACCATCATTTACTAGAGTTCAAGGAACTGTGTTCGTACTTGGTAATCCCAAGCATGTCACAGGAAACCTTGAGGTGGAAGTTGTTCCCCTTTTCTCTCGTAGAGAAGGCGGAACAATGGTACACTCACAACGTGGGGAATGCGAATGGTGATTGGGAAGAGCTCCGAGATGACTTTTGTCTCTCGTTCTCTTCCTTATCCGACGAAGCATCTCGACGAGGTGACAACATTGCATTTAAACAATTAGAGAAGGAGTCCATAGGTGCAGCTTGGGCTAGATTCTCACACCTTTTAGCATCAAGCCTAGACTGGTCTATACCCGATGACATATCCTTGCACATGTTTTACACGGGATTAGACATGGACTCGGCCGACGATCTCGACATCGCCGCTGGTGGTTCGTTTGTCCATAGAACTCCAATAGAAGAAAGAGAAATCCTAGATCACATCTTAGGAAACTCTTCTTTTGTTGCTTATCCTTGCGAGCCCCAACAAGAGTCCCAATCGCACCTTGAGAGTAACTCATCAGCCGAATTCTACCCTTGCACATTCCAAGATTCGTCTGTTGAGCCCTTTCCCGAACCACGAACATCGAAGGAAGAAGAAATTCAACCTTCGAAGTTCTCTTTCCAATTTGAGGATGATCCTTATGAAGACCTTAGAAACACCTCGAATTACCTTCATTATAGGAGACCTACGACACCCCTTTATCCTTCCAGCAAATCCATGACCGAAGAATGGTTGAAGGAAGTGAGACGCTCCTCCAAGGCAATTCAAGTTAGCTCATCTTCCACGACATTCTATTGCTCTATAGGGGGGAATTCCGTAGAAGCCCTTCATGGCTCTACTGCCGAGGCTTGCATCATGTCTGAATTCCTCATGGAGACATTCATAGGAAGCATGCCTCTAGACCCGATCGACATAATCTTCCGAAGTCCTTCGGGACTATTCTTTGAATGTCGAGGGATCGCGCGGGCAGTGTCGGTCAAGATAGACAAAATCGAGGTCAAATTGGACTTTCACATCTATCTGATCCTCGATTTTGAAATTCTCATAGGCTGCCCTTTAGAAAAACTTCTCCAAGAAAAATCTTTGCAAGGGAGCTTCAACCATGATTCCGGGAAAACTGCTTACGCCACTCCTATCTCTTGCCTGGAAATTCCAATGGTAGAGCATCATCTCGACCACAACCCACTTGAAGAGATGATATAGGAATCGTCATTCGTCTTCCCAAACACTGCTTCACCTCCCGATCCTCTCAATAAAGCATCCCTCAAAGAGGACATGAGGGAGGAATGGACGGATGGAATAAGACACTTCTCCGAAGCAGTTTGGAGTAATTCGCCCTCCACGATCATTCCATGTTCTATACAGGGAATCGCCATAGAAGTACACCATATTCCCAACATGAAGGGAAATATTATGCCATGACACTTAGCATACACCCTTCTGGGTAGTGTTGCGCCGAAGCCATCCGGCAAGCTCTTTGAAAGTTGTCCCTTTGGACACATTCTTGAATGCCGGGGGATTGTAAGTGTCGTGCCTGTCACAATAGACAAAATCGAGGTCAACCTAGACTTTCACATCTTTGATATCCTCGATTTTGATCTCTTGATAGGCTACCCCCTAGAGAACTTTCATCATTCACCTCTAGGGAGCCTTCATGAAAAGCTTGGGGAAATGACTTCTGCCTCACCTTGCTTAGAGAACCATGGTCTTCCATGATGGACCTTTTGAGATAGAAAACTCTTGGGCTAGGGAATCTAGTGAGGCACTGAACACCCAAGGTGATTAAATTATTAAGATGGTGGTTCAGTTGTTAAGCAAGGCATTTGAAGATAAACGAGTCTTTATGAGCTAAATGTCGTTTTTGGAGTCAAAGTTGACCAAGTCAACATTTCAAGTTCTCAAAGTTGGAAAATTCAATCGAAATATCAGATGGGCAGTTTGAAGCATTTAAAACTTAGTGGAAGCATTGTTGGAGCCAAATCCAAGTGGCAAGTGCCTCGACAGGAAAAAGCGCAAGAGGAGAAATCGGACCTTAAGGTGTGTGGTCTGAAAATTGTAAGTCTGAAAATAGAAGTGATTAACCATGTTGGAGTCCATTTTCTGAATAAATTTATATGCAAATGTTGAGATGTGATGGATTAAAAATGAAATTGAAGTACCAAGGATTATTTTAGTCAAGTAGTTCACGGAAAAATGTGGAGAATGATATTTCTAATCAAGGCTCAAAGTTGCAATGTTGGGCTGATTCTGATTTCAGGTGCTTGCTGAAAATGACTAAGTCTGAATGGCTGAAAACAGTGATAAATGTCTTAGTTTGGGAGTGAATAAAGAATATTTAAAGCAGAAAATTTGAGAAAAATGTACCAAAATAGAAACTAGGATTACTAATATTCACAGTGGCACTAATTGGACGTACGAAAAATGGCAATAAGCAATTTAAATTTGAATGCAAAAAGTGTTGACTGGAATGTTTCTGCTGAAATTTTAGAACTAGTTCGAAAACAGCCATTTTCAGAGCCATTTTTGACTACCTCAGAGGCAAAATTAGAGGATCCTATTGAAATAAAAAATGTGAACTAATGATTGGTCTACAACTTTTGTTTTGTAATATTTGAAAGTTTACTAGTGAAATTTGGAGAAAAAGAGGTCTGAATATAGGTACTTTGTTCAAATTCAGTCTGATTCAGTTTGCAATAGTGCTGGTCATCCTTGTCTTCCACCGAGCGCCGACGAGGTGATTCGGCGGGCAAATTCAAAGCTTCCACGCGTTGAGCATGCAGGGGATCCACGAGCAAGCAGGCAAGCTTGAGGTGGCTAAGGGATAACGGTGAAATTTCAAATAAATACCCTGCAGTAATTATCTTTGTCATCCTCCCGCCATTCTGTTTCCCCAAACTGAGTTCTCTGTTCTTCGCAAGATTTCATCGCCCTCGCATAATCTTGGTTCAATTCCTCGCACATACAACCTCCCAGGATCACTACCAATCCATTCGAACCCTTCCCGAGCCAAATCCTTCACCGCAGCCTAGGGTCCGAAATCATCTTCTTCCTTTGGTGATCGTCGTGCTTGGGGGTCGCCGGTGAGTCTGGCCCTCCCGACCTTGGGTTTCAGTTCTGGGTGTACTAGAAGCGCTAGAGGAGGTTGCAGATGGGGTAGGGGTCGTTGGTCGGCCCGTTCCGTGGCCGGGATGGCCGGAACGCGCGCGCGCCGGCGTGGCCACCGGGGGCGCCGCGGAGCTCTGTCCTCCGGTGGTCCCGAGGCTCGGGTGATGGCTGGGATAGGTTCAGTGAGTGGTGGACGTGCTCCTCAATTTAGGGATTTAAGCCGGGAGGGGCCTGGCGCAGTCGTTGCCGCTGGCCGAGCTGTGGCCTGCCGTGCGCCATGGCGCCCCTGCTTGACGTTAGCAGAAAAGGGGGTTTTGGGGGCCCGAGTGCTAGAGCAGGTAGAGGAGAAGACTGCGGGCTCGGGATGGCCGCCGGCGAGCCGCCTGCTGCTGATGCTGCTGTCTCTGTTCGTGCGGCTAGGCAATGAAAGCAGAGAAGATGGCCTTCCGTGAGGGAAAAAAAAAAGAAAGGACCTGAGGGAAGAAGAAAAGAGAAGTGAGGGGGTTAAGTGAAAGAAAGAAGGGTTAAGTGGAGAAAGAGGAGAGGTTGGAGGGGTTTTCTGTAAAAATGTTTAGATTTTATTAGAAATTAGATTTAATTTATGTTTTCTTCCAAAATTCCTTATAATTTGTAGAAATGTCCAAAAATAGTCAAACCAATTTTATTTGACTTGTTTTATTTTCTTTTATGCATCAAAAGTTTTAAGCCCTAGGAAAAATAATAACAATATTGAGTATTTATTTCCATACCTTTTATGTAAGGTATTTAAATAAGTACTTAATAATTATAAAAGGCATAAAATTTGAATAATGCTTTATTTAATCACAAATGCTTAGGATAGGTTAGTAATTAAGAAAAGAGTGGGTTAAGCTTTTGCGGGTAGTTTTTTGTCGACTTACAACGTTATCTTGAGATAAGTTGTACAGTCTTCTTTTATCAAAAGTTTTGCATTCTAACACTGACCTGCATCCTACCGTAGAACCTGAAGCACCTGAAGACTGAAGTGGAGTTTGTGGAATTATCTGAAGATCCTCAGGAGACCGAGGAAATTCTTGAGCTTGTTCCTGTTTTTGAAGGAATTCTTGAAGATACTAACTTAGCTGGGACCCAAGGCAAGCCCCGGTGCATTTATACCTATGCTTTTACAATTATTATGCAATCATCAAAACTGGTTTATTTTCTGATTGTGCATTAGATCTAGGAGTTGATTGCAACCCAGTTCTCTTATGCATAATCCATCCTTGTTCAATAGGACATCTTTGCCACCTTCTCAAACTTAATTAGTAATGTCCTATGCTTAGCAATGCTTAGTTGTTACTTTGTAGTAACCTTGTTGCTTAATTACCTAAGGTAATCTGGTACTCACTTTGATCAAGGAAATGGCTTGTTTAAAAGTTGTGGGCAGAAGCTAGAAATGTAGTTCTGTCCATTGGAATTATTTTGATAAGGACCGTTCATTGTCTTAACTTTTGATCAAGTGATACTACCTGGTCGCTTACTGCCATTGGGAACCAGCAAGCCCGGTAGATTAGTTGGCTCTTGGATTGGAAATAATTTATACTCGTGCTTGACGAGCGGGAGAAAGGCAGGGGCGTAGCCTGAAACTCACATTGGAGATCAGGCCAGACGTGGGGTCCCATGTGGGGGTGCGCCTCTGGGTTTGGGTAACTTTGTTTCCGGTCCTTGGGTACGACTAATTGAAAGGTTGTTACGTACAGCCTCGAAACTGTATTTAACTGGTGATTAGGTATCTCCTGCAGGATGTAAATCGGTCTGATCGCCGCAATTCTCGGTTTTGAATGCACTTGATCAACGCTTGAGCATCGTAGTTAAGAAAGATAATTCTGATGTTTTTCTTGGAATTTATACTACTGGATTCTTAGTGCTTCTTGTAATGAAAAATATTGTTTTACCACCTACATGTTAAGTAATTATTAAATTGCAGTTAAAATCACAAAACAAGGACTCACTATTAGTAAGCTTTTTGCAAAATTGTCAAGTCAGCCAGTCCACTAAAGGCCCTCATATATACTCCTTGGAATTTTATTTTGGTTAGTCGGATCAGTCTTGCTGAGTACCTTCATACTCAGGGTTTTATTTCTTTGGTGGTTTTTCAGAAGTGCAACAATGTAAGGATCACCGAGTGTCCGACCCTAGAGGGGGAGGGAGTGAATAGGGTCGCTAATTCGCTTTCTAACCTAGGGATCAATCTACTTGCATAAGATAAACCTAACACGTCCTACACATGCTAATTATGACTAAGATTTATCTATGCTACTCTCTACTTACCCCCAAAAGACTTGCAACCTATAGCCAATCCTAATCAAACTAACTAGGAAAGTAAAGGCACACAAGATAGAGTAAATGCGGAAACGTAATACGTTAAGTAAAGAGGTAAGGGAGAGAATATGCAAACTCCCGTGAAGACACCAAGACACACGATTTAACGTGGTTCGGTTAGGACACCAAGTCCCTCCCTACGTCCACGGCCACTTATCCATCAAGAACAAGTGTGAAGCCGAGTCTCTTCGCTTGATCACCGTTTTGCGTTCGCCACCAAGGCTTCCGGCAAGCAAAGGCTAATTGACGCCAAGTCACCAAGACAAGGCCACCGCCACCGTCTCTCTCGAAGCATCACCAACGGCACTGTCTTCACTATCGGAGCTTCTCACCCAGAGGGGTCTCATTCCCCGCACAAAGTGTCGTTGCCTCTCCACACCAAGTCGGAGGGTCACACGACTAGTACACGGTTGCTTGCCGCAGCAAGACTTTGCTCAAGGTTGATCTCGCAAGATCAAGTCCTCCCAAGCACTAAGCTTCTCAAGCTCACACTTGCACTAAGCTATTCTAAGCTTGAATGTGGCACTAAGCTCAATATGGTGGATGGAGTTGATGTTGATCTTCAATAGAACTTCCAGAGTCTCCAACCTTCCCAAATAACCCGGCCTTGGGGGTATATATAGCCACATACCCCAAAAGAGCCGTTGGAGGAAAGCTGACAGAAAAAAAACGTAACGCCGGTTAAACCGACGCTCCTCCAATAGCCATCGTCGGTTCAACCGGTGAATGTAAACTGCCCACTGAAAAACTATCCGTTACTTATACGGGCAATCAACCGACGTATCATTGGTTTAACCGGTGAATGTAACTGTCCCCTGATTCCCAAAAAACCAACTCTCAAGACAATTACACCGACGTTCACTTTTCCTTCATCACCGGTTCAACAGGTGTCCCTCTGTGTCTGACCTCACTTCAGTCATTGTACCGACGTATGTCTTTTCTTTATTGTCGGTTTAACTGACGCAAAACCCTAGCCTCAGCTTCTGGGTCCATTGCACCGGTGAGTGCAATTTGCTCATCATCGGTTTAACCGGTGATAGCAAATTGTCTCTGTCTTGTTTGTTTTGACTTGATTTCTTCACGGTCTCTTCAATTCTTATCCTTCGGGCCTAGCTTCGCCTTCCTTCTATTTGTCATCACTTGAACCTAAAAGCCTGAGGATGTCATCTAAACAATCGCATTAGTCCAGGTGTTGTGTTGTCTATATCAATCACCAAAACATTATATTGAAATGTGGCATAAGAGGTCATTTTCCCTACAATCTCCCCCTTTTTGGTGATTGATGACAACACAACCAAAGCAAGCAAGATGAATTGCAAGAATATCAAATTGATACCAATTTGAAAAGTTAGAAACTACTTAGCTTGCTCGGATGACATTTCAATGCTCATTTAAAAAACCACCAAGCATTTGATTAGTCCATAGGACGAAATGCTTCCGGCTTGATAGCAATTGTGAAACAATGGCTTGTGGCCAGTGTAAGACAATTGTGTGGTTTGAACCATATGAGCAATGAAAATTTTTGTACCTTAGTCCATGGGATCATCAATTTGCACTTCTCCCCCATATTGACTAAGTACCTCCCCCTATCACCATGCATCCTTTTGCATTGCATTTTCCATTCCTCCCCCTTTCTAATGGCATCATTCACTCCAAACTATTTGCTTGCTTTTAGGGTACATTTCTCCCCCTCTGTCATCAAACACCTAAAAGCTCCATAACCACTAACAGCAATGAGAATTAGTAACAAAAGGAATTTACTAGTGATAGAGTGTTATACCCACTAAATTTGGCATATCTCCCTTTGTTTGAACAAGCTCCCCCTTTTTCAAAGCTTGTGGCACCTCCTATCTTGACACCAATTGTGATGCCAATTGTGATTTGTAGGGGTAGTGTTAAAAAAAAATTGAACTCATGGAGATAGCTCTAGGTGACTACAACAAATAGCACTTGTAAAGCATATTAGTCACACAAATATAAGCTATAGAGTTAACTCCCCCTAAATGTGTGCATTAGAGTTTGAATCACTTTTAAACAAATATATGCACTTGTAATTCACATAATGGGGATTTAACTTTATAACTTGCTAATCATGGCACCATAAGCAAGCAATTGATATCAAAAGCATTTTTACCACAAATATGAGAGATGTCAAATTGCAAAATATGCTATGGAAGACATATGCCATGTGAGAGAATCAATTAAGCTCATGTAGGTTGCAACAAGATATGATAAAATATGGATAACCTACCATGTGAAATTTTTAGGAAGGCATATCAAATGAAAGATACCAATAGTAAAGATAAGATCATGGAATCCTAGAGAGGCATTGAGCTATAATAATGCATGAAGGATATCAAATGAAATTGAGATCATCCTTTTACCTTGCTCATTACCTCATATGTAGCGGAGGGGAATTTGGGTCACTAATATTTAATCCACAACTTGGCTTTAATTCAACTTTGCATGATGCATCCCTACTCATGCATCCCAAACCTTGTCAAGCCTCCAAATTTCCCGTAGTGCTTGTTTGACGCCTAAGTTTTAGGGATCCAAACCTTTTGAGAACCATCCATGGTATGAATAATATCCTTGGGCACCCAAATAGGCCGGTTCCATCCATATGTTCTCCACCCCATGACATGAGCCACCACCTTGCCATTCTTCTTCTTTTCAAGTATGTAGTGGTTGCTCTTTTGCTTGTTCTTGTGGGTGGGCTTGGTGTACATGCATGAAGCCTTCAAGTATGGAGATGTGTTTTTCTTGATTTCCTTAGCCTTCTTGTGTCCCTTCTTGCTCTTGTTCAAGTTCTTGGGCTTACCATTTTCTTTGCCCTTTGCTTCGCCTTCTTTCTCCTTGCATTGGTAGGACTTGTGGCTTTCTTTGCAACACTTGAAGCAAGTCACGGTTTCTTCCTTCTCAAGCTTCTTCACGCCCGCGGAGGTGCTATCTTGAGAAAGTTGGACTTGCCCTTGTGTGCCTTTGTCTTTGAGCCGCCTCAAATCCGCCATTAGCCTTTCTACCTCTTGTTTGAGCACATCATTTTCCTTAGCAATGAGATCATCACATGTTTCTACAATCACATCCTCATTGCAAGGGGTTAGATCACAAGAGGTAGACGCATCTACCTTGATGATAGGTGTTGCACAAGGAATATTGCAAGGAAATGATTTATCCGATGATGATTCACTTTTAGATTCAAGACTCTCATATTTCATTTTAAGCTCTTCATGCTCATTGTCTAACAAATTGTATTTGTTTAGCAAGTTCTCATATCTTGAGACAAATGAGGCATGAAGCTTTTCTTTAGCTTTGAGAGTTTTGATTTCCTTATTTTGTTTAATGAGATGTTCTTGTTGATTATGGAGGAGTGTCATCATCTCACTAGTTTCATCGGTTTCAACATCGGATTCATCATTTGAGGAGTCATCACTTACATAGCTATTACCTTGTGCCATAAGACACATGGGTGGTGGTGATAATCTCCGAGGGCAACGAGTGATGGAGCTCTTGGAATCTTTGATGCTCTTGCTTCTTGAGCTTTTACCACTTTTCTTGGGCTTGTGGATGGCGGAGAGAGCTTGAGCTCTTGACTTGCTCTTTTTCTTTGCCATCTTCTCCATCCCTACCGCACTCTCTCTAATGAGAGTTCTGTACCCAAGCTCATAGAGCTCATATACATGATTGACTATCTTGTGGTAGTGATATAGCACGGCGCTTGGGTATTCTTCATCCTTACTTGAACTTGATTCATCATCACTTTCTTCCTCATCCTCTTCTTCTTGTTCACTTGAGCTTGATGAGTTTTGTCGCCTTGGTTGGTGCTTGTATGAGTGCTTGGCGGCGAGACTCTTGCGGCTTGAAGAAGAGGTGGACTCTTGCTCTTTCTTCTTTGTCATCCCCATATTATATTCATGGGCGATGATTTGATTAATAACTTGGTTTGGTGTAAGCTTGATAAGGTCTTCCTTTTGCAAGAGTGTGTTGATGATGTCGTAGTCGGGCTTGCAAAGGCTTCGGAGAATCTTGCGGTTGATTTCTTCATCTTTAAGTTGATTGAGACCTAAGGCATTGATTTCATTGACAAGAGTATTTAATCATGAATATATGTTCTGAGCATTTTCATTGGGAAGTTGCTTAAAGCTACTCAGCTCCTCGCCGAGAATATGATATTTTTGATTGGCAACATCCTTTGTGCCCTCATGATTCTCGACAATTTGCTTCCATAGCTTATGAGCATTTTCACAAGCAAAAACATGATTAAAAACACTATCACATAAAGAGGACAATAAAGTAGATTTAGCAATGACATCATATTGCTTCTCGGCCTTAGTCTCATTCTTTTTGCCCAACTCGGTGACACGCCAAACATCAAGCCCCCGGGCTTGAAGATGTGCTTGCATAAGCACTTTCATCGTGGAAAACCCGTGCCATCGAAAAACGGAGCTCTATCGGTACTCATCCCTTCCCCGGACAAGATACTCACTAGACGGTGAAGTCGACGTGTCTCCTACGAGTTTTCTCACAAATTTACTAATGGAATTAGCTAATCCTCATAAGAGGTGTGAGACCTGGCTCTGATACCAATTGTAAGGATCACCGGGGTGTCCGACCCTAGAGGGCGAGGGGGTGAATAGGGTCGCTAATTCGCTTTCTAACCTATGGCTCAATCTACTTGTATAAGATAAACCTAACACATCCTACACATGCTAGTAATGACTAAGGTTTATCTATGCTACTCTCTACTTACCCCAAAAGACTTGCAACCTATAGCTAATCCTAATCAAACTAACTAGGAAAGTAAATGCACGCAAGATAGAGTAAATGCGGAAACGTAATACGGTAAGTAAAGAGGTAAGGGAGAGAATATGCAAACTCTTGTGAAGACACCAAGACACACGATTTAACGTGGTTCGGTTAGGACACCAAATCCCTCCCTACGTCCACGGCCACTTGTTCATCAAGAACAAGTGTGTTGCCGAGTCTCTTCGCTTGATCACCATCTTGCGTTCGCCACCAAGGCTTCCGGCGAGCAAAGGCTAAGTGACGCCAAGTCACCAAGACAAGGCCACCGCCACCATCTCTCTCGAAGCGTCACCAACGGCACCGTTTTCACTATCGGAGCTTCTCACCAAGAGGGGTCTCCTTCTCCGCACAAAGTGTCATTGCCTCTCCACACCAAGTCGGAGGGTCACATGACTAGTACACGGTTGCTTGCCGCAGCAAGACTTTGTTCAAGGTTGATCTCGCAAGATCAAGTCCTCCCAAGCACTAAGCTTCTCAAGCTCACACTTGCACTAAGCTATTCTAAGCTTGAATGTGGCACTAAGCTCAATATGGTGGATGGAGTTGATGTTGATCTACAATAGAACTTCTAGAGTCTCCAACCTTCCCAAATGACCCGGCCTTGGGGGTATATATAGCCACATACCCCAAAAGAGCCGTTGGAGGAAAGCTGACAGAAAAAAAACGTAACGCCGGTTAAACCGACGCTCCTCCAATAGCCATCGTCGGTTCAACCGGTGAATGTAAACTGCCCACTGAAAAACTATCCGTTACTTGTACGGGCAATCAACCGACGTATCATTGGTTTAACCGGTGAATGTAATTGTCCCCTGATTCCCGAAAAACCAACTCTCTGGACAATTACACCGACGTTCACTTTTCCTTCATCACCGGTTCAACCGGTGTCCCTCTATGTCTGATTTCACTTCAGTCATTGTACCGATGTATGTCTTTTCTTTATCATCGGTTTAACCGATGCAAAACCCTAGCCTCAGCTTCTGGGTCCATTGCACCGGTGAGTGCAATTTGCTCATCATCGGTTTAACCGGTGATAGCAAATTGTCTCTGTCTTGTTTGTTTTGACTTGATTTCTTCACGGTCTCTTCAATTCTTATCCTTCGGGCCTAGCTTCGCCTTCCTTCTATTTGTCATCACTTGAACCTAAAAGCCTGAGGATATCATCTAAACAATCGCATTAGTCTAGGTGTTGTGTTGTCTACATCAATCACCAAAACATTATATTGAAATGTGGCATAAGAGGCCATTTTCCCTACAAACAGCCGCCTGCTGAAGAGGATTAACTGAAGAACTAAGTATTTGAAGGTCTCCAAATACTTAGTGTGAGCCGTAGTTGTTATGTTTAATTACCGCTTACTGGCTTGTTTGTTTAAAACTCCTAGACTGGTGTAACCTGCACTTAAGTTTGTTTCAAAGTACCGGTTTGTAATAATCCGTACCTTTCAGTATTTATGTAAAATGCATGAGTTGTTGATGCTCTCCCTTCCCGGAAGCGATCCTGATGTATGGTTGGGATTCATGTTGTATGTGGATGATTCGAGTCGTCCTGAGGACACTCGACGGACTACCGAATTTAAGCTGTTTTAAGTGCGTTTACAAGAAATGACGACTGTGGCAATAATTTAGCGCACTTAAGCCAGTTTAAGTTGGGCGGTTGCGCCACATGCACTAACTCTGGAGTTCAAAGAAAATAACTCTATAGACGAGCATGGTAGCTTCATCGTCGAAACATCACCACCATGCTCCTTTAGCACCCCTCCAGAGTCAGCCACTCGTTGCACCATGAATGCCTTTGCGAGCTGCAACCTCCTTAAAGCTCTCTCTAGCAAAAAGTTTGGAAGCATGGTTGTAGATGCCTTTGTTTATCATAAGCATTGTAAATTTCGTGGTTGCACTATCTCACTAACCCTGCAGCTTAAGAACAATTGATGAATGGTGGTGAAGGTGGGGGCTACATCACCAATTGATAGCAGCAGGAAGAAGCCCTAGGGTCGAGCTTATGACCTTAAACAAAGCACTACCGGGAGATAGCCTGAGATATAAAAAAAGAATATTTATAATTCCTTCTTTAAAAAATAATAATAAGCTTGAGCATGTTTCTAGGATAGTATGGACCTTCGGGTATTTTTTGTCGCTAACCCTTTCAGGTTAAGATTAAAAAGAACGAAGGACATGCGATGCCTAGGAACAAGAGAACTGCTCCAACTATACACTGGGTATTCACTGGTTATAGAACACATGCTGAAGGGAACACCAACACCACGCACTTGACTCTTGGAGTCCCGACACACAAAAGTCCAAGTGTGGGGGAAGTTGGTAAGCAAATCACTGCAAGTTCTATTCAAAGAGTATCCTAGTCTACAGAAGGATCAGCTCTGGTTTACTTTAAAAAAAGGAAAGAAAAAGAGAGAGAGAAAAAGAGAGAAGAAAAAAAAGAAGAAGAAGAAAGTATAGAAAAAAAGACAAGAAAAGAAAAGAAAAAAAAGAGAGAGAAGTGAGCAAGGAGGGGAGTATGAGTGAACCTGCAAGATCCACACGAGTCAAAAGGCTTCATGTGCATTGCCTTCAGGCCTTGGCCTTACACAGAAAATCATTCTGCTGCCTAGCTCCACTCATCCTTGCTCTCGCGCACGCTTGCAAAGCCTCGCCATAATCCTCATCCGCTTCTAGCTTTGCAAAGTGCCACTCTAGCAGCCCGAGCTCACACACCAGAGGAATGCTCCTCTTCTAGTACGGGGCTTTGCTACTCTAGTCCATTTGACACTCACTCGCACACATGAAAGGAGACGTATTTT
The DNA here is from genome assembly GCF_016808335.1 of Panicum virgatum. Classification (NCBI taxonomy): domain Eukaryota; kingdom Viridiplantae; phylum Streptophyta; class Magnoliopsida; order Poales; family Poaceae; genus Panicum; species Panicum virgatum. Next base: position 19,684,316 of record NC_053149.1, read on the forward strand.
GCGCCTCCAAATCATCGTGCCAATGGAGCATGCCAGCAAGGCCCAGGGTTCGTGCACACTAGTTGTGTGTGTGACCCAGCCTTGCAGTCACCTGAGTCAGCATGGTCTATGTGTCCTCCTTTGCTTAAGCTCACATCAAAGATGGAAAAGTCATCGACAATCAAATATGACCATGCCACCTCTGCAGCAATATCAAGACATCCGTCCTACATGCAGGTGGTAAGTGCACTCAGGTATGTAACCCCGAGTTCACCAATCTCCATTTGAACATAGCTTGAACTTTGAAATTCATGCTTCCGTTGTTTATGCTCGTATGCTCTGGTTTGGATGTATTCAATTGTACATCCATAGGCTTTTTAAATTAAGCATGGTGCTTAGGTTAAAATAGCTTTCTTTAATCAAATTAGACATAGTGTCGAGTTTGGTTAATGAACGTTGAGCTCATACTATCACAAACATTGGATGCATATCTTTTGTGGACTAACCCCTATAGGAAATTTTCAAAATTTGATGAGAAAGTCCTCAAGTTCATGTCGGAGATAAATGAAGGTGTGGGAGGCACGTTAGCAAAAGTTGCACAACATGCAAGGGAAGCACAAATCACCCTTCCAAGGTGCACTGTGAGTATATTGTCAAAATGCTCCTTTATGTTTGTGCAAGTTTTATCCCAGCCTTGTTTAAGATACAAATTTGGTGAACAACAATAAAAAAGAGATAAATACCTTTTGATAAACAAAAAGAAGAAATATCACTCTTGAAAAAAAATGCTGAAAATAAAATAATGGCAAGCATGCCAGGGATCCATGCCATTTGAACCTTGGAATCTGATTCTAGTTAAGCATGGATGTGAACAACAAATAAAAAAATGATGATGAAATTCTTTCAAAATATCTTTAGACCTTCTCGAATATTTGCTGTCCACTAACCTTTTGTAGGGAAATGAAAAGAAAACAACTAAGGAGCAGCATGAAGACATAAACACTCAGACAGCCCTCCTTGGTCCAAGAAGGAGACAGACGCACAAGGAGCCAAGCAAAACAAAATGCAAGGCTTGGCTTTATGAATATAGAGCTTAACTCTTGCATCTTTATTCAGCGATAGGTAAGTTTCATCAGGTAAAGATTCCACATACCTTGTGCATCCTCGTTCATTTCTTCACCCTGCAAAGTTACCCATGATGCCTAGCTTGCCATCATAAAAAAAAATAAAAAAACATACGTATAATAAAATAATAATAAAAAGAAACTTAGGCACTTAAGCATTTCATGAACCTTGCCTCAATAAAAATTTGACTCCCCGGTGATCCAAAACTGGCAGAGTCCTTGTTTGTATTGTTTTTCTTTTGAATAAAAAGCAGGTACAAGAATAAGTGTGGGGGGAATCTTTCAAACACCATTTACAAAGTCATTTGAGATCCCTCCCCCAACATGTTGCACAACATCGATGGTCTAGCACACTGAAGAACGGGACAGATGGGATCCAGAGAAGGATGACCGAATCTCTAGTTCAATCAAACCAACTCTGATTTCCCGTAGTCTCCACATCTTCCTCTTCAAACGACGGTTTGTGCAAAACACTCCTCATACTCCCTAAGTCTTTGAGTTTAATTGAATTTAATTCTAATCACTAAAATTGAACTCAACAAACCTTGCTAATCTCATGCACTCCATGCACTTCATGATAAACTTGCATACTCTTTATTCCTTGACTTTCACCTTGTTGTTGTGAACTAAAACATGATAGGGAACCCATACTATCTAATAATTGACTTTTGAGATATGGTTAAAACGAATGGAACCTAGTTCTTCCTTGCAAAGTACTAGGGATTTTTTTTATAAAATTAAAAAAAGTCAATAGCATGGCTCCTCATTTGTTTATGAAATTCCTATCCAAGGCCATATGTTGTTCAAAATTGAAAACCCTCTACATATGCAACTTGTTATCTCATTGAGCTTTGTCAAATTGTTGTGACCCTTTGTGAGATACATTTCATATTCCCATGATCAAGATCACGTACACTCCACATATATTCTGCCAACTTCTACACTGGAAGTTGCGTGAGAACATTTCACCCATCCATACATATCATCCCACAAATAAAACTCCATGTTATTCATGACTACTCTCTCCAAGTTATTATTTCAAGAAAAAGGATATGGGCTATGCAAAAATAAATAAAAGACATGCTCAAGAAAGCATGATGAAAAAAAAAGAGTTGGATACATGAAGGTCCAAGTATTCAAAGAAAAAAAAGAGAGAAAGAGATAGCCTATGTCCAAAGAATGAAAATGGAGAGAGATGGTTCATGAAAGGAGTTTAAACACCATCCATATAAAATTAAAATATTCACACTTGCACATCTTGATCAAGGTTTATGACTTGTTTCTCCTTCGGATCCAGTTTTTGACTTAGCAACATATGAGGAACAAGTATGCCATCAACTTTCTCCCTACCCTGAGCTCCACATAAAAGCCTTTCTAGAGGTAGGAGAAAAAGAAGGAAACACTTTGCCTTGGTGAGGAATCCAAGTAGCAACAGGAGGGACTGGAGAGAACAAACTGAGGAGCTAAGCTACGTTTGCTTTTGAAAATTCATAAAAGGGATTTTTGGCGGGAACGTCGTTCTTATCCTCTAGAAGGCGGTTGTCAATGATCCCATATTTGTTGAGGGCGGGAACCGACCTTTGGAGCTATAAAAGGGGCCTCCACACACCCTCTCAAGCATTCACAATTCCCATTTCATTCTCATACACTTCAAGGAGGAGAAGTAGTAGTAGTGTTCCACTTGTATCTTTAGAGTAGGGAGTGTGCGAGGAGGAGGATCGGAGAAGAGCCGGACTTGTCGGCCTCTCTTCGTCTTGTACCTCGACGGGTACGAATCACTTGAGTAAGTATCCGGAGTTCATCTTCTGTTAAGTTCTTGGTTAATTATTCTTAAGTTATTTATTCGTTTATGGGTTCATCGTATGTTCTTGTAACGTATGCTCTGGTAGAGGGCCCCTGATAAAGACGGGTAACCTTGTACGCCGCGAGAGTAGTAATCGAAGGATTAGACGTGGTGTCTAGGCCCTAGATTGCCTTTGTTTGCCTCGTACTCCACAGTATTGCGGGGTAGACCATAGGTGGTGACAGCCCTGTTGGTCCACTACGAAGCTGCTTCGTGGTTAGTGCACTCCCCCCTGTCCGGCTACGGCGTAGAGCAACAAGCCAGAGGTCCCTAACAGTACCTAGGTCAGACTGGTGCCTAAAGTAAATGAGTGAAATCCTAAGTCTACCTTAACTTGATCCTTATCTTTAGATAAACCACACTACCCGAAGCTCTCCTACTTCTTGTTCTCCCGGGTTAAACTAGCCAGAAGATCGTTACACCTCCGTTCCCGGTGAAAATATGATACCCTGAATACTCTCCAGGTGAAGTGCTACAACGGTATCTTCCGTGCACTCGCGGATTATTCTGTGAACGTTAAGAAATACCAACAAGCATTTCTGGCAACGTGCCCAAGGTAGAAGAAGCACATGAGCCTTTGGATGCTGATCTAACGGCTGAAAAAAATTCATATGATAGGAACTAGTAGCCACAGAATCACTAGACTGATCAATAGACATGCCCTTATCCACTGGCGAGTCTATGATGTAAAATTAGAGGGGCTCATTTTCCTTTCTTCTTCCTCCCTTCTTCCTTTTTCTTCTTCTTCCTCTCCTTCATTCATAGTTAAAAATTGTTGAGGGACTTTGGGGGGCTCCATGGAATCCATGGGAGTAGAGGGTTAGAGATTGGGAAATAAAGAATTTGTCCCATTCCCATATATTTGTATGTTTAGGGCCTGGATTTGGGAAATGATTGAAGTATGTATGAGTTCATTTGGTATAAGTGCAATTTCATAATTGTAGACATTATAATCCAAACACCCATAATCCACTTTTCTGCATAGGATTTTCTGTAGCCCCTTCTTTTTTTCGAACCCAAATTTCAAATCTATCTATAAAATGTTAAAACAATTGAAAATCTTTCTTACCAAGATTAGACCCACCGTAACCCTCATGGAGTCCCCACTTGTCAGGCCAAAAGATTTGACGAAAGGGAGGGAGAGATTGGTTTCGTCAATGTTTTCCACCAAAATCCTATTACTTTTTATACCAGCAATTTCATATACCCACCTTTTGACCCACATATTATTTTTAGCATGCACATACTTTTCTTTGCACATACATTGACCCATAATTTACTTCATTTTTTCTTTTGGAAGGATAATAATTGACATCATTGTGTATGGAAGGAAAAGAAAGACGTATATTAACTTATTATTTTTTTAGTATACACATACTTTCTTTGCACATACGTTAAGCCATAATTTATGTTATTTTTTCTTTTGGAAGGATAATATTTGACATCATTGTTTATGGAAGGAAAAGAAAGACGTGTATTATTTTTAGAAGAAAAATAAATGGCATCATTGCTTGATGGTTTTGGAAGAATATTAATTGACATCATTATTTTATGAAAAGAAAAGAAAGATGTGTATTATTTTCTAAAAGAAAATAAATAACATCATTGCTTAATGGAAGAAAAATTAAATACATGCCACGTACATCCTCGCTAGTGTTAGGAAAGTTTTATACTCCCTCCGTTCTACAATATAAGCATTCCTAGCTATGTTTTTTAATGTCCAGATTCATAACATCTCTAATGTATCTGGACAAGTATCCGTCCAGATACATAGAAGATGCTTTAAATCTGGTGAATAGCTAGGAATGCTTATATTCTGGAACAGTAGAAACCATCATATATCCCAATCCCACTTTCCTGTTTCCAATTCCAACCACCACCAGCATTTCCACGCGGGAGGCGGCGTGAAAAGACAGCGAGCGCCCCGCCATGTCACGCCGCCTTCTGGCTGTGGGCCCACTCCTCCACGCCACGTGTATATTAGCTGTCCGGAGGGGTCCGTTCGCCGACCCCGAAACTCCACGTCACACTCGAGCTCCGGAACGGTCGCTAACCCGCCACCTGCCTCTTTTAACCCCGTCCCTAATCCCCCACTAATCCGCCACCTTTTTAGTTTTTACCAATTCTTTATCCTTACGAGGAAAAACAAGCAGCAAAGAGGGAGCAAAAGGAGCAGCCAGGGCCAACTACTCCTGCCGCTCCTGCGCTGCTGCTCACCACCACCACCACCACCATCCTCCGCTTCCCCCCGCCCCCCGCGCCGTCCGCGTTTCGGTGCCATCGCCATTCGCGGATTTCTTTGGAGGAAAAGGCAAGCAAGCGAAGCGGCGGGCGCCGAAATACTCCACAGATACCACTCACCTACCGCTCCAATCCGCCCATCCACCGGGCGCGGAAAGCTTATCACCCTCCCTCCCTCTCCCTCCCCGCGTTTCCCTTCCTCCCCTCCTCCCTCGCCGCACAGCGCCAGGAGGCCGCCGCCGGGAGGTGTGTCTCTGTCTCCCTCTCCGCTGGATCCTCCGGCCTCTCGCCGTCTTCTGGAGGGGAGATCCGGCCGCTCGGGCGTCGGCTGGGTTCTTTTTCTGCTGGTAAGCTGGCCTTCCTTGGCTCTGTGGAGCGGTTCTTGTTCTCAGGCAGATCCAAATCTCTCGTCCATCCCTCCCTCTGCCCCCATTCAGTTTGCTGTGGATTTTGGTGCTTTGCGGGCTCCATCTGTGGTTCGGTTAGGTTCTTCTGCTTCTTCCTCGGCGTTCGAGATCGGCAGGAGGTGATGCCTTTCGGCTTCTTGGCACCAAATTGAGTTGCAAGTGCATCTTGTAGTATTCGAAAAGAAAAGAAAAGTATCTCTTTTTTTTCTTTGGTTGATGGCTTCCCCACTGCTGCCACAGCCGCAAACACGATGGGGAACTAAATGTGCTAGCTGTTGATCTTTGCGTGTGCCGGTACACGACCCGTACTGTGATCGCCATCGCGGGAATTTATTATCCCCTGTACACCATTGGATTGGATTGGAGCACAGCTGCAGTAAACACCTTGTCTTGGCTTCCCTTCCAGCCCACGATAATGTACTCCCCTTGTACTGCCCGTCTTAACTGCTCCCATTTAGTCCAGGAAGTGGGAGCTGTCAGCTGTCCTTCCTATATTCATGTTCCGTGGATTGCGGATGCCTGCATTTGCATTTCGATCCTAGGAGGGCCGACCGTAAGCTCGTTAGAGTTTCCTGCGTTCTGTGATGTGATTTGTTTAGCTGGATGGGCAGCTGACTTGTTTGTCTGAATTTGCTTTGCGTGTAGGAGCAGGAAGCTGGCATCCTGCCATGTCGTCGCCTAGGGCCTCCCCTACTCTGAAGGATCATCTCTCTGCGCCCACAGGCCCCTTGCATCTCAAAGTATGGGAGGTCGTATGCATTGCCCTAGGAGTTTTCATGGTGGTCGTCTTCTTTGTTGCTGTGTGGCTTACAATCCGGAGTAAGAAAAGGGTAAGACGGGCCTCCGCGAATATCCCGATCACCCAAATTCCAGCGATTTCCAAGGAAATCAAGGAGGTGAGGGTGGAGCAAGTGCCAGCAAGCGACTTCGCAGCCCATGATGGGGTCCTCATGACGATCCAAGACAAGTCTAGCGACCGGGATTCAGACAAGGTCATGGCCCATCTGGGTGTTAGCAAATCGAGGCGTGGTGATGAGAGCCACTCAGGGTCGTTCCGCTACATGGACAAGGATGCAGGATTCCAATCAGCCGAGGAAGGGGGCTCAGGGACGTTCCGTCAGGCTTCAGCTCATGCAATAACTGCCCCTTCACCTCTGGTTGGTCTGCCAGAGTTCTCATACCTTGGTTGGGGTCATTGGTTCACACTGAGGGATCTGGAACTTGCTACCAATCGCTTTTCAAAGGACAACATTATCGGCGAGGGTGGATATGGTGTAGTTTATCGTGGCCAGCTAATCAATGGTTCTCCTGTCGCTGTCAAAAAGCTTCTCAATAACCTGTAAGCCTGCTTATCTGATCTTAGTTGTCATTTCGATTGCTCTGTTTATTCTGCCTACATCTTGTCTTACTTAGCTATCGTCCTGCTTCAGTAGTTCATTCAGTTTGTCCAAATGATGTTTTGTGAATTTATAGAGGTCAAGCTGAGAAGGAATTCAGAGTAGAAGTTGAGGCTATTGGTCATGTTCGCCACAAGAATTTGGTCCGGCTTCTGGGTTATTGTGTGGAGGGTACTCAAAGGTAATATCTTGTAATTTAGTTTTGTGTTTGTCTTACAACTACCATTGACATTGTTCATATATCCCCGTTATGTGTCTTCCCAGGAACAAATCTCCATGCCTTTTTTTTCTCTCTTTACAATTTTGAATCTGTTTCAATAATTGTGTGGTGTTTTATGGCATCATTCCTAAGCCTCAAATGGAATTTTCAGGATGCTTGTCTATGAGTATGTGAACAATGGTAACCTAGAGCAATGGCTTCATGGAGCTATGAGTCAGCGTGGCTCCCTTACATGGGAGGCCCGAATAAAGATTCTTCTTGGAACAGCTAAAGCGTTAGTGCAAATTTCTCTGTAACTTATTGCTACTTTTATATCATTTGCATTGTATTTTCAGTGGAAACTCTGCTACTTTTATATAGTTTGCATTATATTTCAGTGGCAACTCAGGGTAATCTCTTTGCAAAGGTTCCAAGTCACAGTATCTTTCTACCCAGAGTTAATTTTGTCATAGTAATTACAATATATCATAACATCCCTCAATATTATTAAGTGACTATTAAGTGTATACTGAGATGAAGTTGCAAATTTCCAAGTACTATCACCATTTCCTCATTTGTTGTCAACCTTGCTTAATGTGTTTTCCTCTCGTCAGTTAAGAAAGCAAAACATTTTCTCCATTCAGTGTTTTCATGTGTGAATGTTTGATGACAATAAGATTGTTCGTATCTGTCGCAGGCTTGCGTACTTGCACGAGGCGATTGAACCTAAAGTTGTGCACCGCGATATCAAATCCAGCAATATTTTGATTGATGATGAGTTTGAGTCCAAAGTATCAGATTTTGGTTTAGCCAAGCTTCTCGGTGCTGGAAAGAGTCATGTCACCACTAGGGTTATGGGAACCTTTGGGTATGTTGCATAACTCTTGAACATGACTTCAATGAGGGTATGTTAGTACTAGGTCATGATGGTCTGCATTGAATGATTACAGGTACGTGGCGCCAGAGTATGCAAATACTGGACTCCTGAACGAGAAGAGTGACATTTACAGCTTCGGAGTTGTTCTCCTAGAAGCGATTACAGGAAGGGATCCTGTTGACTATGGTCGCCCAGCAAATGAGGTGTGATAAGTTGGTCAATAAAAGAAACAAAACTGAACTAGGATTGAAGCGTTAGGCTGCTTAAATCAGTTTTGTTTCTTTTATCACTGGAAAGCTTAGTGTAGGCTAAGAAATTGTTCTGTACATGCAGTTATTCCTACACAATTCAATTTGTGACTTTGTATGGATCTTATGATTCATGGCAGAACATAATTTTTATATTATTGGCGCCTGAAGCTGTGATGTTAACTAGACTCAATATTTATTGTTCGTTCATCTGAACCTTTGGTCATCTTCCTGTACGTTTTTATTTAGTAAAGCACGTAACATTCAAAGACATGCATAATGCATGACATAGAAGACAAACTAGAGCTTATTGCTGAAATGGATGTTGCTTTAAGATTTTTTTTCTAACACTAGGTGGTTGGTCGTGTAGATATCATGCATTGTGCCATTCATAACTGCTAGCTTTGCCACTGATTTTACTTAATTGGCATCTTAACTTTGTACAGAGGTAGTGGTTGGCTGTCCTAGAATTGGAAACTACTACCAATGTTATAGATTGATGTGTTAGTGTACCAGATCATGGTAGCTAGGTATAATGTGTCAAGTCTCAAGAGCCAACTAATACCAACTATTTTCTTGATAAAAGCAGCTTAAATGAGTATGTTTCCATATACTAGTACCAGTAACCATTCTTAATGAAGATTTTACTTTAATGTTTAGAGGTCATAAATTAAATACCACATCCAGGCTAGAGTGTTCTTCATAACATCAGTAAAAACTTACAATCAAGTAATGGACGAAGGCCATATTCCCCTCCATGGTTCAGTTTGTTTCATGAAAACATGAAATCGTATCTGTTATTTTTCTAACTGAAGATGATACTTTTGCCATTTGCAGGTGAATCTGGTTGACTGGCTGAAAATGATGGTTGCTAGCAGGCGGTCAGAGGAGGTAGTTGATCCCACCATAGAGACACGGCCTTCGACGAGAGCTCTCAAACGTGCACTGTTGACTGCTCTGAGGTGTGTGGATCCAGATTCAGAGAAGAGACCGAAGATGGGTCAAGTTGTCCGGATGTTGGAATCAGATGATCCAATTCGTCGAGGGGTATGTACTATCAGAAAAGGGAAAAAGGTTCCTTTTGAGTTCATAGTTCATATAATGCTGGCTTTGATTTTATACTCAACTCAATCTTCATATACAATATTAGTTGACCCTTGATTGTTATCATACTGAAAATATAAATTCTCGCAAGCAGGACAGAAGATCTAAGCACCACCGTGGAGGGAGCACAGAAATGGATTCGCAAAGGGACAACAACTCCGACACGGAGAAGAGTGATAATCCAGATTCCAAACCAAGCAGGAGCACAGCATCATCGTCAAAATGAGCGTGCTGGCATTTCTCGGATTACATTCTTTGGTACATTGCATGGATCAGACTCCTTCCATTTTACATTGCTGACGAATTGGTAACTGAAGGCTCTCAAGCTTGAATACACAAGAGCTCAAGAAAGAAGATCTACCTTTCTTTTTTTCCTTTTTTTTCTTGGTTGTAACGGTTTATCATTTATTTGTAGAGAAGGTTTTTTTTTCTTATCGATTTATATGTACTTACCAGTGATCTTGACAATTGCTGCTGTAAGTTTTAACAGTGTGTACAGGCTTAGTATCATGAATGAATACTGGAGGAATCCCCGTAATATTTGTAATGATAATGTTTCAATTTAAAGCCCCCCTCTCATGTGAGTTAACAATCTATTGCCATTTTTACCCCAAACAGCACAAAAAGATAAAAAAAGAAATACCACACAAGTCCCAATAGGGCAGTACAGTACAATAGTCAGTACTAAATGCCTTTGGTGGTAAGGCAATCTGATCAAGATGAATTGGATGTGGGGACGGGATCTGATGGGGAACTATCATTTTTGCTTAGCTAGATGGTGGAGCTCCGGATACGGAGCATTTGTTGGATGAGCTGCTGTCAGCTGAGCATGCTTGGGGAGGACATGGCACCACCACCTGAATCACCTCTTGACACCGGTGCTTTCAAGTACTTGTCAACTCAGATGAGATGTCCCTAGAGCAAATGAAATATGCAGGGTCTGGACAGAGATCCGGTGCAGTAACTGCACGTGCAGTTGTGCCGCTGACACGTGGGCCCCACGGCGCATGGGTCTATATATCAAGCACTGCTTTGTCAGCCCGGCTGTTTTGTCTGAGAGAACATTTTTTATCTTGCTTTGCAACTTGCAAATCGATATGCTAGCTAATTGAAATGGAATTCAGCTGGGTTCTCTCTTGATGCTACTAATAGGGCCATTGATTCTTGAACTGGTCCTGTTCTGTTTGCTACATTTACTGGCCGCCGGCCGGCCTCATGCATAGTAACACTTTGCAGTTGCAGTAACAGAGCAAGGAGAAACTTCCCAGCTGAGGCCAGAGTGCCGGATTTTTGTTTTGCATTCCAAAGGAGACCAAACAGTATATGTATCATCCATCCATCGCTCACCGTTTTCTACAACATGTTGATGCCAAGGCACACACAAGCCGGGGACCGATCGCTGGTAACAATTCACGGCACAAGCCGGAGAGACTCCGAGTCAGGACACACAGCAACGCCAACGCGCCCCGCTCCACAAGATGGTCTTCTTCTTGAACCCCGCATCCGTGGCGACCGCTGCCGGCGACGAATTCACAGTCCAGAACGCTCTGCAACGGTGGAGGCGGAGGCCGAGGAGACGGAGGGGCGGTTGCCTGACCGGCTGTGCAGCAAGGGGCTCAGGGCCTTGACGACGATGCTCATGTTGGGGCGGAAGTCGCCCTCGTACTGCACGCACAGGGCGGCCACAGCGGCCATCTGGTGAAAAAAAAAGACATGATAAGAATTATAGCATATAAGTTTTGTTGTGTAGCAAAGCGAAATACTGCAAAATAGGACGATGAAGAAGAAAAAACAGAGTTCTCCGACGATAGTACTGTTTTTGCAGCGTGCTATGCTTGAATTTTTCAGTTTCAGGGTTGCACAGTAATAACATTGATTTCCTAGGAAGAATATCTCGGTAAGTTTTTTTTCTTTTTTCTTTTTTTACCTTGGCAACAGCCTTTGGAGGGTATTCTCCATCAAGCCTTGGATCAACGCATTGCCTCACCTTGTCTTCACTAAGCCTTGGTGTAGCCTTCATGTACCAAACAATTTGTTACTTCGTTAGCTTCAAATCTTTCCATCATTGCAACGAAAAAACATAGGGAATTTATACTACGAATTTAAAGGCACATACCCATGTCACAAGGCTCTGCTGGCCGCGTGGCAGCGTATGATCGACTGGCTTGCGACCAGTTAAAAGCTCTAGAAGCACAACCCCAAAACTGTAGACGTCACTCTTCGTGCTAAGCTGTCCAGTCATGGCGTACTCCGGTGCATGGTAACCAAATGTGCCAAGAACACGAGTGGAGTGAAGGCGCGCGGCCATGTCAGGGGACTGGTTGGAGACATCAAAGTCTCCGATCTTGGCGACATCATTGTCGAAGAGCAGTATGTTGCTGGACTTGATGTCGCGGTGGACCACACGTGGCTCCGCCTTCTCATGGAGGAACTCCAGCCCTCGAGCGGCACTTACAGCAATCCTCACCCGCTGCATCCATGACAGGGGTGGCCCTGGCTGGGCTCCCTTGACACCCTTTTTCCCTGTGATTATGGATCACCCACATAGCAGCCAAATTAAGCAAGTTTGCTTGGCTCCCGCATCAGGGACAGGCTAATCATTAATAAATGTGTAATGTGATGTTACATGAGTAGAGTTTGCATAAGCAATCACAATGATTTATAAAGCTTATGACAATAAATAGAAGGTTTATTTTCCATACCATGGAGAATATCATGCAATGAGCCCCTTGTCGCATACTCATAAGCAAGAACTCGGATGTTTCCTTCAGCGCAGAATCCGACAAGTTGAAGAACATTCTCATGCTTCAGTCTTGAGACGGCTGAAACCTGCAAAAGAAATGGGATTGAAAACTGGGGTTTCTGAATGAGAAAATATATTATCTGAGGATAAAGGAAAGGAACCAGAACCTGCACAAGGAATTCTTGATCAGGCTGTTTGCTGGAGTCAAGCTTTTTCACCGCAGATTTTGTGCCATCTTTAAGCACACCAAAGTAGACTCTGGCATACGAGCCCTCTCCGATAAGAGCATCATTGCTAAAGTTCTTTGTGATTTCCTTCATCTCTTCCAGGGGAATGGCCGGCACTGCAATTGGCTGAGCTCTTCCTGTGGGGGTGACATGGGCTGGGGCTGGGGGCCGGCTAGGTCCATTGTTACTGACTGCATTAGGAAAATTTTGAACTATAGATTACAGTATGTTAAGTGCTTAAGAAATCTGCTGTCTTTCAGTGTTACTTTACCAAATATAAGTGCATTCATGCATCATTTAGGTTTGCCTTAAATCAAATGATACCCTGTAAAATAAATCAAAACGACATCTTGTGTGTTCAGGAGCACATGATTTGTGCACCGTAGGATACTAGTAAACCCTATGTACCAGTCAATATAGTTGGCAATTACATTGCAGAATTATTCAGTACAACAGACTGGTTCTATCAGAAATCATCATTTGACATAGATTTTCTTAAACACCACTTGGCACACTGTCATTACCAAGCGACTGGGCTGACCGGGCCTTACAGGCTAGTTCCATTAGGGCTAGGGTTAGAGATAAAATTAGATATCTTTCTTAGGGGTCAATAAAACCTCTATATATAAAGAGAGTAGATATATAATATAATCAAAAGCAAGCAAGAAGAGAAATCAATCTAATATCCTGGTTTCCCTCTGCTATTCCTATCATTGTGATTCGCCTGCCCATGATGCCCACAAGAAGAATTTTCTTACTCAACTACATCCACAATTCAGTCAAGAGAGATAAAATGCAGGTGTTATGCAAAAATTGACTTGCTACTAGGTTAGAATTCTGTAATAACATCTAGCTCGGTAAAATATGGGTAATGTTTTTCACGAGAACCGTACTATGTTGACTTTGTAGAGGAACCTTGCCGACATAATTGTTCAACCTATTAGACAGCTAAAGTAATATGAAAGGAAGACCAGGCCTTAGTACAAAATTTATTAGGTGCACGACCAAGCAACATGCCTGATATTTATTATCATCCCCCCTTTCTTTATAATAAAGAGAGAAAGCTAAGCAAGCTAATGAGGAGCGGATAATCACATCTGATACACCAAAGAATTTTCTGCAATTATACTATTAATTATACGAGGAACAAGTAATCGTTGGGGGACATAGACAATTGCTATGCTGTTCACTCAGAGTGAAATAGCACAACACTTTGTGAATTCACTATCTTGGTTCTACGACAACCGATCATTTTGTCCACAGACTTTGAAAATAAAAACCATTGCAACCACGGTGAAAGAAAGTGAAAGTAAAAAAGAAAAGAGAGAAAGAAGTGGCAACCTTGAGCAGGGAGAGGGATATAGTCATCGTCTTTCTTCCTCCTGCCAGCATCATCGTCAGCCACGGAGCAGCATGAAAAGCATCCCATGGATCCCTAGCCTTGAATTGTACAATGCAAACAGATATTCAGATCACTCCCGTAACGAATCAAAATGCATAAAACATTTGGATTTCACGTATTTATTCAAAACTATCTGCACCTTGATTATCTTTAACAAAAAAAAGGAAACTGTCCATCAGTTTCAGAACGTCAGCAGGCAAAGATTCGACATTTGGCGCAGGAAGAAACGAGAAGAGAAGAGAGATAGAAAAGATCTTAGAGAAAACAAAAGGAAGATCGGCCCCAACTATGACGTACGTGAATACACAGAGGGAATCTGCTATCTGATGAATTGGCTCATGATTTTTTATCAGCATCACCAGAATTGGCTCATGATTTTTTATCGGCATCACCAGGAAAACGATGAGGTGAAAAGCGAGCCCTATCACCGTTTGAAGAACCCGACGGGCGACGGTTATCACCCACTTTTCCGGCGAGATCGAGGATCGGACACCCAGGCGACGGCGACAGAAACGGAGAAACACACGACCACGAACAAAGAGCGAAGACAACCCAAAATCTTGGTATGAGGGGATAAAATCCGGCGGAGTTCACGAGTTGGCATGCGCGATTAAAACAATATTACGAGAGAGAGGGGGAGAGATAGAGAATTATTCACCTTTCTTTTTCTCTTCCTTCTAACCCTGTTCTTCGGCGAGGCCGGAACCGGATCGGATCAAGAACAATGCGACCGTGCGAGGGGAATGGATGGATGGAGAATCGGAGAGAGAAGGGGAGGAGAAGGAGGAGGAGGAAGGGACACGAGACGGAGGCCTCCCTCGCCGCCCTTCCCCTTCTCTCCCCTGGTGGTTTCTGTCTGGGGCCTGCCCTGGCCTGGCCTCCGGATGGTTTTACTTGTTGGCTCCGCTTCGGCCGTTTCCGCTTTCATTTGGCCTGGCCCCCTCCACCACCACCGCTCGCCAATTGGAATGTAAACACCTGCCCTCTCCTTGCTTGCTATTCTTGCCATCCCTTCACATTTGTACATGCAAAGGTTTACTGCGGCTGATCTGGCGCCTGGCTGGCTGGCGTCCATGTGTACTACCATAACTCAAAAAAAAAAGTCTATACTCTACGGCGCATATCCTATGCTGGGCATAATAAAGGCCTCTTTGGATAAGCATGCCAAAAGTGGACATACTAATATTTGTTACCAAAACCTTCGTGGCAAATTTATAATCTTTATTACCAAAACCTTCATGGCAAATTTATAAAAGTGTACCTTCAACCAAATGAGTGCAAAAATTTGTAGGCTTGCCCACATTTTGGTATGGCATATTTTAGAAGCGAACTAATCAGACCTAAAATGACAAACCACGCCCTATTTTTCCTTTTGGCTTTGTGTAATTCACCCTTCATAAGAATATTTTTCTATCCACTCTAAACATGTGTAGGTAGGGATGGTAAAAGGTCTACAAATTTAGCTTAGAAATTTTGAGGATTAAGCCTAAAAACAACTGGACCTCTATATATTTTTTAGTTAAGAATTATTAAGAGCTGAGTTGGATTGAACAGGTAACATAAGAGCCATAATCCATTACCACCTCTACATAGTGGAGGTAAAAAGACCCTTCCCGAGGAGTTTTTTGTCGTGAGTTTAATTTAGAGGGAGGTTCGATTGGTAGCAGCGATGATCATGAAGACGAGATGGCTAGGATCATTAGACGCAAATCGTGAAGGAATGTTAGGGGGATGGTGCTTTGTAATAGAGAGAATTATATCCTTGGCCCTAAAAAAGTTGTGCTTAGTTTTTTGGGGGTTTTTTTTCTTTTGAACTTGACTATTTGGCCCTAAAGTGAGTTTCGTTTAGTTTCTTGATCCTTCTGTCACCTACAGTTAGATCTACAATCTAATTATATTCAAACGCATTAGTTAAGGTTTTTAACCAAGAAAACAATAATATAAGGAATTTTTCATGAATTTTTGGTATTTTTCTAACAAGTAAAATAATTTCTAGGTATTTATAAATTTATTTTCAGTTTTTAAATCATAGAAAATCACATAAACATGGTAAAACAGTAAAAAAAATTCGAAACATTTAGTAAAAAATTATTGGAGTCATATCTAAGCATGCTGGACCCAAAAAAATTACCAACATGCAATTTGAGCTATTGAAAAGACGATAATATTATTATTAGATCTTAGCCCTTCTGTCACCTACGATTATCTATTAATAGTAATCTCTAGTTTCCAATACCTCAAATGGCAATTTGGTGATTTTTTTGGATCCAGCATGCTTAGATATGACTCCATTGAATTTTTCACTATTTTACCATGTTCCTGCGATTTTCTCTGGTTCAAAAACTGAAAATAGATCTATAAATGCCTAGAAATTATTTTACCAGTGGGAAAATACAAAAATTCATTAAAATTTTCTTTATGTTGTCATTTTCTTGACTAAAAACCTAAACTGATGCGTTTGAATACAATTAAACTGTAGACCTAACTGCAGGTGACGGAATGGCCAAAATGAAACTCGTTTGGGGTCAAATAGTCAAGCTCAAGAGAAAAAAAAGGGCCAAGAAACTGAGCACAACTTTTTTTAGGCTAATAAAATAATTCTCTCTTTGTAATAACTCCATAATATCCTGTTAGGGCTCGAACCAAATTTAGCTCCACCTCCCGTAGTAACTCCACATTTTCCCATGCCTTGTTCCACCTTCACTTGTCTTCAATGTAATAATTCATTGTACCATGTTTTTTTACTTTTAAGGCGTGTCTCCAACATACTCCTGTGCCAAAATAAGTAATTTGTTTAGCACTCAAAATTGATCCTACAAAGTGTGTTCTTTTAGCTTGTAGGGAGATCTATCTAATTAAAACAATATCAAATAATAAGAAAAAATAGTATAGAGAAGCGTATGAAACCAATCAAATACTTAGTATATTTTTTTAGTTCCAATGCATATAAACTTATTAAGAATCTAGAGAACCAAATCAATAACAAGGTTTCCAATCACAACTCCTATAAATAATTATTGGCAATGAGGCCATTTCTCACAATTAGTAATGTGTGTGAAACTTTATAAAAGAACGGTCCTTTTGGGATGGAGTGATTATTGTTGAAATATGACCATCTTGATCTTAACTGTTACATAAAACAGGTTAATTTTGCATATTTTGGAGGGGTAAGATTACATATATACTTGTTTTTCTTGATACTTCTAAAGTTGTTTTAAGCATAATTAGCTAACATCCATGCTAATGAAGTTTCCTAAATTTCTTAATTTTTCACTTGTCATCTGGTGTTCTATTCGATATGTTTCCACAGAATTGGGTGAGGCTTGTTACGTACAGTACATTTATAAGTTGTGCATTTTTCATACTTAACTCTACACGAGCCTCTAATAAATTTGACTAATGTGCATTCAGTTATCCATCCTCTTTTAATTTTCTTTATGAATGTAGACGCTGCATAGGTGCATGCATACTCATCCCTATAAATATATGTATGCAATTCTACTCATATGAGCACCTTTGAGAGACTAAAGCCATCAGATCCTCAGGATTGACGAAGTCTGACAAGCGTCCCGCTATCGATGTGCACGTCGCCTACCACTGAAACAATACCGCATGTTAAATCCTAAAATAAATCCAGAAAAATATGAGCATCCGCATCATGTAAAAAACTCGAACCAGGATGGACATGTTCCATCACAAAGAATGTTACCATCTGAGCTACGCTCAGTTCATCCATCCTCTTTTCATTGGAAACCTAGAATATATTTGGAAGAAGGGTTTATTTATATAAAATTCATAGAAGGCACGGCCACTAAATCTCCCTGCTAAAAGTTCATTTACGAAAAATATCACAGTAATGATTTTATTCCAAGGGACGACTAAATGTCTTGATGCCTTGCTTGTTACGGTTACATAATTATTGATTAATCTACTCGGTATTGAAAATAAACTATACCATGGATGTCCTGCTCCTAATCTTATCTTGAAACAAATGCAACCATTGCTCTCTTCGTACCGTGCAGCACCAGATCGATAGAAGATTCACTACTACAGAAACAAGTTTTTGTCCCGGTTCCAAATCCCCCTTTCATCCTGGTTTTGGAACCGGGACAATGCAGCCGGGACAAAAGGCCCGGACCCTTTAGCCCCGGGTGAAATAACCGGGACTAAAGGCCATGTGTAACGTAAAAAAATATTATGTGCAATCCAGAACTCGAACTCGAGATGTCTTGCCTCACGTGTAATTTTTTCACCACCCCACCTGCACACCACATGTGATTTTAGAATGAATGCATTCATGTTAAACTAACACGTGAAGGACTCTTTTGTCTGGGTTGGAGCCACCAACCGGGACAAAAGACCCCTTTTGTCCGGGTTGGAGCCACCAACCGGGACAAAAGGGGGTCCTTTTGTCCTGGTTGGTGTTACCACCCAGGACTAAATGTCCAGAGCCTTTTGTCCCGGTTGGAGCCACCAACCGGGACAAAAGGGGGTCCTTTTGTCCCGGTTAGGGCCTCCAACCGAGACAAAAGGCCCCTGTCCTCCCGTTGGCCTGGCTAGCCGTTGGACCCGGGACAAAAACCACCTATTATCCCGGGCCCAAAAACAACCGGGACAAATAACCTGGAACAAAGGGCTATTCTGTAGCAGTGATTTCATATTCTTAGAAGGACGAGAAATGTATCCTCAACGCAGCAGCCGGATGTCCTAGATATTGATTTATGTGCCCCAGCAAAGTTGATGCAGATTTGTTCGTACCTTTTAGGTAGGTTTGTTAATTTCTTGACGTCCTGGATGATAACAATGGTAAAGAAACGAGGACAGGAGAAACGGTCCACGTTGACTCGTGAAGCAATAGAAAACTGGCAAGTTACTTCGATTATTCTAATTTATTTCAGGATGTTTTAGAAAAAATATAAATAATCAAACCGCATACTACTTTAGGACAACCAACATCTCCAGTTCCGTGTTTATTTTAATAATTCTAAATTATATTTAGTAAATCTTCTTGTAATTTGAACAATTTTTTTGCGTGAAAATAGTTTACGACCACCATATTTTAAAGTTGAAGTTCAACGATGGAGTTGCTAGATCGATCCGTTTAGAAATGATATATTTTCCCAATCAAGAGGAAAGGAAAGAAACAATTGTGTATGATTTATTGAATCCTACCATGTACATGTGCCATGTTCAACTAGTGTTGGCAAATTATTACTGGTGCATTTTATTACTAGTGTTCACGTATCCTAAAAAAAATGTTCAACTAGTGCACACCATTTTTTTTAGCACACTTGCAATAAGAAGGAAATGCACAACTCCCATGCCGTTTCTGTTGCCAAGTGGCAGCCACGTACGACCAAGACCAATCAGCAACAGATTAATTGAAGGGCTTGTGACAGATGTATATGCAGGTTTGGTGTCTAGTACTGCATCCGCCAGGCTTTGGTTGCTTCGCTTTTCATTCCGCGGAGACGTAGTTGCAGTACTGGATGGCAACAGCCAACACAGGTGGCCTTGCTTGCAAGATAAAATTGGTGGATGATGGAGAGACATGACGAAGAATATTTGTCGTAGGCTCTAAAGTCTAAACTACCCTCGTCTTCGTAGTACACCCAGGGCTGCTACTCTGCATGAACAGTACGATCTCACCTAACAAAATTGCAAAGTTCATAAACTTAGCGTAGGTTACAAAAAAAATCTGGGTTGTGTGAATTTTATGGTTCTTAGATGTGATGGCGATCGATACCAAAGTAATGCTACGAACTATAGATCGATGCGTGATATTAACTTGAGTCATTAGATGTAGTTGTTGCCATTGATGTGATAGAATATCAGTGTTGGCTCATGAACCATCTATGATGGTCATGTGCAAATTAACCAGCATTGATAATCTGGCAAAAGTGAAAATGAAAACCGAATAATAATAATACTGAAAATCGAAAAAAAAAGAAAACACACATGCTATCCACACAGTGGCATTTTCTTGGGCAAATAAGCGTGTGGGTCTTTTGTGGGACTTTGGTGCTGCCAAGCGACAGTAGTCGGCAAGCACGATGTGCCATGTGAAAGGACACGGCAAGTCCAATTCATCTTCCAGGAGCAATTTTGACCACGTTTTGCCATAAATTGGGCCAACAATTAACTAAATTAAAACATCTACATAATTATACTTAATGTGTACCTTGTATTTTGGGGGCCTTTCGAATTTAGGGGTCCTATGCGGTCGCACATCCTGCACGGGCCCAAAAACGGGCCTGCCTTTGAGTAATTAAATTTCTACTGCTAATCACAAATACTTAATGCTCTGGAGAATAACACGTAGCTTATAAAGTGTAGTTTATTTTTGTACTTTTGTTATAGTATATTTATTATGCTCTTCTTTTCTAAGCCTACATTGGAACTTAAGCGTGCTAGGAATCTATCCTAAGGCCAATCTCAGTGTGAGGATTATGCGAGTATCATAAGCATTAAATTTGCTGATGTGGCTGAAGAGAGAAGGGGGAGTGTCATGGGATATGAGAGAAGTGTCATCACCATGACACTCCTCTGACTCGGCTACTTAGTTCACAGTCTAGGTAACCGTGCGATGACACTCCCCACTGAAACTGGCCTAAGTGAGACAAGAGGTGCCCTGTCACGTAGTGGGTATGTTATTGTCAGTTTGGTGTTACATTGAAACTTAAGCGTGCTATCAATAAGTGAGACAAGAGGCGCCCCGTCACGTAGTGGGTGTGTTATGTCAGTTTGGTCTTTACATTTTTGCCGGTTTTCGGTTTTCCCATAAACTGAGCCAATTCTTTTTTTACTTAGCGAATAGCAGGGAATCCTGCCCTTAACGAAGGTTGCTTTGAAGAAAAAAAATTCTTCTACTACTGTTGTTTGTTCATGCTTGAGTCACTGTCTGGACATCCACGGTCCTCAATAGGAAGGGCGGAATGCAGGATTGCCACTCCATTTAGTGGTCTGTGATGACAAATTCAATGTTTGAGCGTATCCTTCATTCTTTCCGTGTAAGAGTTTGGAACTTGTGTCCTAAACTCCTCCATTATCATTGGAAACTGAAGGTCCAGGCCATTTTTGGGCCTCCATAGCTCACAACAAGATATTGGTATTTCCATGTGTGACATCCAATGTGTGTATATGGTTCTATGTGCGCTAAAATTGTTCTTCGTCGCAATTTATCCTAGAGATTGATATTTGGTCTGTTTGGAGATTGAGTCTGGAGTGCACTACTCTAAGCAAATATAGATTACTAGGCAAAAGCCCGTGCGATGCAACTGACATACAATTTTTGAACAAACTAAGATAATTTAAAAAAAATAGTAAAAAGACAATGGATATATTGTCTAAGACATAAATTTTGGTAGCAAAATACATGTTAAAGATAATGAAAGAAAGTATCTAAAATGCCAAATGTCTTAAACTTCTCATACAATTTTCTAAAAATCACCTAAATAGAGAATGCTATAATAATTCGTAATTTTGCATTTGTAATGCTTTGGTTCTACTTCGGTTCCATGTTCTAAGGAACAAGTTATTTCGATTTTTGAGGTCGGTTAACCGAAAAACCGAGCTCATGCGCCAAATTTAGTCCAGCAAGCCAAGGCCCAAATTGGCCCAAATAGAAACCCTAGCAACTCCCTACCCCCGTCAGAGCCACAGCCGATTCCCACCCCCCACCCCACACACACATACACACGCGGACACCCAACGCCCCACGCCGCCCCCAACCTCCACCGGCTACCCACGCTCCAGTGCCCCAAGCCCCGTGCCGCCCCAACCCCATCAGGCCATTGGCTGCCCGGACCTTGCTGTTGCCCGACCGCCGGTCCCCACCTCCACCCCGCGTCCGGAGCCCGTGTTCGGCTCCCGCCAGGCCGCCGCCGCGAGCGCCCTCCAGGCTCCGCTGCCGGTGGCCACCGCCACCGCTCCCCGGCCGCGCTCTCCTCCCCTCCCTGGATCAGCTAATTAATTACAACGACATACCACTCTAGTTCATTTCTTTTCCCAAATTATTTACGTACATTGCCATTATATTTCATTTTTATCAACATTTGAGGTCCCTAATGACCCAACAATTATCTAACTTGCATCCCTAGGCATCCCCTAAGATCTGCTGTCTGTTTTGATGTTTTAATTTGGGCAAACTCTGTGCTGCTCAACATAAAATAATACTTGCAAAGTTTTAAGTTTTCATATATATTCTCCCTCTGACAGCACGGACTCCCCGACGTGGTTCTTGCCTTCTTGGTTGGATCTATTGTTGCTCTATACGATCTTTAAACAGTTTAGAAATTTAAATATATATTTTCATAGTTTAGGGACCTAATTGATACAACAAGTCAAGTTTAGAGACGGTGATGCATTTTACTCAAAATGAATACACGTCGCAAGCATTAGAATGTAACATAAGGTCATGTAGAGCCCCCCCTCCATTTATCATCCGCTCTTGCCAGTTGCCTCCAAGTTTACCATTACCTTCAAGCATCCACAACCATCTCTCTTCCACCCATTAATCACAATTTTATCCCTACCACTGCAACCCCCATTACCAGGTACACAAACAACTTCTGGAGGGCTTATTACTTTCAACGAGAAGAAGTTGGAAATTTTCAAATCGAACGCCCAATCAAGGTTTTCGTTATCGGAATTTAAAATTTATCGGAGGTTATAGAGAAATAGGATAATCAAGGTAAATCAGAAATATTGGACCAAATTCAAATAAAAATTCAATATTTCAAAAATTTTTGTAGATTTTGACTCAAAACTGTTTCTAAGCTATTATACGTCACTTATTCACAGGTAAAAACAAGAATAAAATACTATGAGTTCAGAATCATCACGCAGGTGAATTTGAGCCGTTTGCGTAGAAACAAAATAAATGGGAAATATCTAATTTTATTGGATCTTAAGATAAAAGAGAAATATCGGATATTTCGGCCTTTATACCTGCGCCCGATTGCACCGTTACTTCACGGACACCAGGATTTACCTTTTTTTTTTTCTCTCGGAGAGAACCACTGAAAGACACTGGGGGGAGAGAAGAAAAAAATCTAGTCGTTATCTCCTTCCTCCGTTCCTCGTCTTCTCATTTCATCCCGCGCCACCGGTTCCCGCCATGCCGCCACCGCCGCCGCAGCGGCCGGCTCCCTCCCGCGCCGGCCGCGCGAACCTCTTCTCCGCCCCGCCGTCTCCCCTCTCCAATCGCCGCTACCCGCAGCACCGGTCCCTCCCCCTCCCGCCACTCCCCCCTCGTCGCCGCCACCCCAGGAACCCCGCCGAGCAGCGTTCCCAAGAACAACAGGAACCAGCAGACGGCGGTCCGAGAGAGACCACCAGCAACGACAGCCCCGCCTTCCGCACGGCCCACCTCCTCACCGCGTACCGCAAGCCCGTGCCCCCGGTCGCGGCCGCCGGCGATGGCGAGGCCCTCCTCGCCGCCGACCCGGCCGACGCCGCCTCGGGCCGCGCCGTCGTCGTGGGGCCCTCGGGCCTCTCCTTCCGCCTCCCCGGCGCGCCGTTCGACTTCCAGTTCAGCTACTCCGAGGCGCCCCGCGCGCCGCCGCTCGCCATCCGGGAGCCCGCGTTCCTGCCCTTCGCGCCGCCGACCATGCCGCGGCCCTGGACGGGCAAGGCGCCGCTGCTCACCAAGGAGGAGAAGGCGCGCCGCCGGGGCGTGCGGCTGCACACGCCACTCGGGCAGGAGCCGCCGCAGACCGTGAGCCCGCACGGGATCATGATGGAGGTCAGGGGGAGGAGGCAGAGGGACCTGGCCAGGGTGAGCCCCGGCGACGGCAGGACCAGGGACGAGGTGCTCGGCGAGCCGCTCACTCCCGCCGAGGTGCGCGAGCTCGTCAAGCCTCACATCTCGCACAACCGACAGCTCAATATTGGTAACAACTACACTGACTGCCATTTTGAAGAGAGAAAACAGTTGATCTTCTTCTGTCTCTATTCGTTCAGACTTGAGATTAAACTGAAATTGGTCGATGTGGATAGGGAGAATTAGGCATAAGTATCTGACAGCATGAGATGAAATACACTTTGAAGCTGGGTTTGAAGCAGATGTCTCCAGTCTTTGTTTTTGATAGAAAACTTGAAAATGTAGAGACTGTGACACCAATAATAACCTCAATAACTAGCTGTTCTGCTAATAATATAATGATCTCAACCTATTCACTCAGTCAATTGTTAGGAAATGGTGAAACTGTGGCAATATTTTTCATACTTAAAAGAAGAACAACTCAATTTGTGGCTTCTCAACTCTTATGCAAAATCTGAAGCCATATCCCTAGTCTCGTATTGTAGCGGTCATCGACAGTGCTTTGGTTTAATGGTTCTAGAGAAAGAATATCGGGGTGTTCAGGCGGCAGTTTTCCAGCGCTGAGGCTGGTTCTAGGAGAGGGAACGGTACATATAACAGATTATTATTAGCTTTATTTAGCCAGTGAGAGTTGTCTAGCCCGTCTGGAGGCAACATGGTGCTCCATGTGGACCAGAATTGGAATTAACTGTCTTTCGCTAGTGGGAGGGATGTGTTCGAACTGGTTTTCAGAGTTGGGCGAGTTGTTTTGCCTATATTGCAGATGATGGAGAAATTTCAATCATCCGAAGTTCTGACCATGGATGGACTTTTCCCTAATTGTAAACTCACCCTCACTTGCTACCTTCCAAATGCCCATTTCTTCCATTTCTTCCACTAGATCAACCAGATATGATAGGCTTATTGCAGATTTAAATCTTCTCTCTCTCTCTCTCTCTTTTGGGAATAAATCTTATTGCTTATGGAGTGTAGATTTAAGTATTCATTTCCTGATCAATTTCCTGTAGGAAGAGATGGCTTGACTCACAATATGTTGGAAATGATACATTGTCATTGGAGGCGGCAGGAAATCTGTAAAGTTAGATGCCGAGGCGTTCCAACTGTTGATATGAACAATCTCTGTTATCATCTTGAGGTACCTATTCGCAGTTTGCTAATATATATAAATGTGCAATTCTGCACATGAGCATGTGTTCCTGCATCCCGGACATCTTGGGATGCCATTATGTGGTGCAAAACTATCCCCTCACAAGGTAGACTAAAATTTGTAATTTGTACTTCAGCGCAAAATATGATATCCAGTACACTACAGTGTTTTTTAAGATTTCAAAAGAATGGTAACATGTTCTGTTTTATTTCTGTTCGAACTTGCATGAAGACTTAAATGATACTTGTGCATAGAGCTGGGTAAGCTTTTAGGATCATAGCAAGGAATAAATTTAGCTTGCTAATATTTTTCCTTGTTGTTTGGACTATACATTATTCTCCTTTTTTATTTGGTAAGAAATAATGTAAGAAAGTAGGACCAAAGTAGCCATACAAATACCTTTAATGAGTTGTATGTACTAACCAGTTCAGGCTTTTGGGGAAAGGTTGGTGATTCACTTATTCTCAAACAACCTTTAAAACGACTTAGTATAGTAGTGAACTATACTTACATATTTTGATCAGACCAGTGTATGAGTTAATGACTAAGAAGAGCTTGCATATTGTTAGGGATGTATACTTGTTGGCCTCTCATGGAACAATACCTCAATTGTCATGTATGCATGCTTATGTATTTTTCCAATAGAACGATACAAGCATCTGGACTTTATTATAGTGCACTGTCATACATAGTAACATCTATTATGTTCCAGGAGAAGTCAGGTGGAAAGGTTATTCACAGAGTAGGTGGCGTTGTTTTTCTATATCGAGGAAGACATTATGACCCACGGACTCGTCCTCGCTATCCCCTAATGCTCTGGAAACCTGCTACTCCTGTATATCCAAAACTCATCAAGGAAGTCCCAGAAGGGCTTACAAAAGAAGAAGCAGATGAAGTGAGAAGAAAAGGGCGCGATCTGCCGCCAATTTGTAAATTAGGTACCAACTTGATTCTTATGGATATCTGTTCAGATTCTAAGAACCAGGGTTACCCGGTATGACCACGCCGTACTTGTTGCAAAACCAGATGACCTTCCTATTTGGTTTATTCTGTCTTTTACAAGTTTCATGCTTCTGACATAATAAGCAGTATGGGGAATGCCTACCCACAGCAGGAACCTGAATCCTGTTCCGCATCACATACTTTATTACATTTTAAGCATATCCAAGTGCCGTAATACATACCTAATTGTGAACGATAATCTCTAGCATATGGTTCCTGATTTTTCTTTTCATATTTGCTCTCAAGATTTTGTACCATCTTATTTTGTATTCTGCATCTTGCAGCAAAGAATGGAATATATATCACTCTTGTCAAGGATGTGCGAGATGCCTTTGAAGGACATGACCTGGTGAAGATTGATTGTGAGGGTTTGAATCCAAGTGACTACAAAAAGATAGGGGCAAAACTAAGGGTCCGATTCATCCACATGATTTTCTGAGTTTCATTTAATTACCTACAGTGGAAATGAATCTTGTGAATACCCTCTTTCCGACCCTTAACTGAAATCGTTGACATGTCAATATATGCAGGATCTTGTTCCTTGTGTTCTTTTATCATTTGATAATGAACAGATATTAATGTACAGAGGCAAAGAATGGAAATCAAGATACTCGAAGCCTCTGACTCTCATTCCAAAAGTTCCAAAGAATTATCTGACAGTGTCATCTGATGTGAGTGGTTCAGGTATGCATACATAACCCTCAGTGATTAGCTTGGTCTTGCTCATTTGATACCCATGCTCATCTTTGTTTAGAATAGCATTTTGGTCATGAGGTCTCTTCATTTTGCATCTCTTCCTGCACACATTTTATCAGATGCTCCATGCTTTTTATTCAAACGTACCTCAGATTTGTGGCATGGAAAAATGATCTGCCCATTCTTTTTGTCACTGGAAAAAAACATTTTAGTGTGTCCAGCTATTGATATTGTCAACTTGTACTCATGGAATTAATATAATAAGGCTAAGTGTTTGTAGATGCCGATGAAGCCACCGATGTGAGCGCTCAAGTCACGGTAAGAGAAGCAGTAAGGCCCAAAATGTTTAAATTGTGGAAGAGTGCAGTGGACTCGTCTCTGGCATTGCTGCTGGATGATGCTGAAGCAAACGATCTCACACCCGATTCACTCCTGACGAGGGTTGAGGAGTTCAGCATCACATCTCAGGCAGTGGAGCACTCATTTCCAGCTCTGGTTGTGACCAATCACGAGGTGGACACCGAATGTCTAAGTGCCGAGTACATGAACGATGAGTCTGAAACGAGCATTGCTGCCGGAAACCAAGAGGACCATCTTGATCAATCACCTGATCTCAGCAACGACGAACACTTTGAACTTGACATGCTCGAGCGCCTGGAGTCATCGTCGCCATTAGGATCGCTGCCGATCGACACTATGATAGAGCAGCTGAACAGTGAGTGAACTAAAACAGTAGTTCATAACTGCTGATTATCTGATTGCATTCTTGGATTGTGTATCCATTCTATGCTCCGACCGCATCCTGGCGGTCGCAATTGCTGAGAATCTTCAGGGATCCGCCATTTGCAAACATGATGTAAAGAAACTAACTGCAGTATGTGAATCCACTTGTGCACCATTTGTAAAGAAGTGGCCTGCACCTAGCTCCGTAACCTTTGCACCATCGATGAATGATGAACTAGTACCTTGCGCGCGCCTTGGCGCGCGTAATTTATTTATTTGTTTTCGTTTGGCAATATAAGTTTATATAGAGATTTGTAGTAGATGTATAGACAAATGGATATACATAGATAGAAATATGATATTTATTTTTAAAGCAAAGAATGCAAAAAAATAGTAGCTGAAATCCGACGTCTCAATCTCGCCGTCGAAGGCGGCCGGGAGCGGTCCTGGGGCATCTCCTCACCATGCAATGCGCGGCTATCACGCCCGACCTGCGGCACCGCAGCGTACCGGAGCGAGGCCGGGTCGCCCGCCGGTGACGGCATGAACTCGCCGCACCCATCGAGGGCGTGCCCGGCGGCCCGCCCAAACTCGCCGCGTGGCTCTCCAGCCTAGCTTCACTGCCGTCATTGCAGTAGAGCACACACCCATTCGGAGGCCACCAAAATTACCGGTCGAGAGTTCTAGATTCAGATATTTTGTAGTGACCGAATGGATAGCTGACGCGTGGACCATTCGTGTCTCAAGGCCTCAAAGATAACGATGGCACGGCCAATCACATGCCCTGTCAATTTAGGATCGAATAGTAGGAATCTTTTTTTACTGGCGTGGCCAGTCTGCCGTTGCGCCGAGCTTCGGGGCATTCACATATAGAAATTAGGGCCGTGATTAGATTCAAAAATTTTATCCCAAAAACGTCACATCGAATATTTGAGCACAGGCATGGAATACTAAATAAAATCTATTTACAAAACTTTTTACACGATAGGTTGTAAATCGCGAGACGAATCTAATGAGCTACTTAATCTATGATTTGCAACAGTGATACTACAGTAACTGTTCACTAATTATGAGTTAATTATGAATTAAGTATGCTCATTAGATTCGTCTTGTGATTTACAACCCATTCGTGCAAAAGGTTTTGTAAATAGATTTTATTTAGTACTCCCAAATAGCAAGATTCCCTTTCATCCGTAGTCATACAGTGGTACTACAGTAACCGCTCACTAATTATGAGTTAATCATGAATTGAGTATGCTCATTAGGTTTGTCTCGTGATTTACAACCCATCCGTGTAAAAGGTTTTGTAAATAGATTTTATTTAGTACTCCGAAATAGCAAGATTTCCTTTCATCCGTAGCCATACAATGGTACTACAGTAATCGTTTACTAATTATTAGTTAACCATGAATTAAGTATTCTCATTAGATTCGTCTCGTGATTTACAACCCGTCTCGTGATTTGCAACCCATCCGTGCAAAAAGTCTGTAAATAGATTTTATTTAGTACTCCGAAATATCAAAATTCTCTTTCATCCGTAGCCATACAGTGGTACTACAGTAACCGATCACTAATTATGAGTTAATCATGAATTAAGTATGCTTATTAGGTTCGTCTCGTGATTTACAACCCGGCCTGTAAAAGGTTTTGTAAATAGATTTTATTTTGTACTCCGAAATAGCAAGATTCCCTTTCATCCGTAGTCATACAGTGATACTACAATAACCGTTCACTAATTATGAGTTGATCATGAAGTAAGTATGCTCATTAGTTTCGTCTCGTGATTTGCAACCCATCCATACCAAAGGTTTTGTAAATAAATTTTATTTAGTACTCCGAAATAGTAAGATTTCCTTTCATCCGTAGCCATACAATGGTACTACAGTAATCGTTCACTAATGATTCGTCTCGTGATTTACAACCCGTCTCGTGATTTACAACCCATCCGTGCAAAAAGTCTGTAAATAGATTTTATTTAGTACTCCGAAATATCAAAATTCTCTTTCATCCGTAGCCATACAGTGGTACTACAGTAACCGATCACTAATTATGAGTTAATCATGAATTAAGTATGCTTATTAGGTTCGTCTCGTGATTTACAACCCGGCCTGTAAAAGGTTTTGTAAATAGATTTTATTTTGTACTCCGAAATAGCAAGATTCCCTTTCATCCGTAGTCATACAGTGATACTACAATAACCGTTCACTAATTATGAGTTGATCATGAAGTAAGTATGCTCATTAGTTTCGTCTCGTGATTTGTAATCCATCCATACAAAAGGTTTTGTAAATAGATTTTATTTAGTACTCTGAAATAGGAAGATTTCCTTTCATCCGTAACCATCGGATACTACAATAACCGTTCACTAATTATGAGTTGGTCATGAATTAAGTATGCTTATTAGGTTCGTCTCGTGATTTACAACCCGGCCTGTAAAAGGTTTTGTAAATAGATTTTATTTTGTACTCCGAAATAGCAAGATTCCCTTTCATCCGTAGTCATACAGTGATACTACAATAACCGTTCACTAATTATGAGTTGATCATGAAGTAAGTATGCTCATTAGTTTCGTCTCGTGATTTGTAATCCATCCATACAAAAGGTTTTGTAAATAGATTTTATTTAGTACTCTGAAATAGGAAGATTTCCTTTCATCCGTAACCATCGGATACTACAATAACCGTTCACTAATTATGAGTTGATCATGAAGTAAGTATGCTCATTAGTTTCGTCTCGTGATTTGTAATCCATCCATACAAAAGGTTTTGTAAATAGATTTTATTTAGTACTCTGAAATAGGAAGATTTCCTTTCATCCGTAACCATCGGATCACGATCGGACGGGCGAAATTTTTTTGGCCGACGTGGCTGCCTGAGAGGGCGCGGAGGGTCGGCGCTTTCATATATAGAAATATCTGTGATTGTGGCAACTGTGCAATTGTGTCATGGCAGGTCTGGTGGGGGAGGGGACGTGGCAAATTGTATGAGATGACGCACGCCACTGCTGCCGACGCACATCGGTCAAAATTAATCAGACTATTATGCCCTCAATCAGAAAAATCAGTCAGATTATGTCCTCATTGGTCGCGCGTTGGTGCGCAGTTAATCAGTTATATACGCCATGGGCATGCTTAGCAAAAAGGAAAAAAAAAGTTTGAATTCTGCAGACGCTCCAACGGCTCAAATGGCAGTCGAGAGAGTCTCATCCTGGTGCTGGTGGGCTGGGGTCACGTTGGAGAAGGGAGCCCACTACTAAAGTAATTTCCACGTTAAAGCCTGGGCCTTCGCACCATTGAGTGGGCGTCATTTCCCAGGGTTCTCTGTTCTGGTGGGCTAAATGCATGGTTCAGGTATTTGCTCTGTTTGCCTAAACGGCGGATTAAATGGTGTTTAAATGGCCAACAGAGCTCACCCATATCGTTTAGGTCCTAAACGATGAATTAAACGATTGGATTGTTTAAATCTGTTTAAATCGTTAAAATCTGTCTAAATCTTCTAAACAGTGTCGAGTTAAACATAATTAAATGAGCTAAATAATCATTTAATTCATAATTTAGTTAATAGAAGGATTACAACTACCACAATCAATACCGAACCAAGTAATATCGTAAATATACGAAATGTTGTGGGATTTAAATTTCTTCCAAAAAAATTATTTGGCGGAATAGTTACATTTTATATGTGTAAATATGTACTTTCAAGCATATTTAATATTTACGTACATAAATATATATATTTTAATATTACTATACCAAACTGTTTAGGACGTTTAAACGGCCTAAACACTAAACAAAGGGTGATCGACTATTTACCGTTTAATGTTTAGGATAACACTGGGTATTTGGCAGGCCTCCTAGGCCGGCCCTGACGATGAGTATGCTTCTCACAGGTTCTAACTGTAGCAAAAGAAAGAAAATATAGGTGGTGTCCCATCTTTTTCTTTCTTTAAGACTGAAACCTGGTTAAGACTTTCTTCTTTCTTCTAGTTTCTTCCTCAACAATTGAGAGGGACGAAAGGGAGGCGTCTCGTGCTCCCGCCAGGGAGGTCGTCATTCCCCTTCGCCTCTGGTGGCCTTTTGGCCCTCGGATGTGAGCGGGAATGGCGGCCTTCTATCCGGTGGTGTAGATTAGGTACTATAGGGTCTCTAGGGTTATGGTTCCTGGCGGTAGCATCATGGCGGATTAAGTCCTCTCGGACTCTTCCTCGCCCCATTGGTGCTCCACTCCGATGCTGGCAGCGAGCCCATGGAGATGGGTCTCCCTGTGTGGGAGCTTTGTTCTGGAGTCGACCACAGGCTGCCCGTCACCCTGAAAGGGAGATGGGTATGTTGGTCTTTTCTTTTGGGGATGAGAAGGCAGCTTCGGGTCTTGTGGAAGATGGGAGTGTGGAGCAGGTTCGATCTTGCCCGTGGCGGTGTCGGTCGTCGACGGCGAGCCTGGATCCAAGGTCAACGAAGCTTGGAGTGCGCCTTTAGGGTTGGACTACCAGCGATGGCTTCAACTCGTCCATGGCGGCGGGTATTGTTGGCGTTTCTTATGCCCAATGGAATAGATATTCCGCAAGCGCATAGAATCACCGTTGTAGCACTTCACCTTGGAGTATTCCAGGGTATCATATTTCTCCTCAGGGAAGCACTATGGTAAAGAGTATCGTAAATCGAGTGATAACCGTACTAGCTTAATCGACCGACTAACTAGACGAGGGTAAGCCAGATAAAGAGATAAGATAAATGGCCAGTCGATGACCGAATGACACACGGAGGTTCAACTCCTTAGAGAGGTAGCAGCTGGGAGGACAACGAGCGAGATAAGACACCTGATACACTTTTGAACTATCGAGCTAGCCTCTCTAGATCAGACTAAACACCTAACTAGTTCTCGGGAAAGCAGAGCTTACTTCGGCGACTGGAAGAGGAAGGACTTCAGAAAGAGATGAGAGGGGAGTCTAACAGCAACTTGCACTACTGCTATGAAAACACCCGAACGTGGTGGACTACAAGGGACGGATAGGGCTGTCACCACCTACCGACTACCACAACGGTTCCATAGGGTGGAACACACTTTCTAGCTAACACTAAGGTCAGACACCACGTTTGCACTCGATGCTAAGATTTCTCTCGAGGCCTTCGAGAGAAATCCCCCTCAACCTAGAGCACTAATTTGAGATACTCTAGTCCAGGCGAGAAAACCCATAAGATAAGATCCTGATTACTAGAAAGATAACTTAGCCTAAGCTAAAGAAAAACTTCCGCGCTGGAGCTGAACACTCAGACTCGAGAAGACAAAAGACAGCGGAAAGTAAAGCTGACTTAAAAAAGTAAAGAAGATAATTTATATTGATAATGTTGAAAGAAAGATACAAGATCTATACCAGACTTTCGACGACTTCGGAATTCCGAGCAAGCTCGACTCGACTCTAACTCCCAAGCTACTAACCTACTCTAGAAAGTAAAAGTGAAGAGAAAAGAGCTCCAATGGTGTGTTACAAGTGATGGATGGGTTCTCTATTTATAGGCTTCCAAGGTCAGTTTCTGGCCGGTATAGCAGTTGGTGTCAGTGGTAAGCAGTTATGGCGGTTGAGCTTAACTTCCACACCAAGAACCAGTCTGAGAGGCTTCCATGTGGGGCTGGCCGGTCTCTCCTAGGCCGGCCGGCCTAGGATCGTGGCCATCTGGCCACCGCCTTCTCCTGGACGCTTCTGATCTCTTCCTGGGGTCGGTCTTCGTTGCGTAGCTTCAATGCACGAGGTTGCAAGCAGGCCGGCCTAGGGGAGGCCGGCCGGCCTCCCTCTGGCCTATCTCGGCCTTCTGTTGCGTCGATGTTTCACT
Source organism: Panicum virgatum (assembly GCF_016808335.1). Lineage (NCBI taxonomy): Eukaryota > Viridiplantae > Streptophyta > Magnoliopsida > Poales > Poaceae > Panicum > Panicum virgatum. Next base: position 19,717,325 of record NC_053149.1, read on the forward strand.
CCACGCTTGTGCTTTTCCCAGGGAGGTGGATCACTGTTTTCCACTTGATCTTGGGTTGTATTGTGGGTCCTTGGATCCATGCCAATGCCTTTCGGTCCATTTGATTGAACCGAGACCCAACCCTCGACTCAGAGCATTATGAGTGTGTCACATTGCCATTGGATCGAAGCCGGGGCTGTGTCTTCAGAGGTGCCAGACCGGCCGGCCTAGGATAGGCCGCGCCGGCCTGGGATTTTGCCCAGTTCTGTCCATTTTTGGTACACTTGTTTCTGAAATCAAAACTCATCCAAAACTCGTGGAACTTGTTAGAAATAAACAAAATATGAATGGAAATAGTGTAAAGCTCATTTTATTTCCGAGAAGTTGATGGCTAGAATGTGAATTTATGGCCATCAACAGGTATCTTCTACGACTCTTCTCAATGCCTTGAGGCAACGAAGCTTCGTCTGATTAGTGGATGGCGGCGACGGGCTTCCAGTGGTTGCCGCCACCGCCTGTGGAGTCGGGAAGATTTGATCTGCATAGGTTGCAGGGACCTCAATGTAATTTCTCTATTTCTTCGGGGCCTTTGCGTCAAATGGTTGGGACAACTACCTTCTATTTCCCCTATGTATGTATCTGTATGTGTACGCGTCATGTATTGTATCCTTTATCATGAATACAGGTACATTTGACTAAAAAAAACTGAAACCTGGTGGCATTCCAGGCAATGCGGCCACGGCCACGTAATCTAAAAAATGTCGGCTATTGGATCGAGGGTGAGTGGTACAGATCTTTAAATGAGAGGTAATTTTTTAATAGCTCCTATATGAAATTAACCCGTGGACCTCCCTCTGATATTTTTTCAAAACAACCCTTAAAAGTTTGATGAATCAGCCCATAGTTTGAGTGCCATGGTTACTTTACCGGGAATCCCTTATCCCCCCCTCCCCCCCCCAAATGAATCCACAATTCGTTTTTTCTTGGGTATTTTACAAAACAAACCTTTTTACCTCATAAAATGATCCCGCAATGCTTTCCGTGATTATTTTACAGAAAAGTCCTCATTTTGGTGTGAAATAAACCAGCTGCACATCTCGTGACAGGCACATTTCAAAAAAGACTTCCTCAATTATGTTATACCCTAACAAATATACATCCCAAAGCATAGAGAGGAGGGTCTTTTGTGGCGGATCAAGGAATGGATTAAGAGAGGCTGATTTTCCTTTCTTTCCCTTTCTTTCTTCTTCCTCCCTTTCTTCCTCTTTTTTTTTCTATAAAAATGGAGGTGGCTCCATTATTTGTAGGGTCAGTCCCCTTAGACCCACCGCTGGATCCGTTCCTGCGCCACGTTCTAGTTAGTGGAGTTTTAATTTCCTCATGCGTGTTTGTTCCTTGAAAAAAATAAAGAAAAAGGGTCGTGGTTTGTAACGTGTTACTTAATTAGGCTCTCGCTGTTCAGAGGACAAGGAAAAAAAGAAAAAGGAAAGGAAGAGACTGGCAGTAGCTGCAGCTAGAGAACAGACCACTACTAGAAAACATGTCAAAGATCCAGGCCAAAGAAATCAGTTGTTGCTTGAACCGGCACTAATGGGAGACATCAGCACCGGCTGCATCAATAGCCGGTACTCTTGGCCTGCGCCGAGCGCTGGCAAGGCGCGCCATGGCACAAACCAGTGCCAATGCACTGACAAAGGCACCAGTTAAATCCATCAGCCGGTACCAAATCAGTCATGCATCAATGGCACCGGGTGGTGGCACGACCCGGTGGTTATGGAGAAGACATTAGCACCGGGTCATGCCATGACCCGGTGCCTCTGCTGGCCCTGGACATAGGCACCGGTTGATTAGCACCAACCGGTACCTTTGTGCTCATACTATAAATACCCCGCCCCCTCCCCCCTCCAAGCTTCCGTGAACTCACTATTCATGGCAGCTGAGTGAGAGGAGGGGAGGGCAAATTTTTTCATTTTTTTAGAAAAGGTTAGTAATACTATTTTTAATACTTTTACAAATTAATTTGGTAGATTAATTTTGTAGATATAGTTAGCACTTGATTTAGTTTATACACATAATAAATATTTGTAGATATATTTTTGGACCCGATTTAGTTTATGGTTTCATATTATTGTTATATAAAATATTAGGCATAAGATAACTATTTATTTATATATAGTTAGGATTTGGATTATTTTATTTTTATATTAGGCATGCATAATATATATATTTATAGTATATAATTTTGATGACACTCCAATTTAATTTGTTTCGTAATCAATCATTGTTTAATTAAATATATTATTATTTTAGCTTCCAATGTTTATTTAAGAATGGTTATGTTGACACTAGTTTGATGTTAATATATGAAATGTGAACCCAGATGAGTCGGCAATGGATGTACATGGCGGACCGGCGTTCAAAGGAGTTCATTGATGACGTGCATGAATTCATAGAGGCGGCCGAGAAACATAAGTATGGCGGTTTCGTTCGTTATGAATGAGAAGAATTACTCATCATCAAGAACCATCCACAATCACTTGTTCAATAGTGCTTTCATGCCGAACTACTATATTTGGACGAAGCATGGAGAAAGAGGAATTATGCTGGATAATAATGAAGAAGAAGAGGACATGATTCCTGACTTTGCAGCCAATTACAGTGCTTTTTTTGATGGCATTGCAATGGGTGAGACTGAGAAAGATGTTGAAGGACACGTTGTAGAAGATGATCTGGGTCAGATGCTGCACGAAGCTGAGGAAGTTTGCGAAACAGAAAAGGAATCAAGAGATCTGAAATGTATTTTGGAGGACTACAGAACGTTGTTGTACCCAGATTGCAAACAAGGCCAAAAGAAGTTGGGTACCACATTGGAATTGTTGCAATGGAAGGCATCAAATGGTTTGTCTGATGTTGACGCTCCTTAGAGCCCCAATTTACGTACCGCAAGCGCACGGATCGTGTAGCTTTTCCCTTAGAGTATTCCCCCAAGGTTTATCAATCCACGGAACAAACATTCTACTATGCTTAACTAAGCACTAATGACGTTGGTAAAAGATCTATATTGATTGATTGAGTGTGAAATAGATCTAATCTAACCAATCTAATCTAATCTAGACTAGTGAGCAATGATAGGTGTGTGCACAAGATATGAAGAGCATTTGTCCATAGGGTCTAAGATCACTAGAGATGTAATCGCCGAGCAACAAAGAACGGATCTAATCTACCAAAGATGTGTTCCAAGATCAAAACCTTTCCCTCCCTCATACTGTCACTACACAAGGAAAATCGGTAACGAACAACAAGAACACGATAGTTGATGTAATCTAAGTAAACCATGCAAGAGCAAAGCAAACCCAAAGCCAAGTCGCGATCTATTAAGCATCAAAGCATCATCAACAAGAATCATGATAGATCAATCTCATAAAGGATTCGGCAATTACAACTCAAGATTTCCTTACAACCCCATGAACAAACGAGGACTTTACCCCATGAAACTAGGCGAAGCGTAGTCGATCATGGTGATGAAATCTCCGGCAAGGGATGGATCCCTTGCTGTCCTCCAACTTGCAGCGGCGCCGAGGGACGATGAGGCCTCCGGTGTCGCCTTTCTCTTGTGTCTAACTCGAATGGATCTCTGGAAATCGTCTCTGGATGCTCTCCCGCTTCTTGACGGCGGCTTTGGGGCATATATAGGCGGCTCTAGTCGATGGTTTTGGTAAAACACTGGCTAGGGTTGACGAGTACTTCGCGCTGAAGAAAGTTGAGGCCGATTGGGCCCTGGAATGGGCTAGGCCGGCCGGCTTAAGGGCTCCAGGCCGGCCGGCCTGGGCTCCTTCTGGCCCATTTCGGCTCCATCTTTCGTGTGCGGGCTCTTCTCCTTGTTCTTCATCTTAGCCCAGTTGTGACCCTACGTCAAAACATCTCCGAAAATGTCCAATTTCCTACCAAAATGCAACATGCTCCAAAATCCAAGACAAAATCGAAAACGGTCAAGTTCGGGTGCCAAGTGGCGGGTTAGTACATGAATCTTCCCGAAGAACTTACCAAAACCACTCCTAATTATATAATAAAATGGGTACTTAAGGAGCGCCAACATTTCCCCATGCTTAGCTTTTGCTTGTCCTCGAGCAAATCAAATCATCAAGTCCTTCCATGGGTTGCTCGAGAGTTCTCAAACTGCAAAACTTACTTATGCAAACAAGTCTAACAATATTTCTTCAAACCATGGTTAGAGGAGCAGCGAGGGCAATCATATCATGGGCGTTTAAAAACTCATCCAATATTACTCCACGACTCTTACCTTTAGCTGGCAACTTGAATATTGACAACACTTGCTTTTCTTGCCATCCTTGGAGGTTTTTTTTAGTTTTTAGAAGCAAAATACCCTGCAACAAAGGTCAGACCAAAAATTCTTGCACAAGTCCTTTCATGTCTCTCGATATAAGTGGCTATCCTATTATTATTTGCAAACTCTCATCTCCCAAAAGTCTCTCAAGTATAAAGTGAGGCTATAGGTGAGGCTAGCAAAGTATATACATATATTGTCAAATTAAGAAAACCTTCTAATGATTGCTTACCTTCCGAGCCAATGATCATGAGAGTTTCTCCATAATGTAAGGGGTTCAAGGGTAAGAAGATTTAGAATGGTGGACATGTGCAAAGGCATACAAAAAGATTGACTTCAAGGCACAAGCGTCGTCCTCGTTGTCGGATTGCACATGGTTGGAATTGAGGATATTGTTCTCAAACAACAAGGTGATTTGCACTTCTCTAACCACAGAATCCCTTCATTTATTCTTTTCTTCTCTTCTCATACATTTTTTTCCTTTCTTTCTCCCGAATTTTCTTTCTCTTTTCCGAACCTTTTCACAGGACACTTTCTATAAAACATAGATAGGCAAATCTCCGAAGTGGCTCCCTGAATTTTTGGAGCCCGAGCCGAGGCCAGAGGGGCCTAGGCCGGCCGGCTCAAGGGGTGTAGGCCGGCCGGCCTGAGGCTTTCCCAGCTCGACTTCGGTCCGTTTTTCTAGTACTCCTTCCTTTCTTCATCTCAAAATTATTTTTTATACAACTCATGCGCATGAACAGAACGTATCCTCATAATTGGGTTGTGGTCAAGGAAAAGGATAATAAACAAGATAATCTCGGGTTCGGGTTTTGGAATCCGGTAGATCTCACGAGTTGTTCCAATGAGGAATTCTCATTACCGAATATTGACGGGGCTAGAAATTCAGAGATGAAAAATACGGACATGATGATCGCTCGAAATTAAAACTCCCAAGAGAAAGAAATCCTAACTCAACTCAATGCACATCCAATGCTTATGGTGGAACGAATATAGCTTGTGGATGATAGGAATTTTACTCTCAACTTGTCAAGAACTTGATCAACCTTATGTTTGTAGGTGTTTTATTATTTTTATGAAATTAAAGTCCTCCAAATCATGCCTTACTCGCAAGCGTAATCAAAACCAAGCGCTAGATCAAAGCTCAAGTGTGGGTATTAACATGGACGAATAATTTACTAAGCTCCACAAATAAGAATTAATTTTCATGACAACGCTCATGAACAATTGCTTTAAAGAAAATAAAATAAAACTGAATGCATAAATAAAATTGCAAGATCCAACAATTTAATAAAAAAACAAAGACTATTTTTATTTCGTTTTCATGACTCAATACTAATTTAAGACTCACTCTCACACATGCGAAAAAATAAAGCACACAACGCTAGACTATGACTCACACAAACGAAATTAAAGACGACAAACTTTCGACTAAACAAAGACTAACAAAATTCAATCTACGAGCCGTCACACCTCTCCCCCATGCTTAGATTATGCAGCGCCCTCGTCGCAATGATATAAAAGATGGGTGTGACGCTCGTCGGTGTTCTCAACGGCACCTAGGGCAATTGCACCTAGGGCGCCCTCCTCCTCCTTGCTTTCGTAGATCTCCGACCATCCCGAATAACTTCCTTATGTTGCGGACAAGGAAGTTGTAATCTTTTTCGGCCAAGCGCTCGATGTCGTTCATCCTTCTATCCATTGCCACGAGTTGATCGTGACACCTATCGATGGTGGCGCAGAGATCCGCGATTTTATTGCGGCACTTGAAACAACACCCGAAGTGATGGCCGCCGCGGTTGGGGCCGTCGTCCTCGGGCTCGTCGTCGTCCTTCTTCTTCCCCTTATCGCGGTCACCTCTGGAGGGGTCGTCATCCTCTCTTTTCTCCTCTTCGGCCCACCCTGGCCAATCATCTTCGTAGTCACGACCGGCGGCGCCCCATGAACCGGGGCTCATGTAGCTCTCCCAATCGCTGTCCCACGCATAGTCCTTTGGCTCCGGGGTGTGCTCGATGTAGTTTTTCCTTTTAACTCCGAGAAGGCGCAAGAAACGCCTAGGTACAGGTGGCTCATTGTCTTGTCGCTTCTCGCCCTCGTCCTCATCGCTAATGACGACGACCACCCTTTGGGCTTGAGCTAGCTTCTCCTTGCGCCACAGAGGGCCCTTCCCTCCGACTCTCATCCGTGCTTGGGTATTAAATTTCTTCGGAGGGAGCTTCGCTTCACATCCCTTTGCTTCGACAAGGAGGGGCGGCGCACCGGTTGCCGAGGTGGAGCTAGGCATCTGCTGGTTTGGCGTGTGGGTGTCGGGCGCCATGCCCCCCTCCTTGATCTCCATCGCTACAATCATGGCTCTTGCGCTCACTGGAACGACTATTGTCGATGTCTCTCACGAGGTGGTGGTGTAGATTGAAAAGTATGAGAGAATTGATCTAAACCGTGCCTCTATTTAAGTCCTGAAAAGACTTGGACGAGAAGTCCAATATCTCTGCGTTTTTGGCATGCGAAATCTATAAAGCACGGGTTTAAAATTTCCTTATCTCGTACCTACCAAAAATCGAGACCGAGACGTGCATGAGAGGGCTCAGGCCGGTCAGCCTAGGGGTGTTGGGCCGGCCGGCCCAGGGGGTTTTTCTGCCCCCTGGACTCCAACTTTTTCCGAGGTGCCCACCAACAAATTCTAAGCCTATGTTTTACTCGAAGTTCGTCCAGAATAAAAATAAAACTACGAAAATAAAATCTAAAAGAGAATATTTACAAACTTACCTTGCTTAACGTCGTTAGGCTTGATGTTCCAGTTCCTCATCCATGGTGTATATGTCGATGTAATGAAGGGGCATGATGTCGGGCTCCAAGAATACCTTTAGTCGCTGCCCGTTCACCACATATTGGTCACCTTTCGCATCCATGATTGTCACCGCTCCCGTAGGTGAAACCAAGTGTATGACGTATGGTCTGTCCCATTTGCTTTGCAATTTTTCTTTGCCAAAGAGTTTGAACCTTGAATTTTAGAGTATGACCTTGTCTCCTTCTTTGAATTCCTTGTTTTGTAATCACTTGTCATACCATCTCTTCATCCTTTCTTTGTAAATTGTTGCACTATTGTACGCTTTCAATCTTAACTCCTCCAATTCGCTTATTTGGATTCTCCTTTTAATTCCAGCGGCTTCCACATCAAAGTTCATCTCCTTCATCGCCCAATACGCCTTATGTTCTAGTTCAACCGGCAAGTGGCATGTTTTTCCATAAACAAATTGATAAGGAGTCATACCAATCGGGGTTTTGTGTGCCGTACGATATGCCCATAGCGCATCATCTAGTCTCTTCGACCAATCTTTTCCTCCTTTTATCACTGTCTTCTTTAAAATATCCTTCAATTGCTTGTTTGAAGTTTCCACTTGTCCGTTTGTTTGGGAGTGATAAGCCGTGGACACTCTATGTTCAATTCCCAATTTCTTCAAGCATTTACCAAAGTCTTTGCCCGTGAAGTGTGTTCCTCCATCGCTTATCAAGATTCTCGGGACGCCATATCGAGGGAAGATTACTGATTTAATCATGTGTGAGGACTCCTCCGTTGATGCCTTCCGACATGGCATAGCTTCAACCCACTTTGAAGCATAGTCCACCATCACCAATATATGCTCAAACCCATGTGAGTTCACGAATGGTCCCATAAAATCGATTCCCCAAACATCAAATAGATCTATCTGCAAGTTGTAGTTCAATGGCATGGCATTCCTTTGCGAGATATTCCCTGTCCTTTGGCATTCCAGGCAAGTCGAAACAAATCTTTTTGCGTCTTCATGCATCTCGGGCTAATAGAATCCACTAGCCCATACCTTAGCTTGAGTTCGAAAGTGCCCATAATGTCCTCCATATCCCGACGAGTGACACTTTCTTAGAACTTCTTCACGTTCCTCCGTTGGTATGCATCTTCTTAGGACTCCATCTTCTCCATATCTATATAAGTATAGTGGATCCCAATAGTATTTTCTTCGTTCCGCGATCACTCTTTTCTTTGCATTCTTTTCCAAGTAATCTAAGGGCATCCCTTTTATTGCCCTTATTATATCATTCATCCAACCATCTTTGTCGAGAATTCTATATAGGTGATCATCTCTCATTTGGTCCTTGATAGGTTCTTTTCCATCATCTCCATCGTACATTCTTGATAGGTGGTCGGCCACAACATTTTCCGCCCCTTTCTTGTCCCTTATCTCTACATCGAATTCTTGTAGCAATAGGATCCATCGAATCAAGCGTAGCTTAGCATCTTTCTTGGACAAGAGATACTTGATTGCCGCGTGGTCGGTATAAACTGTCACCTTTGAATTTACTATGTATGATCTGAATTTTTTGAAGGCGAATACCACGGCAAGCAATTCTTTCTCCGTTGTTGCATAATTAACTTGGGCTTCATTGAGAGTCTTGCTTGCGTAGTAGATAGCATTTACCTTCCCCTCTTTTCTTTGTCCAAGAATGGCTCCTACGGCGTAGTCGCTTGCATCACACATGATTTCAAAAGGTAGGTTCCAATCCGGAGGTTGCATGATAGGAGCACTTATGAGAGATTGCTTGAGTGTTCGAAAGGCGTGAAGACAATTACTATCGAAGGTGTATTCCACATCTTTTTGGAGAAGTTGTGTCAATGGCTTGGTGATTTTTGAAAAATCCTTTATGAACCTCCTATAGAATCCAGCATGATCGAGGAAGCTCTTCAAAGATTTGATATCCGTAGGTGGTGGAAATTTCTCTACGGTTTCTATCTTTGCTTTGTCCACCTCTATCCCTCTCTCGGAGATAACATGACCGAGGACAATTCCTTCTTTCACCATGAAATGACACTTCTCCTAATTAAGCACAAGATCAACCTCTCCACATCTTTTAAGAACTTTCTCCAAATTTGCCAAGCAATTTTCAAAGCTAGTACCATGCACCGAGAAATCATCCATGAATACCTCCATAATCTCTTCTATGAAATCTGAAAATATAGCCATCATGCACCTTTGAAAAGAAGCGGGCGCATTGCACAATCCAAAAGGCATCCTCCGATATGCAAAAGTTCCATACAGGCAAGTAAATGTGATCTTATGTTGATCATCCGGATGATTAGGTATTTGGAAGAATCCCGAGTATCCATCAAGGTAACAAAAGTGTGAATGCTTTACCAACCTTTCTAGCATCTCGTCAATGAATGGTAGTGGAAAATGATCCTTCCTCGTTGCCTTATTCAATTTTCTATAATCGATGCACATCCTCCATCCCGTGATGGTTCTTTGCGGTATCAATTGCTCCTTCTCATTTTTCACAACCGTGAGTCCTCCTTTCTTTGGAATGCAATGCACAGAGCTTACCCATTCACTATGTGGCACGGGGTATATTATTCCGGCATTCAACAATTTGATAACCTCCTCCTTCACCACATCACGCATAGCATGGCTCAACCTTCTTTGATGCTCTACGACCGGCTTGTATTGCTCATCGAGTTGTATACGATGTGTGCAAAAAGCGGGGCTAATACCTTTCAAGTCATTAATCGAGTAGCCGATCACCTTTTTGTGTTTCTTCAATAAATTCAGCAACTTCTCCATCTCTTCCGGGCTTAATTCATCGCTAACAATCACCGGGAAAGTCTTGCCATCTCCCAAGAATTCATATTTCAATCTTGGGGAGCGGCTCAATCTCAACATCGGGCGCACCATCCTCTTCTTGATCTAACTCTCCAATGTCTTCAAATTTTTCTTCCTCCAAATTCCCGTGTCGCGGCTTCAACTCTTCCATTGTTTCCACTAGTTCTCCATCTTGATCATCTTGAGCGTCCCCATACTCTAGAGCGCGTTGGAGAGGATCCCTGAAAGAATCAATGAAACAAATGCTCTCTACCCCTTCGTTACCAAGAGGTAGAGGTGAAGCACGAGACGGTTTTGAATGAAATTTAAAAGTGTGCTTCTCTCCATCTAGATCAAAAGTGACAATCCCTTTCCCAACATCTAGAATAGCATTTACTAATTTGAGAAAGGGTTTTCCAAGAATTATGCTTTCATGTTCATCATCACTAGCATTAATCACAAAAAAGTCGGTAGGAATATCTTTACCCGCTATGGCAACATTTAGATTTCTAAGCACTCCTAGCGGTTTGATTAATCTACCATCTCCCATGATCAATTTAATGATTGTAGCATCTAGGTTCGGTGTTTCGTTAAAAAGCCCAACATAAACCTTGAAAATAATCACACTAACATGGGCGCCAATGTCACATAGAACATTACAACATTTTACTCCGTTTATCATGCAATCAACACGAGGTGTGGGTGATGGATTACCTTCGCCTTGATTGCTTCCAATTGCATATACTTGGGCTATGTGCGCGTAGGGTGATGATTCCGATTTCACTCCCATAATCCTTTTGACCTCCAGCACTTCGTCCAAGTCAATCTCTTCCTCTTTTTCTTCAAAAAGTTTCCGAATAATATCACCGGCCGATTCCTTGCCAAATGTATATCCCGTGTGATTATCTGGCGGAAAGTCTTCCGCTATCACCTTCGCCATTCCTTGTTGATTTGGATGCGGTCTTGCTTTGTCGAACAATCTTCCGAAGTCAATTGGTATCCAATCCATTTGCTCGAATTCCCTTAGCGATTTGGCGGTGCCCAAGGTTCTTCCTTTCTTTTCCGGGTCGTCTTTCATTGCACTCCGGATCGATGCTTCTTCATCGTGGTTTGTCTCTATGACCTTCCCATGCTTCGGTTGTTCTTCCCTCACTTCCGATGTCTCTTTTTTGAAAATTCCAGCAAGCACCTGCACTTGAGATTCTTCCTCGGAGCTTGCTGAACATCGTTTTTCCCAATCTCTTCGCATGGCTGCACCCTTGCTTATTTTTGTAGGAGTTGGGCGGCTTCCGTGAGTGTTTTCTCCGTGAGATCTCCTCCTGCACACATTTGAACAAATTGCATGCACTCGGGGGGTTAGGGAAAAATAAAAGGTATGCAAGAGTACATCACCGGAAAATCCGAGCTTCGGTCCTTGTTCAATCAATCCATTGAATCTATCCCATGCTTGATCTATCCCTTCTTTTTCTCCTTGCGCGAAGTTGATCACTTGCTTCAGAATATGTTGAACCTTGCTTAACGGAAAGAACCGCTCGCAAAATTTCTTCATCAAGTCATCCCAATTTCCTTTTACCTCAAAGGATGCAAGTGCAAACCATCTTCTCGCTTCTTCTGCAAGCGAGTATGGGAAAAGATTCCATCTAAACCAAGATAGCAGAACTCCGTCTTGTTGTACCGTGTTGCATAGCATTGTGAACCACTTGATATGTCTATATGGGTTGTCCTTCTCATCTCCTCTAAAGGGGTTTGCCGCCGCCATCTTGATGATTTGAGGCTTGATCTCGTACTCGGTGGCTCGCAACACCGAATCTGATTTTTGCATGTCGAAGTCCTCCGATCGCGGGCTTGCATAATCCCTTAGTGATTTTTCTCCTTCCTCCACGTGTTGAATGAGAAGGGCCATCTAGACAATCAAAACAAAAACAAAAACAAAAATTTTCTAGGGAAAAGGTTAGGTGTTAGTGACCAACAAAATTAATACAAAGTTAAACATAGCAAAATCGCTTGTTCCCCGGCAACGGCGCCAGAAAAGCTTGTTGACGCTCCTTAGAGCCCCAATTTACGTACCTCAAGCGCACGGATCATGTAGCTTTTCCCTTAGAGTATTCCCCCAAGGTTTATCAATCCACGGAACAAACATTCTACTATGCTTAACTAAGCACTAATGACGTTGGTAAAAGATCTATATTGAGTGATTGAGTGTGAAATAGATCTAATCTAACCAATCTAATCTAATCTAGACTAGTGAGCAATGATAGGTGTGTGCACAAGATATGAAGAGCATTTGTCCATAGGGTCTAGGATCACTAGAGATGTAATCGCCGAGCAACAAAGAATGGATCTAATCTACCAAAGGTGTGTTCCAAGATCAAAACCTTTCCCTCCCACGTACTGTCACTACACGAGGATAATCAGTAACGAACAACAAGAACACGATAGTTGATGTAATCTAAGTAAACCATGCAAGAGCAAAGCAAACCCAAAGCCAAGTCGTGATCTATTAAGCATCAAAGCATCATCAACAAGAATCATGATAGATCAATCTCATAAAGGATTCGGCAATTACAACTCAAGATCTCCTTACAACCCCATGAACAAACGAGGACTTTACCCCATGAAGCTAGGCGAAGCGTAGTCGATCATGGCGACGAAATCTCCGGCAAGGGATGGATCCCTTGCTGTCCTCCAACTTGCAGCGGCGCCGAGGGACGATGAGGCCTCCGGTGTCGCCTTTCTCTTGTGTCTAACTCGAATGGATCTCTGGAAATCATCTCTGGATGCTCTCCCCCTTCTTGACGTCGGCTTCGGGGCATATATAGGCGGCTATGGTCGATGGTTTTGGTAAAACACTGGCTAGGGTTGACGAGTACTTCGCGCTGAAGAAATTTGAGGCCGATTAGGCCCTGGAATGGGCTAGGCCGGCCGGCTTAAGGGCTCCAGGCCGGCCGGCCTGGGCTCCTTCTGGCCCCTTTCAGCTCCATCTTTCGCATGTGGGCTCTTCTCCTTATTCTTCATCTTAGCCCAGTTGTGACCCTGCGTCAAAACATCTCCGAAAATATCCAATTTCCTGCCAAAATGCAACATGCTCCAAAATCCAAGACAAAATCGAAAACGGTCAAGTTCGGGTGCCAAGTGGCGGGTTAGTACATGAATCTTCCCGAAGAACTTACAAAAACCACTCCTAACTATATAATAAAATGGGTACTTAAGGAGCGCCAACATCTGACAAGGGATTCGAGGAGTTGCTGTAACTTATAAAAAACTTACTCCCTGAGGGTAACACCTTCCCGGAGAAAACATACGAGGCAAAAAAGGTTGTTTGTCCTTTAGGATTAGAGGCACAGAAGATACATGCTTGTCCTAATGATTGCATCCTATATCGAGGTGAGTATGAAAATTTGGATTCATGCCCTGTATGCAACGCATGCCGGTATAAGATCCCTCGAGATGATCCAGGCGACATTGAGGGGATGCGTGTCAAGAAGAGGGTGCCTGCCAAGGTAATGTGGTATTTCCCTCTAATACCACGTTTGAAACATTTGTTCATGAACAAAACGAATACTAAATTGATGCGATGGCACAAAGAAGAATGTAAACAAGACAATATGTTGAGACACCCCGCTGATGGGTCGCAGTGGAGAAAGGTGGACAGAACATTCCCAACATTTGTAAATGATACGAGGAATATAAGGTTCGGATTAAGTACGGATGGCATGAATCCTTTCGGTGAGTAGAGCAGTGGCCATAGTACCTGGCCTGTGACACTCTGTATATACAACCTTCCTCCCTGGTTGTGTATGAAGCAAAAATTCATTATGATGTCGGTGCTTATCCCCGGCCCGAAGCAACCTAGTAATGATATAGATGTGTATCTAAAACCACTGATTGAGGATCTCCTATTGTTGTGGAAAAAAGAGGGTGTTCATATGTGGGATGCGCACGCAGAGGAATATTTTAACATTCGTGCATTGCTTTTCGTAATCACCATCGATTGGCCAGCACTAAGCAACCTCTCTGGACATTCCAATAAGGGTTATAGGGCATGCACCCATTATTTAGAAGAAACCAACAGCACGTACCTCAAGCACTGTAGGAAGATCGTGTATATGGGTCATCGTCGATTTATTCCGATCAAGCACCCATTAAGGAGGAAGCATGCTCACTACGGTGGAAAGGCAGATCATCGTACCAAGCCTAGGCACCGTTGTGGGAAAATGGTGTTTGAAATGGTCAAATATATAAAAGTAGTATTCGGAAAAGGACCCGGCAGCAAATCAGTGCAGAGTGATGACGATCGTGCACCTATGTGGAAGAAGAGGAGTATATTTTAGGAGTTACCTTATTGGGAAATCTTAGAGGTCTGCCACGCAATTGATGTGATGCACCTAACAAAGAATCTTTGTGAGAACCTTCTAGGCTTCCTTGGTGTCTACGGTAAGCCAAAGGATACACTAGAAGCGCGGCAAGATCTTCAACGTACGAAACAATGGGTCGCCCTATATCCAGAAAAAAGGGATTAAGGACGTCATTACCTAGGTCCTGCGTGCTACACTCTTAGTAAGGAAGAGAAGCAAAATATGTTCGACTGTTTGAACAGTATCAAGGTCCCATCAGGATACTCTTCGAACATAAAGAGGCTACTGAACTTGAAAGAGAAGAAATTCGCACACGTAAAGTCCCATGACTGTCACGTGTTGATGACGCAATTGATTCCAATTGCAATTAGTGGTATTCTACCAGCTAATGTTCGGGCAACAATCATAAAGCTATGCGCCTTTCTCAACACAATTTCTCAGAAGGCAATCGATCCATCGAGTTTAAGCAGGCTACAAGAGGATGTTGTCCAAAGTTTAGTCAGTCTTGAGATAATATTTCCTCCATCATTCTTCAATATTATGACGCATCTTCTAGTTCACCTGGTCAAAGAGATTGGTATTCTCGGTCCTGTTTTCCTTCATAATATGTTCCCTTTTGAACGATACTTTGCAGTCCTAAAGAAATACATTCGTAATTGGGCTCGTCCAGAAGGAAGCATTGCGAAAGGTTACGTTACAGAGGAGGTCATTGAGTTTTGTGTTGACTATGTGGAAGAACTCTGCCCAATTGGGATTCCAGTATCACGTCATGAGGGGCGGCTGATTGGAAAGGGCACACTTGGAAGAAAATCAATAAATGCCACAGATCATGCCACGTTGAGCAAAGCACATCTCATAATTCTACAACAATCAGCCTTGGTGGCTCCATACATGGAGGAGCACATGCAAATTGTGCGAAGCATATACCCTTTGAAGTCTGAGACATGGATTACAAAACGTCATAACGATACATTCGCCACCTGGTTGCAGAAGGAAGTCATGGCTAACGATCAAATTCATGAGCAGCTAGCTTGGCTGGCCAGGGGTCCGGCAAATTCAATCTTGATGTACCAAGGATATGAAATTAATGGTTACACATTTTATACAAGATCCCAAGATAACAAGAGCACCAATCAAAATAGTGGTGTCCGTATTGATGCCATTGACTTTAGTGGCCAAACGAACTCATATTTTGGTTACATTTAAGAGATCTGGGAACTCGACTATGGGCCGCTGAAGATCCCTCTATTTCGTTGCCAATGGGTTAAACTGATAGGAAAAGGTGTTGATATCGACGAGTACGGAATGACAACGGTAGACCTCAAAGAGCTTGGCTATCGATACGAACCATTCATCCTAGCTAAAGATGTCACTCAAGTTTTCTATGTGCAGGACATGTCTAGCAAACTGAGAAAGGACAAGTCCAGGAATAAATCAAGTTTTCTAGGTGCCGGAGATGAGCCAAAGCGCCATATTGTTCTGGCAGGCAAAAGGAAAATTGTGGGAGTCGACGATGTCATAGATGAAGAAGAATACAACAAGGTTGAAGATATGACTCCATTCGAAGTGGAGGTTGACACAAGTATACTTTTAGCCGAAGAGGAGGCTCCCTACGCACGCCATGATCACAATGAAGTGACGATTGTAAAGCGAACCATCGTTAATATTCCATTAGTTGAATAAATATGTCTTGTAATATTTTCCGTGAACATGATATTAATGATTATCTATGATTGTTATGGCAATTATCAAATTTATTATGCAATTATCCGCTTTATTGTGCATTTAAATGATTTATTATGCAATTACCAGATTTATTATTCATTTAAATTATTTATTATGTAACTAATAGAATTATTATGCATTTATACTATTTATTATGTATTTAAATGATTTATTATGCAATTATCTGATTTATTATGCATTTAAATGATTTATCATGCAATTATCTGATTTATTATGAATTTAAATGATTTATTATGTAATCAAAAGAATTATTATGCAATTATCTGATTTATTATGTATTTAAATAATTTATTGTGCATTTAAATGATGTATTATTCAATTTTCAGTAAAACCTATTGGAACCGGTTGACATTTTCAACCGGTGCCAATGTCTTTGGACAAAAGAAAATTGGTGACCTGGAGTCGAACCCGGGCTGCGGTGAATAAATATCTTTGGCTTTCCATTGAGCTATGTTGTGATTTCGTGTTTCAAGGCGGCAAAACATCTAAAGTACTTCTGAAAAGAGCCTAAGGCACCGGTTTTCTGATTCCAACCGGTGCCTTAGGCCCTTTTCATTTCCCGCCCGTTGAGGCTTTTGGCACCGGGTGATATCTCCACCCGGTGCCTATGGCTCTCCATTGGCACTGGGGGGTATTCCAACCATTGGAACCGGGTGGTATTCCAACCGGTGCCTTAGGACATTTTTGGCACCGGGTGGTGTTTTCACCCGGTGCCAAAGGCTCGATAGTATAAAAGGTGTGCCCTGTTCTCTCTTCTTCCTCACTTCTCCCTTCCACTACCGGCCCTCTCGACGCCCCCGATCCTCGACGCCGCCGTCGCCCCCTCCGACGATCGTCCACCGCCGCCGCCACCACCGCCAGGACCCTCGATGTCGACGCCGCCAAGTCGTCCCGAGCCACCGGAGCAGCTTCGCCGTCAACTCCGCCGCCGGTGCACTGCCTCCCGACGTCGAGCCGCCGTTACTATCCTCCCCGACCTCAACCCCGAGCACCAAAAGGTGCGCTTGAAGTCCCTCTTGCTTATCCCCTACCCAGAACACGCCGCCGAGGCCTATCCTCGCTGGAACATCGCTGGCAAGGGAAGCTCTGCTCGAGCTCCGGTGACCAAGGGCATATCTGCAAATAAAAAGGACCCAAGTGTTAGATCTAGGGGCTGAAATGTAAAGATTTCAAGAAACTTTCTAAATTCAAACCTGTGAACTTGTAAAATCGATATCAAATGGAGGAAAAATCAGAAAAATGCAAACTCAAATGTTTTGGACTCTCTGAAAATATTCTACAACTTTGTAAATATCCACTTTGGCTGAAATCGAATAGTTTTAATTGCATGTTAAATGAAAGAATAAATAAGGGATAAATGTTCTAGGAGTTCTACTTGTGAACTATAACTGATTTTTGGATATGTTATGCTCCATGCCAAGAATAGCTCTGTGCAAAATTTGGAACACCAATGGACAACTCTAGCTAGATGAAAACCCACACCTTGTTAGATCTAGTCATAAACTTAAGGATTTATTTCTGGTTGATCTGCTCCAGTGCTATGAATGAAACTTTTTCCATGCTCTTATAGCACTAAAAGAACACCAATGCAAAAGTTTGAAATTTTTTTGAACATTGTGACTATATATTCTGTTAAATCTTGATTAGATGCCATTTAATTAGTATAAATAGTTCCTCTTGTACGAAAAAGCTAAGTTTTATTCCAGTGCTTGCTTTTAGTGATATTAGCCTGCCTGAAAATTTGGAGCATCAGATATATTTCTTAGAATTATATAGTGAATTATAGAGAATTATAGAACTAGAATTGTAGAGAATTATAGAGAATATTTGTAATAGATATATTTCTTAGAATTATATAGTGAATTATAGAGAATTATAGAACTAGAATTATAGAGAATATTTCTTGTAGAGATATTTCTTAGAATTCAATTATGGATATTCTTAGAATTGAATTATGGATATAGTTTTTCCTTTAATTACTTTTTCTTTACATGTGTATTTCTATGTCAATTATGAGATGTAAATACCTATGTTCTTATTCAATGTAAATATCTATTTTCTTTACATCCTCTCGTTGTCTCCATGTCACCGACGCTCACTCTCTCGCTCACACACACGCGCGCGCACACTCACACACTCTCTCTCTCACACACACACACTCACTCTCTCTCTCTCTCCCACTAACACACACAGACACACACACTCTCTCTCTCTCAAACTCTCTCTCTCTCTCTCACACACACACACACACACACACTCTCTCTCTCAAACTCTCACAAACACACACACACACTCCTCACACTCTCTCACTCTCTCTCTCTCTCTCACACACACACACACACTCTCTCTCACACACACACACATTCTCGTGCTGCAGTTAAGGATGGTTACAGACTCTAACACATTCACACTCTTTCAGTTAAGGATGGACCCCTTCGGTGATGACGAGGCCGCCGAGCAATACATGTTGGACGCAATAAACGAAGATACGAGGGCCAACACCACCCAGCCAATTGCTGAAGAAGATGCTCGGACAGCTGATTCGTTCCTGAATATGTCTGGAGATGCCGATGAAGAAGATGATGAATTTGCGCCGCCACCCAATCATCAGTAGCATGTTCCAGTATGAATCTTAAAACTATATGCATGGTGACTTTGGTAGATTACTTTTGCAATTAATATATCTTTTTTGTAATTTAGTCGACTTCCGCATCGAGCCAGTCAAAAGGGAGACGCCGGCCAACCAAGAAAATGGAGGGAAGACAGGTCGTCACAGAAGTGGACGCGGAGGACTGTCCAAGTGCTCCAGAGGCTGCTAGCATGAAATTTGTCAATCAATGTGGGGTTATTGTTCGGGCGAAAATTCCGATCACCACAAGACTATGGAAATTGAGCAAACCAGAAGAACAACAACACGCCATGCCTCCACATCAGAAGAAAATACTATGGACAGAACTCAAGGATATGTTCACTCTTCCTGAAGGAGTTGATGAAGAACTTGTGAAGAAATATGCCTTGAAAAAGATGGCCCTTGCCTTTGCAGGTTTCAAGAAGAAGTTGTACACCAATTACATCAAGAAGGATAAGAAGCAAAACTGGGACGATCTTCCTCAAGTTAAACCATACTGGGAGGAGTTCAAACAATACAAACTTTCAGAGGAAGCCCAAGAAAAATCCCAACAGGCCAAGGTGAATGCAGCAAATAAGAAGTCCAGCCACCACCTTGGGGCTGGAGGGTATAAGAAGGCAATAAAGAAATGGCAGAAGATGGAGCAGGACCTTATGGACAGAGGCATCAGGCCGACGACTTGGGATTGGCCGGATAGATCCAAGTGGTGGTTATTTGCTAATGGCGTGACACTAAACCAGTTGGATGGAACTTTGGTCGTGCCCGAGCATATGCAAGAAGTGTCTCACGATCTGGTCGCTGCAATAGATGAGGCCCAACAAGGAACATTCCAGCCTCAAAGGGAGAATGATGAGCTGATAAGGGCATTAAAGAATCCAAAACACCCTGGACGAGCCCGCGGCATCGGTGTGGTCCCATGGAAAGTTACTTGGGCCGGAGATTTCTCTTACAAGACTCACCGAAAGAGCAAAGCCGAACAAGAAGAGAAACTCCGTGCCATACAAGAAGAGATGAACAGGAAGGTTGTGTCCTTGGAATCTCAAATGGACGCCAGGGTCAATGAGGCAATTGCGCCAGCTCTGAGCCAAAGGGGCACTGCTGGGTCGCACCCGGATGTTGTGATAAGCCCTGCCTCAGCGACGCAGCAGCTGTGCATCCACGGCCGCGCCCGACGTTCAAGCTGAACAACAACCCCAGATTGAGCCAACGGCGGTAGATGACCAGAGGTATCCAGTGGATGATGTCACCATGCTGACACCGTGCGAGCTTCATGTGCGAGCAAAGAATATATCCATTCATGTCGCATACGGGTCAGCCCTGCCCCTGAATCCTTGTACTATATTTCATGGAAGGCCAATACCCCCTGGCTACACCTCCGTCTCAGTCGAGCAGATAGTTGGAAACAATGAGGATCTTGAGCTCGATTTTGTTGGAGGGGATGGAGAGAAGACATTGGGAGACGCAATGCACGGGATCGTTCTATAGCGCAAGGCCGACATCAAACTTACTGCAAGCACAACGGCTCCCGTGCATACCTATCGCCCGTCTCCACGGCCTCCCTCACCGCCGTCCCCACAACCAGCTCCCTCACCACCATCTTCGCCGGTGCAAAGGGCCACGAGTACTCCAACTCCTCCTGCACCAGAAAAAGAAAAGAAAAAAAAAGACAGCATCCCTCTCAGCGGCTGGACCCTCAAAGAAGAAGCAGAAAACGATCGAAAGAAAATTGACCTACGAGAAGGCCGCTGAGGAGTTGGAAGAGGAGACAGCTCAATATATAAAAGAACAGTTGAAGCCTAAAGTCCCCCTGCCGAGGGAAAAGGTACCTCTAGAATTAGGGAAAAAGCTTCTCGCGAGCCTAGACAACCCGACACAACCGAAAAACCCTCAGACTATAAACGTACTCTAACAAAGGCACACAAGGTGACAAATGGGAAGAAAAAATGTGGCAAGACCATTCCTCAGCTTGGCACACAACAAAAAGAACTCGAGCCCCTCCGGGTGCCAGGGTTGCCACTCCTACACCCGACGGACGTACAACTCCAGGCGGACCTACAGGCCACGATATTTCTTTCTGAAACTGGATTAACGCTAGAGAAGACAATGTGGCAAGTGGAGGCGGAAATCCCTGTCGCTCCCGTTCTTACTTCATTCCAGCATGGAAAATCTTTTATCACTGAGGAAGAGGAGAAAAGTCTAGGCACGCAGATGTTCAATTTGCATAGATGGTACCTGCGAATGTCGAATGACAAAGGGAAAATGTTTGGAGTCAAGTATCGTGACCATGATTTCTTCCGCGGGGAGGATGACTTCTGGGTGTACTTAGAAAATTTATACCACATTTACCATCGATAAGCCCTCGACGCCTCTATCATCACCATTTGGGTTTTGTAAGTATCACTTACCTCTACATTAATACTTT
Organism: Panicum virgatum; assembly: GCF_016808335.1. Lineage (NCBI taxonomy): Eukaryota > Viridiplantae > Streptophyta > Magnoliopsida > Poales > Poaceae > Panicum > Panicum virgatum. The sequence continues at coordinate 19,738,410 of NC_053149.1, forward strand.
TTGTTAACAAGAACATAATTATATGTGTGCATTATAAAATTTCTATTGTATCATTTAGACAGGAGACCCAAAGAAGCCAAAAATATGGATGGCACCATCAAATCGGCTTCATGTCTCCTTTGCTAGTCAACCAGAAAGTGCTCAACGAAAATTACAAGGAAACGTGCCAAAATATGTATGATTCGTTGACTAGGCAAAATTACAAATTTTATATATTCATACCATACAACTTTGGGTAAGCCTTGGTCGACTCAATCCTCTGTTATATTACTAAATAAATACTAAGTTGTCTAATGCATGTATGTATATATATCCTATATATATCTGCAGTTATTATTGAATTTTACTCATACTTTCCATAGAGACCGGCAATCTTATAGTCTTTGACTCAATGAGAAATCTAAAGTCTGCAATCTAATATATCATAGACCCCTTGAACAGATAAGTTCAGTTTGCACAATCAAATCCTTTTTCTATTAATAACAATTCCTGAATATCAAACTTAATTTTGAGCGCAGGGTTTGGAAAAATTTGTGAAAAATAACAAAGGACGTGGTCAATGGAGGCCCGAACTGAACGTTAAAATAGATTATCCGGTATGTTGATTCACAAAGATTTGTCTAGTTAAGTAATCCTAAACTGTTCTAAACTGAGTAATTTATTTGTTTCTCCTTAAGTGTGCGAGACAACCACAAGGAACTGATTGGTGCAGGTACTATGTATGCGACTACTTGCATATCATGACTCCATGCGGGAAGCCTACTACGGAGGACATGAGAGTACGTCAAACCGTTCACTAGTACATTTTCATAATTGTACTAACGCACATGATGTTAATACATCAGTCCTTTTTTCCTAAATGATAGATGTCTCAAATGGGGGATGAATGTTACTCTACTGATCTTATCAACGCCGTGTGCGAGCAGCTCGCCGGATTCATTTTGCACGAGATCCTGGATCCTAGAGGCAAGTTCTACCTCGACGGTCACATCCATAGAGGACTTCCATCGAGCTCCTGAGGGGCCCAGTAGTTGGACTACAAACATGACTTGTACATTTGTAAATATTTCTTAACGTGATGTCTTGGTGTTTGTATATTTGTAAATATATTAGTTCATCTAATTAGCTTAATTATATGCTTGCATTTCACTTTTAGTTAGTTTCAGATATTCTCTGAAAATGAACACATACGTACGACCAATGAACGTATACTACTGTAGAGCTCCGGTGCGTTTAGCAATTATAAAAAAATAAATAGTAATAAATAAAATAAATAAAACTAGAATACGGGAAAAAAAGGAAAATATCATTCCAACCGGTGCCAATGGAAACCTAAGGCACCGGGTTAAATACCCGGAGTCTTAGGAAGGCGCTATTGGTCTCGGTTTGGGGGAACCGGTTGGAAAACCAGTGCCGAAGGGTGTTTTCAACTGGTTCTCATGGCGTGTTTTCTAGTAGTGGACGGTGAGGCGAGACAGCGCTGGAGCTGAGCCACGCCAGCTCTTGGTCAGGTCAAGGCCGGTGGCCAGCTCGTCCAACTTGTGCATGTGGCCGAAGGCCGGCTTCGCAGGTTAGTTCAGCAACACCAACGCACCACTACTACCTACCGGCAACAGCGCACTAGTTCAGCCGCGCCTGCCTGACTTCAATTAATTTCCAGCTCCAGCTGCCTGCCTAGCTACTTCGTCGTCGTCGTCGTCGCCGTCGTGGCGCGTGGGCGTGGCGGTGGCCGTCGTACGTTACCTCGGTGCCTCGCGCACGACGTGCCACCACGGATCGCAGGAGGTTTGACTAGGAAAAGAAAAGTTGCAGTCGAAGTTGAGCACTCAGCACCAGCCAAGATGCTTCAAAGAAGCTCAGACATGCAAGTGCTCCCCCAAGGAGGAAAAGGGATCTCGGCAGCAGATGGATGGTCGCCACCACGGGGATTTTTTTTCCTCTTGTGCCGTGGTTGGTCTACTTCCTCCGCGCGCGAACGCGAAAAGTCATGGTGTAAACAGCTCTACCAACCATCCAAGTGGCACTCGGTTCTCATTTTCAGTGGGTGAATTCTTTCAAAATGATATTCATATGCTCCATGCTCCACACGGTCGAGTTTTTTATATTCATATGCTCCAACATAATTAGAGCAATGGTGAACACCTCCCAAAAGATCAAAAGTTAGCGGACACCACATGATTTCAAGCAATTTATGGGTTGATTTTTCCATTCTCAAATGGCATCCCCTATGGTCTCATTCTGTCCCAAATTATATTTTTTGAAACATAATTTTTTGAATGGAATTATAGTCCCAAATTATAGGTTGTTTTGATTTCTCTAAATACATCATTTCTCTATATATGCAGATATATACCCAATATCTAGATACAGAGAAAAAAAATATATATGTAGAAGAGTCAAAATAAATTATAATTTGGAATGGAGAGAGTAGATGTTTTCCACCATCGAAACCTAGATATTATTTCGCTGGCGATAGGATAATTGCTGCTTTGATGCTGCACGTACGATGCATGATATTAATTATTATGCTTGCGTTTTCACAATAGAAAGATGACAAGGGTAGGCTCCATGTGCCTCCATGGACATTTTTTTTTAGAAAAAGGATTCCAAATCCGGCCTCTTGTCTGCATGTGAACGAGATGAGCATGTGTATAGATGGGGCTCGTATGGTGGTGATGGCCGGTATGGGGCCCCAGCTCAATGGAACCAACACGCCACCACTGGCAAAGTTTGCTTCTTGGCCAAACGCGCTACGCCAAATCGGATCCTGCCTCTGCCCCCCATCATATCATTTTCATATTCGAAATAGTATAGCAGAAAAAGATATATAGATGAAAAACGACAGTAGAAATATTCTTATTCTTTTTTTTTTTGCAAACTTTCATCTCATAGAATTTGAAACTAAAACCATGTACAAGGTGAACAGAGAAGACGTGGATAAATAGTTGGGAAATCTCGAAAGCAAGTTTGTGCACTATTCAACAAGTTCAGTAGCAGCAGTTGAATTCTATTTGACCTTGTCAGCCGTTTTGGTAAACCTAAACTTAATCACTCGGATAGAGAAAGAAAAAACAAACTTCTCATGTACACTAAGGCCACACTAGTGGGGAGTGTCATCGCACGGTTACCTAGATTATAAACTACTCCCTCCATACTTAAAAAAAAATGTCATTTTGGACAGCCATACGGTCTCCAAAGCTTAACTTTGACTTCTTATTTTTATAAAAATATTTATCACAAAGTGATATATTTATACTTTTATGAAAATATTTTTCAAGACAAATATATTCATATAATTTTTATATTTTGAAACTCAACAACTTAAAAGCTATTCATGATTTATGTTCCCAATGTTTGACACAAATCTTGTCCAAAACGACATTCTTTTCGAGTATGGAGGGAGTAGGTAACTGAGCCGGTTGAGTGTCATGGTGATGACATTCCTCTCACATCTCATGACACTCTCCCTTCTATCTTTTGTCACATCAGCAAATTTAATGCTCATGACTCTCATGACCCTCTCACTGAGACTGGCCTAAGAACCAAAGTAAATAAATACCCGCGAGCTCTCTAGTTAGCAGAGTGAAGCCGTTATTGAAGTCATTAAAAGTCTTGGACAGATAAGTCCCTTTCTGAAGAATATTTGTGATCCAATATACGTCGTGATCACGCCAAGGGGATATATAGAATGTGTGGTTTCAAGTCGGTTTCCATTTTGATTTTTTCCCCCTTTGCACAGGCTCTCACTGTCTCACGCACAACAAACGAGAATTGGCACGTCAGACATTCCGTCTATTTTTTATATACTCCCTCTATTCCAATTCATAGATCGTTTTGACAAATCTAGATACATAAACTATCATATATCTAGACTTAGTGCTTATCTAGAACTAGATGGCTAGATGCATAGCAAAAATTAGATTTGGGATCTACATTGTGGAACAAGGGAGTATAATATTTAGAATGAACTAATTAGTTCATCTTAAAAATCATGTATATTTAAAAAGAAGCTAAGCAAGCACAACGCCTTTTTCCGATAGATATTTTCTCCGCAGCTAGAAGACTGTCGGTGCACGCGATGAATGCATTTATATAAGATAGTAAACCATGTGGCTACACGAATGGAAACCAGTATTAAATCATGCTACCTTCTTCACTGTAATAAAAAAACAAGAAGCAGCATGCTCCAGGCCCCCACAAGTGTTTCTTCAAGGAAAAAAGGAAAAGAAATTGTGAGCTTGACCTGAAGGACATGGACGATAGGCTGCCGACCTACGACTGAATGCGATCTATTGTGGGGTCAGTTGTGGTGCGGTGATGGCCGGTTTCTGGCCACCGATCAGAAACCACCCCGCCGGCACCCTCAACGGCCGGCCGGCCGGCGTCACGGCCAGACGCGCCGACGATTTCTCACCAGCCAGATGGTGTAATCCGACATTTTTCAGTCTATTTCACTACAAAAACCAATGCGCTACGAGGCAAAAGGTTTGCCATCTCACACTTCTGCGCGTGTTTGTTTGTTTCCCTCCCATTTTGGCATTGCTGCTTTGCTCGGTTTACGGCGAAAATAGCCGGCCAAACACGTGCATGGCATGACTGAGAGCCTGTACGCCGGCTCCACGGCTGGCTGTCAAGTTCACTGTCAACAGTTGAATTCTTGCTAACCCTGCCATGGCTGTCAGTGTCAACTGTTTTGGTTTTTGAACGGATATGCCATAAATCATGATTGCGTCTTCATAATTAACAAAGAAACAAAACATGTTCCATGCCCGTCGTGAATCTCATGATTTTTAATAAATAAGAAAAAATGGGAGCCTGAGCGCTGATCGTACGGCTGATTGCGCTTATGGCCGGTATGGGGCCACCGATCAGTGGAGCCACATGCCAGATGGACGGTGCTGATCTGGATCGCGGAAACGGCCATGCCTGCCCGTCGCTCGCGGACGCCGCCGGCGTGTGGCTGGACGCCGGCTCCACGCCGGGTTGCTCACCTGCCGCTATCGTCACGTGGCGTGCTCGCACTCGCATCTAGAATTCCAGATCCGCGGCCAGGCAAGCCCAGCCCCCACCCACCGCCACCGGCCGCCGCTCGTCGCCGCCGGCCGCCCCATTTTCGGCACTTCAATTTCGCACCCACCATGCCCTGCAGGCAGAAACTGTTGCCTTTGCCTCGGCCCGGATCTCATGACAGGAACGATCGGCGGCGTTCTGCGGCTGCTCCTGATTGAGGCCAGCATTGTAGGGTCTGCCCGAGTGTAGGAGGTGAGCACAGATTTCACTGTGCAACATTTGGGTGCTAGTAGGCAGTGGGCACTGGTTCAAGTAATCAAGTTGGCTACTTGTGGAAACAACAAAGATCCAGGCCCGTCCCCTCTCTTGCCAATTGCAGTATCAACTGTGTACCTTTCAGCCTTTCACAGTGGCCAGAGGTCACATGAATCTTTCATGGTGCTCAAAGGGCAGCAACAGAGCAGCACAAACTGGATGGAGGATTTGTGAGTTTGCTACGACAGCTCATGGCCGAAAGGCTAAGATTCTCTAACTTGCTTAAGTAAAATTAAACAAACATTTACTTAAGTATTTTACACAGTTCCATAATCCAAATAACAAAAATAATCCGCACCAAGGATAATACATCGAGATGGGTTTATACTTCATCTGACAAAGAAGCAGCTAGGCCCCCACGTGGGCGACTAGGGCGGCGGCAACCCTAGGGCTGCCACCAGCCCCTTCCTCCTTCTTCCACCTCGTCGTTGTGGGACTGCCGGAAGCCCGCGCAGACTGCAAGGAGGGTGGCGGCGAGGCTCCCACTCCGAAAGGTTGCGAGCGCGCGGGCTGGCGCTCGGTGGCCAAGCTCGCGATCGCAGCTGGGCTCAGCGTTGGACACAGTCAGGCGGGAGGCCGGCGGCGCATCAAGCCCCGGCTAGAGCGTCTGCAGTGGAAGGTGCTTTAGGTGTCGCTCGGGGCAAGCTCGGGTGACTGCCGACGAGCTTGGGGCACCGGATCCAGTGTCTTGAGAGCGGATCCGGTGCCCCCGAGGTCTAATCTGCATCGTGTCAGGTCGGATCTGCACCAGCGGCTGGGGTGGCTTCCCAGTGCTGCAGGTCGGCGGTGGCCGGATCCGCCACTACACCGGCCAGATCTAGCGCTGGGGCTCTTGCTCGACCTCCAGCGGTGCTCCAGCTGTGGATGGCCAGACAGCGGTCGTGGTCGCGCCTAAGTCTCAACAGGCGGCGACCGTTGGCGGTGCTTCGCCTTGCTGCTCATGCGAATCATAGGATTCAAGCAGCGAGTACGCCATCTGGTTGGAGGGGTGGCTGATGCAGTTGTGCGGTTGCTGCATGCAGTCAGCGCGTCGATGCCCCTTCGAAGAGGCTGTCGTGGGTTGGCAGGACAACGGCGGAGGTCTTTGTGAGCTCTCGACGGCCAGAGGGCGCCCTTGCTTGGCATTGGCGTGCTGCTCTCTTCCAGAGGAGGCACCATGGCTACAACTCAAATGTTGCACCCTGCTACTCGTCCGAATCACCAAGGATTCAAACAGCGGGGTGCATCACCAAGGATTCAAACAGTAGGGTGCAGCTTAGCCGCAGCAAGATCAATGGTCGTGTGCCTCGCTGCAATGTGCGAGCCTCTGAGGGTTCATGCAACGAGGTACATGGTCAATAGAATCACAGGCGAAAGCCATGTCGGAAGCTAGCTAGCCCCAATGATGACGACGTTGCCTCGCTGCAATGTGCGAGCCGCTGAGGGTTCATGCAACGAGGTACATGGTCAATAGAGTCATGGGCGAAAGCCATGTCGGAAGCTAGCCAGCCCCAATGATGACGACGTTCTTGGTTCTTGGTGTCGTTTACCACCTTGGAGTGCATCGTCGCTGCAGTTCGACCCCTCATCTTGGCCGGGCCTCGAGGCGATGTTGTGAGTTGTAATTCTTTTATCAATGGTTGTGCCACGCTTGAGTCCTTAAGCTAACACGTGTTGTTGCATGTGGTTATACCACAACCACAAATCGTCTTATGTTAGGCAAATGGTGTAAAATTTTGATTATTAGGCGGGCCGTTATGGTCCATAATGAAAATGAATCAAGTGGGGACGTTCTCCCCGTTGACCCTAAAAACACACAGCTAATTGATGGTTTTTTGTTGAGATTTTGTTGCAACGAAAATTCCAAACTTGTGTGCTATTTGTGGAGATTCATAGGCACGTAAACTCTATTGTTGACACTGGCTTTTGGTGGGAGTTACTTTGGTTTTTATATTATTTAACTATTGAAAAAATAATTAACTAAATTCCTAGTTTAATTCTTCAATTAGTAAGTAAAATGTCTTTTGTTAGATGCCGTTTCTTGTGTGACTCCTTGAGTGGTCTTTATTTTAGCTGATAACTACAGCAGGCTTAACAGGTTATGGATTGAAAATGCTGATAGCTTCAGCAGCCGTGGCATGAGCAATGGACGGCATTCAAGAGAGGAAAAGTCACTCCTGACTTTGCTTATCCAAGTTAGAGAGTATGTGCCGCATTGCTAGTACTATGTTGGATTGCATATGGTTTTATTTCAAAAAAAGATCACATATGGTCATTTGATTGACATCAAAACAGAGTTTTCAGAGACAGACTTCTCACCTCGTGGATGATTTGGAATGAGCGCACGCAATAGAAGAATTTTTTTATAACAAGCAGCAATCGGCTCGCGGACTTCAAGCAAACTTGTGCTTTCCCTGCTTAGGTCGCCGGCTGTTTAGTAATGTAATTGTTTTTCTTAGTTGTTGTTAGAGCCTTGAACCTCTCCTGCTTGGCTCTAATTGTACTGGACACTTATCTTCTGTCTCTGTCTCTTGATAAAATATGTGCTCAGACATGTTCGGAGAAAAAAAAAATTGAGGGGCCACAAAGAAATACAGTAACATACGAATTATGATAGATCAAAACTGCAAATCTCTCAGCAGTTTCAGTACGACTCGAAAAGGGGCGGGGAGAAAGGACGAAAAAAAGATACCGGACGACCAAACTAGTCAAGGTAAGATCAGCGCGTAATCCTGGCTGCCACACCAAATTTTACCCAATCACTAAGCCGCCACCGGCGACATGGCTTGCTGCGGCGATTGCCGAAGCCTTCTTGTTCATCTTCTCTGCATCTTCTTCTAAGGAAGCAGCCAGTCACTGATCAGACACACATCCAGGAGCAGGAGCAGCAGCAGCAGCAGCAATGCTTGCAGGTAACATCAGCAGCAAGAGGTAGTAGATGATAGCACGGAGACAAGACACTCAACGTCCTCTTCGATCTCTAAGCTGATGCCTTTTCGAACTTGAGGGGCTTCACCACCTCCCAGGTGAAGTCGGCGTCGTCACGCCCGAAGTGGCCATAGGCGGCGGTCTTGATGAACCTGTTGCCGCCCTTCTTGAGGTCGAGGTTGATGGTGATCATCCCGGGCCTGAAGTCGAAGTTCTCCTTGACGATCTTGAGAATCTCCTTGTCGGGGATCGTGCCGGTGCCGTACGAGTCGACGAACACCGACAGGGGCTCGGGCACGCCGATGGCGTAGGACACCTGCACGAGGCAGCGGCGGGCGAGGCCGCTGGCCACGATGCTCTTGGCCGCCTGCCTGGCGATGTAGGCACCGCTGCGGTCGACCTTGGTGGGGTCCTTGCCGGAGAAGGCGCCGCCACCGTGGGCGCCCCAGCCGCCGTAGGTGTCAATGATGATCTTGCGGCCGGTGAGCCCCGCGTCGCCGTGGGGGCCTCCGATGACGAAGCGGCCCGACGGGTTGAGGTGGAAGATGGTCTTCTCGTCGAGGTACTTCTCCGGGATGACGGGCTTGATGACGTGCTCCTTGAGGTCGGCGGCGATCTCGTCGTTGGTGACGGTCTCGTCGTGCTGGGTGGAGATGAGGACGGTGTGGACGCGGACGGGGACCATGGCGCCGCCCTCGTTGAGGTACTCGACGGTGACCTGGGTCTTGCCGTCGGGCCTGAGCCAGGCGCAGGTGCCGTTCTTGCGGACCTCGGTGAGGCGCGCGCCGAGCTTGGTGGCGAGCACGTGGCTGAGCGGCATCAGCTCGGGGGTCTCGTCGGTGGCGTAGCCGAACATGTGGCCCTGGTCGCCGGCGCCGATCTCCTCGGGGCGCTTGGTGAAGTGGCCGTGCACGCCCTGCGCGATGTCGGGGGACTGCTGTTCGATGTTGACGAGCACCTTGCAGCGGTCGGCGTCGAGGCCCACGTCGTCGGAGGTGAAGCCGATCTCGCGGCAGGTGTCGCGCACGATCTTCTCGTAGTCGACGGTGGCCTTGGTGGTGATCTCGCCGAACACCATCACCATGTTTGTCTTGGTGCAGGTCTCGCAGGCCACCTTGCTGTCGGGGTCCTGCGCCAGGCACGCGTCCAGGACGGCGTCCGACACCTGGTCGCACAGCTTGTCGGGGTGCCCCTCGTTCACGGACTCGGAGGTGAAGAGGAAGCTCTCCGCCGCCATTGCTGCTGCCTAATTGTTCTGGGGTAAATTACTCCACCAACCTCTGCGGAAGGGAACAATCGACGAATCAGAATCTGCATATCCCCAAATCGACTGCAGATAGCTCGAATTGAACGACGAACAAATAGTAAAATCGATGCCTTCAGATCTGAAAATTCGCGAACAGCAGACAGCACAGCATGCAGAGGATGTAAGATCTAAGCGAAGAGCTCCCTCCCTCAACCAGAACACCAGAACCCAGACGACATCCCACCGAAACACCAGAAAATTCAGAAGAAATCCCAACTTTTCTCCATTGCTCACTAAGAAATTTTCTCCATTCAGGAAAAAAAATCACTTTTTTTAACCCCCAATTTCTGCTCCAATCCTGATGCATAGCTCCTTATTCTCTACACTACCGGCGCCCTTAAATCCCTCGAAATGATCCGTTGGCCTACTACTAATAATCAATAGAAACCAGCAAACGAGATCCACGCAACCGCTAGAAGCTCAACCACAGATCCAGCACCACCCCCAAAGAAATGTTCACCGAAAGAGAGAGAAAAGACCCAGTTTCCCACACACCCCCAGACAAAGGAGCACGGACCTAGCGAGAAGCACGGCGATCGAACGAGAGGGAAGCGGCGAGGTGGCGCTCACCTTGCGCTGCTGCTCTTTATTCGGGACCGGCAGGAGGGGAGAAGAAGCGGACGGATGTGTGGCACGGGGTCTCGGGAATGCTCGGGGGCCGCCATTTATAGCCGCGCTGGATCCGGGGAGGCCGGTGGCCCGGTGGGCAGGGGCGCACGTGAGGACGTCGCGGCCGGACACTGACCGTGCGGCCCCACAGCGGGGCCGAAGCCACCCGCTGGGCGGTCGCCGTCCCTCACCAACCCCACGAGCACCAACCCCACATGATGCGGACCCCACCACACGTCCTCACCTAACATTTCTCTCTCCCTTGGCGTCCTTTTCTTTTCCGTTTGGAATATTTTCATTTCTTTATTTCGAAAAAAATATTTTTCCATTTCTTTATTTCAAAAAAAATATTTTTCCCATTTCTTGTGCCTCGTCGAAATTTCTCAGGCTCAAGCTGAAATGGAAAATAAAATTTCTCACCCCACCTACTACCACTGGTCCCATGAGGAGCTATTTATTTTTATCTTTTGGGGTAGAGGGAAATTTCAAATTTGGGATGGCTCGATGAGATGGTGGTTGCCGAATTTCAAGGAAAAAGAGTTTGGTTCTCCCCAATTTTCTTCACATTTGTGTGTAGCTGGTGCGGTGGGACGTAATATAAAAATATGAGATTTACTCATTTTTAAGGAGACTTAGACCATGTATTTGCGTAAGTCATCAATGTGGACCGTTGCATCCCGTCCACGATCGATCTGTGTGTCTTGTTTTGTTTGTTTTTTTATCTTGTTTTTGTGTCTAGTATTATAAGTGACTTACAGAAATACAATATCTAAATCACGTGATGAGGAGCTAAAAGTATTGTATCATTGTCAACACCTAAAACTGGACTGCAAGAAAATAGTACACTCAAAGTACTTAAGTGGAGGTTAGCAATCCTCTCGCTTGAAAAACGCTGGGCTACATGAATCATGTGCTCTCTTGAAAATGCATAGTAATATGACACATTAATTTCCGCATGGTTTTTGTGTTCGAAATGAGGATTAAAAAAAGGGGAAGGATAAAGAAGGTTAACGAGAGAGAAAAAACGACGTCACAATGATTGTTTTTGGTGCTTGGTTTGGTTGCCCTTGCAAAAGTCTTCAAAAGAAAAGGTACTATTTTTCAAGTGTTTTCCATGAGCATGGGAGCAAAATGAATGATCTTATAGGATCGGAGCGTCTTCATGCTTCTCGCCTATCTCTAGCGGTGAAAGGGATGGGGATTCTTTCCACTATTTTCTCTCCTTGATGTGGTTGGTGCTATGGACTTATTTATTCAAACTTACGGCGCTGCATGAGCCTTCCTCGCTGGATCACTTTTGCTTTATTTTAGAAAAAATGAAGCAAAAGATGCATGATAAGCATTCTAATTGATTTTGTTTGTCAGAGACCATGGTAGGCAAGCTTACGTCAAAAAATAAAAGAAAAATTGGTACGATGCGGTGGTCTGGAAGAATACAGAGTGGACACCAAGAAAGACTTGCGCATGCTCACTCATGGCTCCATCTCCAAGGTGTTTAGTTGATGAAAATTTTTGGTACAAAGGTCACATCAAATGTTTGACTAGATGTCGGGAGAGATTTTCAGGCACTAATTAAAAAACTAATTACATAACTCGCTTGGAAACCGCGAGACGAATCTTTTGAGGCATTTGACCGCATCATTAGCACATGTGGGTTACTGTAGCACTTATGGCTAATCATGCACTAGTTAGGCTCAAAAACTTCATCTCGTCGTGTACATCTAAACTGTGCAATTAGTTTTATTTTTTAACTACATTTAATGCTCCATGCATGTGTCTAAAGGTGAGGCAAAAAGTTTTGGGTGAAAATTTTTGGTAACTAAACGACCTCTTTTTTTTGCGAAAAGGAAGAGCTTTCCTGAATAACTTAAGTGTTTACATCCTGAGCAGCTAAGTGCTCGACACTGGTAGGATAGCGTTCACGCCAAACTGCACTATGGTTCAGCCTTTTGGCCAGCTAGGCTAACTCATGTGCTAACCTATTACAAGCTCTTCCAGTATGACGAAACTCCACTCCAGGGACTCTTCCGGCCACCTCTAGGGCTTCTCTGATGACGAAATATGAGGCCGAGCGCTGGGACGTTGGGTTGACCAGGAAGCTGACGACGGCCGCACAATCCGACTCAAGGATGATCGGACCCGACGTCCACTCGGCCGCAAGAGTCAGTCCTTCTCGACATGCTTGCGCTTCGACCTCCTCTGCTGAGCCAGCTCCAAAAATCTTCTTCCATGCGGACAGCACGATTGCGCCCAGGTGATTCCTAATCACCACCCCGATACCTGCCTCCCCTGACGATTCAGTAAAAGCTGCATCTACATTCACCTTGAGCTTTCCATCCTCAGGGGGCTTCCACCGTTCCTGCGTTCTAGCCAAGCCGTCGACACCAGCTCTCATCGGCTCTACTGGCTTTTTGCCTTTATGATCTTCTTCTGCCTGCAAGGAGCTTCCCTCCAGGGACTCCCAATAATTTGTCAGAAACTTGGTCGACGCGCCCCCCCGACCCAGCGGCCGGCGTGTGTCCATTCGTTACGCACGAACCATGCCCGCCACAGGATGAGAATGAGGCGACCGGCCTCCTCCTTGGTTGAAGCACCAATCACCTGCAGGAGCCACTCCGGCTCTAAAAACGACAACAAACGCTCGTCAGGTATTAGCCAGCTGGCCCTCATGTTCTCTCGTAACGTGGCCGCATGAGTGCAGCGCACAAGGGCGTGGAATTCTGTCTCCTCCTCCATGCCACAGATCTCACATACTGCTGACCACTCGAGGTGGCGTCGGTGCTTGTTGGACTTTGTCGCCAGACCGCCATGGATCACCTTCCACACAAAAATGCGTACCTTGTGTGGAATTGGCAGCAACCAGAGCTTCTTCCAAACCGTTCTTGAGCCATCCGGGCGCCCGCTTGAGGACCCGAGATTGGAATCCAGATCCCGTAAATCCATCCCGAGCCCGTACGCACTCCGTACCGAAAAACAACCTGACTAAACGGCCTCTAATCTCTCTCTCTCAACTTTCAGAATACAGAGTGGACACCAAGAAAGACTTGCGCATGCTCACTCATGGCTCCATCTCCAAGGTGGCAAATTGGTACGACTAGTAAAAAAAAATATGCACTTAGCAGTTTTTCGATTAATCTCTCTCTCTCTCTCAACTTTCAGAAGTCCTAGGTAGTCAAATATGAAGGGACTAGATTTTTAAAAGGTTCCGTTTCAACTTTTCGAACAGATTTGTAAACGGTAAAGACGTGCCAAACCACAGTTTAGGGAAAAAACAATAAATCTACAGTGCATTTTCAAAAACTTCAAACAAATTGCAGTTTTCACAATGCCATGATTTTTAAGGTTTGTAAGATACAGTAATTTAGCTGCAGATTAATTTGCTTGGCAAGCTAGAAGCCTATTAGTAGAATTGAAAAAAGAAAACGAGCAGGAAGCGCATTGCTCTTGCGGTGTCGGATTCGCGTTAGAGACAACCGGACAAGCTGGTCCAGCGGTAAAGCAGCTGCTGCGTGGCCATGGCGACATCTTCCAGCTGACGCTTCCCGTCGCCAACTTTTTTTTTTCTCCTGATAGTTGTAACAGAGTCTTTACCATATATTCCCTCCGTCTCAGAATATAAGCATTTGTTGATTTTTGCTGGTTACGTTTGACCATTCGTTTTATTTAAAAAATTTATGAAAATATAAAAACAATTATGATATATTTAAAATATATAAAACATGTCATAACAAAATAAATAATATTTTCACAAATTTTTCGAATAAGACGAATGATCAAACGTGAATCACAGAAGTCGATAAATACTTATATTTTGAGACGGAGGGAGTAACAAAGAGCCGTTGGGCTCTGACATGAGAGTAAACAGTATATATTGGAAAATGGTAAAGGAATATACACTAGTATATTCTTATAGACAACGGCGTATATTTTATCTGCAAAAGCAACAGAGCTTTTGGATGGATTGATGGCATATAATAGTATAATACTAAAAAGAGTGCTTCAAGTACAAAACTTTTTTCTCGGTCCTAATTAACAAATACTGAGTAGTAGAAACGGGATAAGAAAATGGTTCGTGGAGGATGAGAGGAACTCGAAGCCTGTCGCAACAGCACGCATGCTTGGTGAATGGTGATGGCGCCATCCCATCCGGTGTCTGTTTCTCTGTCTGGTCCGGGTACGCCTACGGGGCGGCAAGATCCGTGGCCTCCATGGACGACTTCGCCTCTCTTTCCCTGGAAGGTATGCCGGGCATGCCGCATTTCGCCACGCCGGTTGACGTGTCCTGCAACGAGGCTGCTGAGCCCGCGCCGTTCCTGCCTCCATCGCATTTAAATCCATTTATATTCGTACTTAAAAGACAGTTTTATACGATATTCTCTTCATTTTAAATTATTAGTTATTTTAATTTTTAGATTTATATTTTTCCTCTCAAAAGACAGTTTATACATTTTGTTATACATCTAAATATATGCATACTTAAAAAACTAAAATAACTAGTAATCTAAGATGAGAGAGTAACTAGTTCATTCTTAATTTCCTTATGAATGAGCATATTTATGGGTGCCCGCGTATCACCACGCCATTATGCCAAACCACAACATTGTTAGAGTACGGCTTTTTGTCTAATGTGGAAATTCTCGTTGGCAAACTTGAATGATTTTTGAGCCTGTTGGTTTGCTACCAATTTTTGTCATACTAAAATTAAGGCTTTTCAATAAAATATGGCTACCAATTGGTTCATACCTAAAAATTAGTTATTTTGATTTTTGACTAAAATCTTGATAAGTTACTTAAAACTTCTTAACCTTGCATGAGAAAAGAGTATCGATTGGCACTAAGCTAAATGAGTATCTAAATTTCTCACCAACACTTTTGGCATGTCTTAATTTTGGTAAGCCAATATTTTAGCTTGTCATGATTTTGACTTGGTAAAAATTGTAATTTTGGCTTGGCAAAAATTAGTATTCAGCCAAATCAGGCCCTCTGTGGCGATGCTTCCACATGGATACTGTACAAGGGAAGAGATGTCGCTCCTCGTGCTCTCTGCTGCCACGAGGCCACGACCGCACGAGCCGACGACAGTACGTGTAACGTGTACAACGCACGGCGCGTCTGGTCTCTCCACCCGATGAAAGAAAGCGGCGGATGCCGGATGGTCGGATGGATTCTTGCGGTGCAAGGGCCGAGGGGGAAATCGCAAATCGCGGCCGTTGCGAAAGGCAAATAGTATTACGGAAAGAGGGGGAGGTGATGGGTCCACAGGGTCACGCATCCGGACGGGCTGTCCGTCCAGGTTCATCCTGGCCTCCCTGTCCGTCCAGCTAGGGCGGTAGCTTGTCCCACTGCGCGGCGGTCCACCTGTGATGGTGTTGGGATCGAATAAAATGGAGAGGTGTGTACGTAATCCCTCTGTTATCAAATATAAGACATTCTAATATTTTTGAAGAGTTAAAGTTTTTCAAATTTGATCAAATTTTTAGAAAAAATTATAAAAAATTATGATACCAAACAGATATATTATAAAAATATATTTAATAAAGAATTTAATGATACATATTCGAAATCATAAATCTTATTATTTTATTGTATAAATTTGATCAAACTTGAAAAACTTTGACTTTCCAAGAATGTTAGAATGCTTTATATTTCAGGAGGGAGTAGTTCGTGATAATAATTATATTTTTTATTTATATGTTATATTAGATTTGTTCTAAATCAAATTTGATAAATTTTGATAAAACTCATATAAAGAACATTAACACTTATAATACTAAATTTGTTTCATTCAATCCACCCTAAAATATATGTTGATAGTGCATGAATTATATTATTGTATAGTTGTTGCTATATTTTCCAATACATCTTTCAAAGTTTAGTGGGTGTTTTGGTATCATGGGGTTTATGTTAGGTCCTGTCACGTCGAATATTTCAATACCACTTAGAAAGACTAAACATAAACTAATTATAAAACTAATTGCATAAACCTAGAGTTTATTTGTCACGCTCCAAACTAGGGTCTAGGCCTAACAGCCGCCACACGGTTATAAAAGTTAATTTATAACCCTGTACGGCTAAAATTTAATAGAGACAAAAGATAATCTTAATATTTTTTTCACTTTATTGATATCTCATATATATTTTACAAGGGTGTAAACTAAAACAAACATAAAGTTGTACATATTTTTTTCCTAACTAATATACTATAGTCCTATAGTCTAGTCGCTCCCATCCCTGCTTGGTTGATCCATTATTTTCGTGCTGCAAAAGGTAATTCAAAACAAGGGTGAGTATGAAGTCATACTCAGCAAACGAGCAAATATAATGGTTACTATAAAATTTGAGAAGTAGAAATATCAATATAAAAGATTAATTGGTGCTACATATGACCACAAGCTTCCCAACCCGAGAGTCACAGGGGTGAAATTTCACACTTTAAAACTCTATAGAGGGGTATTCTGACATCGACGGTCTCTACTAGAATACCATATTCTAGAAGAGCGGAATTCTTAAGCCCTTCAAGGAATACATCTCTTGACCTACTAGCACTTGGTGGCTCCTACGGATCCATCACCTAGCACCCTATTCAGAACAAGAGCTATCTCTGACGGAGAATTTCGACAGTCCCATTTCTGAACTGCGACCGTTACAATATTATTGCCGTCACAACACCAGTTTAAAATAAAGTGCATGCTGAATTTAAAGATATATAGTACTGAAAAGTAATTAACAGCGGAAATTTAGAACGCACGCGGAAAGTAAGGGCAACACCTCAACTGAAAATGTAAAACTCACACGAAAAGTAAGAGCAACACCTCGACTGGAAATGTAAAACTCACACGAAAAGTAAGAGCAACACCTCGACTAGAAATATAAAACTCACACGGAAAGTAAAGGCAACACCTCGACTAGAAATGTAAAACTCACACGAAAAGTAAGAACAACACATCGACTGGAAATGTAAAACTCACACGAAAAGTAAAGGCAACATCTCGACTGGAAATGTAAAACTCACACGAAAAGTAAGGGCAACACCTCAACTTGTAAAAAAAACACACACACAAAAAGTAAAAGCAACACCTCAACTTCTAAAATAAAACTCACATGAATAGAACAAAATAAGAATATAAATAAGCAGTGGTGTGAGGCTCGCTTGCCTTAAAACTGGCACTATAGTTTAGCTACAAACGTCTACTACTCTCTCATCAGCACTGTTCTTATCAGCAGCAGGTGCTTCTGATGGCATCTCCAACTACGGCTTGCTGCTGTTCCTTTTGGCTTTGTTGCTCGACAACAGCAGTTCCTCGCCGGTATTTATAGGCGCAAGGTCGGTTTTGAGGCAGTAAAACGGGCAGGGTCCAGTCTAGCTGAGAATGTGCGAGATAGTGTTGAACCACGTACACTAGCGTAGATGGTCTACAGTATTATCCCTAACTCCATTTATTTTACTCTATTCTTTTTACCATCAGCTGATATCAGCATTCTAGGTGAGTGGAGATTGCACGGGAATAGTGTAGAACCGTATACAGAAGTGTAGAGGCTGGCCGGCATGGCTGTAATTATCCTCAGCTCAATTTGTTTTCTAATTTATTTTCACCGTGGCCTGGTAGTATTTATCACCATGAGCTGATATTTTACTGAGTCACTGTAGAAGCAGCTGGGATAAACTAACGTGGGCAGCAGCTAGTCATTACGTAAGCATCAGGTTACCAAAAACCTTTTTGATTCACACACACGTTTCCACACACGTGCACAAATACAAGTAGGAATTATAGGGATCAAAATAATCACTAGATAAGTAGTATGCGTACATTGCATGCATGCGTAAGCAAAAGTAGAAAATCATCACAATACTCTAGGTGGGTAGCATGAGCTAGTTATCTACAATCTATTTATTTTATCTCGGGTATTACATTATTCACAAAACAAATTTATTAAGTCTAATTAGTACATGATTAGTCTATGTCATGTTCTATGAAGCCTAATTAATCCATAATTAGCACATATTCATTCAGCATTACATGAACTAAATATGAACTAATTAGACTTAATAGATTCGTATTGAAGAAAACATAGAGGTTATAGAATTTGCATTGTTATTATTTTATATTTGTATTGCAAAAAAACCGCAGTCGTTGAGCAAATCCGATCGCCACGGGATGGGATGGCGCTGGGGAGGAGGAGGCTCAGCACGGAAGGAAGAGGGCCGCCGCCTACTACAGCCGGTGCAGAGAGCAAGAGAGAGGAGAGGAGGAAATAGCTCGCGCCGGTCCACCCGCGGCCGCACCTCCATCGATGCCCACATGCCTCTGCCGCGATCGCACCTTGCCCGCGGCGGAGAGGGGCTGCTTCGCTGGAGGAGAGAGAGAGAGGAGGGGAAAAGAAAAGAGAGATGAAGAAAAGAGAGAAAAAAGAAAAAAAAGAAAATGAGATGGTAGTTAAGATGGTTGAATAAAATATGTGATAGTTGATATAGAGTAGAGATATAGATGATATATAGGTGCGAGCGGAAGTGATATACTCCCTCTGTCCTTTTTAAAGTGTCGCCGTCGATGTGCGTGCCATAAGTTTGACTCGATTTGTAGAAAAACGTGCAACTTTGTATCTCCAAATAAATTTGTTAAAAAATTAGATTAAAAGATCTATCTAATGATATTAATTATGTATCATAAATATTAATATTTTTATATAAAATTAATCAAAATTATTTCTCGGGAAGCCAAAACGACAGTTATTTAGAAACGGAGGGAGTAGATGAGAAAATCTTGATGACTAGAGTAAAATATTTCTTTTAGAGTAATAAAATAGAGGATGATGAGTGCAGATATTTAACACAAGGAGTGAAATAATGGACAGGTGGTGAGGCCCTGTTCAGTCCCAAATTTTTTCGTACAGTAACCGTCGCATCGAATCTTCGAATACATGCATAGAACATTAAATGCAATTAAAAAAATAACTAATTACACAGTTCAACTGTAAATGACGAGACGAATCTTTTAAACTTAATTAGTCCATGATTATATATTAATTGCCAAATATCAATAAAAGTGCTACAATCCCAAATCTAAAAATTTTCGCCAACTAAACACACCCTGAATGAGATCGAAATAGCTTTGTATTGATACTGACGGCCATTCCATCACATCGACTTATCAGTGGAGTAGTAAAATAAAGGACAGCCACTCATACTTTAATTAATGTCCCCTTTCATCATGTACAGACAAATTTCGGCAACACAAAATCAGCATCAGCTAGCTAACGGTATTTTT
This sequence comes from Panicum virgatum, assembly GCF_016808335.1. Lineage (NCBI taxonomy): Eukaryota > Viridiplantae > Streptophyta > Magnoliopsida > Poales > Poaceae > Panicum > Panicum virgatum. The sequence goes on from NC_053149.1 coordinate 19,757,823, forward strand.
CTTTCACACCAAATCAGCATCAACCACTAGGCAGCAGTCAGCCGGCATTACTTTTCTCTGATAATAAATAAGCACCAATTACATTCACATCCAGCCGAACAGAGCGAATAGAATTTTTGAAAGCGTTTCTAAAAAAATAAGGATACACGTTTATGTGCTAACAAAAACATTACATTAAGTTGGTAAATAATGATGCACATTTCTTACAAGGACGCTCAAATTATTTAATTCGCAGTTTCCGCAACCATGGCAGAATACAGATTTGCAAATATTCATGGGAAGAATACTTAAAGTATCAAATGATGCACTTTTTCGTTGTTGAGCACATAGAAAAAATTGGAGTAACACATTTTTATTAGAAAAACGTAACAGATAATTGTCCGATGCATATGCACTAATTATTCTGCTAGATTATATCACTCAATCACATTAAATGGACCACATATTTTATATACATTTCTTGTACACTAGAAAATAGATTTACAAAAAGTTTGCATGAACTTCAGTTAAACTGAATGCATGTGGTGGTAGCGAATCAGTCCCTCCGTTTTAAATTAGTAATCGTTTTGACTTTTCTAAGTACATAGCAAAAATCTATGCATCTAAAATGCTAAAACTAATAATAATTTGAGATGGAGGGAGTAAATACTACTTGCATAAATACTCATGCTACATGTAATGAAATAATTGTATTTATTTATCACTTTATCTATACGATACTATATAATCATCACTTTATCTGAGAGATCAAGTCAGCAAAATGGGGCACGAGATGCAGCGAGGTAGCTGACTCACCAGATGTGCCCACGGATGCATTTTCGGTAGGAGCCACATGATACGTGGGTGGCACATCTGATCGCACGCTCTTGGTTGCGATATAAGCACTAGCGCAATGGGGGCGTCAGCTTCCTTTACCTTTGCATGCTTGCGCTTTGGTTGAGGAGCAGGGGCAGGAGCCGCCTCGGGGGTAGAAGTATTATCAACACGCACATCTTCATAGCATGTTCCAAGTTTGTTGGGAAACTACAAAAAATATTGAAATTTGAAAAATGATTAGAATAACCTATTATAATAAAGGTTCAAGAAAATTTCAACACAACAACTGAATTATTAGTTGAAAACAATATCACTTGCTGTAAGATTGCCATATGAGATGGTCTCATCTACATGGTTTATTTTCTTGTCAGCCTTTGCAAGCTTGTCGACAACTACCCCATTGAAGAATGCAGCAGGTGGGGTTCTTTTTCCATCTTTGAACATGTGCGATGGATAAAAAAAGTTGTCCAAGTAAGATATCTATTAAAACATCAAGGCAAAAAGGAAAAAGACACACTTAAACAAAAATATTGCTATGTACATTACTGAACAACTTCGAAAGTTCAATGGACCAAAAATTGGATTTACCACAAACAAAAAAATATTGTTGAAAAAATTACTAAAACTACCGAACTTCTGAAATTACTCAATAGATAAAACTACTGAACTACTGGAAATACTGTAATACTGATGAAACTGAACCAAGTAAACTATTGAAATTACTGAATAGCTAAAACTACTGCATTGCTAAACTAATTCTTAACAAATCAATTTGTAAAACTACTGAGGTTCTAAAACTAATGAACTACTGGGCTTCTAAAACTAGTGAACTTCCAAAACCATTGAAGTACTGAACTACTGAAAATATTGAAATACTGATGAATCTGCTTAGCATTCGTAACAAAAAAAAATGAGAACAACCATACCAATAAAAGTGTGACGCAGCCCTGAACTAAAGGTGAATTGGATGCTGATGATTTCTTCCATTTGTGGACCTTATTTGCCAAATCATCATCAATAACCGAGCAAAGATCAAACTTGCAAACATCATTTATATTCTTGCACCAAAAATAGATGTCGCCATTTATTGAGAAGCTGTTTGTTGGAAACAACAACCTATCAAACAATGCCATGAAAAAGCAAGTGATACTCCAATCATCCCCATTTCCTTGTTTTGCACATTCTTCTATAACCCCCCTAGGGACTCATTTGCCTTCAGATCACTATATCCCCTGCTCTTAGGTTTCTGTGCTTGCCTCTCATCGTGCAATTTCTCCATTCCTTTTTCATCGCGTATAGATCTAAGCTCAATCTGGTGATTGTTCCTTTCTGTGCTAGATACAACTGGGAGAGGGTTGGGGCCATTTGGGAGGCCAAGCATAGATTTGACCACGTGCGGAGTGATTGACAATCCCCTCTATTTAACAACAATATGCAAAGGATCAACTTCAAGATGGCCATGATAAACATAGCCAGCGACCTATAGTCGATTGCATCTAACGAGAACCCAAGAAAGTCCTGAAAACCCAATTTCTCCAACCTATCTTTCATTGGTTTCCTCATGACAGCCAATATATCAACAATAGAGCCTGGAGCACAACATATGGTGATATAGTTGCCCTTCTTTTCCTATCATTAAATATAAATCTTAGAAAAAAGTCATCTGAAATTACTAAACATATGAGAATTAAATGGATCATGAAGAAAGGAAATTACTGAAAATGACTAAGCTGCTACCTAATACTGGACATAACTAGGTAGCAGCACAATCAGTTTCAGTAATTTCCCTTCTTTATAATCCATTTAATTCTCATACATTAGTAATTTTAGATGTATTTTTTAATATTTTATTTTATTTGTAGTGATAGGAAAATAAAGGCAACTATGTCACCATACATTGTGCTCTTGGCTCTATTGTTGATATATTAGCTGTCATGAGGAAGCTAATGAAGGATAGGTTTGTGGAATTGGGGTTTTAGGACTTCGTCTGGTTCTCATTAGATGCAATCAATGATAGGTCGCTGGCTGTGTTCATCATGGACCATCTCGAGGTTGATCCTTTGCGTATTGTTGTTAAAGAGAGGGAGTTGCCAATCACTCCGCACGTGGTCAAATTTGTGCTTGGCCTCCCAAATGGCTCCAACCCTCTTCCGGTTGTATCTGGCACAGAAAGGAACAATCACCAGATTGACCTTGGGTCTATATGCGATGAAAAAGGAATGGAGAAATTGCACGATGAGAGGCAAGCACTGAAACCTAAGAGTAGGTGATATAGTCATCTGAAGGAAAATGAGGTGCCTAGGTGGGTTATACAACAATTTGCAAAACAAGGAAATGGGGACGATTGGAGTATCACTTGCTTTTTCATGGCATTGTTTGATAGGTTGTTGTTTCCGATAACTAGCCTGACAATAATGGCAACATCTATTTTTGGTTGAAGAATAAAAATGATGTTTTCAATTTTGATCTTTACTCGGTTGTTGTTGATGATTTGGTAAAGAAGGTCCACAAATGAAAGAAATCATCAGCATCCAATTCGCCTTCAGTTCAAGGCTGCGTCACACTTTTATTGGTATGGCTGTTCTCATTATTTTTGTTACCAGTGCTAATCAGATTCATCAGTATTTCAGTATTTTCAGTAGTTCAGTACTTCAGTGGTTTTGGTAGTTCACTAGTTTTAGAAGCTCAATAGTTCGTTAGTTTTAGAACTTTAATAGTTTTACAAATTGTTTTGTTAAGCAATAGTTTAGCAGTTCAGTAGTTTTAGCTGTTCAGTAATTTCAATAGTTTACTAGTTTCAGTTTCATCAGTATTACAGTATTTCTAATAGTTCAGTAGTTTTATCTTTTCAGTAAATTTAGAAGTTCAGTAGTTTTAGTATTTTTTTCAATAATATTTTATCTTTTTTGGTGAATCCAATTTTTGGTCCATTGAACTTTTGAAGTTGTTCAGTATTGTACACGACAATATTTCTTTTTCTAAATATGTCTTTTTCCCTTTTGCCTTGCTGTTTTAATAGATATATTACTTGGACAACCTTTTTTGTCCATTGCACATGCTCAAAGACGCAAAAACAATCCAACATGCTGCATTCTTCAATGGTGCAGTTGTCGAAAAGCTTGCAAAGGCCGACAAGAAAGAAAACAATGTAGATGGGACTAACTCATATGGCAATCTTACAGTAAGTTATAATGTTTTCAACTAATAATTCCGTTGTTGGTGTTGAATCTTTTTTTTGAACCTTTTTTTATAATTGGTTATTCCTATTATTTTTTCAACTTCCAATATTTTTGAAATTTCGTAGCAAACATGGAACATGCTATGAAGATGTGCGTGCTGATAATGCTTCTACCCCCGAGGCGGCTCCTGCCCCTGCTCCTCGACCAAAGCGCAAGCATGCAAAGGCAAAGAAAGCTGATGCCCCATTGCACCTAGTGCTTATATCGCAACCAAGCGTATGCGATCAGATGTCCCACCCACGTGCCATGCGACTCCTGCCAAAAATGCATCCGTGGGCACATCTGGTGACTGAGTTACTGTTGGCGCTCCTTAAGTACCCCTTTTATCCCTTGTTTATCCTTGATAATGGCATGAATTTAATATCAAAATCACTAACCGTCCTAACCCCGGCCTAATTATTGGTCATTTTCACACTTGCACATATATTTTGGAGGAACTTTGTTTTTGCAGGTTTTTAGCCTATTTTAGAGCATGAAATGACGAGGCCCGTGATCGAGCGCTAACACGGAGAAAGACGAGGGCCAAAGCCCAAAGGGAGGACCAAAGCCTATGTTGATTCGAAGCTCATTCACGCACATCCATCCTCCAAGAGAGCCCAAAGGACCGAGCCCACGAAGATGAGATCAAGATACTTCGGGATTAAGCAAAGCAAATGAAAATTTAAGGAAGAATTCCCTATCCTATCCTTTCCTCGAAGATATCTCCAAGATAACAACGTCCAAAGGGGTGCAATTGTGAAGGACAGAAACTCTAGAAGATGCGAGGAGTCTACACGCCAAAGATGAGACCGAGGCGAGCCCGAAAAGGGGTAGGCCGGCCAGCCCAGCCCTTTTCTGAGGCGGTTCGGCCTCCCCTTCGATCGGTGGCTCCCTCGGCTTATAAATAGCTCACACCTTATTCAACTCGAAGCATCCATCCACCCAGAACTCGACGAAAACCTAGGGTCAAGACCGGTGGGAGACGACGGCCACCGCAAGTCTTCGAAGTTGTCTAGGAGATGGCTTAGGCCGACCCTAGCCGCCGTGGCCTCCCTGCGTGGTTGTGCCATGGCGGAGTTCAAGAGCTAGTTGGATTCATCGATGGTGTGCACATGGTGGTGATGATCCAAACGAATCTATTATGTGAGTAATGATAATCATGTCTTCCGAATCTATTAGCGACCATGTTCTCCTTTTTCGATTTCGTTCTTCTCTTTGGGTTTGCTTCATCTTAGATCTATTATCGAGATAGATCGCTTAGCATGATCTTGTAGTCATGGTGGCTAGAGGTTCATGGCGGAACTACCAAAGGGGGTTTGACTTGCTTCAGGGTATCCCGTTGAAAGGGGTGGCGTCGTGACAGGCCGTTGCCACTTAGTAGGTTGGGTATCGAGGGATCGGATTGGAGATTTTGAGTTTAAAGATGCTTTTGATTGAGATGCATGATTTATCCGCTCGTTAGCTTGAACTACAACTACACGACGATAGGCCTAGTCATATCTTTGGTTTTGCTACATTCATGGATGAGATCAACCTTTACACATCACTCGTATCTATTGAAGGTTTACCCTTTATATGTAATCAATGCTTCATGTTAGGATAGATCCATTAGATTAGATGGAAAACCTTAGGTAATTCTTTGTCGATCCACGGATTGATAAACCTTGGGGGAATACTCTAAGGAAAAAGCTACACGAACCGTGTGCTTGCAGTATACAAATCGGGGCGCTAAGGAGCGTCAACAAGCTTTTCTGGCGCCGTTGCCGGGGCTCGGCAACACGAACCCTAGGGCGATCTATCTAGTTTTTGGACTAACCCTAATTTTATTATTACATATATCCTGTGTTTCTTGTTTGTGTCCATGAATGCAGGTAAAACCCTAGACACAAAGTGATTGAGATGTTCTCAACGTCCGTACTTTGACAAGTCCAATCTCACTCAAGCAAGTTGATGGCTACGTGAAGACCCGCTCTTTAGTGGTAGGTGCTAACTTTTGTTAGTGGCCCAGCATCCGCTATCGAGTCCCCACTCCCCAAAGCAAAAGGATGATAAATAAGGTACGCCGCCGTGTCAATTGATTTTAAAGACTAATGTTTTTGGGAAAAATTGTTTGTTCAAGCAATAGGTATGAATCATGCCCGCAAAGAAAATCGTGCGATCGGATCATCATCATCTCCAAAGTGTTACTGTTGTAATGAGTTTTTCGTCCAAGATCAGAGAAGTACCATGAGCAAATAATAGATTATTTTGAAGCTCCATCAAGTCTACTTTCCAACGCATCAAAAAACATGAATTTTGGAGATCGGTGTGAAGAGTTATGGTAAAATCTTTCAACGCTGCGCGTTCTGAAATGTCTCGGGACAGAGCGTAGTGCCGGAGTAAAACGACCATAACTTCTTCATCCGGAGTCCGTTTGGGATCAATGACCACTCGTTGAAAAGGTAATTTCATAAGGATTTCCATGGAGTAGAATTTTTGTACATGTTCTGTGCAGGATGATCAAGGAATTCAATGAAGAAGATGCAGCAACAAACAATGGAGAAAGTGATGACGATGTCGCAAGATGTTTGGAGAACCTTGTGCACAAAAGTTGATGATTTGAAGTTGACCAATGCTAAAGGCAATAAAATTAGAGGAACCATGATGCCACCCATCTTCTCCATGGTATGCTCAAGAAGCTTCTAGTCGAGTGCAATCAAAGAAAGAGACCGCTCTGATCATCGACACAAAGCACGGGAGCCTCCTTCGATCCCGACACCTTAGGCAAAGCAAGAACCATGGAGATAGACCATTGGAGCCATGCTACTCGCTGGTGAATCTATGGTGATGACCTTGAAGCCAAGGATGCACAACAAGATACTCCGAAGACCACAAGATCAAGATCATCGACATCTTCGGATCGATTCGTAAGAAGTCATTGTTATCATCAATATTCTACTCAACCTCAGAAGCAATTAGCAGCATATTTTTGGATATTCAAAATCTCCACAAAGTTCCCGTCCCAACGAATCAAGAACCAAGTCAATCGGAGATTCCTACAAGCGGGTATGGCCAAAACATTGAAGGTTGTGCACTCTGGAAATTTCTAGACAGCACGCAGCGCCAAAAGTGAAACGGGCATAACTCCCTCATTTGGACTCCGTTTAAAGCGAATGACCACTCATTGGAAAGGTAATTTCATAAACATTTCAATAGGTCTATATTTTGGTATATGTTCTGTTGAGTATACAGGAGATATTCCACGAAGAAGAGGCAGGAGCAACGTGATGAGAACAAGATAGAGAAGATGACGATGATAACAATGAAGGCGAGCATGGGCGATGTTTTCATCAAGCGTACATGATAAAATTCAGAGGCATGGATCAGAGGAAGAACCCCAATGATATTGGCAAATGAAGGCACAAGCGGTCGACCTTCGACAAATGAAGATGTTGCAAACAAACCACGACGGATTACAAGAGCGCAACATTCAACACATGGAGACGTGAGAAGCAAATCACGATGGACCACGAGGAGTGCATCAAGATGACATCTCGCACAAAGCACCACGACTCCAATGAGTATGAAAAAGCTCCGAGGCTAAGGTATACAGTGAATTCTCAAGCTTCTATTGTTTTTGTTGATAATCGTTAAAAATCTCATGCTCGAACCAATAGTCGGAATGAAAGTTTAAATTCTATGCCTTGTTCTTTTCGTGATGATAGGCTAGAGTTTCTTGAGAAGGTTGATTTCATGCTTAAAGAACCTATGCCTAATAATGAGCTCCGCGCTATGCAAGAAACACATGCTGGATTTAATTACACCATGCCTTGTTGATGAAATTTAATTAAGGATGTGATTATGTAGCATGTGTTTACAAATAATTGCAAATCTCGATCTTGCTTTGCGCTTGGTCAAGCTCATGACCCTAAAAGAGCACATGTCGGGAGAAGCCCCGAATTTCACTAACCATGCAGGAAATGAAACTCAAATGATGAGGAGGGAAACTGTGCCCAAAATTTTGAACACCATCATCAACATCTTCAAGTTTCAAGAACGGACGTCGCTAAGCCTCATCAATTTTGTGCACAAGTCCAGAGATTTACAATGCAAGAAAGTTGAATATTCAGGATCTCCATCAAGTTCTCGGTTCAACACATCCATAATCGATACAATTGAAGACCCACGGGAGGAGCTATGTCTCAAACATCAGAGATGCACGTGCTGAAATCAGCACGGGGCAGATTGCAGTGACGGGGAAAAAGGGGCATAACTCTCTCAATTGGAATGTGTTTTGGGCAAATAAAGACTTGTTGGAAAGATAATTTCGTGCACCTTGCATTGGATCAGTTGTTTGGAGCAATTCCCTATATGGACAGAGAGAAAAATCCGTGAAAAGAAAGGTAGCGACAAAGGACAACAAAGAAGGAGGTGACCATGATGTGAGAGACGATTGGGCAAGTTTTCCATTAAGCGTGATTGATCATGTCCAACATGGGAAGTGGAATAAGAGCTACATGGAACACCTTCACCTCTTGCATGAAGGACCATGGCTTCGCATCAATGAGAAGGTATGTAAGAAAGTCGAGCTCTATGACTCTAAATGAAGCACTTTGCGGGAGGCAACCCGATGTTTTATTTTATATATATTAATATGACCGTCTACATTGCACTCTTTAATCAGAATATCAAGCAACATTGTACCATTGCTCTAATAAAAACCACAACTTCATGTTGTTCATTCTAAATGTTATTGAGGGAGCACTTTGTTATTTGATCTTGGGAAACTTGTAGACCTTTTTGTGTGCCTATTAGTCTTTTTCTTTGTGTCCTTTTTAGAGGGAAATATGAAGTGTTGCACCACCCTTTGATTCTAAACTTGTGGCTAGTTAACTTAGGCTAACGTTTTGTTTTGTTTTAGACCACCTCATCATGTCATATCATTTTGTTCACGCACCCCGTGTTGCATTGCATACCATGTTGTTCGTCTCACCCTTGCATTGCATTTTGCATTTAAAAAAACCTTTTCTAAAAACATTGAATAGCCTCGCTTTTGAGATCCTAAAACCCTTAGGAAAACCACTCAGAACAATCCCAAAACCATAGGGTATGTTTTTTATTCAAAAAAAAATCTAATTTTTTTTCTCTCTAGTTTTTTTAAAACCACCTTAGATAGAATTTCTATACCTAACACTCTCTCTTCAAAATTTTTGTTTTAAGACCAAAATATAGGAAACCCATAAACCTACTTCTAAAACCTTGTTAGCTCGGTTGCTTGATCCTTTTTCGATAAATAACCTTTTCATTGACAAAAGCCTCACTTCTTATGAAGTGTCGCGAAGACTTTTTCTCTCTTAGCAATTGTTTTTGAATAAACTAGTTGCGGAACAACATCGAAAGGTCCTTTCAACCTTGCTAACACTTGTTTTTGCTAACTTTGCATTTGCACTTTGCGTCCATTCCATTGTTCATGCACTCATTTTGCTAGCTTGGTCTCAACTTTATTGATGAAAGCTTTCATATCCATGTTAATGCTTGACGTGAGCATTTTCCTTTTTGCAATCTTGTGTAAGCATGGTGTTTAGACATGATTGAAGACCATCATCATTCAGTTTTATAAACCAAGTCATGAGGTTGCATTTGGTTGGGTTATAAGCTTTGCAATGTGCTTTATTTTTTCTTGTGCTATGAAGGCCTATTGATCTTGGGATAGACATGGTGTTTTGACCTTGGTTAAATAAGTCTTTGTGGCTATGGAGAAGTTCGGCAATCTAGTTGTAAACATGGTGTTTAGAACTAGGTGTAAACATTGTCTTTGTTTATATACCTTCCTCTCATTTGCATTTACACTAGTGCACACGAACACTCACTAGTTTCGCTAAGCTAACTTTGCCACAAATTGAGATCTTAGGAATGGTAGGTTTGTTGGCATTTGTTTCTACTCTCGACTGTCACCCCGGGGGTAGTGTGTGTTTAAAATGTTTTGCAGGCATGAAGAAGCGCTCCCATGAGTTCAAGACCAACAGAATTTCAATCAAGATCGTCAACATCGTCGAAACCCGAGAAGGACGCAGCTGTTTTCATCAATTTGAGAACATGTTCAGTGCTGTACAAGAAGCAAAAAGTTGATATTCAGAAGCTCCATCAAATTCCCATTCTAACGCATTCAAGATCAATGAATTTGAAGACCCGTACAAGGAGATATGGCAAGAACATTAGACGTTGCACGTTCTGAAATTCGTCGGGACAGATTGCAGCACTAGAATAAAATGGACATAACTCTCTTGTTCGGAATCAATTTTGGGAGAATAAGGACTCGTTGGAAAGAAACATTTGTGCACTTCGCAATGGAGCAATGTTTCAGTACAGGTTCTGTTCTGGAAATTGAAAGAAAAATTCGTGAAGATGAGGCAGCAATGAGACAACGAGGAATTGAAGGTGGCGACGACGACGTGAAGCAATGATTGGGACCATGACTTAGTACAAGAAGAAGTTGATGGAAATTGAGGCAACAAAGGTGAAGACACATTGAAGATGATATTCATACACATGAGGGAAGGACTTCAAGAATTTCAAGATGGTCCTTCTTCTCCTTCCACGCCTAGCATCATGCTAAGCATGGGGGAGGATTTCGTGGACAAGGAAGAAAGATCTCATGGAGTAAGATAATCACGGTTGCCACAAGATGCTCATTATTCTTCTTCCATGCTTAGCACAATGCTTAAGTATGGGGGAGGCCGCGCTACACTTCATTACGAGCATCGAGAAGGACAGTAATTCTTCCTCAACTCTCTCTTTTTCTAAATACTTGTACATATATGCCTTCAACCATAGATGCAACCTTTGTATATATCTCTTAACCTATCACATGGCTTTTAGGAGGACAACCTAGTTTTGTTTTTGTTTTCAATAAGTGTAGGATCACCATCACTTTGTGCTCACCACATTGATATATTTTGGCAATGCCTTATGCTTATGGAAAAATGATGAAAGTTGCTGCTTTGTTTTACCTACGCTATGTTGTATATGACTTGACCATTTGCTCTCAATTAAATGGAATTTAAATGATTAAATACTAGCTCTTTTAATTATGGAGGTTAAATGACTAAATTCTAAACCTACATATTCTATGTTGCTCTTTGATTTAAGTCTACCGATGACCTTACACCTTGTGATTGTTTAATTTGAAAACTTAATTCCTATGCTATCTATATTTGTGAATCTCTTGCAAAGTTCTACCTACCAAAGCCTATACACACATATTCTTTCATGATGAAACCTTTAGATTGCAAACATATATTTTGATGAGTTGGATTAAGATTGATTTCTTTGGTATGAGACTAAGAAGCTGGTCATTCAGTTCTTTTTGTGTAACCTTTTTTTTGCTAGCCTATTTATCCATGCATTGTGAGTTTCTACTTTGGGAATTTTGCAAACCTCGCTGGATATCCACCCTAAACCAAAAATATCTTTTATTGATTACCTCCTTGACCACAACCCAATTTGAGTATGGATTATCATTTCGACGGAATCAAAAGAATCAAGGGCACCATATAAAGGAAAGTTTTGGGAGACAAGGCTCTCCGGAGATTCAAGAGGTTCTATGAAGAAGAAGGTGAATTTGAGATACTTACCCTAGCTAGTTGGTTCTCCCACTATTCATACTCGAGGACGAGCATTCGTTCAAGCATGGGGGATGGCTGGGTAAGTATTCTATGCTATCAAAAGTTCTAAGGAGCAAAAAGAAAGAGAAAAATAGAAAAATGAAAAAAGGGAGAAAAGAAAAGAAAAATGAAAGAAAAAAATGAGAAGAATAAAATGCTCCTTAGTTCTTTTTGGCTTCATTAATTTTCCAAGTTACTTTGAAGAACTATTCCATACTCAAATCTTCCAACCATGTGCAATCCGATAACGAGAACTTCATTTGTGTCTCGGGATCATCCATTTGCCACTTGCACATGTCCACCTATCTAAATGTGTGTGTTTCATCTTTCCCCCTCTCCAACATTATTTTCCAATGGCCTTTTTGATGAGTCTCAGTAAATCCAATAGATCTCTCTCTTAGTTTGACAATATTTCAGATATAATGTTTTGCTAGGATTATTTTTACCTACCAAGCTCCACATAAGCCTTCCACTTTTATATATGAGTAGAATAGGTTGAAGACAATCTAATGTAGGCTTGAGCGACTTGATGAGATGAGTATTTCCATGATCTTTTGCAACAGAACCTCACTTATGTTTGATATGCATTCTTTTGAAAACTCTTCACGATGAAACAAGGTAAATGTTTGAAGTTCGCTTAAGTTTGAGAGCATTGCATTTGTTTATTATTGTGGTTTGTTCTTTAATTGCTAGTCTATCTTCCATAATGAAAAAGTAGCCGGTCACAACATGAACTTAAATGCTAAATACTTGAGAGAGCAATATGTCTTGTTATGTATGACTAAGTGCAGAGAGGACATTGAGGGGCAACGCTGATTTCTTTATAAGCAAAGCTCCTGGACTTACTCGAGGACGAGCAAGGTTTAAGCATGGGGGGAATGTTGGCGCTCCTTAAGTACCCCTTTTATCCCTTGTTTATCCTTGATAATGGCATGAATTTAATATCAAAATCACTAACTGTCCTAACCCCGGCCTAATTATTGGTCATTTTCACACTTGCACATATATTTTGGAGGAACTTTGTTTTTGCAGGTTTTTGGCCTATTTTAGAGCATGAAATGACGAGGCCCGTGATCGAGCGCTAACATGGAGAAAGACGAGGGCCAAAGCCCAAAGGGAGAACCAAAGCCCATGTTGATTCGAAGCCCATTCACGCACATCCATCCTCCAAGAGAGCCCAAAGGACCGAGCCCACGAAGATGAGATCAAGATACTTCGGGATTAAGCAAAGCAAATGAAGATTTAAGGAAGGATTCCCTATCCTATCCTTTCCTCAAAGATATCTCCAAGATAACAACGTCCAAAGGGGTACAATCGTGAAGGACAGAAACTCTAGAAGATGCGAGGAGTCTACACGCCAAAGATGAGACCGAGGCGAGCCCGAAAAGGGGTAGGCCTGCCAGCCCAGCCCTTTTCTGAGGCGGTTCGGCCTCCCCTTCGACCGGTGGCTTCCTCGGCTTATAAATAGCTCGCACCTTATTCAACTTGGAGCATCCATCCACCCAGAACTCGACGAAAACTTAGGGTCAAGACCGGAGGGAGACGATGGCCGCCGCAAGTCTTCGAAGTTGTCTAGGAGATGGCTTAGGCCGACCCTAGCCGCCGTGGCCTCCCTGCGTGGTTGTGCCATGGCGGAGTTCAAGAGCTAGTTGGATTCATCGATGGTGTGCACATGGTGGTGATGATCCAAACGAATCTATTAAGTGAGTAATGATAATCATGTATTCCGAATCTATTAGCGACCATGTTCTCCTCTTTCGATTTCGTTCTTCTCTTTGGGTTTGCTTCATCTTAGATCTATTATCGAGATAGATCGCTTAGCATGATCTTGTAGTCATGGTGGCTAGATGTTCATGGCGGAACTACCAAAGGGGGTTCGACTTGCTTTAGGGTACCCCGTTGAAAGGGGTGGCGTCGGGACAGGCCGTTGCCACTTAGTAGGTTGGGTATCGAGGGATCGGATTGGAGATTTTGAGTTTAAAGATGCTTTTGATTGAGATGCATGATTTATCCGCTCGTTAGCTTGAACTACAACTAGATGACGATAGGCCTAGTCATATCTTTGGTTTTGCTACATTCATGGATGAGATCAACCTTTACACATCACTCGTATCTATTGAAGGTTTACCCTTTATATGCAATCAATGCTTCATGTTAGGATAGATCCATTAGATTAGATGGAAAACCTTAGGTAGTTCTTTGTCGATCCACGGATTGATAAACCTTGGGGGAATACTCTAAGGGAAAAGCTACACGAACCGTGCGCTTGCGGTATACAAATCGGGGCGCTAAGGAGTGTCAACAGTTACCTCACTGCATCTCGTGCCCCATTTCGCTGACTTGATCTCTCATATCGGCAATGTGAAGCAGCAGAATGATGCCCTGAAAGCCAAGCATGAATATGATAGAAGAATGGATCCTGGGATGAGAAAATTTGAGGGAAGTAGACTTGTAGCTCAGGGGAAACTTGAAATCAATGAAGCACACAAGCATATTGTTGCTGAAATCAAGAGCATTTTTGGAGGTCTTGGATCGGTCAGTTCCTTACCTATTTATTTTTTTCTGTAGGTTCCTGTTTGTTCAAAATCTTTTCGCTGATTTCTTTTTGTCATATTATTAGGAATTGTTTGGTCGCGACACTAATGCAATGCAAAAGGGTGTTGCATCTAGTTCTATGGCACCACCGCCACCGCCACCACCTGTTCTCCTTGAAGAATTGTCTCCGATGTGTGCTCACACATAAGTTTTTTTTATATTTTTTTTATTTATTCTTCTAATTTCTTTGGTAATTTTTATTAGAAAATGCAATGGGAAAGGGCACAATTGATGATAAAGAGGGTGAAGTTGTTACATCTTTTCTAGACACAACACCCTCATCTCCTGAATCCCACCATGGCACGCCACTGGTGACCTTCTTTTCTTTTTTTCAGTAGTTCTTTTATCATCTTTTTTATTATTATTTCCCATGGTTTAGTACTTTATTTTTTACAATTTTTCATTATTTTTTTCTGCATGTGGGGTAGGGGGACATGAGCACATCTTGTTCTGACTTATTTTGTAATTGTTATTAGGAAATGCAAGGGGAAAAGAGCACAATTTATGATAGAAAGGGTGAAATTGTTGCAGAGAAGTAAGTGAAGTCTATTCCAGGCACACCACCCTCATTTCCCGAATCACACCACGGCACCCCACTGGTGATGTTCTTTTTTTTCAGTAGTTGCTTTTATGTGCACCACATCTTTTTTATTATTTTCCCATGGTTTAGTATTTTTATTTGTTAGGATTTTTTTACTATTTCTTATTGCAAGGGGGCTGGGGGACATGAGCACGCGTGCGAATGATGGTGAATCTGGTCAAGTTGACGTGGAAAAGGAACTCGGATCCACTTCTGGGTCTTCACCAACCGGCACCGACCCCTAACGTAGTGACTTCACTTGATGTCCAGTAATTTTTTTAGTTTGGTCATTGTTCACCCTCCATTATTTGTCTTTGAAATGTTTACTATATTTAAACGCTATGTAAGACCTATTTAGTTTTTCTGTAATTTTTCTAATACCCTTGCCAAGAATTCAATCTGCAAGACATGTCTAGTATTTTATTTAATTACTATTGCCCCTACAGTATTTGCTTTTTCTTTTATGCATATGTCCATTAATCTAGTATTTTATTGTGCATGCCTCCCCCTCGGAGATTACTAAAGTATTTTGCAATTCGCCTTCATTATTTTTTGCTCTTTTTTTCTATTATGCATATGTCCAGTAATCTAGTAATAGCTGCTATTACTGTTTTATTTTCAGAAATCCAGCAATAGCCGTTATTTTTTCCACTAATCCAGCCTTCAATACAACAACAACAACAACAACAACAACATAGCCTTTTGTCCCAAGTAAGTTGTGGTAGGCTAGAGATGAAACCAAAAAGACACAAAAGTCATGGTTCAGGCACGTTGATAGCTAGTCTCCAAGTGCTCCTATCCAAAGCTAACTCCTCAGAGATGTCCTAATCTTTAATATCTCTCTTAACCGTCTCGTCCCAAGTCAGTTTAAGCCTACTTCTACCCCTCTTTACCTTATCAACACGCTTTAGCACCCCACTACGCACCGGCGCCTCCGGAGGCCTCTGTTGGACATGTCCAAACCATCTCAACCGATGTTGAGTAAGTTTCTCCTCAATTGGTGCCACCCCTACCCTTTCCTGAATAGCTTCATTCCGGACTCTATCCCTCCTTGTGTGCCCGCAAAACCACCGTAACATCCGCATCTCTGCTACACTCAGTTGCTGGACATGTCGCCTTTTTGTAGGCCAACATTCAGTACCATATAACATCGCCGGGCGAATCGCTGTCCTATATAACATACCTTTTAGCTTTTGTGGCACCCTCCTATCACAGAGGACACCAGAAGCTTGACGTCATTTCAACCAGCCAGCTGAGATTCTATGCCTAACATCTTCATCAATGTCGCCATCCTTTTGTAACATCGAACCTAAATACCAAAAAGTGTCCTTATGGGCCACCGCTTTCCCATCGAGACTAACGTCACCACCCTCATGCCTAGATGCGCTGAAATCGCACATCATGTACTCGATCTTGGTCCAACTAAGTCTGAACCCTTTTGACTCTAACGTGCGTCTCCACAGCTCCAACTTTCTATTTACCAATGCTCTACTCTCGTCCACTAGCACCACATCATCAGCAAAGAGCATACACCAAGGGATATCACCTTGTATGTCCCTTGTGACCTCATGTAGTAAAAATGGCATCTCATGCCATATTTCAATATAATGTTTTGGTAATTAATATAGACAACACAACACTTGGACTAATATGATTGTTAAGATGACCATTCTCAGGCTTTTAGGTTCAAGTGATGACAAAGAGAAGATAGGTGTAGCTAGGCCCGATTAGCGGACGGGGGTCGAGGGGGAGCCGCCCCTCGCGGGTCTCAGGGCAGCGCCCTGAAACCTCTTCGGTCCAAAGGACAAAGAATTGAAGAGACCGTGAAGAAATCAAGTCAAAACAAACAAGACAGAGACATTTTGCTATCACCGGTTAAACCGATGATGAGCAAATTGTACTCACCGGTGCAATGAACCCAGAAGCTGAGGCTAGGGTTTTGCGTCAGTTGAACCGACGATGAAGATATTGAATACGTCGGTGCAACGGCAGAAGAAGACCAATGGAAATGCATACATCGGTTGAACCGATGATACACCGGTCAATTACGTCGGTATAGTTGTCCAGAGAGTTGGTTTTTGGGAACTCTGGGATAGTTACATGCACCAGTTAAACTGGCGATGAAGATGCATTCACCGGTTGATTACGTCGGTTGATTAAGGTAGCCGTTGAAGTATAATGGCTAGTTGGAAAAAGGTGCTCACCGGTTAAACCGGTGATGACACAAAGTGGATCATCAGTTTAACCGGTGATAATGCTTTTTGTCAGCCACTTTTCCAACGGCTCTTTTGGGGTGTATGGGCTATATATACCCCCAAGGCCGGTTGCTGCATATGGTTGGACGCCAGAAAAGTTGAAGGAAGTTTTGCCCAAGCAAACTAACATCTCCAACCATCCTAGCAAAGCTTAGTGTCATATCTAGCTTGTGAGAAGCTTTGAGAGAGTGCTTTGTGCACTTGTATAGGGATTAGTTCTTGCGAGAGCTCCCTTGAGCAAAGTCTTGCTGCGGCAAGCAATCGTGTACTCATCGTGTGACCCTCCGACTTGGTGTGGAGAGGCAATGACACTTTGTGCGGGGAAGGAGACCCCTCTTGGTGAGAAGCTCCAATAGTGAAGACGGTGCCATTGGTGACGCTTTGAAAGAGACGGTGGCGGTGGCCTTGTCTTGGTGACTTGGCGCCACTTAGGCTTTGCTTGCCGGAAGCCTTGGTGGCGATCGCAAGACGGTGATCAAGCGAAGAGACTTGGCATCACACTTGTTCTTGTTGGACAAGTGGCCGTGGACGTAGGGAGGGACTTGGTGTCCTAACCGAACCACGTTAAATCGTGTGTCTTGGTGTCTTCACGGGAGTTTGCATATTCTCTCCCTTACCTCTTTACTTACCGTATTACGTTTCCGCATTTACTCTATCTTGCATACCTTTACTTTCCTAGTTAGTTTGATTAGGATTGGCTATAGGTTGCAAGTCTTTTAGGAGTAAGTAGAGAGTAGCATAGATAAATCTTAGTCATAACTAGCATGTGTAGGACGTGTTAGGTTTATCTCATGCAAATAGATTGAGCCCTAGGACAGAAAGCGATTAGCGACCCTATTCACCCCCTCCCCCTCTAGGGTCGGACACCCCGGTGATCCTTACACCTCATCCATCACCAAAGCAAATAAATAAGGGCTCAATGCCAACCCCTGATGTAGGCCTATGTTAATAGGAAAGTCAGTGGTGTCGCCACCACAAGTCCGGACAAATGTCATCGCATTCTTGTACATATCCTTGATGAGGGTAATGTACTTAGTTGGGACTTTGTGCTTCTCCAAGGCCCACCACATGACATTTCTCGGTACTTTATCATACGCCTTCTCGAGGTCAATAAAGACCATGTGCAAGTCCTTCTTCTGCTCCCTATATCTCTCCATCAATTGTCGTATTTGGAAAATCGCCTCCATGGTCGACCTTCCAGGCATGAACTCAAACTGGTTCTGGGTCACACTTGTCACTCTTCTTATGCGGTGCTCGATAACCCTCTCCAAGAGCTTCATCGTATGGCTCATCAGCTTAATCCCATGGTAGTTAGTACAACTCTAAACATCTCCCTTGTTTTTGAAGATCGGTACTAATATACTTCTTCTCCATTCTTCAGGCATTTGTTTGATAGAAAAATAAGGTTAAAAAGCTTAGTTAACCATACTATCACTCTGTCACCTAGGCATCTCCACACCTCAATGGGGATACCATCAGGGCCCATTGCTTTACCGCCCTTCATCCTCTTCAAAGCCTCCCCGATCTCTGCCTCCTGAAATCTCCTCACAAAACGTCTATTGGAATCGTCAAAAGAGTCATCTAGCTCAAAGGTAGCGCCCTCATTCTCCCCATTAAACAACTTGTCGAAGTACTCTCGCCATTTGCCCTTGATCTCGTCATCCTTCACTAGAAGTCGATCCGTCCCATCCTTGATGCATTTGATTTGGTTGATGTCCTGTGTCTTCCTCTCCCGGATCATAGCCATCCTATAAATGTCCTTCTCCCCTTCCTTCGTGCCTAGTCGCTGATACAGGTTATCGTACGTCTTACCCTTTGCTACACTCACAGCTCGCTTTGCAGCCCTTTTCGCTAATTTATAGTCCTCGATGTTGGCTGCACTCTTGTCAAGGTGGAGGCGCTTGAAACATTCCTTCTTCTCCTTAATAGCCCTTTGCACCTCGTCATTCCACCACCAGGTGTCTTTTCCTTGCTGTTTGCCTCCCCTACTCACACCAAGCACCTCTGAGGCCACCTTCCGGACATACGTCGCCATCTTTAGCCACATGTCATCAGCATCTTCTCCTTCTTCCCAAGGCCCCTCACCTAGCATCCTCTCCTTAAATGTTTGCACAGTTTCCCCTCTAAGCTTCCACCACTTCGTTCTCATAATCTTGGCATGTTTGTCCCGGTGGACACGTACCCGAAAATGAAAGTCCGCCACCACAAGCTTGTGTTGAGGGACAACACACTCCCCAGGTATCACCCTACTATCTAAGCAATCCCGTCTATCCTCCCTCCTAGTAAGGATAAAGTCGATCTAGCTCGATTGTTGTCCACTACGAAAGGTCACAAATTGGGATTCTCTCTTCCTAAAAAGGGTATTCGCTATCAACAACTCATAGGCCAACGCGAAGTTCAAAACATCCTCCCCCTCTTGACTCCTGCTACAATACCCAAAACCCCCGTGCACCTGCTCGAACCCTACATTAGTCGCACCCACATGGCCGTTGAGATCTTCTCCTATGAGGAGTTTCTCGCTGACAGGCACGGTACTGACCATACTATCCAGATCTTCCCATAACTATTTCTTGGTGCTCTCACTAAGGCCTACCTGAGGGGCATAGGCACTGATTACATTCACAGCCGAATCTCCAACTACTACCCGGACCAGAATAATCCGGTCGCCTTGCCTTCTAACATCTACAACTCCATCCTTAAGGCTCCTATCGATCAAGATACCGACACCATTTCTACCCGATGTTGCCCCCATGTACCAAAGCTTGAATCCAGTACCCTCAACCTCCTTCGCCATCTGGCCCTTCCATTTTGTCTCCTGAATGCATAGAATATTAACACGCCTCCTAATTGCTACATCAACTAGCTCTCGCAACTTACCCGTTAGGGACCCTACGTTCCAGCTACCTATATGAATCCTAGTTGGCTCGGCTAGCTTCCTTACCCTTCGCACCCGTTGAGGGAAGTGTGAAGACCCTTGCTCATTTATCACTACACCCCGGCGTAGATGTAGTGCGCCACTCAGGTGACGACCCGACCCTTGCTCACTTATCATCGTACCCAGGTCACGATACGACTCGACCCTTGCACACTTTTCACCACACCCGGGTTCCGATGTGGCGCATCGCTCAGAGGGTTACGCCCCCAACGAGTTTTTTATGGGTTTCATATCCATTAGAGTGGCTATTTTTTACACTGGTTCGCCAAACCTACCGCAACCCTCCTCCTTTACCCGGGCTTGGGACCGGCAATGTTAAGACGACTCGAGAAAGTCTTCCAGGCAACACAGGCCCAGCCTTCAATATTTCATAAAATTTATAAATTATTTAGCTGTGCTTTTTACCTAGTAAATTAACAGCTATGCAATTTCCTCCTCAGAGATTACTGAAATTATTCGCAATAGCTCCTTCAATATTTTATTTAATTACAATATCCTCTTTAGTATATGCACTTTTATTATGCGATATGTCCAGTAATGTTGTATTAGCCGCTATTTTACTCTTTAATTTTAGTGATCCAGTAATAGCCGATATTTTAGTGTTTAATTTCAGTAATCCAGCCAAAGCAGCTATTTTTTCTGTAATTCAGCCTTCAATATCTCATTTTCACTATTACCTTTTTTTGCTAGATTGGCAATCCAGTCCACCTACCGGTATTTGACAACTCATCACCTGTACTTGATTAATCCTTGCCAGCCTTTGATGCAACGCCCTCATTGGATCAGAATACTCAATCCACGCATGGTTCTGGTGGTGTGGATGAGCATTTGTTTGATCAAGAGTGTTGGAATGATGTGGCAAGTCATCTACGAGAAATCAACGAAACTCCTATTTCAACGAGCCTCGGGTGATCATTTCCTGTACCACCACCACCTATTGTAGGGACTTCACTCGATGTTTAATTTTTTTTTAATTCAGTCATACTTCAGGCTCGTTTGCTTTTTACCCTTTTCGTAAGACATGTCCAGTAATTTATTAAATTATAATACCCCAGCCTTCAGTATTTATTTTATCATTCGATCTTGTAATCCAACCATCACTGTTTATACTAGTGTCCTTTTTTTTGTTTTTCAAGCCACTATTACCGTTTATAATTTCTTCCCATCTAATTTTTTCCTAGATTGGCAATCCGGTCCACGAGGAAGGTGACACATCCAGTCTCACAACACCATCTGCCCACCCACCGGTGTTTGTCAACTCGCCACCAATACTCCATAAATCGTTGCCGACCTTTGATGCAACGCCCTCATTTGAGTATCAAAATACTTAATCCGCACATGATAGTTGGAGTGATGTGGCAAGTCTTCTACATAAAATCAATGAAACTCAGAGATCAAATGATCAAGGAGGAATGGGAGTATCACCCGCAAGGCCATGCGACAAGATAACCGAGGTCTTTGTCTGAATTTTCCCGCTCTATTTACGTACATACGAATAAAACCCTACTTTTTTTATTGCAGCAACTTCATTTGTTCACCACATGGGGAGTGTTTTGATGATGATTATTTCTTGTTTTTTCTCCAGGGTGTCTACAAAAAAGAAACAAATAAGAGGCGGTATCTGAAGAAAAAGTTGGGCATACCATAGGAGTATCGTCCCCCGCCGAGTTAGGATGTGAATTGGTTGCATTTCGACTGACTAACAAGGTGACAACTAGAAGCAGCAAATTTGGGTCCCCCTTCAAGGCCCTAATTTTATGTCGCCATCCACTTAATGTTGAAAAAGTAATGAAGCTTCGGGAACTGATCTTAGCATCACCTCCAAGCAAAAGATATGCAGGTAAGACTCTCCACCCATAATCTCTTTTTTTCCCCTTGTTTCATGTCTAGGATCTGGTGGCCTCGAAAGTTTAGCTCTTAGCGGGCCAGGTCGACTGGTGTTGCAGGCCATGCAGTCCAGCCCAAGAGATGAATTCCTGGCTGGGAGAAGAAGGGCAATCTGCTCCATATTACGGGCTGGGTCACGAGACAGCCATCTGGTCCATGTTTTAAGGGCCTTGATGACAGATGAGGCCCAACCGCATAATTGCAGCTAGAGTTACGTAGAGCTGAGGCTAGCAGGGTATATAAAGGAACGGAATTTCCATTCATCTCTCGGGTGTTTTTATCAAGATTTGTGCACATGTTGTGTACTTGTGTGAGATGAGCAAGCGTTTCTGTTTAGGTGGGCCCATTGAATGTTCTATCTGTTGGCCGGTTTATGATCATTAGCCCCCGTCAATCCAATCTATTTGTTTGTTAGCAGTGCCGATCTTCTTTGCTGGATAAAATGGGCAGATCACGGCATCACATGTTACAAAGCGTCCTGAATTTCCAAAAAGCATGCACCCAACAGTGGGCACTTGAAAGGATTTATGGGCCTAAGTGTCATTCTAACAGCACTTTAGGCGCACATGCATACACACGCAGACATGCGCATGCTACTCTTTTATCTTTGTGATTGTCACTGGTCAGTCCATCACTGCTTGCCAATGGCCCGATGTTCGATATTATTGTCATTAACCACTGCTTTGCTCGTTCGAACAGCGTACCTTGTTGAGAAAATTTCCTATTTGACACTGGTAGAGAACTACTGATATAATATTAAAAAATTTCTACTTCTCTATTTAGCACTGAATTGAACTTCTGTTCCCTGTTTGACACTTCTATCCATTACATTAGTTCACTCACGTGAACCGTAACATTATGGACTCTCCCCTCTCTTTTCTAGGTTAAAATGACTATTAAATCACCTGTAAAACTCATGAAACTTTTTTTTTGGAGATATAACGAATGGAGATAAATCCATTTTGCATAAAAACACATATGTAGCTTTTAAAATCTTGAAACTAAAATTCATAAAAATAGGCTACTGTTGAAACTTATCTAAATTTTTTTGGACACATCATCACTTTTCAAAAAATAATAACAATATGACTAATAATCCTATTATGGAGTAAAACAATTTCCAAAATTATCTTCGACCACAAGTACTTGGAGAATCTTGAAGTTATTTCAAAATTTATTTCTACAAAACAAATTTAAATTTCTTTTTCTTAAAGAACTTCAAAATTTCTTTGTAATTTATCATGTTTTAAGGGCCTTGATGACAGATGAGGCCCAACCGCGTAATTGCAGCTAGAGTTACGTAGAGCTGAGGCCAGCAAGGTATATAAAGGAACGGAATTTCCATTCATCTCTCGGGTGTTTTTCTATTCCTTCTTCACTGAGATTTCTGTTGCTGCGATTTTATCAAGATTTGTGCACATGTTGTGTACTTGTGTGAGATGAGCAAGCGTTTCTGTTTAGGTGGGTCCATTGAATGTTCTATCTGTTGGCCGGTTTATGATCGTTAGCCCCCGTCAATCCAATCTATTTGTTTGTTAGCAGTGCCGATCTTCTTTGCTGGATAAAATGGGCAGATCACGGCATCACATGTTACAAGCGTCCTGAATTTCCAAAAAGCATGCACCCAACAGTGGGCACTTGAAAGGATTTATGGGCCTAAGTGTCATTCTAACAGCACTTTAGGCGCACATGCATACACACGCAGACATGCGCATGCTACTCTTTTATCTTTGTGATTGTCACTGGTCAGTCCATCACTGCTTGCCAATGGCCTGATGTTCGATATTATTGTCATTAACCACTGCTTTGCTCGTTCGAACAGCGTACCTTGTTGAGAAAATTTCCTATTTGACACTGGTAGAGAACTACTGATATAATATTAAAAAATTTCTACTTCTCTATTTAGCACTGAATTGAACTTCTGTTCCCTGTTTGACACTTCTATCCATTACATTAGTTCACTCACGTGAACCGTAACATTATCGACTCTCCCCTCTCTTTTCTAGGTTAAAATGACTATTAAATCACCTGTAAAACTCATGAAACTTTTTTTTGGAGATATAACGAATGGAGATAAATCCATTTTGTATAAAAACACATATGTAACTTTTAAAATCTTGAAACTAAAATTCATCAAAATAGGCTACTTTTGAAACTTATCTAAATTTTTTTGGACACATCATCACTTTTCAAAAAATAATAACAATATGACTAATAATCCTATCATGGAATAAAATAATTTC
Organism: Panicum virgatum; assembly: GCF_016808335.1. Taxonomy (NCBI): domain Eukaryota; kingdom Viridiplantae; phylum Streptophyta; class Magnoliopsida; order Poales; family Poaceae; genus Panicum; species Panicum virgatum. The sequence continues at coordinate 19,781,995 of NC_053149.1, forward strand.
TAAAATTATCTTCGACCACAAGTACTTGGAGAATCTTGAAGTTATTTCAAAATTTATTTCTACAAAACAAATTTAAATTTCTTTTTCTTAAAGAACTTCAAAATTTCTTTGTAATTTATCATGTAAATTAATTTAATAAATTATTTCATCCAAGTGTAAGAATATTAAGTATTTTTTTCATAATTGTTGGAAATTACTTTTGTGCACTAAAAAGTCAGATAGTCTTCAAAAGTTACCTACTTTGATAAACTTTTGTTTAAAGAATTTAAATGCTACATATGTGGTTTTATGCAAAATGGATTCACTACATTTGTAATATCTCTACAAAAAGTTTTATGAATTTTAGAGGTGATTTGACAGTCATCTTAGCCTAGAAAAGAGCGGGGAGAGTCCACATGTTACCATTCTCGTGAGTTAACCGACGGAATGGACGGAAGCTTCAAATAGGGAATGTGTGTCAAATATAGAAGTTAAAAATTTTGAGTGTCAAATAGGTTATTCTCAACTTTTTTTTGAAACAGGATTACCCGGCTTTTTAAGAAAGCAATAATGGGTACACACTCGTAAACGAGTCTTCAAAACGGGAAAAAGGCCGGGGGTCACCAGCTTGCTAAGCAGGCTAAACTTCAGAGAAGGCAGCGCGTAAGCATGCCACAAGTAACACACATCTAGGAAAACCACCAGAGACACGCAGGAAAAAAACTCCACTCCAACTATCCAAATTACAAAAAGATAGGGCCAGAGGGTTTGTTCTTCAAGTCTTCCAGGAAAAGCTCAATCCAGCTCGAGACTGTTGCCATCTTCGGTCCAGCTTAGCTTGGTCGGGCCCTTTCAACAAGACACGTCATTTCTGTAACATAGATCGGATTTTAAAGAAAATGTTAGATGGCGTAACTGGAAACACCCCCTCAATGGCATACTTATTGTGAGTTGTCCACAGCGCCTAAAGAACAATTGTTAACAGAAAGAGCTTAAGATTATAGTCCGAACAGCCTAAAGGCAACCAATTATCCCAGAAATCTTGTAGGGAAGTGGGAGGTAATTCTCAACTTTACTAGTGTCAGATAGGGAATTTACCAATGTTACCCAATGCTGACAATTATATTTATTGGAAAAAGAAGGTTGCTGGAGATGGTATTTGTATGATTGTACCACATTAACGTAACTGTCTAAGATTAATAAACCTTCCTCATCGGGGGGAAAAAAATCCTTCCCGAATCCGACTTGTCAGCCGCGCGAGCCCTTCAAAGTTCAGGAAAATAGGTTTCACATTACTCATGTAGAAATGTGTGATCTGCCTTAAAACGCGTAGCTTAGCATCGTTGCTAAAGATAAAGGCACAGCACGTCTCCACCCGTCACGCAGCGATGCGGCTTTACCCTTTATGCTGCTCGCTCGGTGAGCTCTTTGCAGGGCTCACACATTTCTACCTTTTAATCGAGTGCTCTGCTCCCACCCCCTCCTCCATCATCCCCTTCCTATATAAACTCTCCCTCGAGGCCTCGACCAACAGCGTCGGACGAATCGCGTCCCAGCAGCCTGTGACCTGACCTCACTCTGTCCCTCACAGAAGCCGATCTGACCAACCAGCTCTCGGCAGCCACACGGCCGGCCATGGCGGCAACGGCTAGGCAAGCTAGGCGGCCAGCGGCCGGAGTAGCCTTGCTGGCCTTCGCCCTGTGCCTCCTGCCGGCGGTGGCTCGCGCGCAGCTCCGGGTGGGGTTCTACGACACCACCTGCCCAAACGCCGAGGCGCTGGTCCGCCAGGCCGTCGCCGCCGCCTTCGCCAAGGACGCCGGCGTCGCCGCGGGGCTCATTCGCCTCCATTTCCATGACTGCTTTGTCAGGGTAACAAAACTTAATTACTCTAGTTTGGATCGTGTGAGATGCATGGTTTCAGTTTTACCACCTGCGGCTTTAGTTAAGCGAACATGCGTGAAAAGATGCGTGAAAGCCCATACAATGATGCAATTGCTAGGAATCTAGTGCCATATGATTTATTAGTAGCTTATTAAGTTAACTAAGAATCAGCTTTCAGGAGTATGCATGGTGAAACTCACTACAGTTACTGAAAAATGAACGAGAAAAAACATTACTACTGAGAAAACAAAGTTCTTGTTACTTGCAGACAAAAAAATTTCTTTTACATGTTACACAACGACACACATATTTTACATGTTCCTTGTCAACGATACATACATGCCTTAATTAATTGTTTTTGCCTGATCGGCCTACCACCGGAACACATATTTTGATTTAATGATAAAGTTACCCAAACTTCTTTATTAGGTGTCATGAGGAAAATCACGAAAGAATAAAACAAAGATCATCCTCTTGGTTAGTTTAATTTTCATCGAAAACCCTCCTTCAAGTACTAGCTTCCCATAACAGATTCAACCATTAAAATCAACTTGCCATATGTGGCCTAGAATTAAAAAACCCTTTTTTAGATGATCCTATAATATATAGTAATATAATTTTGCCTGCATCTTCATTCTTCCGTGTCGTTAAAGTAATATAATATAAAGAGATAGTTACACCTTAAATTTAAACTACAGTAATTCCCCAGTTTGACAACATGAACATGAGCTTCCTCTGCTTTTCACAATTCGACCGCCGCGTGAGCTTTCGAATGACGCCGAAAAGAAAGGCTTTTCACATGTCGTTATGAACATTTATTTCGCAGATCGATATCTGATCAGCATTAGTAGTGCTTTGAACATATCTATGAAATGGAAAGCAACGGCAAAGCAAAAGTTGCCACACGAGACAAAGAGACAAGTCTCCAAAGCACAAAAGCTCAAAAAAAGAAAAAGAAAAAAAGAGTGAAGGCATGTATACATGCTCTGCTGTTTTCCTTCATGGAAGGCAACGCATATTCTCTGCTTCCAACTGTCGCCAAGAACAACCTTTTGTAGGACGAATCACACGTTGATCTTTAATTTTTATAAATCAAACAGCTCTGTTTGTTTTTCCTGTTAATAACGTGTACTTTGAGTCTTTGACACGCGTCTTTTATTTATAAGTTTATAACACACTACTACTGCACACAGGGCTGTGACGGTTCGGTCCTCCTGACAGTGAACCCCGGCGGCGGGCAGACGGAGCGCGACGCCGCCCCGAACAAGCCGAGCCTCCGCGGCTTCGAGGTGATCGACGCCGCCAAGGCCGCCGTGGAGCGGAGCTGCCCGCGCACCGTCTCCTGCGCCGACATCGTCGCCTTCGCCGCCCGCGACAGCATCAGCCTCACCGGCAGCGTCTCGTACCAGGTCCCCGCTGGCCGGCGCGACGGCCGCGTGTCCAACAAGTCGGAGACCGTCGACCTGCCCCCGCCCTCGTCCACGGCGAAGAACCTCACCGACCTGTTCGCCGCCAAGAACCTCAGCGTGGAGGACATGGTCGTCCTCTCCGGCGCCCACACCGTCGGCCGCTCCTTCTGCAACTCCTTCGTCGGCCGCGTCTGGAACCAGACCGCGACGCCCCCCGCCGCCATCGTACGCCGCCGCCGCCGCCGTAGCTCCATCTTTCTTGCCGCATCATCTCGATCCGTACTCATGCCGCATCATCGTGTGTGCAGGTGGACGCGGGGCTGAGCGCGTCGTACGCGGCGCTGCTGCGCGCGCTGTGCCCGGCGAACACGACGCAGGAGACGCCGATCACGACGGCCATGGACCCCGGGACGCCCAACGTGCTGGACAACAACTACTACAAGCTGCTGCCCCGCGGCATGGGGCTCTTCTTCTCCGACAACCAGCTGCGCGTGGACCCGCGGATGGCCGCGCTGGTGGGCAGCTTCGCGGCCAACGAGACGCTGTGGAAGGAGAAGTTCGCGGCGGCGATGGTCAAGATGGGCCGCACCCAGGTGCAGACGGGGGCCTGCGGGGAGGTCCGGCTCAACTGCAGCGTCGTCAACCCGGCGTCCTCGTCGTCGTCCATCGAGCTGGCTTCCAGCACGCCGGCCGTCGACGAGGATGGCGTCGCCACGAGCTAAAACTGATGACATGCCTCTCCGGCCGCCGCCGTCGTCGATCGATTCAAGATTTGCGCACGTTTCATTTCATTTCTAGCTTGATTTTGTGGCCTGGACACTGTTTGTTTTTGCTAGGCTTTTGGACGTGACGGTGAGCATCTGCGCGCGTCTCCTATATAGTCTGCACCTGAACTTTCAGTGGTCGACTAATAATAAGCACGTACGCGCGTGTTTCGTGTTGTTGTCACGATACTGTTGGTCTGATGATCGATGAACATGAGAGTTTGTTACTTCCATTGTCATATTATAGGTCGATTTTCACACTGCTATGATGCTATCTTTGTTTGATTGTTGTTTACATCTAGTGTTTATGTCCATGTTCAAGGAACCTAACGCACCCATCCTAATAAATACTACATGGTACGTACCATTAGATCCAACCCCGCCCCACTCCACCCCCCCCCCCCCCCCCCCAAAAAACTTTTAAGAAAAATACTTGAAGTACGTGTTTATCATCAAAACTACTTTTGGATGTATCTATTTACATAAGTATTTTTAGAAACGATGAATAGTCAAACCAATGAAAATAAATCAATAATCATATATTTAAGAACAGAGGTAATACCACCGATTACTATTCTATATTTTTAGAGCAGCTCCGGTCCTTGTACTCGCAAAGTCAGCCCTGCTGAACCAAACCACGGTTCGGTCTCTCAAGCGTCAACATCGAATAGTGGGGCCCGAATCTAAAAAAGAAAAATTATGATCCTCATCCGTCCTCCCCTTCACGCCAATGTACAATGCTTATTTTTAATTGGAATGGAAGGGGGCGGGGGGTAACGGCCATGTCCATGCTCCACTTTCTGACAGCAAACGTGCGAACCGTCCAATGCGTATGGTTCGCATGCAGCACCCCTCGGTTCGCTTTCCTGCGACGCTGGAGCTGCTCTTAGTTGGATTGTGTTATTTATCAAATGTAGGAGAAGAAAAAGGTTGTTAATCAACGAATTCATGACATATTCCTCACTGAATATTTTCGTAGAAGGAAAAACGCATTACATTATTCCTCAAACCGAACAAGCTACTTGAGTTCAGAGTCAAGGCAGAATGGCTTCTCAAAGTTTCCAAGTGAAACCGAGTATAGCATCTAGAAAGAAGGGTTTTCTTTTTTGGTGCGCCTTGGAGAGTAGAAAGAAGGTTAGAGCCAGATTATGTGATCCCGAAAGAAGATCTCGTCACTAGGGTTGACAACGGGAAATCCCGTCCCAACCGGCACCGCATATCGATTTTCCAGTCCGAATATTGTTGTGATAGGAAAAGTAGAAAATAGGGAAAAAAACTGAAAAACTGGTGAAACAAGGATCGAAAACCGGTTGAGGTAGTTTCCTGACTGTTTTCCGCGGTTCCTGTATTTCAATGGGAAACTTCCCGCGATATTCCCGTATCTGGACTACCGAATCCCCATTTCACCCCACACCGTGGACTCGGTCCAACTTCCTAGCCCACCACGACACCCACCGAACCCTAATCCCCAGTTCCCCACCTGAGTATCTAGTGGCCCAGCCCCCTCACTCTCGCAGTCTCGTCCTCCCTCTCGGCTCTCACAGCCTCGCTGCCTAGCTCAGTGTCTCCGCTGCGATTCTGCCTGCCTGACGCAGTGATGCCGGCACGCCGCCGCCTCCATGGCTCCCTCTATGGTCTCGGCTCGGTGCCTAGAGGGCGCCTGTCATTGACGCGCGCCCGGCCGCCCACCACACCCTGAGCTCGACCCCCCGACAGGTAGGCAGCCCCGTGCGGCCGCGCACTGGAATCATGGGGCATGCGCGGATTGGCAACCAAGTGTAGCGGGTGCAAGCACTAGGGGCCGTGGCCGTGCGGTGCAGTCGACCGGCCGCGCACTCTGGCGTAGTGGCACTCCGAGATATGTGACGAGCTTAAGATGAAGCACTCGACCCCGACCGGTAGGGGTGGGCAAATATAACCGAGAACTGAACCGAAATAACCGAAACCAAAACCAAAATAATGAAAACCGGAAAAATAAGTTCACTATTCGGTTCCAGAAAGCAAGGAACCGAAATAACCGAAAAAAGTTTGGTTCGTACTCTCGGTTAATAGAATTAACTGAAAGAATCGAATTACATAAACCTTGCATTTTGTAAGGGTATATTTAGTTTATATGTGATGTGTCATATTTCAATTGCTATACTTTCTCTTACTATATTGTTATTGTTCCCTTCTCAATTATTATTCTCTAAAATAGAGAAAGTATTGTCTGTTTTTCTATAGAACATCTATGTTTTTCTTGTTATCTTAGCTTTTGTTAAAAAATTTTGGTTAGTTCGGTTGGAACCGAAATAACCGAGAACCAAAATACTCGGTTCCTAAAATTTTTTGGAGCCGATCGGCAAGTTTCTTAAAAAAGAAACTGAATAACCAAACCTAACTGAAGTGAACCGAAGAACCGAAAATGCCCACCCCTACCAACTGGAGATGCAAGTGCTTGTTGACTTGTTGTCTTGTTGAGTTATTGTAGGGTGGAGATGTGGGAGATAGTGATGATGAGGTATGCAAGATTTATTGTTCAGCATCTAGGAGGGATTTGCTTAGCTTCATCGCTTTTGCTTCGCATCTCAGTTTCTGCCTATCTATTATAAACTTTATCCATGTATCAGTTCCATGTACTCGTAAAACATGTATGAACTATTTGTATTGGTGGTGGAGTGGAATGTGGATCAGTGGATGCTTCATGTGTAATGAGTCAAGCACTTTGAACTCATGTATGGCGTAATGTGAAATGATTTATCATTTATATGTTGTTGTATGTTCTCATTTACTCATTTATGTATTCTGTTAGTATCATATCTGCACCTGTTTTGTTGCGTAGAATATTTGAAGTGGTTGCATGCTTTGTTATTCCTGTTTTGAAATATCGATTCCCGATCGTTATCGGTATATCCCGATCGAAATGAATTATTTTTTATGTACCGTATAACCAATTCCATTTTCCTGATCGGGCGTTCCCGTTCCCTAGCCAAAAATGCAGTAATAAGAGTGATTATATGGTTTTCCTATTTTCAATCCTACTCAGTCACATTTTAATGAGTGCCCCCAAGCATTTATGGTTGACCTATTTAATTTCGACATCCACTGCCTATTAGCCCATTCAGCCCATCTGCTTATCACATCATTTTCATTTCTGCATATACAGCCATATAAATTGTCATTATTATGTGCATACAATTATCTCTACTATAAGGACTTGGCTCCAATTAGAAAAAAAAATACTACACAACTTGGTTGGTAGCCAATATATACATTGAAAGAAATCGGTGCTGGTAGCCTAAATGGGGCAGTGGGTTAGTCAAATATAAAACCTTAACCTATGGCATAATCTAATTTGCACAAATTATAAACTAAGACATGCTATCTAGATGTGCTATGGTTCAACTAGTGTGAAACTCTCCCAACCACAAGAATTTTGCAACCTATAGCCAATCCTAGCAAGATATTACTCTAAGAAAGTAAAGGCACACAAGTTGTAAGTATGAAATGCGGAAAAATGAAGGAGGGGATGGGATGAAGCAAACTCTTGACACAAGGATGTATCCCATGGTGTCGATAGGCACTAAGCTACCCCTAGTCCACGTTGTTGAAGCACTCAACAAGAGTATCGCTTCTCGGCCACCAAGTCTCTTCCGAGGACCCTTTAACTTGCCACCAAGGCTTGGCCACTAAGGCTCACACCAAGTTCTCGATCACCTTGATCCCGCTTGCCACTAAGGAGCTTCTCCATGAAGGATGGTGGTCTCCACGTCCCCTGGACATGATCATCGACGCCGCTCCACACCAAGCCTGAGGGTCGAAGACTTGCCGGAGTCTCAAAGACTCCAAGGGACCGGCACACCGAGATACAAGCTTGGTTCACTCGAGGACCAGCACACAAGGCACAACGTCTTGCTCTTTATCTCTCTCTCAAGAGCTAATTTAGCACTAACACTCTCAAATATATGCTAAGGTCTAAGGATGTGATCACAACCGACACTACTATAGTGGCTTGGGGGTGTTCTTCAACGTGGAAAAGAAGGTTTTTCTTGGAAAAGCCAAGGACAACCCCCTGTGTGTAGCTTCTCTAGACTTCAGTAACCTCAATGACCCGGGGTGAGGTGTATATATATATATCTCAACAACTTTGTAGAGATATTGCTTCAACAACTAGCAAAAACTACAGTAGTATCGGTTGAACCGATGCTTCTGCATGGGCAGTGTCGGTTCAACCGGTCACCCTACTCATGCCACATATAGCCGTTGAACTCCTCTGACACATAAGCTCTAGCCTATGTCATTTAACTGACGCATTGTACCGACACTTCTTCATTCACTAGCTGTTCAAACGGTCCTTAAGAAATTGCTCTTGCACCCACGACATGCTCTCTGGACAATAGTGAGTGCAATGCGCTAACGCCATTCCTTGCACCTTTTGTTTAACCGGTGTTACTAGGACTTCTCTGATTCGATCTCCTTAATCTCTTCCCAATGCACTGATGCCCCTTTGTATAAAGCATCGGTTTAACCGGGCGCGGTAGGATCTTCTTCACTTGGACTTCACTTGCACTGTTCAATGCACCGCCACATTAATTTTTCATGTCGTCGGTACAATCAGTCGCCATCCAATTCAACATTTCTTTGAGTTCTTTCTTCACTTCTTTTTTTGCTAAGGCTTTGTACTTCATCCTTGGGACTATCACTTACATGATGCACTTGTTAGTCCTATGACCATGTTCACTACTACAAAAAATGATTTATCGTGACCTTTTTCAAACACCTCCGAGGCGGGAGGGATTTTAACCGCCTCAGTTAATGGTAGCTATTAATCGAGGCGGTCATCTTTTATTAACCGAGATGGTTACAAACAACCGCCTCGCAAAATCATAACCGAGGCGGACATTATAATACAACTGCCTCGGTAAATCAGGCCCAGGCGCTCAGCACACACTAGCCCACACCAACCCACTAGCACCTCCAGCACATAAAAGCAAACACAAACCCTAAATCAATAAACTCCATCCCTCACACCTGCAGCCCTCTCCCTCCCTCTCTCCTCCCTCTCTCCTCCCTCCCTCCCATGCAGCACTTTTCCTGTGAGGACGCGGCTCTAGCCCTCTTCTCGACCCTCGGTCCAGCCGCTCTATGCGGCCCTCGACCGCCGCTTACGTGGACGATGGCACAGAGACGGCCACCCTAGTGTTGGGTATTTTAATGATGCGAATAAATCTGCAAGCGCACGGATATCGTCATAGCTTTCACCCGTGAGTATTCAATGGTATCATTTCCACAGGGAACGTGTGTGCACTAACTGACACACCAAGATTAAGTGGTAAGGCTGGAGAGGATTCCTGCGGTAGCACTAAAGATGAGTTAAAGGTCAATCTCTCGGGTAAGGATACTCGCTTCGGGCACCGGCTTACCCCTGAAATGGTCAGGAGACTCTGGCCAACGGCTCTACGCTATACCTGAATGTGGAGGATTACGAAGGACCGACAGGACTGTCACCACCTGCAGCCTACCTCACAGACCGTGGGATATAAGGCAAATGATGGTAACCACTAACCCAAATACCACGTCTGCACTACTAGTTACTACTGCAGTCTAACTACGTCTGTTAACCCGTAGCAAACTACAACACTTCGTATAAATACGGAGCGACGAACCCGCAAGTAAGAGAACTGATCTCACTCAAGCAAAAGTACTATGGAATATAGGAATCATAAATACTAACTTACTCATACCAGAGGAAACCAGCATCCGTAGAGGTACAGGACCGGAGAAGACCGCCGACAGGCCCAGCGCTTCCCCGAACTACTCCTCACCCTCCTCCTACTCTAAACACTAGCCTAAGCAGGGCCTCGCCTTAGCATTGGAGTACTACATCTTCAAGTGAAGGAGGAAGCGGACTTAGTGGTGTGTGTTTCAGAGGGGGTGAGGGAGGCCCTATTTATACTACTTGGAGGTTGGTTCCTGCCACACACATATATGGAAGGTATCAAGGGTGAGTAGGCGCTACTCCACGTCGAAATGCACCTAGAAGGGTGCCCGTCCAGGTTGGGAGACCTTGGGGGTCGGCCGTCCCCCAGGTGGCTCCTCCCCGGCTCTACCTTCCCTGGCTGGCTGATAGGTGGGCCGTGATCTTATCCTTTGGGTGCATCTTGCTTAGCGCGCCTGTTTCGTCTGGTTTGTGGGCCCTTCTTGTAAGTGAGACGCAGGACTGGATCTTCTGTGTATTTCTTCTGTGTTCTCTACATGGTTTCATGTTATTCCCAACTTGCATCCCTGCAATCAACAATTCACCAACACTCATGAAATTCGTTAGTAATAACTGCTACCACTACTGTTGATGTTCATTCTTTATATCTTTATGCGGAAGTTGACGACATATATTTTGGACTTAACGGCCGTCAACACCTGGCCCGATTGGGGCTTCGGTGGGATGAGGTCACGACGTGGCGTTTGCGGAGGGTGGGAGGAAATCATGTCCGTGATCGCCGGTGGTGGCCCGACGGCAAGGTCGCGCACCCCAGCGGCAGCGTGGCGGCGGCCCCGACCCACCTCTCATCTCCTCCAGAGCACAAGTCGAGGCTCCTCTGGCGGGCGGTGTGGAGCTCCTACGACTGCGGCACGAGGATGAGGATGTGCCGGATCTACGACTGTGGTGGCCGGATCCACCACTAGAAGCCGGATCCATGCTCGTGGTGGCAGGATCTGGCGAGTAGCGGGCGGATTCGGCGAGCGGGCGGCCTCCTCCAGCTAGTGAACACAACAGCGGCAGTGGTGCGGCCTATGGATGGGCTCGTTGGGCCAGTCCATTGGAATTTTCTTTTCTTTTTGTTTTTAATTCAATTTACCGAGGTGGGTATAGGAAACTACCTTGATTATGGTCACTATTAACCGTGACATATGGTCCAAGGCAGTTGCAAAAACCGACGCAGTTAATGCCTTTTGTTTGCCTCGGTAAAGCTTTTTGTAGTAGTGGTTGTCACACAATGCAATCACCAAAATCACGAACTATGGCCTAATGGAGCCATGTTCCTTACAGTCTTCCTCTTTTTGGTGATTGATGATAACACAGTCAAAACAAGCATAAATTTGCAAGAGTTGACAAATTGAACGACTTACACTTGCTTGGATGCTTACCATCGTCCAATCTTGACTTGGCCCCCCACCTAAATCCATGATTCCCCCTTTGCTTTGTAAAATAATATAGCTCAAAGGGAAAATTAGTAGTCTAGGGAGTTAGTTCCATGAATCATGATCCACATGACATGATACAAACAAAGATACCATTTTGAAACATACTAAGGTGAATCATAAGTTTATGAAACTAGCATGACATGTGATAAGCTTTCCACAAAGTGTGTGAACATTTCTTAATATATATAAAAAGCTGTGTTCAAACAAAATAAACAGTTAAGTTGCATCCCTCAACATATTCTTAAACATGAAAAAACAAACATGTGATGAATTTTTTCAAGCCAAATAAATTGTTCAGTTGTAGTCTTGCAGTTAAGTTGCAACCCTCAAACATCTCAAGGGTATGTTGAGACAAACACTCTCAGAGCAGCAATAGTTGGGCCTACCTATGTTCAACCCATCACAAGAGGTTAGGCAGCACCATATGGTGGTCGTGCCCCCTCCAGTACTTAGCCAAGCGAGTTCGGCATGTGCTCAAAATAGTGCCGCCTCGACCACAGCACAGGCATACCCGGTGGATACTATACCTACTTGTTGCTCTACCCGATTGGCAGAGCTAGAAAGACAAAAGAAGTTGCCAAGGCTTAGGTGCATCCACCTAAGGGTTTATTTGAGGGAAAAAAGATCCCAACCCTATATGCACGCGTACTAGTGGAGCAACTCTTGAAATCAAGCTATGAGGATAGCGAGATAGACATCCCCACTGCAGATGAGAAGAATTTGCTTGGAGAATGTGTCAGGAGAACCATATATTTGTGGCATAAACAAGATATCTTACTAGTTGGTCAGGTACCTTTGTCTGCTCTAGACCATATCTCGACATGTGTCAAGAGCACCATATATTTGTGGCATAAACAAGATATCTTACTGGTTGGTCAGGTACCTTTGTCTACTCTGGACCATATCTCGCCAGCACCACAACAACAAGAGCAGGAGGTAGCACCAGAGCATTCACGACCGGCCTTGCCATCACAACAACCTCGTGATGCATCACCTCAGGCTCCGCCATCACCACCAGCTCAAACATCACCACTGTTGACGGCTCTTAAATACCAATTTTAGGCCGTCAAATCATGCATAAATGCATAAAAGATGAACATCAACATAGTGGTAGGGGTTTATTACTAACTATTTCCATGAGTGTTGGTAAATAATTGTATGCAGCTGAAATAAGGTAGAAAACACACCTTATGAGCAAGAAAACACACTCCTCAATCAAAGGCAAAAAGGTGTCGACCAATCAGGCGCAGGCACACAGATTGAAGGGCCCAAAAACACATTCAACCGACTTAAGACAGCGGGGAGGCATGCATAACCGACCTAGGAACCTACCAAGCAACTTCCTAGACAAAATTAAGCCGGTTCGGGGCTAGAACCCGGTCGGCCGGCCATGGGTCAGCACAACCGACCTTCCCCTTCGATGTGCAGCTTTTTGGAAGCTTCCTTAAGGCTGTTCCAAGTGCCTCCATTGCATTCCTCGGCCAAAAAGCACCATGAACCCCCTCTATAAATATGAGGGGAGGAGCTCCAAATGAGAGACATCCATCAAGTGCTTCACAAGCCTCCTCTTTAGTTTATAGTTTCCTTGCAAAGGTTAGGGGTAGAGGTACTCAGGAGAGGCACTGTCTTCGGCGCTTTTCTCCAAATTGTACCTCTACAGGAGTGAGAGAGTAGTTCAGGAGACGTGTCGGGGGTGTCGGCACTCTGCTCCCAGCTTCTACCTTTACGTATGCTGCAACATTCTTCTAAGTCTAGTAAGTATTCGTGATTTCTATCTCTAGTATTTTACTTAGCATAGTAGATGCTAGTAGTGCTTGTAGTCAAGTGAGATCAGTTCTCTTACTCGCGAGTTCGTCGCTCTGTATTCTTACAGAGTGCTGTAGTTTGCTACGGTGATCCATACGTAGTTAGACTACAATAGTAATCAATAGCGTAGACGTGGTGTCTAGGCTAGGGTTTATCCTTCGTTTCCCATATATCCCAAGGTTTGTAGAGGTAGGCCATGGGTGGTGACAGCCCTATTAGTCCCTTGTAATCCTCCACGTTCGGATATAGCGTAGAGCTGTTGGCCAAAGTCGTTTGGCAGACCAAGCATAAGCCGGTGTCCTAAGCGAGTATTGTGCCCGAGAGATCGACCTTTAACTCAGCTATAGTGCTATCTTAGGGATCCTCTCTACCCTTTCCACCAATCTTGGTGTGTCCTTGGACCGATTAGAAGAGGAGTTAGTGCACACACGTTACCTGTGGATTTGATAACCCTTGGAATACTCTGAGGTGAAAGCTACAATAGTATCCGTGCGCTTGCGGATTTATCCGTGATGCTAAAATACCCAACAAGCACAACCACGAGAGCCATCCCCATAGGGCCCAGTATCACCACCACCACGAGAGCCATCCCCACAGGCCCCGGTACCACCACTGGCTCCACCACTGACTCGATCATGAGAGAATACTCCACTAGCCCCGACTCTACCAGCTCGATCAAAGCTCCCTCGAGTGTCATGGCCTTACCAGAACGACAGGGAAGGGTCAGAAATTGTGGATAGATAGCATGCCACAAACAAGAAGTCTGATTAAAAGGCTAAGAAGGCTAAGCCAGTGGATAATCCAAAAAATTCTAGTGCCACCAGACGGTCAGGGTTTTCCATGCCCTGCACTAACATAGAGCATGAAAAGGTGGTAGGGGTTGATGATATTCAAGACTTACAAGATGCTCCTCTAAAGTTTTAGTATGGAAAATACTTTCTACGGACTGGGTACTAATTTATTGTCCATGTTATATACGAAGGTTGCATAATTGGTACAAGTGGGAATGTAGACTTGGTCCCAAAACCATATATGCTCCACACCATCCGGATGTATTCGGACTTAAGGGGGATCAAATCTTTGATATCACATTCGATTTTGAAGACATCCAACATATGTTCTTTCTCCAACAACTTGGTACTGAAATAATTCGACTCTGGTGCATGTAAGTGTCTCATCGATACTAATATGTTTAATATCATGGCCTAAAGTACTATATATGCATTAATATTTAGTTTTCATACATTATATTCTACAGGATGCAAACAATGGATACCATTATTTTAGATAATAAGGTTCGGTACCTTGACACAGTAGCAATTTGCGAGGCTAGGCACGCCAGACCAAAATGGATGCTGGACAATGATACAATGAAGAAGAGACCATGAAGAAGGTTGCGGCCTACATATCACTTATGCTGCAACAATGGGAAGACATGTCATATATGCGTCATACCACATCTAGTAAGTCTAATATCAATCATTACTCCAATCTATGCCTACAAATTGTATATAATAGTTTTGCAGGAATCAATGGATTACTTTCCACTTACAGCCAAAGAAAGGAAAAGTCCTCGTATTTGACTCATTGGATTGGGAAACGAGTAAATACCAAGAATTCACAGACATCCTTGGATTGTGAGTGAATTTCTTATCTTCCCTATGTACAACAGTGCAATTTATCCATAGAAGACAATCAAAATAACTTCCCATTTTTTTGTTTTAAACAGGGCTTACCGGTTCTATATTCATATGACTATGCACTCACATTTCCCATGCCACAAGCAACCTTTCAGTTCAGTGTACTGTGGGTATTACACATGCAAGCATATGAGGGTGCAAGGGAGATACACTATTGATCCCAAAAGTGTAAGGCAGTACTCTTTATTAGAGATAGATGCATGCATATATGTACATTGTTTTTTAGTGTACATAACACTTGCTTTAATTCTCCATATCTTAAATAATTGCAGGACCATCCTGAAATGCACCATGGACGGCTCCACAAGAAACAACTTCTAAATGCAGTCAACGATTTGTGTCATTTCATTCTGCATGAAGTGGAGAACGTGAAAGGTAATTTTTTTTGACAAAAGGTAAGAATTAGCAACGGACCATAAATACATTTTACTTCGTGAGTGGCACAATCAAGGGCATGGTTCCCCCTAATGTAGTACCCCTAGGGAATAGAGGAAAAACATGTATTCAATATGAACTGTAATGACGTACTCTAATGATATTTTATTTTCATATAATTTAATTTTGTATGCATAAGTATTTTTTATCTAACATATTCGACGTCTATATCGCGGACAAGCTTGATAGATTGAAACTGGCGGGAATCCAATTTTTTTTAAAAATAACGGGAAACAGAAACGTAAATTTTAAATTTGAATTGCTGAATTTTTTTGTGGGTTTCGAGCCCATTTCCATGGGCGGCCCACCCGCACCCGCCCCTGAAAAATACATTTGTAGCAGCGAAAACTAGCAATGGGTGCTATGTCCGCCCCTAAAAATAGGTTTTTACCCAACCCTACAAACCCTTTTTGTAGTAGTGAAATGACGACATAAGGGGGAAGTAAGGACAAAATAGTGATTATAACAAGCAAAGATAGGTCAATATATATCTAGGTTCTGACAAACTATAGCTAAGAACATGGGTATATAAATCATCGGGCCACCCCATTCAATGAAGCAACTTCCATTTAGTCAATAATGTGAATATGTGATCCATATGATCTTTATTAAGTATATGTATATATGCACGGTTACCACATGTCCACATATATATATATATATATATATAGACGATTCGTGTCTATAAAAGAATTATGCACTAAATTAAGATGGGCCAAACGTATTGATTGTAGAATTTGTATGAAATTCCCAAGTTTATTTAATGCAGCTTTTGTCATGGAGAAGCCGCGTGTATAGCATCATGATGCATGAGGAAGTGGTGAGACGTGCGTGCATGTGCAGATCATGTTCTTCTCCTCGATATCCTTGCAGTGGTACAAGTGGAGGACAAGCGCTTTGTAGGCACAAGCAAGTCACCCAAAAAATTAACTATATAGTCAAGACCGGCCAAGCAGAACATAATAATCATGGGCTTCGTTGCACAAGCAACTGACAGTGACTGGACCATGTGGATTGAAGGTACTTCAACAACAACAACAACACACATTCATCCAAAAAGACAGGGTGGAGGTCACGTACAATGCAACAGATTAATCCGGATTAAACAGTTGGTTGGCGCAGTTTTCGATGAAAAAAACAGTGTACTACTCAAGTGCCGGAGAAGGATTGGGCCCATGTCGGGATTGTGCTTTGGATCATGCAAACAATGGTCTGATTTCTGAAGCTCCTGAACGTAACCATATTATATATAGTTCTAAAGCCAGGGGCTGCGATTGGTATGGTGGATAAATATATGTTGCAGGAGGGCAATGTAGGAGCTGTCCTTTGTGCATGAATATCTAAGCAGATATCTCCAATAATCGACATCAAGCTTCATGATGACAATGCTTGTATGAATTTTTTTTTGGAAAAGGGCAACATTCATGACGTTACTTAGAGCCTGCTAGTAGGTTAATTATACTGGTAGCAATACAATGACACCTGATTTAATTTTGATGAGCAAAACTAATATTTTATTTATTGACGCAATATTTATTTATTTATTATACATGTAAAATTTCCCTTGAAATTATGATGGAAGCAACAGGCTCCAAAACTCTGTTAAAATGATGATGTTTGCTAGACAACACCCCTACAGCTTAGTAATTAATTTGATGGAGAAAGGATTATTCCCTCGCATTGGTCCTCTAATTTTTTAGATATGAAATGAGTGCTAAGGAACTTCGTAGTTGCGCGAGTGTACTCTGATGGATGAATGCGGTGTTGCAGACTCTAGAGAAGAAACGTATATGTCGAGGATGCATTACAAGCCGAGCACGACAGTGAATGTGTACTACTGAAAGGGCCATAATGATGGCTTGATGCGTCGCTCACCTTTTTTCTTACCATACCAATAATCGTATATGACAAAGAACTAAAAGAAAGAAAACTACAAAGAAAAGAGGAAATGAACTAATTAAAAAAAGGAAATTAAACTAAGTAGTGCGGAAGAAAAGTAGAAGTGCAACAGTTAAAGTGTTGCTGAGAATCTAAAGGACAAATGATGACTTGAACAAATGAGTTTGGAGTAATTTACGTGGGTCACTCGTACTTTACCTTTTAGATGTCGGGCCATCATGGGCTCGGATTTGGCTTCTTGCTTTTCCAGTTTGGTCATCAAGTACACTGTACACAAAGCAGACCCCCCAGCAACGGGAGGCCCAGAGAAATGCAAAGCTGTGATGATGAGCGCAGCAGGGTGCTGTCCGTAAGTATAGCGTCATGCTAATAATTCAAGTGACATGTCTTAGAGACCCACATGCACTCGAAACTGTTTCAATATATATACTAATTAGAGCTCTTTTGCGGTGGTTGTGGGTGCCTTTCAATGCCTATGGATGCTTAACCAAATTAATAGTTTTAATTAAATTTGATTGACGAAGGATACTATGGTAATTGATCGCACACGCTAATTAGCCGCCTCCCCCAATGCCCCCCACGGACGCCGCCTCCCCGCCACCGCCGTGATCTCGAGACGCCTCCGCCTCCACCTCCGCCAGCGCGAAGCCCGCGCCCCGTCGCCGCCTGCCGCCGCACAGGCACCCCTGCCGTCGCCCTCGTCGTTGACTCCCGACGCGACCTTGCCC
The DNA here is from genome assembly GCF_016808335.1 of Panicum virgatum. Classification (NCBI taxonomy): domain Eukaryota; kingdom Viridiplantae; phylum Streptophyta; class Magnoliopsida; order Poales; family Poaceae; genus Panicum; species Panicum virgatum. The sequence continues at coordinate 19,799,778 of NC_053149.1, forward strand.
CGCGCCCCCGTCATCGCCTCCCGCGCGCCGTCACCGTCGCCCTCATCGCCGCATCCCGTCACCGTCGCCCTCATCGCCGCCGCCAATCGCGCCGCCTCCACCAAGTTCGTCGTCGACTCCGCCGCCAACGTTCGTATTTTTCCTTAGGGAAGCACTATGGTAAAGAGTATCGTAAATTGAGTGATAACCATACTAGCTTGATCGACCGACTGACTAGGCGGGGGTAAGCCAGATATATAAGTGAGATAAGACACCTGACCGAGTGACACAGGGAGGTTCAACTCCTTAGAGAGGTAGCAGCTGGGAGGACAACGAGCGAGATAAGACACCTGATACACTTCTGAACTATCGAGCTAGCTTCTCTAGATCAGACTAAACACCTAACTAGTTCTCGGGAAAGTAGAGCTTACTTCAGCGGCTGGAAGAGGAAGGATTCCAGAAAGGAATGAGAGGAGAGTCCAACGGCAACCTGCACTATTGTTATGAAAACACCCGAATGTGGTGGACTACAAAGGACGGATAGGGCTGTCACCACCCACCGACTACCACAACGGTTTCGTGGGGTGGAACATACTTTCTAGCTAACACTAAGGTCAGACACCACGTCTGCACTCGGTGTTAGAATTTCTCTCGAGGCCTTAGAGAGAAATCCACCTCAACCTAGAGCACTAACTTGAGATACTCTAGTCCGGGCGTGAAAACATGTAAGATAAAATCCTGATCACTGTAAAGCTGACTCAGAAAAGTAGAGAAAATAACTTATATTGATAATGTCAAAAGAAAGATACAAGAGCTATACCAGATTTCCGACGACTCCGGAATCCCGAGCAAGCTCGACTTGACTCTAAATCCCAAGCTACTAACCTACTCTAGAAAGTACAAGTGAAGAGAGAAAAGCTCCAATGGTGTGTGCTACAAGTGATAGATGGGTTCTCTATTTATAGGCTTCCAAGGTCAGTTCCTGGCCGGTACTGCAGTTGGCGTCAGTTGTAAGCAGGTAAAGCGGTTGAGCTTAACTTCCACGCCAAGACCCAGACTGAGGGGCTTCCAAGTGGGGCCGGCCGGCCTCCCCTAGGCCGGCCGGCCTGGGGATCCTGCCACGTGGCCACCGACTTTTGGACAGCGGCTCTGATTTCCTTCTGGAGGCGGTTGACAGTTGCTTGACATCAACGCGTGCACGTGCTAGGCCGGCCGGCCTAGAGGAGGTCGGCCGGCCTCCCTCTGGCATGTCTCGGCCCTCTGTTGCACCGACTTTGCACTTGTACACTTGTGATCTTACCTGGGTGCTGGATTGCTGCCCTAGACACGGGTTTGCACTGAATGGTGGGTCCTTTAATCCTTGTGCAAGCCTTTCGATCCACTTGATCAAACCGACGTCCAATCCACGACTCAGAGGCATTGTGGGTGTGTTACTTTGCCACTGGATCGAAGACGAGGCACTATTTTTAGGGGTGCCAGGCCGGCCGGCCTAGGGGAGGCCGGTCGGCCTGGGTTTTTGCCCAGATTTGCCCATTTTCGATAGATGTTCACCTGAAATCAAAACTCATCCAAAACTTGTGGAACTCGTTAGAAATAAATAAAATATGAATGGAACATAGTGTAAAGCTCGTGTTATTCCTGAGAAGTTGACGGCTAGAATGTGAATTTATGGCCGTCAACACCCCCCCAAGCTTAAACTTTTGCTCATCCTCGAGCAAAGCTTAAACTGAGGCTCGGTGGATCAGGAGTTGCATCAATGTTTACCCCCTGCAGGTACTCTGCACAACATATTACTCTTCCCGTCTGTACTTATGAAAAGTTGGCTCATACCTAAGGTTCTAGAAGATGGGGCGTACTCGTTTTTCATCCCTCGGTCTTGGGCAGTTGTTGGATTGAACAATCTTCACCGGAATGTTCCCTGCTACCTGTTCAGGTTCCCAGCTCGGATTTTTATAAGAATTTTTTTTCAAAAGAGGTTCAGGTTTCCCAATGGTACTCTCGAGTCGCTCAAAGTGTATGATCCTCACCTATGGTCGAGATATCTGACCATCTTCTTCCTATCTCTAAAGCTGATATGTGGAGTTTATGGGTAGGAAGATGTTTGCATATCTTGGTTACCTGTATTGCCCAGCCAAAGAGTGATCCATGATGGGGTTGGTACTTAGCCAAATTCAGGTCTCATGGAACATGGAATATTTGGAGGTTGTGAGGAAATAAAGTAGATGGCTTCCTACTTGAATTTATTTGAACTCCATAATTTGCAACTCTTTTTAGGGATGGAGTGTGGATTTCTCTCTTTTTTTCTTTTGTCTTCATTTTTTAGAGAAGATAACTCCACTCTCCCTTACTGATATAACTTGAATTCTTTGGAGTTTTGATTGGGAAGCTCTTGTGGGATGAACTGAGGTATTGGGATTATGATTGTGGGGGAGTATAGCTAGCAAACGTGGATGCTAATACCCAAAATGGGTGACTGATAGGCCAGATATTTTTGGGCTAGCAAATGGTGAGTTTATGGGGGATGAAGACCTGTAGATGGCAAGTACCATTCCCAAAGTGGACGCACCATTCGACAAAGCTCAAAGTAACTTCAGATAGCTCAAATGGTTTATGCAATATAAGGCTCTGGATGAGTCATTTCAACTATGGGAAATCTTTACCAGAATTTTAATTTTAAAATAATTCCGAGGGGTTCCCTACTAGAGCAAGCAGTTTAAATTCCGGTTTGGGCTATCTCGAATCCCGCAACAACTTAGACTTTAGAATTTAAACTCGTGCCTCCACGCAACTAGATTTTCAGTGGAACTAATATGTGCAAACTAGTTCAGGTACTAGGAGAGTAAAAAGCTGTAAACGAAGCACATACAGGGTTTAAACAGAGCAACTATTCATCATTTCTAAAGTAAGAGCTTACACGGATTTCCACTCATATAAATTTTATTCAAAGCATGGAAATATTTTTGGGATTTTTGTTATGAGATTATTTATTATTCTTATACATATATATAATTTTTTTGGCATGGCTACTGATTAAAAAGGACGGGTGCGATGACTTACCTGATAGTGTGACCCCCCAAGCTTCGATGAAGCTCAGTCCTCCTCATCGGAGTCCTGCTCTCCCTCGTCAGGGTCCTCCTCATCATCATCCTTATCCTCCTCGTTGTCGTCGTTGTTCTCCTCCTCATCGTCGTCGTTGTTCTCCTCCTCCTCGTGGTTGTTCTCCTGTTCGGGCGGCTAGTACGGCTGGTATGGCTGGGACTGCTGATAGTCCAGCCCAAGGTGAATGAAGATGTTCGAGATGTTGTACTGTAGGGCAGAGGTCAGCCCCCAGCTCTCCTGAGTGAGCTGGGTGTTGTGTGCCATCGTGTCCTGCATCTGTTGCTGCTGTGTACCAAGGGTGCTGATGCGGTTCGAGAGATCCGTGATACTCCAGAGAATCGGGTCCTCATTGTTGAAGCATGGTGACGATGAGGGACCCACATGTGGACCATAAGACGAATGCATACCTGCGGGGTAGTACGGTCCTTGCCCACCGGCGAATCCTCTGCTGCCGGCCTGATACGGTTCATAGGTGTAATTCCCGTACGCCTCCTCGAAGCTCATGTTCTGCATGGACGGCCCTGGTTGTGCCGAGGCATGAACCGGGGGTGTCCGTCGTGATGGACCTGCTCCGGCCTACTCGCGCCGAGTCCTGCTCCTCGTCTATGGACCTGCAACACTCCGTCATGCGGGTTCTCTTTTCTCCATCTGCAATGTTAGACTTTTCACTGAGTAGAGAGAGAGAGAGAGTCTCGGGCATGGAAGCTCGATCTCCCTATCATACCCGGGGTAACACATAAAGATAGAATTCCCTGGCCCCTCTCGCATCATGTGCCCCTGCACAAAATGCTCAAGACCGACCTCGTATCTGTACGCCACCGTCTTAGGCAAGAAGGTGACTTCGGCACCATCCATCGCTTTGACATACCTTGCCACACGAGTGACCAGTGGGGTTATGTCGATGGCGCTTCTGCCCGAAATCATCTTCTGCCAATGAGCAAGCATGCTCCGAACGGGCGAAAAGCGAATCTTGTTCACCATAGTGTACAGACACTGTAGCTCAGGCAAGCTGTAGAGGCGAAGGTTTGTGCGAGAGTGCACAACCATGGCGAGCCACTTGGCGAGAAACCTCATATTAGGATTATGAATTGAGACTATGCTGTTCTTACTACTCACGGGTTCATTAGAAATTACACTCCACCAAGAGCTGTGGTCATACTCATAGCGCTTAACAAGTGTGTTGGGGTCAAGGATGCATCTTTTATTGAAACCCAAAGCGACACTAAATTGTTGGAGAGTCATTTTGAATTGTTCGTTAAAGAACCGAAAGTAAACTTTAGTTTCAGTACTGGTTTCTTCAACGGTAAGAGACATAAGAAATTCTATGGTCAAGAGTTGCGAACCTGGCTCAATGATGTAGGTGAAGTTCTCCCATCTGACAGCAGTGAAAGCTTAGTTCATGTCTTGCAGGAGTCTCGTCATAATGAGGAAGCGGGTTTCTGGCATGGGCATAGGTTTGCCTCTTCAGTAGCTCGAGTGCTTGCCGCTCGTAGTCGTTCATGACCACGATTTGTTCAACCATCGTCAGGATCCTAATGTGGAAGCGGCTTCGTGGGACTGCGGGAATTTCTTCTTCTTCCTGGGATGCATGTGAACGGTCACCGGAGTCAACCGACATGCTATCCCGAGAAGAAGACGAACTCCGCGAGCTTCTCGATTTTCTCGAGGGTGCCTTCTTGACCTTCTCCTTGGCTTGATTCAGCATGGTGCCTGCAAAGAGTTAGTACGAGCAATACCCGAAAGAAACAAGGGGTTAAGAAGAGGGTTAGTGTTAGTCGTTAGTCGTTCTTGCGGGGCGTTAAACCACCACAAACGTTCAACGTTCAGCGTGCCATGATTTTATTTGGAGGGGAAATATATTTTTTTTGTGTTTTCTGGTTTATGAACTTCACTAATTACTACTCAAAATTTACTCTTGAGGTGAACTAGCACTTAAGTTCTCCACCTAATCAACTCAAAAGAGCTCAATTAGGCACAGAAACTCAAGGAAGGGAGAGGAGATGAAGGAGCTCGGGCTGAGGTATTTGAACCTGAGCTTCTAGTGCACTGAGGATCATCGAGCTCGTTAGGTTTTATAGGCCGGCGCCAGGGCTAGGCCGGTCGGCTCTTGCACGGCGGCAAACGAGCCACGTCGAGGCTCTACTCCTTGGACTTGCTGGTGAAGATGCTGTCGTCGGTGGGGATGGGACGTGAGCGGAGGGGAGAGGCCGGCCGGCCTGTATGGGGTCGCGCGGCCTATCTTCTGCACGATTAGTGCTCCCCCTTTGTCCCTTGCTTCTTCTTTACTCCAGGATCCCACTCCCTGCTTTTCCCTGCCAGAAGAAAGAAGGTGGGGCCGGCCGGCCTACAACTCGGCCAAAAATTTTCAAATTTTTTGTGCAGTTCTAGAGATGCAAAATTTCTAAATTTAAACATGTGTTGGTTAAATTTCAAACATGCTTATGCAAGATGAAAAGAAAATTTATGCAAGGAAAGATTAAACTATCCTATATGCAATGTAGTGATGGATATGTGCCACGTACCTTATGGCGAGGGCTCGGGTTTAGAGTCCGGAGCTGGACTCTCCATTCCTTTGGTTTGATTATCGTCGCCGGATGGAGTCTTGGGCGATGACACCTTCTTCTGCAACACTCTCTTGGGTGTGGGTGGTGTTTCGACTTTTGTCTTCTGCGATTCCAGAAATTTCTTACGCTGGATTCTTCGCTTGGCATTCTTTTGATTATGAAGCTTGATTTGCTTCACTTCCTCCTGAATTCGTAACTTCTCCTGTATCCACAGACTTTCTATGAACTCAATGAGGGCTTCAATGTTGGGAAGCAATGGTTTCTTTGCCTCTTTCTCAGGTTTCTTTTTCCGATGGACCTCCTTGACTAGTGAGCATTGTTCAACCTTCGGTTTGAAGGCGAACTTCTCCTTCTGACCATTAATGTTGAGCTGAATTTCTCTAGCTGCAACATCAATATGGGCGTTTGCTGTACTCATGAATGGCCTGTCCAGGATGAGCGTCATCTTGGTGTTGACTTCCATGTCGAGTACGATGAAGTCGATGGGAATGAAGAAGTTTTGGATTTTTACCAGAATGTTCTCTGGTATTCCCGCGGGGTAGCGGACCATTTGGTTTGCTAGCTGCAAACACATGGAAGTAGGGGCAAGTGCATGATAGTTAAGTTTATCATAAACTACCTTTGGCATGACACTAGCGCTTGCTCCCAAGTCGCAGAGGGCATTCGAAAAGTGTTGAGCCCCGATCAAGCAGGTGATGGTGGGGAAGGCTGGGTCTTTCTTCTTCACCAAGAGGGGATCGAGTATAGTTGTGCTACACTCTTCAGTTAATTGCACAACCTCGGTGGTGGGCAGCGTCCGCTTGTTTCCAAAGATATCTTTGATATACTTGGCGTACGTGGGTACCTGCATAGCGTCGAGAAGCAGTATGTTCACATATAGTTTCTTTATTACCTCGACGAATTTGCCGAATTGTTCATCGGTCACCGGCTTCCTTATCCGCTCCGGAAACGGTAAGGCAGTTGTGTCGTGATAGTCCCGCGAAGTTCTAGGGGGTTTCACGGGATCTTCCTGGGTAGCAGAAGTTTTGGATTCGACAGCCTCCTCCTGCACTTCGTTTTCAACGTCGGTATGGCTAGCGGTTACGGTCTTCCACTGCTTTCCTGCATCCTGTGGAAAAGGTGGCTCTTGCGTGGTCTTACCACCTCGCATGGTCACCGCACTAACATTTTCTTTCGGGGGTACTTCCGGTTGCCCGGGTAGTTTCCCCGTGTTAACGTTAGGACAAGAAGATGCTAGCTGAGCTACTTGAGTTTCTATCATCTTATTAAAGGTCAGTTGGTTCTTAATAACAAAATTAAATCCCTCTAGTCGTGCAGCCATAGATTCCAAGATCTTGTCATTAGCAAGGAATTTCATACTAATGTTTTCATTAATTTGCTTTTGGCCGTACACTAGGTCTTTTAATGTGAGCTGAAAACTATTATTGAAGTTCATACCTTGTTGACCGAAGGGGAGGTTGGGCTTGGAGTTCCAACCCTGCTGAGGATGAAATCTTGAGTTGGGATTATTGTTACTCCCAACAAAGTTCGCGTCCTCTTGAGTTAATGGGCATGAGTTGCTCGAGTGACCAGTCTCACCACATGTTTCACATGTCATACAAGACTCCGAAACCTGATTAACCTCTTGGTGCGGAGATTCCAGCTTCTTCATCAGAAGTTCCAATTTGGCAGCTAACATATCGACCATGTCGATCTGATGCACGCCCCTGGGACGGGCTGGCTGCCTTTCTCCTTTCCAACTTTGGTTGGAAGCTATCTTGTCGATCAGCGTCTTCGCTCTCGCAACAACAAGAGAGAGAGGAAAGAATCACCCGCTGCTGCGTCAATGTGGTCCTGAGCTTGCTGATTCAGGCCATGGAAGAAGTTCTGAATGATCAGCCACTCTTCTATGTCGTGATGTGAGCATGCTTGAATGTACTCTTGGAGACGTTCCCAGACTTCCGGGATGCTCTCATCCGGCAATTGTTGAACTCCAGTGATCCTGTTTCGGAGGGCATTGGTCTTGCCTACCGGAAAGTATTTGTCTAGGAATGCATTCGAACAAGTTTCCCATATAGTGAATGCTTCCTTGTTGGAACAGAACCACGTATTAGCTTTCCCGAGCAGTGAGAATGGGAACAGACGAAGACGAACGACATCTAGTGTAGTTCTTTTGGGGTTGATGTTGTTACTCACCTCTAGGAAGTTCTGGAGATGGGCATTGTCATCCTCGGATGCCTTTCCACAGAACGGACTTACTTGGCCCTACAGTTCACCATCCACTTCAGCATCCTCATCCATGGCTCAGAAGACTCTTCGTCAGTTCTCTGCCCCGTCCAGTAGCCACATCCCTACTAGATTAAACATCAACCAAGGAAGCAATGATGGCTTTGAGCTGAAGACTGGGCTAGTGAACATGGTCCAAGCAAGTCTCTTCTGAGGTGGGATGACTCGGCATCTCACGATTCTCCCGATTCTTTCTGGATTCGGGTTGAAGTTACTTGGTAGGTCGAAACCGGTCATGCACTACTCTGCATCAATCAACAGATAGAGAGAGCAATGGTAAGCCCACTAGGTGTAGCGGCGACAAACTAGTAAAGTTTATCAAACTATCTACGATATCTTTAGCCAATTGCTTCCCCGGCAACGGTGCTAGACATGCTTGTTGGTGTTTCTTATGCCCGATAGAATCGATATTCCGCAAAGCGCACAGAATCACCATTGTAGCACTTCACCTTGGAGTATTCAGGATATCGTATTTTTCCTCAGAGAAGCACTATGGTAAAGAGTATCGTAAATTGAGTGATAACCATACTAGCTTGATCGACCGACTGACTAGGCGGGGGTAAGCCAGATAGATAAATGAGATAAATGGCCAAGCAATGACCGAGTGACACATGGAGGTTCAACTCCTTAGAGAGGTAGCAGCTAGGAGGACAACGAGCGAGATAAGACACCTGATACACTTCTGAACTATCGAGCTAGCTTCTCCAGATCAGACTAAACACCTAACTAGTTCTCGGGAAAGCAGAGCTTACTTTAGCGGCTGGAAGAGGAAGGATTCCAGAAAGGAATGAGAGGAGAGTTCAACGGCAACCTGCACTATTGTTATGAAAACACCCGAATGTGGTGGACTACAAAGGACGGATAGGGCTATCACCACCCGCCGACTACCACAATAGTTTCGTGGGGTGGAACACACTTTCTAGCTAACACTAAGGTCAGACCATGTCTGCACTCGGTGTTAGGATTTCTCTTAGAGGCCTTCGAGAGAAATCCCCCTCAACCTAGAGCACTAACTTGAGATACTCTAGTCCGGGCGAGAAAACCCGTAAGATAAGATCCCGATCACTTAGAAAGATTACTTAGCCTAAGCTAAAGGAAAACATCCGCGCTCGAGCTGGACACTCAGACTCGAGTAAATAAAAGACAGTGGAAAGTAAAGCTGACTCAGAAAAGTAGAGAAGATAACTTATATTGATAATGTCAAAAGAAAGATACAAGAGCTATACCTGACTTCCGACAACTCCGGAATCCCGAGCAAGCTCGACTCGACTCTAACTCCCAAGCTACTAACCTACCCTAGAAAGTATAAGTGAAGAGAGAAAAGCTCCAATGGTGTGTGTTACAAGTGATGGATGGGTTCTCTATTTATAGGCTTCCAAGGTCGGTTTCTGGCCGATACTGCAGTTGGCGTCAGTTGTAAGCAGGTAAGGCGGTTGAGCTTAACTTCCACGCCAAGACCCAGTCTGAGGGGCTTCCATGTGGGGCCGGCCAGGCCTCTCCTAGGACGGCCGGCCTGGGCATCCTGCCACGTGGCCACCAACTTTTGGACAGCGGCTCTGATTTCATTCTGGAGGTAGTTGATAGTTGCTTGACATCAACTGGTGCACGTGCTAGGCCGGCCGGCCTAGGGGAGGCCGGTCAGCCTCCATCTGGCACGTCTCGGCCCTCCGTTGCACCGACTTTGCACTTGTATGCTTGTGATCTTCCCTGGGTGCTGGACTGCTGACCTGGACACGGGTTTGCACTGAATGGTCTTTAATCCTTGTGCAAGCCTTTTGATCCACTTGATCAAACCGACTTCCAATCCACGACTCAGAGGCATTGTGGGTGTGTTACTTTGCCACTGGATCGAAGACGAGGCACTGTTTTTAGGGGTGGCAGGACGACCGGCCTAGGGGAGGCCGGTCAGCCTGGGTTTTTGCCCAGATTTGCCCATTTTCGGTAGATGTTCACCTGAAATCAAAACTCATCCAAAATTTGTGGAACTCATTAGAAACAAATAAAATATGAATGGAACATAATGTAAAGCTCGTGTTATTCCCGAGAAGTTGATGGCTAGAATGTGAATTTATGGCCGTCAACAGATACGATGAAGAACGAGATCGCCCTCCTTGATTTCCCAAGGTCTCACATTCTTGTTGCGCCACCTTCGAGTCTCCTCCTAGTACTTGCCAAGGTTGCTGGCTGCTTGGGTTTTGATAGCTTTGATTGTGTCTATTGTTGGCTTGATGTCTTCGTCGGGAGCTTTGGTTCTGTTGGAGCCGTGGCGAAGTTCTTCTGGTGTCATTGCCTCTTCGCCATAGGGTAGCTTGAAGGGTGTGAATTTTGTTTCCCTTGACTTCGTTGTGTTGTGCAACCAGATTACTTTTGGTAGCTCGTCAACCCATTTGCCCTTCAGCTGCTATGTAATGTTCTTCTTGATTCCAGAGAAGATGATACCGTTTGCTCTTTCGACGGCTCCATTCGACTGCGGATGGTATACTGAGGCGCACAGCTTGGTGCCCAATTGATGATAGAATTCTCTGAACATGGTACAATCGAACTGCTTGCCGTTGTTCACTGTGACTTCTTTGGGTATGCCGAAGCGGCATACTATATTTTGCCAGAAAAATTTCTACAAGGTTGCGGCTGTGATATCGCGAAGCGCCTTGGCTTCGATCCACTTTGAGAAGTACTCTTCTGCAACTGCTACATACTTAAAGTTGCCTGGAGCTATTGGAAGGGGACCCACAATGTCGATGCCCCACCGTGCGAGGGGCCAGACCGGAGGTGTTAGGTGGACTTCTTCTGGCGGGAACCTGCTGTAATGGGCGTGCTTCTGACAGTTAGGGCATGTGCGCACAATTTTGTGGGTGTCCGCCACAACCGAAGGCCAATAGAACCCTTCGCGAAAAGCTTTTCCCACCAGAGTCCTTGTTCCAATGTGCGAAGAGCACATGTCTACATGTATTTCTTGTAGCAACTGTCTACCTTCGACTTGCGAGATGCACTTTAGCAAAGGTGCACAGACGCCCCCTCAATACAATGTGTCATTAATGATTGAGTAACTTCGCGCCCGAAGGGCAGGTCATTTTTCCTCTTTCTCATCTTCTGGTACAAAGTGTCCCCGAAGGTAAGCCATTATTGTCGACCTCCAATCTTAACTTGAGATGGCATTGACAAATTTTGCTGGCTCTTCGGCGCAATTTATTGAGCCGCTCCTGAGTGTTTCGAAAAACACATCCGGAGGCAATGGGTCATTTTATGCTGCAGCCTTGGCCAAAACATCTACCTATTTGTTCTGAAGTCTGGGAAAGCTTCACACGCTGAAGCCCAAAAAATACTTCTCCATGCTACGGACTGCTGCCAGATACTTCGCTAGCTCGGGTTTGAGTGCTTAAGTTTTGCCTATGTGGCTGGTGATGAGCTCGGAGTCGGACTTGATAGATAGCCTCCTTGCACCAAGTGCCCGCGCCTTGCGAAGGCCTAGAAGCAAGCCTTCGTATTCAGCGACATTGTTCATGCATCCCGGGAAGTCCAGCCTTTCTGCATACTTGAGTTGAGTCCCCGAAGGTACTGTGAGGACTGCCGAAGCGCCTAATCCGTTCTTACAGTAAGCTCCGTCACATTCTAGTTGCCAGATTGCTTCAATGACCGGAGGGCTCTACGAAGGTGCTGATGGTGTCCAATCAGCGACGAAGTCTGCCAGGACCTGAGACTTGATTGCCCTTCGCGGGATAAAATCAATGGTGTGTGATGCCAGCTGTGTTGCCTATTTTTCAATTCTTCCTGAGGCTTCTTTATTCTCAAACATGTCTCGAAGGGGGAAAGATGTTGGGACCTTGATCTTCAAACATTGAAAATAATGGCGAAGCTTCCTAGCTGCCATTACCACTGCATAGGCCATCTTTTCCATTTCTGAATATAGCAACTTCGATCCGCTAAACCCTAAACCCTAAAGTGCTTCGGATACGAAATAGATTGGTAGCTGCTTCAAAGTGCCTTCGACCATTCTATCTTCGACTAAAGCTGCACTCACTGCAAAGCTCGAAGTTGCAATGTACAATAAAGCTCTGCTCTAGGCGAAGGGCTTGTCATTACTGCCAAGTTTTCCAGGTACTGTTTCAAATCTTCGAAGGCTTTGTCTTGCTCGGGCCCCCAGTGAAAGTATTCTGAGCCCTTCAGCACCTTGAAGAAAGAGAGTGACTTCTCCGCTGAGCGTGAGATGAACCTGTTCAAAGAAGCCAGTCGGCCTGTCAACTTCTGTACCCCCTTCTTCGTCATGGGTGGTTGCATTCTTCTGATGGCTTTGATCTTTACTGGATTTGCCTCGATGCCTCTCTCTGTGATCATGCATCCTAGAAGTTTCCCCTTTTGACTCCAAAGACACACTTTTCTCGGTTCAAATTGAGCCCTTGTTTGCGAAGGTTGGCGAAGGTTTCTCGAAGAGCTAAGGTGTGGTCATCGTGCTTTTTGCTTCGCACGATGACATCGTCGACATACGTAGAAATATTTCTGTCTAGCTGGTTGTCCAGTACCGCTGCGATGGTTCTGTTGAATGTACATCCTGCATTGCGAAATCCCTCAGTCATTCTTACATAGCTGTACGTGCCGAAGGGAGTAGTGAAGCTGGTCTTTTCCTCATCTGACGTCTTCATGAAAATTTGGTGATAGCCGGAAAAGCAATCTACATGCTTAACATCTCTGATCCCGCTGCCGCATCCACCAGAGTTTCGATGCGAGGCAAAGGGAACTCATCCTTCGGGCAGACCTTGTTGAGGGTGGTAAAATCAATACACATTCTCCAACTGCCATTCTTCTTCGGGACCATAACTACATTGGCCAGCCATTCTGGGTACTGCACTTCGCGGATTACACCTGCATCGATCAATTTCTGGACTTTGTTCTGTGCTGCTTTCTTGCGATCTTCGGACATTGTATGAAGGCGTTGCTTCCGGGGTTTGACCTTCGGGTCGACCCTTAAAGAGTGTTCCATGACTTCTCGGCTGACTCCTCCTAGGTCCGAAGATGACCATGCGAAGACGTCCTGGTTGTTCCTCAAGAACTGGATTAACCTAGCTTCTTCGGCTTCCTCAAGCCCCCTGCCGACCGTTACTGTGCGATCCGAGACATCTTCACATAGTGGAACTTTTTTGGTGTGCTCAGCCGACATGACCCCCTCTTTGTGGGTTTGATCAAGCTTGGAAGGCTTCGCTTCCTCCTCTTCGTCCTCAGTGTTGGCAGCTTCGATTGCATGCATATTTTTCATGGCACACGCCGCATTGTCTTTGCATCTTCTCGCTTTTTCTTGATTGCCGAGGATCGTGATGACTCCGCCGGCTGTTGGCATCTTCATACACAAGTAAGCCTGATTGATGACTGCCGCAAACTTGATGATACTGTTGCGGCCAAAGATGGCATTGTATGGGTAGGCTATGTCTACCACATCAAAGGTTATGAGCTCCGTTCTCTGGGTGTTGCCTTCTCAGAAGGTCACATTCAGCTCTATTTTGCCGAGGGCTTCGATTCTTTTCCCTCCGAAGCCGATGAGCGGGTACTGAGACTTGTGCAAGTTCTTCTCTATGAACCCCATCTTCACGAAGCATTGCCAAGTGAGAACATCTGCGGAGTTGCCGTTGTCAACAAGGATTCGACCAACATCATTTCCCACAAAGTGCACAAAATTTCTGCAGATATTTGCGCAGATGACGAGGGGGTCATTGTGTGAGTAGTGTTGAAGCCTGAGGTCGGTTTCAGAGAAAGTGATTGGGACGTGGGACCAGGGAGTGCAGAAATGTTTGCCTTCGCACACATGCGAGACTGTGCGGAGGTATTCTTTCCTCTGCCGCTTTGTCTCGTGTACAGGCTCATTTGATCCATCGGAGATGGTGTTAATCACATTTACCATGCCTCCGATGGGATCATTAGCTCTTTCTGGGATTGTGCCAGGTTCTAACTTTGGTGGTCGGGGGAGATAGGCGGGAGCTTGTGGTGGGTGTTGTGGGTGCCACCCTTGATGTGGCGCCGAAGGGGTTTGGATTTGTGGGAGTTGGGGTGCCGAAGGGGCCGGAAGGGTAGGTGGGGTATATGAGGGGTTGTAGTGGAAAGTTGGGAAAGATGGGGATAAGGTGGGGTATGCCGAAGTCCAGTGAGGTTGTTACGAAGGCTGCCACTGAATTTGTGGGGCGGGCCTCAGGGCTGGTTGTTGTGAGTGTAATTGACAGGCTTCGGCGGTTGTTCGATGTTTGTGCTTCGATCGAACTCTTTTTTATTCTCCTTGACGAGAGGGTAGTCACTCGTTCAGTGACCCTTGTCTCTGCCATGAATGCAGCAGTATGGTACTTTCTGCCTTCGGCCGGAGTTTTCTCTGCGACCGCGGATGGAATTGCTTCGGTCGCTCCTCCCTCCTCTGTTGTTTTGAGGCTAGGAGTCGCGGGCTTCGTCACCGGAGACCGTGTTCACGGCCTTCGGGGTCTTCGCTTGTTCAGCCTGATGTGGTTTTGCTCGGTCGCGATTGCGCGATCTCTTCTCATTCATTTCTTTGATTCTTCGGCGCTTACCCTTATCTGATATGCAGTATTCTTGCATAATCTTGAAGAGCCTGTTCAGGGTCTTCGGTCTATGGCTCTCGAGGTACTCTCAGCATGGGCCAAGACTTAAGCCCGCGATCGCTGTGTTGATGATGCTCTTCTCCGCTACGTCTGGAGCCCTTGCGCGAAGCCTGACGAGACGGTGCAAGTACTATTGCAAAGTGGACCCTTCTTGCTTCAAGTTGTGGAAGTCACATGAGTTGACTTCTTCAAGCTTCGGCGCTCTAAAAGCAGCAGTGAACTCCCTTCAGAGCTAGTCCCAAGTGTGGATGTGGCCACTTGGGAGGTTGGAGTACCAATGTTGAGTGAGGCCCTTCAGCGAGAGAACGAATGCTTTGACCTTGCACGCCGGGCCGCCTCCAGTTACTTCAATGGTCGCTTCGTACTTGAGGAGGAAGTCTTTTTGGTCGGAGTCTCCATCAAATTGCGGGAGAATAGTTGGGTTAAATCGTGGAGGCCACGGGAGCTCTTCGAACTTTGCCGAGAGAGGCGTGATGAGGCCTTGTTGCGGGCGCTGCTGATGTAGCATAACGTACTCGCCTTCCTCTTCATCTGAGTATAGGTCTTCCTCAATGAGAATGGGCTGTTGGCGAAGCCTTTAGGGCTGAGGCGCCTGCTGCATGGGCTTAGGGGCTTGGCGAGGGTGCTTCATCACCACCAGACGATCTCGGATGGTTTGCCGCATTGCCTTGCAGCGAAGCTCTTCTTCTTTTAGCTTGTTGAGTTGCTCCTCCAGCTCTTCCGCGGTGAGCTCATGCCCTTTGCCCTTCGATCTTGTTGACACTGGCACGTTTGACGTGCCGGCTTGAGCTTGCTGCGCGTGACAAAGTCGCTCGACGAGATGTGCGTCGATTCTATTCAAGGCTTGGATGTCTTCGGTGGTAATGCCAAGGTCATGGAGGCCGACCTTGAATTCCCCTTCGGTGAGGTCTTCGACCTCGATGTCTTCGTCTTGGTCTTCATTGTTGTCGTTGTTCGTCGTGACGAGAGCGTCGGTTGTCGAAGGCGGGGTGTCGGTGTCCTGACCCGGCGGTCCGGACCCAACTAGTATTGCTGCGTGTTTCCTCGTCCCAGATGTTAATGCAAGAGGCAACACAGTAACGCATGGGTTTATCCTGGTTCCGGCCGTGGGGTCGTACGTCCAACAAGGTGGTGTGCGAGGGCACTATATTATCTTGCACCGGAGGTGCCTGTAGTAGGGGGTACAGGCGTGGTGAGAGAGGGAGGGAAGATCCCAAGTCTCTGCTAGAGGAGAAGTTGATTGAGGCGAGTGCCAATATCGGGTGCTCAGTGGTGCTGAGTGTTGTGTTCTATCGAGTGGGTCTGAGCGCGCGACGTTGTCCCCCTTTAAAGGAAGCCAGCCTCCTCCTTTTATAGACACAAGGAGGGATGGTGTACATGCGCAGGGGATCGTGAAGGTCGTCGTATTTTCCCCGAATCGCGGGGGTGCAGTGGTCAAACATTGTGGGAAGTACACTGTGGGTCATGGCGTCGGGCGTGGCAGTCGTCCTGGGTATCGTCCTTGGTCTTGTGGAGATTGCGCCGGCATCCTGCCAGCCACAGCAGGCGGCGTGGTTGTCGCTGTAGGGTGTACAGTCTCCCAAATGTGCGTGGCGGCGTTCCGTGGGCCCTGCAGGCTAGGGTCTTGCATGTATATGTGCGCCAGTGGTAATGGGGCACGTGGCGGTCCCGGACCCCCCTGGGCGGGGTGCTAGCGCGTGCACTAAGGGGTCCGGGAGTCACGTGGAGGTCCCGAACCCCTCGAGGAGGGAGGTCCGGGCCTCCGGCTGCTAGTGCTGAGCGTCCCTCCTTGAGAGGCACGTGGCGACACCGGACCCCTTCCCGAGCAGGGGGGCAGTCCGGGGCCATAGGTGTGGTAAGGTGGAGTCCGGACAGCCAGAGTTGGCAGAATAGTAACGGGAGCTTTGCCGAGCACGTCTCGTCCCGCGTCCCAGGTTCCCACAGTGCTGCCACAACGTCCGGGATGGCGGAGTAGTGACCGGAGTTGGCTGACGAGACTCCGGTCACAACCACTGTGGGGAATGGAGGCCTGACGCCGTCTGTCCTAGGTGCTGTGGAGTGGTTGGCATTTATTGCCTCCGTACGACGGGCGGGTGAGCGGAAGGGTCGTTTGTCTTTTACGTCGAGGGGTAGCCTCGAGCGAGGCGGAGATGATTCGCCCCATTCGATGGTAGGTTCGCTACCCTCGAGCGAGGCGGAGATGTTTTGCCTTCTCGAGGGTAGGTTCGCTACCCTCGAGCGAGGCGGAGATGCGGGGCACGGTCGAGGGTCTCAATGGGAGCCCTCGAGCGAGACGGAGATCACCCCGCGAGTCCAAGGGGGTGCGGATGGGCCGCATGCTGGGCTTCTTTGAGTCCTTTCCTTTTCTTCCAGATTGGAAGGACGCCGTAGGCCTTCGTAGGCTCAGTTGCCTAATATGTGTTTGCGTTTTTAGGGTGATTTTAGTACCCCGATTAGGGTGTCCCTAATCGTGGTCCCCGACACGGGGCTTTGATCGAGGCGTTGGCCTCCGAAGCGCCAGGGTTTGGTTTCTTCTTCGCTACCATATGGTCGTGTTAGGACGAACCGCAGGTGGGCGCCAAAACTGTTGGTGGAAGATACCCTTCGGAGCGAAGGAGTATCACAACAGCTCTGATCGTCGAGAGCGAAGCCCCTAGAAAACAACCACGATCACAGTAACATCATGAAAATCAAAGCAAGGGCGTAATTGCTCTCTCTTCAATGTCCCATCACACAGTTACAGGGAGGTATTTATAGCCCAATGGCTCACCTACTCATAGGCTGAAAACCCCTAACTACCCCTTAACTGCCAGCATCTAAGAATATTCCAGGGGTATTCTGGTAATGTTATATGAACAGACAAAGTGTAGTGGAATTACAGCTAGACTAGACACTCCGTACAAATTCTTGACAGTGGACCCACCACGCTCTGCGCCCCTTCGCGATCAAAGTCTTCGCCGGTCCTCCGAAGGGGTTCTTGGGACCGCTTCGCCACTCGTCTCTTCATCACGACACTCGGCCTCTTCGCTGCCCTTTGGCCGAACTCACCTGTGTTCTTCCCCCCTTCGCTTTCGGGCCTTTGGCCAAGTCCCCTTCGGCTTCGGTGATGGCTTCGCCACGCCGCTCTGCTTCATCTCATGTAGCCGAGTAGTTTCGGCGACGAGCGAAGGTGGCGTCCCCAACAAAAACCCCTCATGATCTGATTGTAGTTGGGTCACTGAATACTCTCAAATTCTTGCAGTCATTGCATGGGCAATGCATTAACTGTGTCTTCTCATTTCTTGTGTGGTTCTCCTCAACTTGAATGAATTTGTTGAGCTCTCCACGGAAATAGGCGTCTGTCCTTTTGCATTGTACATTCACGTCCTATCCATCTCTAAACAGTAACAAATAATTTAAATAGATAAAAACAAGCAACTATTTGGTATTGAAAATATAGTAATCTATAAGCATAGATATTGAAAAAAGGTAATTTAAATAGTACTAAATAAGAAAATAAAAACCAAACCTATTATTGTACTACAATATCTTGCAAAAAAATCTATCATGCATGTGTGTAAAAATAGGGGGGAAATAAATCTTCTTTTCTCTCCTCCATAGATCTAGTGAGTAACCTACTTAGGAATGAGACTAAAACATATAGATCCAATCCAAATGATTAGATAATCTTGTTCTCCATCTAAAATAGCACAACTTCATACAAAAGTTTGAGGCAAATGGTGTTTCAAATAGCTAATCCACACCATGAAGATCTAGAGCTGGTTAGTGGGAAAGAGAGCTCCATTTGAGCCACAAATCTAAAAAAAGAGCTTAGGAATGATAAGGAGTTAGCATCAACTTACCTCCTAGAGCCCCAAACTTCAAAGAAATCAAGTTGAAAACTCCCCCCCTTTTTTTTATCTTGGAGAGCTCCTCTGCCGAGCAAACAATGGGGGTCAGGAGGAGGAAGAAGCCTAAATTTTTATACACATTTTTAGGGGCGGGTGGAGAGTGAACCGCCCTTGAAAATGTCATTTTTAGAGGCAGCTCAATTGCTACAGTACCCCCGAGCTCGATTTGTAGGAACGGGTGACTTTTTGGTCCGTCCCTAAAAAAATTTGAGGTGTTACTACAAATCATTTTTTAATAGTGTCGACCGGGACAGTAGATAATTACGAGTTGGTTTCCCGGCACGTGTGTGAGACGGGGGCTTCTATCTATTTTCTGGAATAGATAGTATATATATCTTTGATCCATTAACAGTCCATTACGTACATTAGCCGGCCCAAACTGACTCATAATCACAACAAGTGGTCTTCAGACTTTTTTTTTCCTCCGCCCGCCATGCAGTTGCATCAATGCTTCAACAGGACAGAGGTAGAAAAGTGATGGTGGGCCAACGGTGCAGAGCGCATGAGGAGCCGAACATGAAGTACGCAGGACCTGCCTGCCATGTTCCTTTGTGCGTTTTCTTGGCTCCCGTTACACGTAAAGCTGGTGATTTTTAATTTTAGAAAATACAAGTAACTATTGAGCTAGTGTATACTATTTCAACATTTGAAAATACTTGATTCAACTATTTTTAATATCAAGTTCAATATTTTGAATAAACTACTTCAACATTTTGTGTAGTAATGTTGAAGCGGTATACCAAAAATGTTGAGCTAATAAATCTAAAATATTGAGCTAATACATTTAGAATGTTGAAATTTAAAATACAAAACTAAAACAAGAGTATAGTCATATGGGATCTCAAAATGATAGAAAAAATCTAAGAAAGAATATGGTTTAGATAGAATTAAAATCTAATGTACCATCAGTGAGAAATCTTAGTTCAAAATTTGAGAAACAGTCTCACGTAAGCCAGCAACCTGTACGCCACCTGACTTCCCTCAACCCACATCTTCCCAGCATGCATGCTAGCGTGACACATCACTTTGGTCTACTAGCAACGCTTGTATCTAGTGCGTTCGTTTAATCATGCGTAGGAATCTCAAAATGGAAGATGTGGAAGAAGATGCATAGGAATCCCGAGTGATGATAGTAGGCGTTAGGCAGCCACTTGGTCCGGATAAAAGTAAAAGTAACTCCACTTTGACGAATAACACCATTATTGATCAAACCTTACCTCGGTAGTTGTACATCACATAGCACGTACGATCATCACGAGCCGCTAGCTCAATGCACGGGCATATATTATTACTTGTTACGACGACAAAACGTACGGAATCAACAGCAAATTAAAGCTACTCGTCGGCCACGGCGCCGAAGCTGCCAACATCCATGTCGACGCGGCTGTTGGGCCTGAAGCAGTTGCGGCGGATCTCCCCTGCAGGCCCCGGGATGCTGCCCATATTGACCATGGACTTGGCGAACTGTGCGAAGAAGGCCGTCTGGTTGGCAGCGAAGGTGGTGACGAGGCTGCTGGTCCGGGGGTGGTCGGCGAGACCCTGGTCGGAGACAAACACCCCGTGCCTGGCCTTGAGAGCCACGAAGTACTTGTTGTCGAACACGTCAGGCGTGATGGTGTCCAGGCTCTGCTTCTTGCTCGGGCTGGCGTTGCACTGCTTGACGAGCGACTGGCTGAACTGATCGTTGTTCCGGATGAAGCCGCAGCTGGCCTTGCCGACGGTGTGCCCGCCGGAGAGCGCCACCAGGTCGGCCGGGTCGGACAGGGCCCTGCTGTTGAAGATGGTGAGGAGGCTGTCGACGTCGCTGTCCGGGCCCGGTAGCATGGACACGTCGTCCGCGCCCTCCAGGCTGTCGGTGCGACCCAGGGGCATGGCGAACATCGGCCCGCCGGCCAGGGCCACGGCGTCGCGGGTGGCCACCGCGATGATGTCGGCGCAGGAGACCGTGGGCCCGCAGGCGGCGTTGACCTTGGCTCGGATGGCCTCGATCAGATCCACAGCGTTCTTCTGCAGCGACTGGTTGGGCCCCGTGCTCAGCTCCGGCTCAAGAAGGATCGACGCGTCGCAACCCTGATTGTTAATTTTTTTCATTTTATTTTGTACGTATGTATATAAATCGTCAGCAGATATATATATATATAATAAATAGCGAGGAGCTTAATTAGTTTCAAGTTGGGAAGATATATATAAAGCTGCTAGTACCTCCGGAAGGCAGTCGTGGAAGAAGATCCGGAGGAGGCCGGCGGTGACCTGCACATTGACGGCCCGCGCGGCCTGCACGGCGGCGCAAACGATGCTCTCCAGCTGCGGACATGACGCCGCGTGGAAGTCGGCGGACAAGCCGGCGTCGCCCGTCGCCAGAGGTATGTTGCTGGCTGCCGATGCCGAGACGAGCAGCATGCTGCCGATGAGGACCACGATGCCCCTTGTACTAGTCGCCACCTTCATCTTACCAAGCTACCTGTGTGTGTGTCTTACTGCTATTGTGCGCGTGGCGTCCTCACTTCAACAAGGAAGTTGCTCTCTTTATAGGCTGCCTATCGATGGGGAGAGAACCGGGAATAAAGCAAAAACAGGAGTACGTAGATGCAAGAGCAGGAATATTGAAATGGCAACTAGCTCAACATGTTGCCGCCCGCTATAGATGGCCATTTGACCCGATACCCATGGGGGCCCGAAGCCCGGCCCATATTAGCCCGACCCGAGCACGGCATGGGCCTTAATATTATTGGGCTCGGGCCGGCATGGGCACGATAGCCGGGCCGTGCCTGGGCCTCAATCCCGGCCCATGGACACATCCAAGCACGGCCCGAAAAAGCCGGCCCGATCGGCTCGATGGGCGGCACGGCGGCCCAGGCACGGCCCACGGCCCGCTCCCCAGGCTAGGCTAGCAAAAGAGCCGTTGGAGGCCTGCTGCCGGCCCAGCCCAGCGGAGCGGGTATGTAAGGGGCGCCGGCCGCTGCCCCCGGCCACCCCCCGGCCTCCATTCGCTCGCCCCGCCCCCGACCCCTCTCTGCTCCCCTCGCGGCCTCGCCTAACCCTAACCCTAGATCGAGCCTCGACCCCTCTACACTGTCTACAGCTCCGCTCCCCTCCCGTCTCCGTCTCGATCTGACCGTCTTCTCCAACTCCGGTCGCCGGCTCGCCGCCGTTGGCCGTCCACTCTACCCTCTTCTCTTTGTTTTCCTCCCTACTTTTGCATCTTCACCGGTCGACTCGCTTCCTCAACTCAAATCCGTCCCCAAACCCGGTCATCCCTCTATAAATCTCGTAGATCCGGCCGTCCTCGATCTCACCGGCGTCCTTGGTGCTCCGGATCTGGTAAGTCCCTAAACCCTAACGTGTTTTTTTTCAGTTTTTTTATTTCTTTCTCATGTTCTGATCTTTTTGACCTCTTTGCGCAGTTGCTCGGCCGATGCAAAGCCGTTGGGGTACCTGAGGGGGCTGGATCTGGGGTCTTTGGACCCTAACCGGCAGTTCGGTTCCCTCGGTTTTGCCGGCCAACGCGAAGCCATGACGCGCCGAAGGCCTGGCCTGCCCTCCAGGCCATGGACGACGACGAGGGCCACACCATCAACGATGAGTTGCGGATGATGGGCCTGGAGGGGGACGACGAGGACGGTATGGAGGAGGAACGGGAGGAGCTTTTTGGTCAGCGTGGTAATGTGGAAGTAATCATGCCCCCTCCCCCTCCCGTTGGTGTTGGTGGTGCCGGTGCGGGTGCGGGTGCTGATGCTGGTGTAGGTGCCGGTGCTGATACTGGCACTGGTGGCGCTGGTGATGCAGCTGACGGTGCCGTGCCGGGCTCTGTCAGCCACGCCGGTGAGAAGCGGGGACGGCCCTGCACCTCCAAGGTGTGGGACGAGTACGAGAAGCTCTTCAAGCAGATCAATGGTAAGACCGTCAGGTATGGAGCCAAGTGCCTTCACTACAAATCCGTCCTTTCTGGCTTTTCCAGTAGCAGCACTGGCCATCTTAGTCGGCATCTTCTAACTAGCCGTAGTAAGAAAAAGAAGTCTGGTGCTCAGTCAATCCTTAGTTTTGATGCTGACGGTAGTGTGGTTTCCTGGGAGTACAGTCATGATGTGGCACGTACTCAATTGTGTCGTTTGATTGCAAAGCTTGATCTTCCTCTAGGGTTTGGTGAAACAAATGAGTTTAAAGAGTACATTCAGATTGCTCATAACCCTAGATTTACTCCTGTTAGTAGGCAGACCACTACTAGAGATATTGCCAAGTACTTTAGTGAACGCCGTGATGATCTTGTGGAGTACTTAAGCTCTAATTCTGTCAGCTCTGTTGGTCTTACCTCTGATATATGGTCTAGTAATGCTAAGGAAGATTATCTTAGTGTGGTTTGTCATTATGTTAATTCTGATTGGCAACTAGAGAAGAGAGAGTTGGGTCTCAGCCTTATTGATGTCAGTCACAGTGGTGACAACATTGCTGAGCGTGTGCACACTGTGATCTCAGACTTTGGCTTGACTAATAAGGTGTTCTCTATCACTCTAGATAATGCTTCTGCTAATGCCTCTGCTATGGAAGCACTGACACCTTTAATTAGAGGTTATATTGGTGATGAATACTTGCATCAGAGATGTGCATGCCATATAATTAATTTGATTGTTAAGTCTGGCTTGAAAAGGCTTAAACCTTACTTGGAAGCATTTAGGACTGCTATTTCATTTGTGAACTCTTCTAACCAGCGCATTGCTGCTTATAAGTCATGCTGTATTGCTGTGGGTGTGAGGCCTAGGAAATTTCAATTAGACATGGATGTGAGGTGGAACTACACCTATCTCATGCTTAAGCATCTTGTTCCTCACAAGCAAACATTTGGTGTGTTCATCCAAACCCAGTACCCCAGAGCAGAAGGTACTCCTTATCTCTTAACTGATGGACATTGGTATGTTGCTGAAAAAATTCTAGAGTTCCTTGAACTATTTTATAATTCTACTATTGTCTTATCTGGTGTTTACTATCCCACTGCTCCACTTATATTGCATAATCTCATTGAAATTGCTGGACAACTTAAAAATTATGAAAATGACAGAATGCTTAGAGAGGTGGTAATTCCTATTAAATCTAAATACCTTAAGTACTGGAATGACATACCTCTGATTTATTCCATTGCATTCATCATGGATCCTAGAGCTAAAATAAAAGGTTTTAGCAATGCTCTCAGGCTGCTCTCTAGTTTAACTGGTACTGACTATTCTGCTTATTTTACCTCTGTGAGAGCTGCTCTGTCTGACATGTTTGGCAAGTATGAAAGCAAGTTTGGTTCTATTAGATTGGCAAGGCCTACACATAAACCTTCTACTGGTAAGAAAAAAGCTCAATGGGGTAAGATCTTTGGTGATGGTTCTACTTCTACTACTTCTCCTGGGTCTGGTCTTGGCAGTGTTGGTACTGGTGGCTCTTTTACTGTTCCTCTTAGTAGAAGGACATCTGCAAGTGCTTTGTTTGCAAGCAGCAAGCACTGGTGGTGCATATGGTATTTCTTCTGAATTTACTGCCTACCTAGATAGTGACACTGTCAACCAGTTTGATGATGATTTCAACATCTTGACCTGGTGGCATGAGCACAAACAGTCTTATCCAGTACTTTCTATCTTAGCTAAGGATGTTTTAACTGTGCCTGTTTCTACCATCTCTTCATAATCTACCTTTAGTCTAACTGGCAAGATCATAGAGGAAAGTCGTCAGTTGAAGCCAGAGATGGTAGAAATGCTCACATGCATCAAAGACTGGGAGGCTGCAGATGAAAGAGCTCAGCACATGGTGGAGGATGGAGACCTAGAGGCAGCTTATGAAGATCAGTACCTTGATGAAACTCCAGCACAAGCTGCTGTGTAATAGGATAGTTTATTTGCACTGTATGACTATGAGGTTAACTTAACACTGGAACTTGAACTTAATGAGCTGGGTTGTACTCTTTTTTCCTATCTAGGGTTTTCTCACGAGGTGTGAGTTTTTACCTAGATAGGTTTTTAATGAGGCAGTCATTGCACAAAACAGCTCATCCTTGATATTTTGTTGATTTCTATCATTTTTTGTTACTCAAGATGAATGGATCTGTTGAATGAGCCATGTTGGGATTTTAGTGCTTAGCCTCGTGCCTGGGCACTTGGGCGCACGAGCACGGCGGGCGGCACGGCACGGCCCGAAAGGGTTTAGTGTCGTGCCTGGGCCTCAAGTCCAGCACGCTGGGCGGCACGGCACGGCACGAAAGTCTTTTCGTGCCCAAGCGTGCCATGCCTGGGCCGGGTCGTGCCGTGCCGCCCATTTGGCCATCTATACCGCCCGCGCAGCCAGGGGGCCCAGGCTGGCACGTGCGTTTTATCAAGAAAGGTCAAGGACAAGGAAAGATCAGCACAATTCAGGCCGTGTTTAGATGAAGCGCAAAAAAATTTTGCGATGAAATCTTATTAATTTGAAGTACTAAATGAAGTCTATTTACAAAACTTTTTACACGGATGGGTTGTAAATCGCGAGACGAATTTAATGATGCTAATTAATCTATGGTTAATCCATAGTTAGCGGATGGTTACTGTAGCATCACTGTTGCAAATCATGGATTAAGTAGCCTCATTAGATTTGTCTCGCGATTTACAGCCCATCCATATAAAAAGTTTTATAAATAGATTTCATTTAGTACTCCATGTATATGTTCAAACATTTGATGTGATGTTTTTTTGTGTTTACGAGATTTAGGAGTTGTGATCTAAAGAGGGCCTCAAAGTTGGACTACTAGGGCCCGGCCATCATGTGGTCGATCGGCCCTCGGCAATAATTGTAGCAGCTTGGGGGACTTTGGAGTTGGGTCGTCTTTGCGTTGGGAGAAGAGCTCGCTATGCAATGTGCTAAAAAGAATACTAGTACAACTTTCGCTTTCTTACGTCTGTAAATAAATTTAGTATAAAAATATATTTCATAATTAATCTAATCAAATTGTTTTACCATAAAAGTCAGTACTATTTTGTATAATAGTGAAATTTAAAATTAATTGGTTTCTTAAAAACGAGATTTGTATTTTTTTAACGGAGAGAGTAAAGAAGTGTGGAAAAATATAATGGATGGAGACGTTCAGGGGTCGGGCCTGACGGGCCGGGTGCATTGTCACGGCCCACGGGCCGACTGAGCCGCGCGGGTTGCTGTAGCGCACGTCTATTGTAGCGCCGCGGCACAGCTCCTTTAGTCCTAGACTGGAAACGGAAAGGGAGTTGAACCAACTTAAATAGCCGGTCCCTAGGAATCTAGTAATTCCGGTTCGAACTTTTTGCGCGAAGCGAGGACGAAAGCACAAAGGAGTTATTTAGCAGGTGTGGTCTACTCAACGTGTAGAATAAATCTTAACCATTATCCTGAGCCGGGTCGTTACATGCATGAACATGTGCACATGGCATGACAAGTTCGCGAGTAGACCAGACGAACGGCCAGAGATCAGTCATGGCACGTCCAGTACACTATGTCAGAAACCTATATTAGTGACCGCGAATCCAATTCCACACGCGAGTCAGTGAGCGTCCGAGCGGTCGATTTCCGACCGCGGCGACTCGCGCCCCCCATCGAGTCAGTTTTTAACACCCACACCATCACGAGTTAGTTTTCGAGATGGCCTCATTGGGATCTCCTTGTCGCTGCTGTTCCATATTAGGACCAAGCAATGCTTTATTCAGCGGACATAGTTCTCAAACCTGCAAAACATGTCAACAGTTATAAGAATTTCTCAAATTAGATTAAACATGAGAAGCAAAGCCATTACAATACATTTCATCATCTGCAGTAAAAGAGAAATGGACAGTGATGAGAAGTGGTGCATCAGAATATTAGTGTATCTTCCACCAATATAAAAGAGATCAAAACCAACACAAAAGTAGAAAACTGTCTCCCAAGTGAAACACAACTTGGTCTCGCTTGTGTGACAAGGTGTGTTTGTTTGAGCTGTGATTTTAAAAAAAGTTGCTGTGAGCTGTAGATTGTGGAAAAGCTGTTGTGAGCTGTGAAGAAATTCAAAAGCCGTTAATTTTTTTAAGGTGGCGGATGAGTATTTTTTTTGAAGTTGCCCACCTCCACAGCAGGTAAAAGCAGGGTGTGAGCTGCTTTCAGTTTTGTACTAGAGAAAAAGCAGCTTTGGCAAAAAACAGTTTTGGGAAACCAGTGTGTTTGGTTGGCTTTTGGCTTTTCGAAAAGCAAAAAGCAGTTTCAAAAGCATAACGAAACACACCTTTTTTTCATGATATGCTTGCGTTCCCTGCTTGTGTTGCCTCCCATTTTTTTTTTGTGAAGCATGATATGCTTGTCGCTGAATGCGCGCGGTTAGTGCGGGAAGACTCTAAAGTCACACCGTATAATGCTTAATTTCGTAACGCACTAACTAGATCCAACAACTTAAGCATACAAACACATGTACGTACTAATCATTTACTCCCTCTGTTGCGATAAGACGGTTCGTTTAGCCTTTAAATTTTGTCCCACAAAAATTATTCATTTAGATTGTAGTAAAGTCCATCTAATTAAAGCAATATCAAATATCAAGAAAGAATTGCATTGGAAAAGGCATAAAGCCAATCAAATGTTTAAGTAGATACTATTTTTCTGGTTCCAATGTATTTGTATTTATTGAGAATATAGAGAACTAAATAAACAGTGCGGTCTTCAATTACAACTGTTATAGTTAATTAGGGATACCATGATTATTTTCTAGGACTCGTAACATCTCTGAAAATTTCTAAACAAACAGTTTTTTTGGATGGAAAGAAAATACATGCTAGCTGCTTTTTTATGAAAGAGACCATGCCTGCATCCAAAGCAAGGTCTCCGTACGCATATGCGCAGCAATACGACAATAAATCGGGACGGCGTGCAATGAAGCAGCGCTGCAGTGGTGGAGCCCCGTGTGCCTTCAACTGTGTCACCATGTGCGGTCCGGGGGAGTACTGGGCGACATCATCTTGAATCTCTGGCCCCCCGGGTCTCCTAACGATGGCCACGCCAGGGTTAACCATTTCGTTTTCGTTGCAAATCCCGGTGTTTAGCGGAAACAAAATTTCGTTCCGAAATTTCGGCGAATTTCGGTGAATTTCGGCCGAATTTTTTTGAATTTTGAATTTTCAAACGAAATTTTCCGAAAAATACCGAATTTTTTTTCCCGGTAACTAGCGAAAACGAAATTTTTCGCCAAATTTCGGCGAAATTTCAAACCCTGGCCACGCCACATGCATATATGCATGCACCTGGCCGCTCTAGATTTCGTTTTCGACGTGCAGGCTGTGTTTAGTTGCAAAATCTTTCTCTCCAAATTTCACTATTCACCTATCACATCAAATTTTTTATCTCATGCATGGAGTACTAAATGTAGATAAATAAAAAAATTAATTGCATAGTTATGATGTACGTTGCGAGACGAATCTTTTGAGTTTAGTTGGTCTATGGTAGGACAATATTTATCATAAATAAACGAAAAGTGTTACAGTGTGCTACAGAATCTGATGTGACATTTTTACCACTTTTTGCGGATCTAAACACAGCTGCAGTCTCACGATATCTGACACTATCTGACAGTGACGACCACTTGTGGATGACGGTCGTAGTCCAACTCTGAATTGTGCTTCTTTTTTCGATTCGTCACTTTGATCTGATATCGTAGATAAAATTCATGTTCCCCAAGTCCGCTTTTGGTCTTTCTCGCTGCTACAGGAAAGAGAGGGCGAAAAGCAGGTGTTCGCCGTTCTGCGGCGATTTCGCAGGCTCCTCCCCTCTTCGGTCACCGGATAGGTGCCGGAGAGGAAGGGTGGCCGGGAAATCGCTGCGCGGATATATATAGTTTAGGTAGCTACTTACCTAGACATGTCTAGGTTGTGTACGCCGGCAGGTATCGGTGGTGCTAGGATTTGCCGGGGGGACGACGCTCCCCTGCAGCTTGTTTTTTCGGGCGATGTCGATAAGGCGGAGGCGGCGGCGCATGGGAATAACTTCCCCTGGTCTTTTCCCGCCCCTTTGGCGTCCTGCTTCGGCATCATCGGTGAGGCCAGGGAAGAGGGGATTTGTCCAATCCACTGGCTAGGAGCCGGAGGCCGGTGAGTCGTCGTCTATGGCAGATGATGGTGTTGCTGGCCTTTCTTTTCCTCAAGGTTGCAGGGCAAGCTTTGGTGTTCGTGGATGATGGCTGGCCGGATCTGGTTTGACTTCCCCTTGGCGGCGGCGGTCGTCAACGGCGAGCCAAGTTCCAGAAGCTGGAGGTGCTAGGGCGCGGCCCCGGTCGATGTGCGACCACTGAGTGCTTCTTGTACTTTGACTCCAATAAAAGCCGATGTGCGATGAAACATCTCCAGCTCACGGGGGCGCTCGACTTCTTCGACGACAGTGGTGGCCGGCGACGAGGAGCTCGATCGCTGGTGGTTCGCGATGGATCCAGGGATGTTGTTGCAAATCTTCTTTTCTCCAGGGTCCATTGTGTTGTTTGGTTAGTACATACATGCGTATCTGTAATATCTTAACAATTTAGAAAATTTTCTTTTGACTTCAAGTCGAGGAAGACTAGATAGTTGACTAAAAGTTGACTTTTTGAATTAGTGATCGGATGAATGATTGGAGACCATGGATGTGTAGGGCTCGTCGAAACTATTTATATATTTTTGACTTATTTAGAGGCCGAATTCCCTCCGTAAGTGGTAACGAAAATTGTAGGAAATTCTTCGCAGATGTTCAAGATATATTTATTTACTATATTTAGTTTAGCGAATCAAAAGTTATGGGCCAAACAGCGAGTAACTCAGAGAATTAGTCGAATTTTTAGAAATTGTGAGAGTTAACGGTTTAGGCTTTTAGCTCGGCATTTCTTCGAGTATATAGGCTTTTGGTCGATATGAATTAGTTCGTGAGAGTGGTTTATTCCACAGGTTCAATAAATTCTAGTGGCAAGTGTGTGACGCCGAATTCTTGACAAGGTTAAGGCAAGTGCATTGACGAATTTCTTGTTGTGTGGATATGCTAGTCGTTTTCTTGCTGTCCACCTGGGCTATATTTATTTGGTGGCTTTATTTCATATGTTAGATTCTTCACGTTCATGTTGTAATTTCTGGTTTCTTAAATATTATACAAGTGCCCGGGGTTTAAATAAACACTGATTGTGCAATTGGTTGTTATGTTTAGTAAGGAAGAAGTGTGGAAAAGTATAATGGATCGAGATGTTTAGGGGTCGGTCTGACGATGCGGAAATATTAAGAGTCACATGTGTGACTGGCAGTCAAATCATCAGACAAGATGTAATAACTATCTTTTGTTCCGGAACAATTTTTTTGTGTCCCCAAACAATTTTTTTATATTGCTGGAACAATTAAAAATATTCTAGAACAAAAAAAATTATTTTGAACAAATTTAACTGAGTTACATATGTGGGCCGGTTTGTTGGGCCAGTTTCGGACCAAAATATAAAGTTTAAAGTAGAGGAGGCATAGTGTGACAAGTCTGCTGGGCCTCACACAGGTGACTACAGCAGCACCAGGCCTAACGGGGCCGGGTGCATGCATGTATGCATATCGCATGACAAGTCCACGAGTAGACCGGACGAACGGCCAGAGATTAGTCATGACACGTCCAGTAGGTCGCCCAGATTTATCTAACCCCGACAGCGCAACATGACATATACACATCAATATAATGTAGAAAATAGCGGGATATAGCTGCGCTATTTCTATATATGAAAGCGCCGACCCTCCGCGCCCTCTCAGGCAGCCACGTCGGCTAAAAAAATTTCGCGCCGTCCGATCGTGATCCGATGGTTACGGATGAAAGGAAATCTTCCTATTTCAGAGTACTAAATAAAATCTATTTACAAAACTTTTTGTATGGATGGATTACAAATCACGAGACGAAACTAATGAGCATACTTACTTCATGATCAACTCATAATTAGTGAATGGTTATTGTAGTATCACTGTATGACTACGGATGAAAGAGAATCTTGCTATTTCGGAGTACAAAATAAAATCTATTTACAAAACCTTTTACAGGCCGGGTTGTAAATCACGAGACAAACCTAATAAGCATACTTAAATCATGATTAACTCATAATTAGTGATCGGTTACTGTAGTACCACTGTATGGCTACGGATGAAAGAGAATTTTGATATTTCGGAGTACTAAATAAAATCTATTTACAGATTTTTTGCACGGATGGGTTGTAAATCACGAGACGGGTTGTAAATCACGAGACGAATCATTAGTGAACGATTACTGTAGTACCATTGTATGGCTACGGATGAAAGGAAATCTTCCTATTTCAGAGTACTAAATAAAATCTATTTACAAAACTTTTTGTATGGATGGATTACAAATCACGAGACGAAACTAATGAGCATACTTACTTCATGATCAACTCATAATTAGTGAACGGTTATTGTAATATCACTGTATGACTACGGATGAAAGAGAATCTTGCTATTTCGGAGTACAAAATAAAATCTATTTACAAAACCTTTTACAGGCCGGGTTGTAAATCACGAGACAAACCTAATAAGCATACTTAAATCATGATTAACTCATAATTAGTGATCGGTTACTGTAGTACCACTGTATGGCTACGGATGAAAGAGAATTTTGATATTTCGGAGTACTAAATAAAATCTATTTACAGACTTTTTGCACGGATGGGTTGTAAATCACGAGACGGGTTGTAAATCACGAGACGAATCATTAGTGAACGATTACTGTAGTACCATTGTATGGCTACGGATGAAAGGAAATCTTGCTATTTCGGAGTACTAAATAAAATCTATTTACAAAACCTTTTACACGGATGGGTTGTAAATCACGAGACAAACCTAATGAGCATACTTAATTCATAATTAACTCATAATTAGTGAGCGGTTACTGTAGTACCACTGTATGACTACGGATGAAAGGGAATCTTGCTATTTGGGAGTACTAAATAAAATCTATTTACAAAACCTTTTGCACGAATGGGTTGTAAATCACAAGACGAATCTAATGAGCATACTTAATTCATAATTAACTCATAATTAGTGAACAGTTACTGTAGTATCACTGTTGCAGATCATAGATTAAGTAGCTCATTAGATTCGTCTCGCGATTTACAGCCTATCCGTGTAAAAAGTTTTGTAAATAGATTTTATTTAGTATTCCATGCCTGTGCTCAAATATTCGATGTGACGTTTTTGGGATAAAATTTTTGAATCTAATCACGGCCCTAATTTCTATATGTGAATTCTATATATGAAAGCGCCGACCCTCCGCGCCCTCTCAGGCAGCCACGTCGGCTAAAAAAATTTCGCCCGTCCGATCGTGATCCGATGGTTACGGATGAAAGGAAATCTTCCTATTTCAGAGTACTAAATAAAATCTATTTACAAAACTTTTTGTATGGATGGATTACAAATCACGAGACGAAACTAATGAGCATACTTACTTCATGATCAACTCATAATTAGTGAACGGTTATTGTAGTATCACTGTATGACTACGGATGAAAGAGAATCTTGCTATTTCGGAGTACAAAATAAAATCTATTTACAAAACCTTTTACAGGCCGGGTTGTAAATCACGAGACAAACCTAATAAGCATACTTAAATCATGATTAACTCATAATTAGTGATCGGTTACTGTAGTACCACTGTATGGCTACGGATGAAAGAGAATTTTGATATTTCGGAGTACTAAATAAAATCTATTTACAGACTTTTTGCACGGATGGGTTGTAAATCACGAGACGGGTTGTAAATCACGAGACGAATCATTAGTGAACGATTACTGTAGTACCATTGTATGGCTACGGATGAAAGGAAATCTTACTATTTCGGAGTACTAAATAAAATTTATTTACAAAACCTTTGGTATGGATGGGTTGCAAATCACGAGACGAAACTAATGAGCATACTTACTTCATGATCAACTCATAATTAGTGAACGGTTATTGTAGTATCACTGTATGGCTACGGATGAAAGGGAATCTTGCTATTTCGGAGTACAAAATAAAATCTATTTACAAAACCTTTTACAGGCCGGGTTGTAAATCACGAGACGAACCTAATAAGCATACTTAATTCATGATTAACTCATAATTAGTGATCAGTTACTTTAGTACCACTGTATGGCTACGGATGAAAGAGAATTTTGATATTTCGGAGTACTAAATAAAATCAATTTACAAACTTTTTGCACGGATGGGTTGCAAATCACGAGACGGGTTGTAAATCACGAGACGAATCTAATGAGAATACTTAATTCATGGTTAACTAATAATTAGGAAACGATTACTGTAGTACCATTGTATGGCTACGGATGAAAGGAAATCTTGCTATTTCGGAGTACTAAATAAAATCTATTTACAAAACCTTTTACACGGATGGGTTGTAAATCACGAGACAAACCTAATGAGCATACTTAATTCATAATTAACTCATAATTAGTGAGCGGTTACTGTAGTACCACTGTATGACTACGGATGAAAGGGAATCTTGCTATTTGGGAGTACTAAATAAAATCTATTTACAAAACCTTTTGCACGAATGGGTTGTAAATCACAAGACGAATCTAATGAGCATACTTAATTCATAATTAACTCATAATTAGTGAACAGTTACTGTAGTATCACTGTTGCAGATCATAGATTAAGTAGCTCATTAGATTCGTCTCGCGATTTACAGCCTATCCGTGTAAAAAGTTTTGTAAATAGATTTTATTTAGTATTCCATGCCTGTGCTCAAATATTCGATGTGACGTTTTTGGGATAAAATTTTTGAATCTAATCACGGCCCTAATTTCTATATGTGAATTCTATATATGAAAGCGCCGACCCTCCGCGCCCTCTCAGGCAGCCACGTCGGCTAAAAAAATTTCGCCCGTCCGATCGTGATCCGATGGTTACGGATGAAAGGAAATCTTCCTATTTCAGAGTACTAAATAAAATCTATTTACAAAACTTTTTGTATGGATGGATTACAAATCACGAGACGAAACTAATGAGCATACTTACTTCATGATCAACTCATAATTAGTGAACGGTTATTGTAGTATCACTGTATGACTACGGATGAAAGAGAATCTTGCTATTTCGGAGTACAAAATAAAATCTATTTACAAAACCTTTTACAGGCCGGGTTGTAAATCACGAGACAAACCTAATAAGCATACTTAAATCATGATTAACTCATAATTAGTGATCGGTTACTGTAGTACCACTGTATGGCTACGGATGAAAGAGAATTTTGATATTTCGGAGTACTAAATAAAATCTATTTACAGACTTTTTGCACGGATGGGTTGTAAATCACGAGACGGGTTGTAAATCACGAGACGAATCATTAGTGAACGATTACTGTAGTACCATTGTATGGCTACGGATGAAAGGAAATCTTACTATTTCGGAGTACTAAATAAAATTTATTTACAAAACCTTTGGTATGGATGGGTTGCAAATCACGAGACGAAACTAATGAGCATACTTACTTCATGATCAACTCATAATTAGTGAACGGTTATTGTAGTATCACTGTATGGCTACGGATGAAAGGGAATCTTGCTATTTCGGAGTACAAAATAAAATCTATTTACAAAACCTTTTACAGGCCGGGTTGTAAATCACGAGACGAACCTAATAAGCATACTTAATTCATGATTAACTCATAATTAGTGATCAGTTACTTTAGTACCACTGTATGGCTACGGATGAAAGAGAATTTTGATATTTCGGAGTACTAAATAAAATCAATTTACAAACTTTTTGCACGGATGGGTTGCAAATCACGAGACGGGTTGTAAATCACGAGACGAATCTAATGAGAATACTTAATTCATGGTTAACTAATAATTAGGAAACGATTACTGTAGTACCATTGTATGGCTACGGATGAAAGGAAATCTTGCTATTTCGGAGTACTAAATAAAATCTATTTACAAAACCTTTTACACGGATGGGTTGTAAATCACGAGACAAACCTAATGAGCATACTTAATTCATAATTAACTCATAATTAGTGAGCGGTTACTGTAGTACCACTGTATGACTACGGATGAAAGGGAATCTTGCTATTTGGGAGTACTAAATAAAATCTATTTACAAAACCTTTTGCACGAATGGGTTGTAAATCACAAGACGAATCTAATGAGCATACTTAATTCATAATTAACTCATAATTAGTGAACAGTTACTGTAGTATCACTGTTGCAGATCATAGATTAAGTAGCTCATTAGATTCGTCTCGCGATTTACAGCCTATCCGTGTAAAAAGTTTTGTAAATAGATTTTATTTAGTATTCCATGCCTGTGCTCAAATATTCGATGTGACGTTTTTGGGATAAAATTTTTGAATCTAATCACGGCCCTAATTTCTATATGTGAATTCTATATATGAAAGCGCCGACCCTCCGCGCCCTCTCAGGCAGCCACGTCGGCTAAAAAAATTTCGCCCGTCCGATCGTGATCCGATGGTTACGGATGAAAGGAAATCTTCCTATTTCAGAGTACTAAATAAAATCTATTTACAAAACTTTTTGTATGGATGGATTACAAATCACGAGACGAAACTAATGAGCATACTTACTTCATGATCAACTCATAATTAGTGAACGGTTATTGTAGTATCACTGTATGACTACGGATGAAAGAGAATCTTGCTATTTCGGAGTACAAAATAAAATCTATTTACAAAACCTTTTACAGGCCGGGTTGTAAATCACGAGACAAACCTAATAAGCATACTTAAATCATGATTAACTCATAATTAGTGATCGGTTACTGTAGTACCACTGTATGGCTACGGATGAAAGAGAATTTTGATATTTCGGAGTACTAAATAAAATCTATTTACAGACTTTTTGCACGGATGGGTTGTAAATCACGAGACGGGTTGTAAATCACGAGACGAATCATTAGTGAACGATTACTGTAGTACCATTGTATGGCTACGGATGAAAGGAAATCTTACTATTTCGGAGTACTAAATAAAATTTATTTACAAAACCTTTGGTATGGATGGGTTGCAAATCACGAGACGAAACTAATGAGCATACTTACTTCATGATCAACTCATAATTAGTGAACGGTTATTGTAGTATCACTGTATGGCTACGGATGAAAGGGAATCTTGCTATTTCGGAGTACAAAATAAAATCTATTTACAAAACCTTTTACAGGCCGGGTTGTAAATCACGAGACGAACCTAATAAGCATACTTAATTCATGATTAACTCATAATTAGTGATCAGTTACTTTAGTACCACTGTATGGCTACGGATGAAAGAGAATTTTGATATTTCGGAGTACTAAATAAAATCAATTTACAAACTTTTTGCACGGATGGGTTGCAAATCACGAGACGGGTTGTAAATCACGAGACGAATCTAATGAGAATACTTAATTCATGGTTAACTAATAATTAGGAAACGATTACTGTAGTACCATTGTATGGCTACGGATGAAAGGAAATCTTGCTATTTCGGAGTACTAAATAAAATCTATTTACAAAACCTTTTACACGGATGGGTTGTAAATCACGAGACAAACCTAATGAGCATACTTAATTCATAATTAACTCATAATTAGTGAGCGGTTACTGTAGTACCACTGTATGACTACGGATGAAAGGGAATCTTGCTATTTGGGAGTACTAAATAAAATCTATTTACAAAACCTTTTGCACGAATGGGTTGTAAATCACAAGACGAATCTAATGAGCATACTTAATTCATAATTAACTCATAATTAGTGAACAGTTACTGTAGTATCACTGTTGCAGATCATAGATTAAGTAGCTCATTAGATTCGTCTCGCGATTTACAGCCTATCCGTGTAAAAAGTTTTGTAAATAGATTTTATTTAGTATTCCATGCCTGTGCTCAAATATTCGATGTGACGTTTTTGGGATAAAATTTTTGAATCTAATCACGGCCCTAATTTCTATATGTGAATTCTATATATGAAAGCGCCGACCCTCCGCGCCCTCTCAGGCAGCCACGTCGGCTAAAAAAATTTCGCCCGTCCGATCGTGATCCGATGGTTACGGATGAAAGGAAATCTTCCTATTTCAGAGTACTAAATAAAATCTATTTACAAAACTTTTTGTATGGATGGATTACAAATCACGAGACGAAACTAATGAGCATACTTACTTCATGATCAACTCATAATTAGTGAACGGTTATTGTAGTATCACTGTATGACTACGGATGAAAGAGAATCTTGCTATTTCGGAGTACAAAATAAAATCTATTTACAAAACCTTTTACAGGCCGGGTTGTAAATCACGAGACAAACCTAATAAGCATACTTAAATCATGATTAACTCATAATTAGTGATCGGTTACTGTAGTACCACTGTATGGCTACGGATGAAAGAGAATTTTGATATTTCGGAGTACTAAATAAAATCTATTTACAGACTTTTTGCACGGATGGGTTGTAAATCACGAGACGGGTTGTAAATCACGAGACGAATCATTAGTGAACGATTACTGTAGTACCATTGTATGGCTACGGATGAAAGGAAATCTTACTATTTCGGAGTACTAAATAAAATTTATTTACAAAACCTTTGGTATGGATGGGTTGCAAATCACGAGACGAAACTAATGAGCATACTTACTTCATGATCAACTCATAATTAGTGAACGGTTATTGTAGTATCACTGTATGGCTACGGATGAAAGGGAATCTTGCTATTTCGGAGTACAAAATAAAATCTATTTACAAAACCTTTTACAGGCCGGGTTGTAAATCACGAGACGAACCTAATAAGCATACTTAATTCATGATTAACTCATAATTAGTGATCAGTTACTTTAGTACCACTGTATGGCTACGGATGAAAGAGAATTTTGATATTTCGGAGTACTAAATAAAATCAATTTACAAACTTTTTGCACGGATGGGTTGCAAATCACGAGACGGGTTGTAAATCACGAGACGAATCTAATGAGAATACTTAATTCATGGTTAACTAATAATTAGGAAACGATTACTGTAGTACCATTGTATGGCTACGGATGAAAGGAAATCTTGCTATTTCGGAGTACTAAATAAAATCTATTTACAAAACCTTTTACACGGATGGGTTGTAAATCACGAGACAAACCTAATGAGCATACTTAATTCATAATTAACTCATAATTAGTGAGCGGTTACTGTAGTACCACTGTATGACTACGGATGAAAGGGAATCTTGCTATTTGGGAGTACTAAATAAAATCTATTTACAAAACCTTTTGCACGAATGGGTTGTAAATCACAAGACGAATCTAATGAGCATACTTAATTCATAATTAACTCATAATTAGTGAACAGTTACTGTAGTATCACTGTTGCAGATCATAGATTAAGTAGCTCATTAGATTCGTCTCGCGATTTACAGCCTATCCGTGTAAAAAGTTTTGTAAATAGATTTTATTTAGTATTCCATGCCTGTGCTCAAATATTCGATGTGACGTTTTTGGGATAAAATTTTTGAATCTAATCACGGCCCTAATTTCTATATGTGAATGCCCCGAAGGTCGGCGCAACGGCAGACTGGCCACGCCAGTAAAAAAAGATTCCTACTATTCGATCCTAAATTGGCAGGGCATGTGATTGGCCGTGCCATCGTTATCTTTGAGGCCTTGAGACACGAATGGTCCACGCGTCAGCTATCCATTCGGTCACTACAAAATATCTGAATCTAGAACTCTCGACCGGTAATTTTGGTGGCCTCCGAATGGGTGTGTGCTCTACTGCAATGACGGCAGTGAAGCTAGGCTGGAGAGCCACGCGGCGAGTTTGGGCGGGCCGCCGGGCACGCCCTCGATGGGTGCGGCGAGTTCATGCCGTCACCGGCGGGCGACCCGGCCTCGCTCCGGTACGCTGCGGTGCCGCAGGTCGGGCGTGATAGCCGCGCATTGCATGGTGAGGAGATGCCCCAGGACCGCTCCCGGCCGCCTTCGACGGCTAGATTGAGACGTCGGATTTCAGCTACTATTTTTTTGCATACTTTGCTTTAAAAATAAATATCATATTTCTATCTATGTATATCCATTTGTCTATACATCTACTACAAATCTCTATATAAACTTATATTGCCAAACGAAAACAAATAAATAAATTACGCGCGCCAAGGCGCGCGCCAAGGCACTAGTAGCCTGTGGACGAGGCTGCCGCTACGCAAATCCAATTTCCTCTGCTACTTCAGCTACAAGCGATTTTACGTCATTTAGTGGCGCTAATTGACATAGCTGCTATTTGATTTAGCGGTGCTCATCGCTAGGAAGGAGAAAACAGAAAAGTGATGGACAAGACCTAGGCATGATGCAACGAGCTGTTTACGGACGGCCTCTGTGAGCTCTTTACGGTCCCTGAGCTCCCTGCACGCTTGCCAGCCGCCTACCACGTGCTCACTAGGGGAAACAGCTAATTTGCCGAGTGCCAAGCCAGAAAAACACTCGGCAAAGTCTTTTGCCGGGTGCCACTGTTGGTGGTTTAGTACTGCAAGTAGGGATTCGTGGAAACTTCCATTTAGAGATTCGGCCAGAGGTGTAACATGCAGTGAGATTTCGCTTGGTGGACGAAGAACGGGACATAGAAATTAGACAGATTCAGGCCGCCCGAAAGTGTAACACCCTACGTCCTGTTGTTGACACTTCTTAATACAATCACTAGGAATGGGGTGTTAAGCCCATCCTCAGCAACAGTGCCAGAAATAGCGCCAGAAATGTGTGTTAGACATTTCCTAGCGTCACCACTAGGGGCGTGTTGATTCCCCTAGCAATGGCGTCAGGAATTGCACTCTCATGGTATAACTTTACGATTACAGATGGGATCCGCAAGCGCACGAATATATCATTGTAGTATTTCACCCGGAAAGTAAGGGTATCGTTATTATATTTTCCCAAAGGATGGCAGTGGCAAATGTACTATACTTAGTATTAATCATGGCATTATACATTAAGTAATAGGCATAGCTCTGACAGGGGTAAGTCATGATAAAAAAATAAGGGTAAAGTGACACAAGCACAGAACCAACACTTCAAGGAGAAAGGAAGAAAGAAAGAACAAAAGAACTAACTAAACTATGCTATGTTAAGTCAACTGGAGTTTAGGCTATGTTAGAGGGTCCTAACGCATCTATTCAAAGCAAAGGTTATGTTAGCACATGGTTAGGGCTGTAGGTGCCAGGAAATTGAGAATATTGGGGACAATGTCCTAACCCAGGTACACTGTTAGAGTTATTACATCTTTGCATAAACTTCTATACCGAACCCGAATGTCAGGAGTGCACTAATCGCAACACAGCTATTACGACAGACAGATAGGGCTGTCACCACCTACCGTCTACCCCAGTCACACCTAGGGATGGCAATTCCACCCACAGATGCGGGTATTCGTGGATTTTAGACCCGATGGGTGCGGGTTCGATATTTCACCTGTGGATGGACCCCCACCCATGGGTGCGGGTTTGAAATTCCACCTGCGGGTGGACCCGCACCCATCCAAAAACAAAGAAACCTCAGTCCAACCTGCTTAGATAAGGCCCAGTCCAACTATCCTAACTATAAAATCAGCACAAAACTTATTAATTTGTTGTTAGTTTGTCCTTATTACTTTGAACTTATGGATTTGTTGTTAGTTTGTCCATATTACTTATAGAAATGTGCTATTTGACTGTTTAAATTAATGGATTTATGAATTTTTATTGTATATGTTGTCACACCCGCGGGCACCCGAAAGCCGCGGGTGCGGGTACAGGTGCAAAAATGCACCCGCGGGTTTGCCTGCGGGCGGGTTTTCGCAAAATCCGCACCCGCGTCCGCGGGTGTCATCTCTAGTCACACCGTGGAGCACGGTCATATCCGAAGGATCCCGCATACCCGAGCACCACACCCGTGTATGTAGTTACTACCCTAGCATCCCTGGGTTTCCCACCCTTCGGATGGACAAGTAAAACACTAGAGCAAGCCCGAAACACTACAAGGTTTCCCCCCTATTGCCACGCAACACAATTGCCACGCCACTAAATTGGGTGCAATAGTATTTTATATTGCCCCCAAACCAATCGGTCGTGGTAATATGTGGCCATATTGCAATGAATTTTTTTTGTTGCAATTTAGTTGCAATAAAAGGCTGCTATAGCAACCATTTTCTGGATTTGCATGGCAAATGGTTGTGGGTGTTGCAACTATTCTGTGCTATTGTAACCAATTTGGTTGTGGTTGCTTTTGCTTGACACTAATGCAAGGGAAACTTTGGGTTGCAAAAACTATTTGGTGGGGTTGCA
This sequence comes from Panicum virgatum, assembly GCF_016808335.1. Taxonomy (NCBI): domain Eukaryota; kingdom Viridiplantae; phylum Streptophyta; class Magnoliopsida; order Poales; family Poaceae; genus Panicum; species Panicum virgatum. Next base: position 19,840,428 of record NC_053149.1, read on the forward strand.
ATAGGTAGGTGGATTTTGCATCCACTAACACCAGTGGATGCAACAACATGTTCATTTTGCCACTCTTTGATTCGTTATATTAAAGTTCAATATCGTTGCAATAGGGAGACACTTATTGCCAGGAAAATGATGTTCGTATCAATAACGTGTGGCCTATCTCCACGTTTTGTGTTGTTGCTATACATACCTGTTTCTGGTGGGACTCCAATAGAACTGGATCCATCTCCTTCTCGCGTGGCGCTGTTGTTTGTGGAGTCGAGCACCGGCCCTATGGGGATCGAAACGACAAGGCACGTTGGCGAGGGATCGGAGAAATCAATCAAGGGCTGCCACCAGGGGAGGGCGACGTGCCGTCGTTCCTCCAAGTGCAAGTGCACGATCACCATCATCATCAATCTGATCAGCAAGGTACGTTTATGCGTTACCTCGAACTATATATCATGCATATACATATATGATAGCATCAATGGTCTTCATGTGTTTGTGTCATGCGTATTAATGCAGGATAATGTCTTTAATATATAATGAGGATAGGAGTTGGATGTGGTTGCCTCGACATAATCCAGAGTGGAAGGACAAATTCCGTAAATTTATTGATATCACATTTGCTGGCAAATCGAGAGGTGGAACTGTTGTGTGCCCATGTGCTAGATGTCAATGCATGGTATCCGAAGTGCAGTCTAAGGTTGAGAAACATTTGCTCATCAGAGAGTTTGCAGGAAGTTTCATAGATGAAGGCCAGAGTTCTTCAGCTTTAGGTGTCAATGATCGTCATGTACTAGTAAATGCAGGAGGTGGTGCCGTACCTCATGATACAATTTTAGTAGAAGAAGTGCACAACGAAGGTTCAGGTCTAGATTTTGGATTAGACAATGATGGAGGGCAGCAGCCCAAGATTTAGGAGTTGACAATGAAGAAGGTGAACAAAGTGATGACCGTGCTGCCACTAATACTATGATTCATTCCATAATTAGAGGCACTACAGGTGCGGAAATCAGTGAAGAACCTGGTAATGAAGAGCCGAATGAGCATGCAAAGATTTTTATGAAATTATTAAAGGAGGCAGAAAAGGAATTGTATCCAAGTTGCTCAGAGGCTACTAAGGTTTCCTTTATTGCGAGACCTTTTCAGATAAAGTGCATGTACGGTATTACTAACAAGGCATTGGTGGCCGTACTTAATCTGTTTGCAGTCAGTCTCCCGAAAGTCCATTCTATCCCAAACACAATGGATAAAGTGCAAAGTGTGGTAAGAGATCTAGGCTTGGACTATGTGAGGATACATGCTTGTGAGAATAATTGTGTGTTATTTTGGAAGGAAAATGCAGAGCTGGATAATTGTCCCATATGTAAAGAGTCTAGGTGGAAAGATCTGAACCATGGTGCTGAGAAGGGCGCTGCGGATGTTGTTGCTGATGCAATTAATAATAATGAAAAGCGGTTGCCACGTAAGATTCTACGCTACTTTCCTCTTACTCCTAGGCTGCAAAGAATTTATATGTCTGAGATCACATCATCATAAATGAGATGGCGTAAGGAAGGATTGGTGAATGATGGAAAAATGCAGCACCCTGCTGACTCGAAGTCGTGGAAGCACGTCAATAACAAGTATAAATGGTTTGCATCAGATGCTCATAATGTTAGGTTGGGTCTTGCTTTTGATGGATTTAACCCTTTTGGCATGCAAAATGTTACATGCACAACATTGCCTGTTATCCTAATATCTTATAATTTGCCTCCTTGGTTGTGTCAGAAACAATCTTACTGGATTATGTCAATGCTGATACCTGGTCCTAGATCTCCTGGAATGAATACTGATGTATATTTGAGGCCCCTTATTAGTGAGTTGAAGGAGCTTTGGGAGAATGGTGTCCAAACATGGGATGCAGAGGTTAAGAAGAATTTCAAATTACATGCATGCTATTCTACTTTGGACAATTAATGATTTTCCTGCATATGCGATGCTTTCTGGCTGGAGCACAAAAGGAAAATTTGCATGTCTATACTGCCACAAGGATACAGACTATTTATGGTTGAAATTTGGGTCGAAGCACTGCTACATGGGACATCGACATTTTTTGCCCTTGGATCATCCTTTGTGAAGGAACAAGATCAGCTTCAACAACAAGGTCGAACTCAGGGAGGCACTAGTACCACTGACTGGTGAACAGGTATTGGAGCAGTACGATACTTTCGATCAAGTGCAATTTGGAAAGAAGGCATAAAAAAAGAGGAAGCGTGGCAAAGATAGTAGATGGCACAACTGGAGGAAGAAGAGCATTTTTTGAGCCGCCTTACTGGTCTTTTTTGCTCATTAGGCATAATTTGGACGTCATGCACATTGAGAAAAACATATGTGAGAGCATATTGGGTACTTTACTTCAAATTGAAGGTAAAAGTAAGGACAGCGAGAAGGCTCGGCTTGACATGGAGCATCTAGGTATACGACACGATCAGCATCCGATTATTAAGAATGATAAGTATACCTTGCCACCAGCATTGTACTTCTTAGATAGGGATGACAAGAAAATTCTATGCCAGTTTCTGCAAGGAGTGAAGATGCCTGATGGTGTTGCCTCCAATATAAGGAGTTGCGTTGACGTAAATGCATGTAAGGTGTCTGGATTCAAAACGCATGACTACCACATAATTCTCCAGAAACTGCTACCATTAGTGGTTCGGAAGATTTTGCCTGAAGATGTTGTCGTCGGATTGATTCAGCTTAGTAGGTTCTTCAATGCAATATGTTCTAAGGAGCTGATGGAAGAAGATATGGATAAACTTAGTATTTCAATTCGGGTGACTCTTTTGTCAGCTTGAGATGGTATTCCCACCTTCTTTCTTTGATATCATGATTCATTTGCATGTTCATCTAGCTGAAGAGGCTAAAGTTGGAGGGCCGGTGTGTTATAGATGGACGTATCTAGTGGAGAGGTACTTATGTACTGCAAAAGGATATGTGAGGAACAAGGCGCAGTCGGAATGGTCAATAGCTAAGAGATACATAGTCGAGGAGTGCCTTACATTTTGCTCTAGATTCTTGGACGTGGAAACAAAACTGAACCGTGCTGAACGTCATGAAAATATTGTGGTTAATGAGCCACCATCCGGTCTGAGCATTTTTGCCGACATGGATTACAAGAGGAGAGGTCAGAATATCGAGATTATTGAACTAGATGAATTGCGCAAGATGAGGCACTACATAATTACGAACTGCGAAGAAGCCACACCAGCGCGCAATGGCACCTACGGTGCTCACGCTAACTACTGGGCGGCCGATGACTGCGCCATCCTCCGCGATGACCAGACGACCTAGGGCGACGATGTCGCTCTTTTGGACACCTTCGTCGAGGCTGGCGCTGCTACAGCCTTTGTGCCATGAAGATCCAGGTGATGCCAGTGTAGATCCACAAACCCGGCGAACTTCATCGTCTCATCTTGAGAACGACGGCAGGTACGTTGTCTAGTTCCCACAATGTCCAGACTGGATTCTATGTTAGTTTACAATGTTGATGCCTGAATATTAATTACCAATGTCTTTGCATGTATGAAAATTTCGTGGTCACGTTGTAGAGGGCAAGATATTTGGTCTCTGAAAATCACATGCCTCGGTGCAAAGGGAGATGAATTTTTTCGGCAATATGAAATTGAAAGGAGTGATCTGTCGTTCGGTAACTTAATAACAATGAAATCAGATTTGGGCTTTGGGGCTAGGGATTTCTTCTACTATAAGATGAGAAGTGGTAATGTTGTAGCAACACTAAAGGATATTGATCGCGAGACTGATTTTATATCAATGATTCAAAGTAACGCAAGTGAGAGAGAGCTCAGAATAGTTTTATCCACGGATGAAGTGAGAGAACGAACTGTGACCATAACACCTATAAAAAATACAACTAATACATCAGCTGATGAAGACATGGAAGATGATGAGTCCATGGATGCATACAAGGATTGGCTTTCTTATATGCATGACAGGGAACAAGCAATGAGTGAGTTATATATATATGCTGATGGTGTCTACTATAGATGATTTTTGCAATGTATTGATGGTTGATAAAAGCGCTATCTTTTCAGAGTTGGAAGATAGAACGAGGGAAGAGACTGTAGAGACATACAAACAATGGTTGAGGCTGGAAGGAAAACTAGATGAAATTAGTAATATCTTTCTCCCAATTCAGTAACTATTTATCATTCCTTTCGCAGACTATTAATTAATTGCTCATATCACAATGTTGTCAGCAGATGCGTATCTGAATCTTAGCCCTCATATAAATGTACATCCAAGTCAAGACAGCAACGACAGATCACCTGTCCAGAGACCATCTCATGCTCGTCGTAGCAAACAACAAGAAAATGGTAATCAGTGATTATTGTGTTATCAATTGGTTTGCTTCATTTATTTTGTTCCCTAACTACAACTAATCTAGTTTCTCAAATCTATTTTATCGAACATTCTTTCCATGCAAAAGGCACAGAGAATATGAAGAAAAGAGGGTGTGGTACATTGAAAGGATTGAAAGCAATCAACAAGAGAGCAAGAGCTGGGAATCAAAAGCTGGAAATTGAATTCTTAAGACTTGGAGGACCTGTAGGTGAGAACGAACGCACATTTGTTGATGAAATTGTGGTATTTTCAAGGAAAAGGGCGCCACTCATCGGAGTCAGATCATGAAAAAATATCGACCAACATGTAAAAGACTTAATAGCATATGATGTCTTGGTAAGATTTGTAGTTCTAGTGGTTCTTTACCCACTAAATTTATTGAAAATGCAACAACTGATCTAGTATTTCTATGCTCTATGACTTTTATTTAAAAACAAGCAAGGTGGGATCTTGAGGATAGTTATGATACAAGGTGAAAGATATGGACCATTGCTCAAGAACGTTACACAGGATGGCGATCATCTTTGAGTGCTACGTACAAGGCATACAACAACTATGATGAAAGAATGCGAAGCAAGCCGGAAGACTTGGACATTGTAGAATGGCACTATCTGGTGAAGTAGTTTGGGACTTCTAGATTCCAGGTCTGATGACATGTATTGTGTTCTTATTACGAATTCATATTTCTTGCAAAATTTATATGCTTGAGGTGATGTAAATTTAATCTATCACCGCATTGTGCAGCACCTCACCAAAAAGAATTCGGAGAATCGGCACCTAAAAAAGACACAATATATGACTGGGTCAAAGCCCTTTTCTCAGTATAGCTATGAGAAGGTACAAACTTGATAAGTTCATGTACAACCCTTTCAACAACAAACATTAGTAATCTGTTTTTTTTTCAAAGCAGAGAAACCTAGAAACTAGGGAGGAGCCCAATGATTTGGAAATTTGGTTGATGACGCACAGTAAGGATGGGACGTGGACAAATGAAACATCTAGGGATGTATATGTGAGTTCAAATTACATTTTTACATGCCTTTCTAATTGTGCATTGATTTCAGCTGATTAACTCGTTCATCTGTGCCTCTTGTCCATGCTAGGAAACAGCGAGCACCCAAATTTCAGAGAGGGAATCAAATGCAGGTGAAAACGGTGTCGTCACACAACAAGAGAGAAACCAGATTTTCCAGCAAGCATACAAGCAAGTCACATCCTGCAAATCAGGCAAGTTGCATGGTAATGGATACATGTCAGTCTACCCAACTCGAAAGCAGCTACTGCTTAAGGAATACCAGGACAAAGTCTCAAGTGAGGAGGAACAGCGTAGGGAACATCTAGAGCTCATGGAAGCATTTTCAAAGCTACAAGAAACAATGGATACACAAGATGCTGATAGGAATTCGGAAAGAGAAGAATTCAGACGTCAGCTAGATGCGGCAAGGGAAGAACAAAGGCTTCAACTGGAAGCAGAAAGAGCAGAACATAAGTGTCAGGTCAAAGAACTGCTGAAGGCAAGGGAAGCTGATAAAGAAGCCCTTAAGCAAGAGCTTCTCATAATGATGAAGGGAGCACAAGGTCAAGCAGAGTTCCAGCAGGTATTGGTAATATATTACTAAATCTTAACTTGCATATTTAATGTGATTATTCTAAACAACCAAAAAAATGCAGGAAAGCAACGATGGGAATGAATCTGCAGAGGTTGCAGCTGCAACAGACATGACTCAACGAAATGAACAAACAGCACATCCAGAAGATTCTTCATCCCAGGTAATTTCTGATTACAACACATGCTTTTCGTGCAAACATTGGAAACTATAGATTATGGAGCATAATTGTTTAACTCTGACTTATTGATTCGCAGCATAACCAATAGAACAACCCACTGCAGGAACCTCAACTCCCATCTATCCCGTCTACAGTTGGTACGCTCAATAATACTAGAAGTACAACTGGAAATTTTATTAGTTCACAACAGCTGAGGGAACAAACCGCAGCTGCTAGGAAAAGACCAAACACAAAGAAGAAACAAGCAGAGAAATGACAAGTGAAAGGATTCAAAAGTTATCTGAGAATGTCGACGTGAAGGCTTTGATGTACTGCTTCTTTTTTTACCTTTAGATATCCTCAATCATTTCTGTGTTAGAGATGATGTCAATGAATATTGATTGATGGGTGTAAATACTCTATTATTGATTATATATTGTTTTCAATAATCGCCTTCGAACAACATGTATACCAACCAAACAAAAAAGTGGCAATAAAGGCTTCATTCTATCCCCACCAAACGTCTATCATGGTAACAGAGGTTGCATATGTGCCAACCAAATATTTTATCAAAGCAATAAAGGTGACCACCTTTACCAACCATGCCTGAATCGTGGCAATAGAGGGATTCACCTATACCGACCAACCATAAATAGTTACAATATAGGGGTTCACCTATAGCATACTATCGCATCCAAACATTTTCAGTGGCATGTCCACCTATCGCATCCAATGTTCAAACGTGGCAATAGAGGCGCCCACTTATAACAACCAAATATTTACGGTGACAATAGAAGTACTCCCCTATCGCATCCAAACTGTAACAGTGGCAATAGAACAACCCACTTATAGCAAGCACACATTTATGGTTGCAATAGAGATGAATCCCTATCGCATCCAAAGTGTTATGAAATGGTGTCTGTTCCCAACAGACACCCTTCCGTTGGTGATCTCATTTCATTCATACAACGCCTATACGGACGGCTAGATTAGTATTCATACAACGCCTATACGGACGGCTAGGTTAGTTGTTAATCTTAGGATTAGTATAGTCATTAGCAGTTAAACAAGATGAAGAGACGTGTCTCTTCGGCTCTGCAACGAAGGGGCCTGTCCCTTTGTTTGAGCGGTTACTAATCCTATAAAGGCATCCCTTCACCATGTATATAAACACTTTTTGAGATCAATGAAAGGACTGTTGTTCCCAAATCTCTGTTCATTTACATTCACTTTCAACACGTCATCGGCACTTTGCTCTTCTGAACAAGAGACAAGAACAACGCACAGAGGCACATGCCTTTGAACCCCACGGTAAGAACCATGATGCGAATCAACATCAACCTACCTTTGCATGTTGTTCATCAACTGTTCTTCGCACTTCGCCGCGTCGGAGGTATGCGCCATGGCCCCATCCGTCACCATGGACAGTGCCGCAGCGTCTTCGAGCGTCTTGGGCCTCGTGTTCGCCACAGCGCCATCAATGGGGGTGGATACGGCCGCATCTTTGCTTCTACTATTCGCAGCCTCCGCCAGGATGCTCGTCGTGGACGCCGCTAGATGCTAGTTCGTCGTGGCCGCCAGGCTTCTCCGCTCGCACCGCATTTGCAGAGCCAGCCCTCGTCTCCTTGCCGAGGCGTGGACGGTGCCGGCCCAAGCAATGTTGCGCCACAAGCGGTCGAAGCCCCGGCTCCACCAGTTGTCGAAGCGGTCGAAGCCTCGGCGCCACTAGTTGTCGAACTTGTCGAAGCACTGGCGCCGCCCGTCGATGAAGTTGTTGCCGCACCCGTTGATGTTCCGACCAACGTCCCCATGGAGCCAATGTTGCCGGCACTACCTCCGCCACCATCGCGCTTCTGGTGTGATTTCTGCAAGGAATTCACGCTGATCCCGCACACGCTGGAGTACTCCTACTCACTGCCTGCGCCCACACCGGCCACCCCAGCCCAAGTGGCAATTCCCGGTGGTGTTCCCGGCGGCGCCCTCGACCCATGTACCTCGCCACTCAGGCCGCTCCCACGCTGTACGCTATGAAGGAAGAAGAAGAGGACGATGTGGAGCCCGGCTTCGGCATCCGCGACCCATTCAACACTGTGGCAAGGACGGGTATCTCCCCATACTTCTTCCTCGACAGGGCCAGACCCTCGGCTCAACCACTGGCGGCGACGCTGCCCTTTCCTCAACCGGTGAAGACCGAGGACGATGAGATGGTGGCCACCCCGGGCATCGGCCCCTTAGCGCCTCCTCCACCCGGTACGCGCGCGGAGGCTGCTGCTCGAATGAAGGTGCAGACCCTCCCGGAGGAAGACACCGCGACCACTGCTCCGACACTCCAGCGCCTCCTTGGCCGCAGGGTGGCAGCGGTGGACCGGCGCCCCGGCATCCACAGGGGATCTTGGAACCCGGCGGCTCTCGACCTCCCAAGTGCGGAGGTGCTGAACATGGGAGCCTACAGAAGCGAATTCTACTCTTCCGATGAGGGGGAGTCTTCTTCCTCGGCTTGACGCAGCACGAAGCGGCGGCGCAGTGGTGGATCGGCGGCGCGACCAGCGGCCACGGCGGCGGCGGCGGCTGCACCACCATGGAGGATGCGGCGGCGGCTCAGGGGTGGTTAGGGTTGAAACCCTAACTACCTCCTCCGGCTTATAATTGGCCAGGCAGCGGCTATTGGGCTGGGCTCAGCCCAGTCGCACCCCCAGCCCAAAATCGGCCGATGCTGCTCCTCCAGTGTCCATTCCACTGTGCACGTTGAATCTAATTTGTTAATTTAGTTTTTCAGTGTTAATTCGTACAAGACTATGTTAGTCTCTAATGATTGTGTACTGTAAAATTAAGTACTTTATATCTAATCATTGACTATAGATTGATTGTACTCTTGATATTTTGTTGTTGTAAGATATCCATTTGTGGTATTGTTCATAGTAGTTGTCCTGGTATGAATGGCAAATCCAATAAAATAATACCCCTTATATTACGATTACGATCTTGCAATTTATTTGTTATTCATTTATAAATTTTTGTCAATTGATCTATTTTATTTAAGCCCATTTTACGCTTTACTTTTCAAAGCCGTAGGTACTTAAATAATGGATGCAACAAGTTATGTGTATTTTTCTCATTAATCAGTTGTATATATAACACGCATGTTCTATAGTCGTTTTGTTGGCCACTCCACAAGGTAGCACCACAATTGCTACTGCGGGATTTACACTAAGTAAATGCTTAGTGCCAATCCTCAAAGTGTGTACCCAACATTAACACTTAGAACATTTGGTCTACATTTTTCTCAAAAATGACTACCATCAATTTGCATTCCTATTGGCCATACACAAGGTAGCACTACAATTGCTACTGTGGGATCTAAACTAAGTAAACACTTAGTGATTATCCTCAATGTGCGTACCCAATTCGTTTGCAAATTAGCTAAGGTCTACATTACTCTTTGATGACTACCTTTAGACGTGTTTATACAATTCGCATAAACAATTTGGCATCTACAGTTAACAACAGACTATGCCCATTTTGAGGTCTACGCCTTTATGGTGACTACCTCCATTCTCTTATTATGCATATGAGATTTTACACCATTAATAATACAAGATTTATCTTGTTTTATTTTGCATCCCATACTTACAACACACCACAACATTTTAATAACTTAAAATGTTTCGATGGTTTGACTCTTGTAGGATAGATAAATGGCCGTCAAAGAATTTGAATTATTAGCTCTATATGGTCACAACTATACAACTTGGGCTGTGGACATAAAAGTTAGTCTTGCATCCCGCAGACTTTATCAAGCAGTGTTACCACTCCAAGAGGGTGTTGCACCACTTGATGATCAACATGTATACACGGCACTATATATCATTAGGAGCCATATTCATCCTGACCTTAAGGCTGAATATTTATTGGAAGAAAATCCACGAAATTTATGGAAGTCTCTTAAGCAACGCTATGAACAACAAAAGGCACTCTTATTGCCTGCGGCAAATTATGAGTGGACCCAACTTCACTTACATGACTTTAAAACTGTAAGTGATTATAATCATGCTATTCATAGGATTTGCTGAAAGTTGCAATTCTGTGAGAAAGAACCTTAAGATGCGGATAAGATAGAAAAGACTCTATCCACTATGCTTCCCTCTGAAAGGATTCTTCAACAACAATACCGTGAAAGTAATTTTCAGGTTTATTCTGATCTAATTCATACATTACTTGTGGCCAAAAAACATTCCGAACTTATGGTTTGGAATAATCAGCAATGCCCTGTCGGGTCAGCTCCATTGCCTGAAGTACATGCTTATTCTAAGAATAAACCCAAATTTAACAATGGATCTTCTAAGAACCATCATCAAGAAAATTCCAAGAAGGATAAGAAAAATCGCAGAAGCAACAAGAAATTCCAGAATCGTGTTTCCAACAAGGGTAAGAACATTTCCAAACACAGGGGTGATAAACCTGTGTGCCAAAAATGTGGTTGTTACAGCCATATTACAAAGAAATGTCATACCCCGAGTCATCTTGTTGATCTTTACTTAAAGTCCATGGGTCGTGGACGTGCTACTCAAGGACAGAAGTATGAAACCCACTTCAACTATCAACCTGACATCACCAGGAAAGAGGCTAGTTGTTCGCAACAAGTTCTCGAGGAACCAAGCAGCAACCCCATACCAAGAGGCGAGGATCTTGCTACAGAGAATATGGTCGTAGAATACGCTTCCAACGACATATTTGGAGACCTCGAATAGGCTCCCAATCTCCAAAAAGATTCCAAAGTCTTAATGTCCTATTTACTAGTATTTGTAATATTTAGCACAACTTATGTCTTAAAGTGTTGTAAATAAATAAGGTCATCACTATCTTAGGTTGGATATAAAATAAATGTATTGCATACATTTGATATTCAATAAATAAAGTGTGTATATTTTATATATCATCGAAGGATTTCATATTAAATTCTTCATTTATATATAGATTTTCTACGGGAGTCAATCCAATGGACGCGGAATTATGTCTTGTGGATAGTGGAACCACAAATTCTATACTTAGGGAAACAAAATATTTCCAAACCCTTGCATAGAAACAAGGAAATGTTTTGACAATCGCTGGACGCAATGCAACGATAGTTGGCACTGGTCGTGCCACTATCGTACTCCCTATGGGTACCCATATTACAATTGAGGATGCACTTTTGTATCCCAATTCAAAGCGTACACTACTAAGTTATAGAGATATCCGTCAAAACGGTTTTCATATTGAAACCGGTGATGACAATAATGAGGAATTCCTCCTCATTACTAAAGATAACGGATATGGCAAACAAATTGTTCAACAAATTCCTTCTTTTCTGTCCGGATTGTATTACACATACATTAAACCCGTACCACATGTTGCATACAAGGTAATTTTTTAGAATGTTGACATATTCAAAACTTGGCATGACCGCCTTGGTCATCCCGGTGTAGGGATGATGAGATAAATTATCAGCAATTCAAATGGTCATGAGTTAAATACTGCTAAATTTCCCAAATCATCAGATTTTATGTGCAGTTCATGTGCTATAGGGAAATTAATTTTACATCCTTCACATGTTAAAATTCAAAATGAGCCACACAAATTCCTTGAATGCATTCAAGGCGACATATGTGGCCCCATACAACCTACGTCTGGACCTTTCAGGTACTTCATGGTTCTAATAGATGCATTGTTGGCACTCCTTAACCTAAACGAATTACTCCGCAAGAGTACAGAGACCGATGTAGCCTTCACCAGGGAGTATACCTGGGATATCGAATCCAAGGAACGGTAAAGCTTCGACCGAATCTAGAACTACTCAACCAGACAAACCAAAAGAGAAAAGGTTAGAGGGTAAAGGGCCTAACTCCAGATAACTTACTATTCTACCTAGCGACAAGCTAACTACTAACTCGATCTGCTTTGGCGGCCTCAGGGAAGGACTCAGACTGGGGTGAGAAGGGAGTCCAACGGCAGTCGGCACTACTGCTATGAAAATACCCGAACATGGTGGACTACAAGGGACGGACAGGGCTGTCACCACCTGCCGCCTACCACAACGGTACCGTGGGGTGGAACACAACCTGAGATAGCTAGCCAAGTCTGGGCACCACGCCCAGGACTATCGAGCTACTTGCTCCTACCGTGTACTTAGATAGAAAGCAACCTCAGATAAGTAGAACTTGCTACTTACGCAGACTTAGGATCCTGCAGATCAAAGAAAGTAATTAAACAAGTAACTAATGCAGAAAGTAAAGCTAGCAAGATACTGAAGTTGAGACGAGGAACTTACTCAAAGATATATTCCTCTGAGGTGGATACAAAAATATAGAGTAAGACCCGAGAAAACTCGAGCCCGCTCCTTTAAGCCTGGTATGCACCAAAGCTTCTCACCTCACTCTCTCCCTATTTAATACAAAGAGAACTTCAAGAGTGAACACTTCTCTCAAATGATGGTGTGTGTTACAAGTGGGAGAGTGAGCTCTATTTATAGTGCTCTGAGGTCGGTTCAGCAGGTGGCATCGGTTGTAAGCCGGTAAGGCAGTTATGCTTAGCTTCCACGCCAAGGGGGGACTCCAGACGCTGCCAGGTGGGGCCGACCGGCCTCCCCTAGGCCGGCCGACCTGGGGATTGTGCCATCTAGCGCCGACCTTCTCTGGGTGGCTTGGATTGTTTCCTGGAGTCGGTGGTAAGTTGCCGCGGCATTTTCCACGTGCTTCTTAGGCCGGCCGGCCTCACCTAGGCCGGTCGGCCTGGCTCTGGCACATCTTGGCCCTCTGTTATCGTGTCATGTTGGTCCAGGGTCTTGTGATGTTCCTCAAGTCAGTTGGGTCTTGGTCAAGTAGTTTGTCACTGAGTTGTGGACCCAAATAGATTTGGTTTGTGCCTTTCAATCTTGTTTAATTGCAATTGTGTTGAACACTTGATCTTGGCTTGATATCTTGCTCAGGGCCATCTCCGAGGAGTCACACTGCGAGAATGGTGCAGGGGTAGGCCGGCCGGCCTGGGATTTCTCCCATTTCGGCTCAAATTCGTATATTATGTTCCTGAAATCAGAAGTGCACCAAAACTCGTGGAACTCATTAATGTTAGTAAAATTCAATGCATTATAGTCCTGAGAGCCTGAAATCCGAAGAAATTTTGGCGGTAGAAATCACTGAAAACGACCGCCAACACACCCCCACACCTAGACTTTGCTCGTCCCGAGCAAAAAGAGTCGAAACAGATCCTGAGGATCAAGCAAAGTCTAGGGTTCATGAGATAGAGTATGCATAAGCGTTATTTCAAAACTTTCCCTTCATACCTTGGATTCTGGGTGGCTAATGCTGTCGTCTTTACCCATTGATCTTCGGAACGAGTCCATGAGAGTTGTTGCTAGTTCCTGCTTCGCAGTACTTGAAAGGTTTTACTAGATTTTATAAAACCAAGGCGGACTCTCTTGTTTAGACCACTCATTCACTCATCTTACTCAAACCTCACTTTGTTTTCTCGATTCCTCACTTGGAGTATGTGGAGCTTGGGTAAAGGTAACACATGTCTTACACATTCATTTTGCAGGTGCAATCGTGATGTCTCATGGTAGTGAGAAGGTCTATCACTCGGGTCATGTGCAAGTGTAATGGAAATGTAAGTCCTCAGTGGTAATCAAGCATCTTTCATTTCTTCCCTTTTTTTTTGAGACGAACTGGCACGTATGCCGTTCATATGTTTCTTTTTCTTCTTTTCTTTCAGGGAGATGGAGAGCTTAATGCCATCACATAGAGGACCTTGGAGTGATGATCATGTACGTGAATGACCCATAGTGATGAACAATCAAACTAGTCAGAGGCATGGTGTTTGCACGAGCTCAGAATGAGAGGACAACTATAAGTTTGAGTGTATATGAAATGTTGTAAAGGCTCTGGAATAGGTATAAGGTACGCTGAGCACCATAGTCGCCTTGTTTTTGTGTTTTTAGAAATAAAACTTCCAAGACTTTGTATTAGGAACTTGCACAACCTCATGTCATCATATCACAAGGATCAATAAGCAAGACAGCGAGCGATCTAAACATGCGTTCCAGGGTAGACAGGTACTTGTATATGAAATAAAACTTAGCACAGCACCTTTTTCATGAAACGATTTCACTCTTCCTATGTAATTTGTTCACAATTTTATTTGAGTTTAAGCATGATGAATTTGAACGAGAACATGAAGGAACGGGTATTTTAGGGGTCGAACCAGCACCACGCGAAGAACCTCGGGGGAAAGCTAACAAGTGGGGCCGGCCGGCCTAGGTGGCCGGCCTGCACCTGTGGCCAATCTCCGTGGCCCTTTTGCAGATGTGCAAGCTCGATGTAGTCTGTTCCTGGTGAGTTGTTCTGTCGATTTTGATGAAAAACATAGGCTGGCTGGCCTGGTTTAGGCCGCCCGGCTTGAGTTTCCGCCGGATTTCGTTTGAATTCCTCTGGAACGTCATTTCTGTTCTCCTGATTTGAAATCTTTGCGCACTCGGTGGAAGATCAGTATAGGGGTGTGGTTGGCACACACATGTGCACCAACCACAAGAGCACAAGGTTGAACAACTCTTTTTATTTTATTCAAAGCAAAATGGGGTGCTGCATACATTGGAATGAAACAAAGGAAATGAACTAAAGGAAATTAAAAGGGCAGCACCAAGACCTAAACCTAAAGACTCTCCCTAGACCTACACCTACTTTGGGTCTGGGGATCGATAGAGATCCTCATTCCCGGTCGCCTTCGCAAGGCGTTTGATCTTGGAACAAACTGCCTTACGAAGGGTGTCTACCCGATCACCCAACTCCATCCGGTCGATCTCTGTCTCGGCTACGCGCTCATCCATATTGTTGAGGTGTAGCTGAAGTGACGCGAGCTGTGCGCGAAGAATGGTGATGTTGGTAGGCTCCTCCTCCTCCTCCTCGTCATCCTCGTCCTCATGCTCCGTGTCCGTGTACGCGTGGATTTCAGGAGGACCACGGATCGGTGGTGGCATGATGTGACGCCTCACCATATCCGGTGGGGAAATGATGCCGCTGCGATCCAGTGGCTGAGTGAGCACCTTCCCGCGCCTGACCTTGGCCCCGGTCATGCGGTAGCGTGGAGGGCTAGGACTGGCAGGGGAGTACTGCGGGGAGTACGTCGGCTAGTCGACTTGCACTATGGAGAGTGCAGCGACCTGCGTGACACGTCCCGCCGAGGACGTTCCCGCGCGCTTGATAACGACCTTGCCAGGGGTAAGGACCCCAGTTGTTGGTTGTACTGGGCTGAGTACGCAGGAGCGCACGATGGCTCCTGCTCCTAGCCCCTGTGTGGTGCTCTCCGCTGAACCGAGGGAACCCCGGCCTCTGGGTGAGGCCGGCCGGCCTGGGACTGGCTCCCCTGGCCGGCAGGCGGCGACGGAGAGAGGGTGGCGATCTCCTGGGATATGAGGATCCTGACGCTGCTGGAAGTTGCATGTGAGTGGCCTGACTTGGATGGCGATTTCGAGTTGGAGGGCTCCATGGACACGGATTTGGGAGTTTTGGGCTAGGAGTGCGCGTCCATGGGTGAGATCTCAGTGGTGGAGTGGAGGCACGAGGAGAATTCTGGTGGAAAGGGTTTGAATGAAGGAGAGGTGGGATGCCTCTCGGCTTAAATCAACTCAGATCGATCCGAACGCCCCGGAGATGAATGTTTGCAAAATTTTGAACGTTGCACGAAAGGATGAGGGCGAACGGGCTCGGAGCCAGGCCGGCCGGCCTCCCATAGGCCGGCCGGCCCCACCTTGTCGGGTGTGGCTCTGGGCTTCTAGAGTCTTCCTCCTCGGACTTTCTATTTTCGGGCAATTGAGTGCTTTGGTCCAGAAAGGGAAAGAAAACAGGGGGGGGAGAAAGAGAGACACTAAACCTAGGATACAACCCGTTTAAGGTACGACGATGACCGTAGATGCGTGCTCTAACTCGGATAACTCGTAGACATCTACTTCTTCAAGTTTCGATATTTCGGGCTCAAGGAATATTTTCAATCTTTGGCCACTGGCCTTGAAAATGTTCCCGTCATCATCCTGGAGGGTTATAGCGTCGTGGTCAGCAGCGTTAAGCACTAATAATGGGCCTTCCCACTTGATTCTAAGCTTACCCTGACTAATCAAATGAACACGGGAGTTAAAGAGTAGTACCTTGTCTCCCGCCTTGAAAAGCTTGATCTTGATTCGCTTATCATGCCATCTTTTCGTCCGCTCCTTGTAGAGCTTGGAGCTGTGGTAGGCCTTCTCCCTCCATTCATCCAGTTCTGCCAGTTGGATTTGTTGTTTTATCCTGGCTGACTGGAGGTCCATGTTCCACCTCTTGATTGCCCAATGGGACTTATACTTGAGCTCAACTGGAAGGTGGCAAGTCTTGCCATAAACTAGTTGATACGGTGTCATCCCTATCGGAGTTTTGTAAGCTGTCCGATAGGCCCATAGTGCCTCGGGTAGTTTGCTTCGCCATCCTTTCCCCATGGCATTGACCATCTTCTATAAGATATTCTTGATTTGCTTGTTGGACGTCTCTGCCTGACCACTTGTTTGGGGATGATATGGTGTAGCAACCCGGTGGTCCACCCCTAACTCGCTGAGGCACTTCCTGAAGGTTTTGTCGATGAAGTGTGAGCCTCCATCGCTGATCACGACTCTAGGAACTCTGAAGCGAGGAAATATGATTTCCTGGAATATTTTCTTCGAGCTCTTTGAGTCGGCCGCAACACAAGGAAGTGCTTCAACCCATTTGGACACATAGTCCACTGCCACAAGAATGTACTCGCACTGCTCTGACATTGGGAAGGGACCCATGAAGTCAACTCCCTATACGTTGAATATTTCCACTTGAAGATTGCTCTTTAGTGGCATGGCGTCTCAGGAATTGATATTCCCATGCTTCTGACATCTTGGGCAATGCCGCACAAATTCTTTTGCGTCTCCATACATGTTTGGCCAGAAAAATCCACTCTGCCATACTTTTGCATGGGTACGGAAGGCTCTGTAGTGTCCTCCATATGGCGAGGAGTGACAATGCTCCAGAATTTTGTGGGTCTCACAAATTGGGATACAACGTCGGAGTAGACCATCAGCACAGACTTTGAATAGATATGGGTCGTCCCATAGGTGAAACCGACTGAGGTGTATCAATTTCTTCTTATCTTCTCCTGGAGGTATCTATCCAGTCACCATGAAATTCACCAGGTTTGCATACCATGGACTGGTTGTGGTAACCTTTAGGAGAGTATCATCTCTTAGATAATCGTTGATCGGAAGGTTCGATCCTTGTATTTGCATTTTGGAGAGATGATCTGCCACACAGTTCTCTGCTCCTTTCTTATCTCTTATCTCCAAGTCCAACTCTTGGAGGAGCAGAATCCAATGGATGAGTCGTGGTTTTGCATCCTTCTTGGTCAGGAGGTACTTTAGTGCATTATGATCCATGTATACAATCACTTTAGCACCGATCAAGTAGGATCTGAACTTGTCCATGGTGAATACAACTGCCAAAAGTTCTTTCTCCATTGTGGCGTAGTTCAACTAAGGTCCGGTCAGTGTCTTACTGGCATATGATATGGCATAATGCTATTTATCTCTGCACTGACCCAGCACTGCCCCCACTGCGTAGTCGCTTGCATCGCACATAATCTCGAATGGAAGTTTCCAATCAGGTGGTTGGATGATGGGCGCTGAAATGAGTGCCTTCTTGAGGGTGTAGAAGGCTACGAGGCATTCCTCGTCAAAGTTGAACGGGGCATCTTTTGCCAATAGGTTTGTCAAGGGCCTGGCTATGCGGGAGAAATCTTTGATGAACCTCCTGTAGAAGCCAGCATGACCCAAGAAACTCCTGACTCCCTTGACATTTGTCGGGGGTGGCAACTGCTTGATGACATCGATTTTTGCCCGATCCACTTCTTTCCCTCTTTCAGACACTCTGTGTTCGAGGACTATCCCTTCTCTTACCATGAAGTGACACTTTTCCCAGTTAAGGACTAAATGTGTCTCTTGGCATCTCTTGAGGACTTTGACCAAGTTCTCAAGGCATTGATTGAAATCTGTGCCGTAGACTGAGAAATCATCCATGAATACATCCATGATGTTCTCAATCAGGTCCGAGAAGATTGCCATCATGCACCTTTGAAAGGAAACCGGTGCATTGCAAAGACCAAACGACATTCGCCTATAGGCGAATGTTTCATAGGGGCAGGTGAAGGTAGTCTTACTCTGGTCATCAGGATGGATTGGAATTTGATGATAACCAGAGTATCCATCGAGGTAGAAAAAGTATGAGTGCTTTGCCAACCGTTCAAGCATCTCATCAATGAAGGGCAGAGGGAAGTGATCTTTCCGGGTGGCCTTGTTGAGCATCCGGTAATCGATACACATTCTCCATCCAGTGACTGTCTGCTGAGGTATGAGCTCATTTCTCTCATTCCGGACAACTGTCATGCCTCCCTTCTTTGGGACAACTTGAACTGGGCTGACCCACTCACTGTCTTGCACAGGGTATATGATACCTGCGTGTAGTAGCTTTAATACCTCTTTCTTGACTACCTCCCTCATCGCATCATTGAGCCGTCGTTGATGTTCTCATGACGGCTTATGTTTTGGTTCCATAGGGATGCGATGGGTGCATAAATTGGGGCTGATCCCCTTCAAGTCTTGGAGAGAGTACCCGATGACGGATCGATACTTCTCCAGAACTGCAATGAGCCGCTGAGTCTCACTCTCTGTCAGTTTGTCACTGATGACAACTGGCGTGGCTCTATTGTTGTGGAGGAAGGCGTACTTCAAACCAGGAGGCAGCGGCTTCAGCTCTGGAAGGGGAGGTTGCGGTGTCTCTTCCTCACTGAGCTTACTCTTGCTGGCCGGATCTGATTCCTGGGTGAAGTGTGAGACATCTTCTTTGGGAATGGGCTGAGTTTGCTCTTCCTGACTGATGTTCACTACTTCCTCCAATGGGTCTTGCTCCGGTCTAGCCTCTGCAATGGTGTTGCATGAATGGACTAGACTGACCGGGATCTTTTCTTTGCCAACCTTAATCTGGAGCGTTGCTCGGCCTCCATTTGGGTTGACAAGTGGTTCTATTGGCCGTCCAATCAAGATGAACTCTACACCTTCTGGGATATCGAAGACGTGGAAATCCAAGTAGACATTGTTGGTGCTCATTTTCACGGGCACCACTCGTAGAATCCCTTGACTTCCCACTATCTGGCCGTTGATCCACTTCAGGTGCTTACGAGAGAGGGTCAGGGGTGCTTTGGATGCGATGTGATCTGCCAAGGTTTTGGACGTCACATTCACCCTGACTCTCGGATCGTAAAAGGTGTCTTGTGGTATGATGTCCTCAATAGAACAGAGGAGTATTCTTGGTTGGCGGTACATCTGCATGATACTACTGCTGGCCTCTACTTCCTCTGTCCATTCCTTACTGATAATCGCAGAAAGACCCTCTATCTGCGATGATGCTTCTGGAATGAACGCCTCAGATCTTGAGCATACACACTTATGCTCCTTCGGCATGCTTGATACATTGCCGAGCTCCAAGTATTCCTCTTCTGTGAAGAGGTCGGGTATGAACATTGGTATATCTTCATGGAGAGGCTCTTGATTTGAGGACTTTGGTGGTTCGGTGATTTCCTCTATATGTGGTGGAGGTGGAGAGGATGCAGCTATTATGAACTGAAGTTGCTGCGTCTTGTAGGGCTGCTCTACTGTCTCTGATGGATCGTCATATATGCCGGTGTATTCAGTACTGTTTAGGACCTTCTTTAAGAGAGTCCTGACTTCGGCCACTGTTTTGTACATGACTGATCCCTCGGAGGACACATTCAGGAAATGCGCACTCTCCGGCTTGAGACCGTAGATGAAGTGTTGCATCAGGATTTTCTCCGGGATTTGGATTTGATGTGGTGGCCTAGAGTCTACCAAATGCATGAATCTATCCCACGCTACCACAAGTGCTTCATCTCCTTGCTCAAGTGTCATCAATTGATTTCTATGAGCAATCACTTTGGAGATAGGATAGAAGAACAAGCAGAACTCGTCCTTTAGTTGGATCCAATCTCCTCCAACTCCTCTTACAGTCCGGTTGTACCAAAGTCTTGCTCCTCCCGTCAGAGAGAATGGGAATAGCTTTCACCGTAGGGTGTGTTGAGTCATAACAGGTATAAGCAGAAGAGAACAATTCTCTTCGAAGACCTGCAAGTGAGCATAGGGGCATTCGTCCTTTCTACCAGAGAAGGACTGAGCGCGAACCATGGCTACGAGACTGGGACGGATCTCGTAACCATCAAATAGGATGGGATGGGAGGATGGTGGTGGTTCCAAATACTCGCTAGATGGAACTACCAGATAAACAGGAGAAAACTCCATGGGATGAGATGGAAAGTTGTACGGCTGGCTAACTCTAAATCTAGTGTTGCTACCGTTCCCCGGCAACGGCGCCAGAAAGCTTGTTGGCACTCCTTAGCCTAAACGAATTACTCCGCAAGCGTACAGAGACCGATATAGCCTTCACCAGGGAGTATACCTGGGATATCGAATCCAAGGAACGGTAAAGCTTCGACCGAATCTAGAACTACTCAAACGGACCCACCAAAAGAGAAAAGGTTAGAGGGTAAAGGGCCTAACTCCAGATAACTTACTATTCTACCTAGCGACAAGCTAACTACTAACTCGATCTGCTTTGGCGGCCTCAGGGAAGGACTCAGACTGGGGTGAGAAGGGAGTCCAACGGCAGTCGGCACTACTGCTATGAAAATACCCGAACATGGTGGACTACAAGGGATGGACAGGGCTGTCACCACCTGCCGCCTACCACAACAGTACCGTGGGGTGGAACACAACCTGAGATAGCTAGCCAAGTCTGGGCACCACGCCCAGGACTATCGAGCTACTTGCTCCTACCGTGTACTTAGATAGAAAGCAACCTCAGATAAGTAGAACTTGCTACTTACGCAGACTCAGGATCCCGCAGATCAAAGAAAGTAATTAAACAAGTAACTAATGTAGAAAGTAAAGCTAGCGAGATAGACGAGGAACTTACTCAAAGATATATTCCTCTGAGGTGGATACAAAAATATAGAGTAAGACCCGAGAAAACTCGAGCCCGCTCCTTTAAGCCTGGTATGCACCAAAGCTTCTCACCTCACTCTCTCCCTATTTAATACAAAGAGAACTTCAAGAGTGAACTCTTCTCTCAAATTATGGTGCGTGTTACAGGTGGGAGAGTGAGCTCTATTTATAGTGCTCTGAGGTCGGTTCAGAAGGTGGCGTCGGTTGTAAGCCAGTAAGGCGGTTATGCTTAGCTTCCACGCCAAGGGGGGACTCCAGACGCTGCCAGGTGGGGCCGGCCGGCCTCCCCCAGGCCGGCCGGCCTGGGGATTGCGCCATCTGGCGCCGACCTTCTCTAGGTGGCTTGGATTGTTTCCTGGAGTCGGTGGTAGGTTGCCGCGGCATTTTCCACATGCTTCTTAGGCCGGCCGGCCTCACCTAAGCCGGTCGGCCTGGCTCTGGCACATCTCGGCCCTCCGTTATCGTGTCACGTTGGTCCAGGGTCTTGTGATGTTCCTCAAGTCAATTGTGTCTTGGTCAAGTAGTTTGTCACTGAGTTGTGGACCCAAATAGATTTGGTTTGTGGCTTTCGATCTTGTTTAATTGCAATCGTGTTGAACACTTGATCTTGGCTTGATATCTTGCTCAGGGCCATCTCCGAGGAGCCACACTGGCCTGGGCCGGCCGGCCTGGGATTTTTCCCATTTCGGCTCAAATTCGTATATTATGTTCTTGAAATCAGAAGTGCACCAAAACTCAAGGAACTCGTTAATGTTAGTACAATTCGATGCATTATAGTCCTGAGAGCCTGAAATCCGAAGAAATGTTGGCGGTAGAAATCACTGAAAACGACCGCCAACATGCATCTACTAGATGGTCTCATGTGTGTCTTTTATCCACACGTAACCTTGCTTTTGCAAAGATTATTGCTCAAGTCATTAGACTTAGAGCACAAAATCCTGAACATCACATTCAATCAATTCGAATGGACAATGCTGCTGAATTTTCCTCAAAGGTTTTCAACGATTATTGTATGGCTTTAGGAATTCAAGTTCAGCACTCTGTCCCATATGTCCATACAAAAAATGGTTTAGCAAGATCTCTCATTAAGCGAATTAAACTCATTGCAAGACCCTTATTACAAAATTGCAACCTTCCATCTTCATGTTGGGGTCATGCAGTCTTACACGCTGCAGACTTAATTCAATTGCGACCAACTGCATATCACGTTGTCTCTCCTATGCAATTAGTACGTGGGAATATACCAAATATTTCCCATCTGCGAAAATTCGGTTGTATAGTATATGTACCGATCTCACTACCTAAGCGTACCGCTATGGGCCCTACATAGGAAACTGGGAATCTATGTGGGGTATCAATCACCGTCAATTATTAAATACCTTGAGCCCCTCACAGGGGACGTATTCACGGCCCGGTATGCTTATTGCATATTCAATGAGGACCATCTCCGGGCATTAGGGGGAGATTATAAGTACCATAGTGAATGCCAGGAAATCAATTGGGATGCCCAAGTCATTTCCTCCTTAGATCCACGTACTCAAGAAACTGAACAACAAGTTCAAAAAATCATAAATTTGCAACATATTGCAAATAATCTGCCAGAAGCATTTACTGGTTATAAGGGTGTCACAAAGTCCTCTTATCCTGCATGGAATGCACCCGAAAGAGTAGAGGTACCAAACAAAAACATTCAACTCCTCCCGCTTACAAAGAAGAGGGGGAGAAGTACTGCTGCTCCCAAGGATGATGCTCAAATGAAGCGTCAGAGGATTTTGTGGACTAAATCTACAAAATCAGTAAATCCAAGCCAACCTAAAGTTGGTAGACGCCCAAAAGTGGATACAAATCCAATACCAGGACCAAACCCACAACCGGGATCAATGGTGCACCCAAATACTGATCCTGGGACATCGGAACACCCTGACTCCACAGTCTTAGGAAATGACGAGTCAGACCAAGGGGTGAAAGAAATTTCCGTCAATTATATTGATTCTAGAGAATCATACGATCGTAAGACTACTATTGTCAACATATACTTTTCCGCAGCAATTGCAGAATTCTTCCTAAACGATCCAGATCCCAAGACCATGGCAGAGTGCAGAAAGCGCTTGGACTGGATTCTATGGAAAGAAGCAATCCAAGCTGAAATAGCCTCGCTCACTAAAAGAGAGGTATTCACATCTGCAATACCTACACCTCCCAAAGTCTTCCCTGTGGGATTCAAATGGGTTTTCGTCCGAAAACGGAATGAAAACAACGAGGTAGTGAGATATAAAGCGATACTAGTAGCACAAGGGTTCACGCAGAGACCCGGCATTGATTACAATGCATCATATTCTCCAGTAATGAGTGGAATTACTTTTCGATACTTAATATCATTGGCAGTTCAAAATCATCTATCTATGCAGTTGATGGATATAGTGACAGCATATCTTTATGGGTCACTTGTTTCGGACATATACATGAAGGTTCCTGATGGAATCCAAATTCCGAATCCAAACGCAAATCGCAACATGTATTGTGTAAAGTTTAAAAAGTCACTATATGGCTTAAAGCAGTCGGGGCGAATGTTGTACAACCGACTAAGTGAGTTCCTTCTTAAGAAGAGTTACACAAATAATGATGATTGCCCGTGCGTTTTCACTAAGAAATCTCCAACGAGATTCTGCATTATATCCGTGTATGTTGATGATTTGAATATCATTGGCAACCCAAAGGATATAGAAGAAGCACGCAATCACCTCACGACGGAATTTGAGATGGAGGATTTGGGTAAGACCAAATATTGCTTAGGTTTACAACTTGATCACCTTCCCTCAGGAATACTAGTGCATCAATCAGCCTATATCCAGAAAATATTGGAGGAATTCAATATTGATAAATCGTATCCATCTAAAACCCCGATGGTTGTTCGTTCTCTAGAAATGGAGAAAGACCAATTCAGACCACAAGAAGTGGGAGAAGAGATACTGGGACCCGAGGTTCCATATCTCAGTGCCATTGGAGCACTTATGTATCTTGCAAATAGCACCAGGCCTGATATCGCATTTGTAGTGAATTTACTAGCTAGACATAGTGCTAAACCTACTCAACGTCATTGGATGGGAGTAAAAATATCTTCAGATATCTTAATGGCACAAAGGATCTAGGTTTATTCTTTAAGAAAAATCTTGATCCCAGTATGATTGGATATACAGATGCTGGTTATCTATCTGATCCCCAAAATGGTAAATCCCAAACAGGATTTGTATTCCTACATGGAGGTACTGCTATTTCATGGAAGTCTTCTAAACAGACTCTCACGGCAACCTCTACTAATCACTCTAAAATCATTGCACTATATGAGGCATCATGTGAATGTGTTTGGCTTCGCAGAGTGATTAACCACATACAACAGTCATGTGGTATTGGTTCAATTGAATCACCTACAATTATCTATAAAGATAATTCTGCTTGTGTTACACAGATGCAAACAGGTTACATAAAGAGCAATATAACCAAGCACATTGCTCCTAAGCTGTTTTATCCCCATGAATTGCAAGAAAGCGGGGAAATAAACATCTTGCAAATTAAGTCATGTGATAATCTCACTGACCTCTTTACTAAGTCCTTACCAACCTCTATGTAATATTGGTATGCGACGACTTCGAGATTTGCAAGGATCAGGGGGAGATATCTCCTAGATGCCAACCTATACCTGCATTATATTATACTATTTTCTTTAACAAGTTTTACTCATAAGGTTTCTTGTTGAAGTTTTTAACGAGGTAATATTAATATAAGCATGTGTCATATTTTCTATTTTCCCCACCGGGGTTTTTGTAGGAAATATCAAAGACACATATTGCCCTCACAACTTATCCATGGTTTTCCCTGAAAAGGTTTTTCATGTGAAGTTATTCTAGAGGCAATACCAATAATATGTCATCATATTTTCTCCTAATTTTCCCAATGGGTTTTTAAAGGAGTTTTAATGATGTATCATTACACAATACTCTTCATATTTTTCCTGAAAAGTTTTTTGGGGGAGTTATCCGTATGTCGTATCTCCAATACTTTTTCCCCACAGGGGTTTTTAAATGGGATACCAATGACATAGTGGTTTATTCAAATCACAAGCGTATATGCTATTTTCTCGTTATTTTCTTATATGATCTAAAGGAGTTTTTATGGCATACATGTATATTCCTCAGTTTTTTCCCACAGGGTTTTTCGAGGAATCTTAGCTTATAGCTATATTGATTTCAAGGAAGATTCAATCAAGGGGGAGTGTTACGAAATGGTGTCTGTTCCCAATAGACACCCTTCCGTTGGTGATCTCATCTCATTCATACGACACCTGTACGAACGGCTAGATTAGTTGTTAATCTTAGGATTAGTGTAGTCATTAGCAGTTAAACAAGATGAAGAGACGTGTCTCTTCGGCTCTGCAACGAAGGGGCATGTCCCTTCGTTTGAGCGGTTACTAATCCTGTAGAGGCATCCCTTCACCATGTATATAAACACTTTTTGAGATCAATGAAAGGACTGTTGTTCCCAAATCTCTGTTCATTTACATTCACTTTCAACACAAAGATTTAAAGTGGCAATAGATGGGTCCACCTATCACAATGAAACAATTTGCATTGCAATAGAGAGTTCTACCTATAGCACCCAAACTGCGAGCAGGGCAATATAGTTTTTTTGCAACATCTATTTCCTTGCAACTATACCTATCTAGGGCAACACAAAATGCCTTGCAATAGAGTTTGTTACCACCAACACAACGGTTACAATATTTGTGTCTTGCCAGGCTTAATTATGTTGCAATAGGTAAATCGTTGCAAGAAAAACAATGATTCGTGGTCCAAACTTTAGACTACAGAGCTTTATTCAAGGGTTTTTTACCAAATTTTTTGGTTGCAATGTCACCTATTGTATTCAAATAGGACATATTGCAACCCAAAGTTCCCCTTGCATTAGGGTGAAAAACTTGTAGTGAAAGCACAACGAATCGACATTCGTACTTGTATCATTTTGCCTAACCATATCCTTAGCATAAATCATGATTAAACAAATCATGAATTGATAAACTATAAAGATAGAATAACAACCATGGCAAAGCTCTATATTATGAATAGAGTGTTGACAAATAGAATACAAAGCCATACCAAGAGCTGCGGATTGCTCAACGACTCCGAGGATGACTTGCACTCGTTAAGAGAAACTAGCCTAGCTCCACTACCTAAGAGCAAGAGAGAGAGAGCATCCTTGGAAGAGAGTGGAATGTAGTATGTGCACTATTCGCCTACACGGCCGTTTAGACAGTTTACACGGCGTGTA
The DNA here is from genome assembly GCF_016808335.1 of Panicum virgatum. Classification (NCBI taxonomy): domain Eukaryota; kingdom Viridiplantae; phylum Streptophyta; class Magnoliopsida; order Poales; family Poaceae; genus Panicum; species Panicum virgatum. The sequence goes on from NC_053149.1 coordinate 19,866,991, forward strand.
CATGCTACTCGAAGGGTAGCCGTGTAGGCCGATTAGCCGTGCAAAACCATTTTGACCATTTGAAAGGCCATTTAAACGGCCATATATACCGACTTTTTGCTAAACTATGGGTGACCAACCGTTCACTGTTTACCGTTTAGGGAGGAGAGAGGCCCTATTTATACTAGTGGAGGCAGGTTCCCGCCAAATGCAGATATGGAAGGTGTGAGCAGGAGACTTGGCAGCTACTCCTCCATGAAGTGCACCTGGACGTGTTGCCATCTAGGTTCGTCCGACCCTAGGTGGCGCTCCCCCGGCTCTATCTTCTTCTGGCAGGCTGACAAGTGGGTGACACCGGATGCGATCTTCTGTATATTATTGTGGCATCTACTGCGTGTTTTCGTCTTATTCCGCTCTTGCTCATCTAAAATGACTGAACTCCAAAATAGCTGTGGAACTAGCTTAGTGATACAAATATATGAGTAAGGTGTGTGATTGTCCTTCATTATTGAGTCTAGTTGACGGTCAAATTTCGCACTTAAGGACCGCCAACAAACCCCCTCCCCCCCCCCCCCCAAGTTAGCCCTTGGCTTGTCCCGAGCAAAGTTTTAGACTTAGGTTGTTGATCAGGAGTTGCTATAATGTCGCATTCCTAGCTTATGCGCAAGGCACAACCAAATGTTTTTACCTTGATTTTGAATGAGTTGGCCTTGTTCGCACCTTTTACCTTACTCCTGTGGGGCTTATAGCATCATCCTCATCTTTGGCGGTTGAGGGTAAGAACAGCTTTGCAGAGTACCATTTTTCTTATTCCATTGCTCAACCATCAATCCGGAGGGTTTTTATAAAGTTTTTTCAAAAGAAATTTGTAATTTCCTCAGGTGATCTCTCGGATCACTCAAAGTGTTTCATTCCTCACCAAGGCCATTTTATGTGCCTTTCTTTTTCATCCTACTCCTAATGGCTTCTTTTTGGTGGAGCTGTAGATATGAGGATATGATGGCAAATCTGCTTCTCATTTTTTGCTAAGTCAAAAATCGGATCCAAAGGAGAAACAAGTCATAAACCTTGATCAAGATGTGCAAGTGTGTGGATATTTTTGATGGATGGTGGATGAACTCCCTTGCATGATTTCTCTCTCTCCTTTATTTTTCTTGGGTATGGGCCATCTTTTCTCTTTTGTTTTTTTCTTTAACATGCCTTGTGGGCATGTGGCATACCTTCTTTGAGTATGCATCTTTTTTTTTGACATGCCTTGTGGGCATGTGGCATACCTTCTTTGGGTATGTATCTTTTATTTCTTTTTGTATATCCCATACCTTTGATGATAACTTTGGAGAGAGGAAGTTATGGAATGACATGGAGTTTTATTTTGTGGGTGGATGGATTGATGTACTTGCTATCTTCCAGTGTAAAAGTATAGCATGTGAGTGGACGTAGACGTGATCTTGATCATGGGTGTATGAAATGAATCTCACAAAGGGTCACAACAATTTGACAAAGCTCAATGAGAAAACAAGTTGCATATGTGTAAAGGATTTTCAAACTTGTAACTCATATGGCTTTGGATGGGAATTTCATATCATCGAGGTACTCTATTTTAGTTTTATGTTTTTGAAAAGAAAACTCCGGATATCAAGCATCACATTGGAGAAGATCATAGCAACTTTACTTAGCCATATCATAACCCACAATAACCTAGACATGAATTTTGCTTTTTGCTACCCACAAGTTTCAAGCCTAAAGTTTGAATATTTAGCCACCAAACTCAAAACTTAGGCAGAGCACAAGGTTGTATCTTGGCATAAGAAAGGAACTAATAGAGCAACTATTCATCATCTCAACAAGAAAAACTTACACATGCTTACTACACATATTGGAAAGTAAGTAAATATTTTTGGGGTTTTCAAGTTTTGCAAATTTTTATTTTGTTTTAGTTAAGCAACTTTTTATTTTGTTTTCTAGGTTTTGCAATTTTTTATCGATTTTCTAGATTTTGCAAATTTTTATTTGGTTTCATGCAAGGTTTTGAGAGCAGTAGAGGGTAGAGTTTGATACAAGTTACCTCTCATGGGGGTCCTCCTCCAAGCTAGCTTCAGGCTCATTGCTGTTGGTTGGGGTTGAACCCACCCCAATAGTAGTAAGCCCTCCAGTCCTCCTGTATCTGTTGCTATCACTGCTCCATAGTGTGGATCCTCTCGCCCGTGTGTCGTTTCCAGTCCTGGGTGGACTGGATGTGCTGGCCTAGCGACTCATTGATGTCGTTTACGCTCATGCTCAGCTCGCCCAGCTGCTAAGTAAGAGAGCTGAAACCTCTGGACGAAGCTGTGCGTCTAGTGGAGATCGAGGGTTTGCTAGAGCTGGAGCTGGTGGACCGGCACCCATGGGCCTGCCGTGTCTACTCATCGGTGCTGGCGCTCTTCCACGAAGAACCACCAGCCTCATGTTGATGTGGAGGCTGTGGTTGTGGCTGCTGAAGTCCTTCCCTTCTGGCCCTGCTTCTTGTAGTCCTGCCAGGTAAACCAGAAACACTATGCCTGTGGGCTTTCTCTTGTGGAACAAAAGGAATGGTTAGCAAACGGCAGTTGTACAAATGATACCCCGCGTTTGGCAATGCGATTTCATTCGCATAACCAAAAGAGAAGAAAACTAAGGAATCATTCGGGTCTTTCTCAAGTGTGTAGCCTTTAACCAAATAAGCCTCATCAATCAAAGCACGATCATCCTCAATGAAGGGAACGGAGTTCCCGTCTAAGATTCCCATATTTGATGCAATGCGAGTAACCAAAGAAGTGCACTCAATAGGACCTGTCATCCTAAAATTTGTAAGCCATTGCTTTTGCAGGGGAGATTCGGATTTTGTTAACCATGGCGTATACTATCATCAACTCATCATTGTGCACAGTGCATGGTGGATCATCACTCAGAAAGAGAGTGATGACCACACACTTGTGCATCAAACGAAGAGTCGGATTTTGCATTTCATTGCACCGAGGTGCAAACTTGCCACGAACAACTTTACCCGAAATCAAACCCCAAAACTCATGACGATTAAAACCGCGGCAAGCTTTTTCAAGGGAAATCGGCAAGCGAGCATTAAAACCAAGGAGGTGGCTGAAATTTCTCCAATTAAAATAGTATTCATTCCCAAGTAGTCGATTATTCCTCGGAGATAAGTGCAGGCCAAGCAGATCCTTCAATCAAAGATAGATAGCTCGGATAGATCGGGGAAAGAGCGAATGAAGAACCAGAAACAAACAGCGTCATACACCTCCCGAAGAGTGCAAAGAAACTAAATGGTGAGGAGACACGAACCATTCTCCTCAACTGGCACAAACTCATCCCATCCAACCGCATGCCAAACACGGGCAAAGTCAAGGTTCATACCTATTTTCTCGAGGAGGTCCAGATCGAAGGCTTTGGTGTGGCCAAAATCCCGATGCTTGAGCATGGCGTAGGCTTGACGCTTGCGGTCATCCCGCAAGTCAAGGGATGGTGCATCATCATCATCCATCTCCATGTCCTCGGCTTGCGGTTCACTGACTTGCTCCTCAACTTGTTCTTCTTGTTCAAAGTTCATCGTGGTCGGTGTTGGTGTAGGTTTGGGAGAATGACGAGAGCTTGACCCACCCCGCGAACGGGATGAGCTTGACCATGTCATCTTCTTGAGAGCTCCGGAAATCTTCCGACCTACACCCTTCATGCTTGCAACAAGAACGAACAAGAGCAAACTAGAACAACTCGATTCGGGTTATGTTAGTGAAATCAAAATGAAACTCTTACCCAAAAGTTGTTCCTCCAAGAGTGTGGACAATCTTGCAGCAAAAAAATGAGAAAGAGAGGTTTCTTGAAACCAAACTTGATCCAAAATCCAATGAAAACCCGAGAGCAAAGTTTGTGAGAGGGAGAGTGAGAGTGAGAGCATGAGCATGAGCTTCCACACCCCCTCTCAGCATCTATTTAAAGACCAAATGGCATGTGCACCCGAGGAAGAGCCAGGCATAACAGCTAGTGAGCCGTTGGAGTAGGTGGGGCCCAGGAGCTGTTATTCCTTTGTCGACCGACCCATGGGGTCGGCCGGCCCCACAGCGCCCCCCCGTGTCAGTCAGCTTTTGCCAGGTGCTTCCTCAACGGTCATAAGATTTGAAAACTGGGTGCTTGGCGAAACATTGTCTCGAAAAGATATTCAAATTAATTTTCCAAAGGATTTTGAAACTCAGAAAATATTTTTGGTATTTTTGTAAAAGGAAAAAGGTGCTAGAAAAATTTTAGCATGTAGAAAACAATTTTCAAAATTTAAACATGAAGTGGGAAAAATTAAAAGAGGTAAAAAAAATCAAAATGGCGGAAAAAGCAAATATGAGATAAGTACCAATTTACCTTTGGCAAGGGCACGTCGTTTACAGTCTGACATGCAAAACTTTTCTCCGGCGTGCTTACCATTTGTCGGCCCATCCTAGACAATTGGACGAGGTCGAACTCTCGACCTTCTGACACACCTTCTTAGTTCTCTTCTTTCTTCATGATGGTGCAGTCGGCCGGTGTTCTGGATGGGGGAGTGGTTCACCCTAGAGTGCTTGCCCTTCACTGTCCTCACGAATCAGGAAGCGTTGCTCTTCCCTGTGTTTAGACCTGAAAAACATGTCCTTCTTTTCGATGCGGAAGCAAATTTCTCCTCTTCCAACATTGATCCTTTCTCTAGCGGCCCTCACTAATGGTCGCCCAAGAATTATATCCCTTATGAAGGTTACTGTAACCAAGAAAAGGCAACATTTCGAGCGGAACTGTAGTTTTCTAGAATTATATGGGCGAAGATTCGGTCAACATGCACAACTGAAAACATGGAGCATGGAGTAGTCAGGTTCCTCATGAAACAATCGATTCAGGGGTGGTAGCAAAATCAATGATTTTGCTAGGAGTGCGGTTAATAAGATATGTGGCAGCAAGAAAAGCTTCGTCGCAAAATTTTAAGGGCATGGACCCATGAGCAAAAAGACAAAAGCCGACCTCAAAAAAATGTGCCGATGCTTTTGTTCAGCTGCTCCATTCTGCTGGTGCACATGAGGACAAGAAACAAGGTGAACAACGCCAATTTGTTGAAAAAAAGAATGGAGTTTCTCGTGCTCACCCCCGAACCAGACTGTATAGCAAGAATTTTCATACTGAATTGGAGCTCAACAAGTTGCTGAAACTCATGAAAAATAGAGAACACTTCAGATTTATGCTTGAGTAAATAAATCCAAGTGAACTTGTTGCGGTCATCAATAAAGCTAACATAGTATTTCTCTCCAAACAGAATCAAGAGCGGGTCCCCATACATCTGAAAAAACTAATTCTAGAGGAAAATGCGTCACACTGGTTGACTTAGGATAAGGTAGCTGATGATCTTTTGCTTGTTGGCAAGCATCACAAACTGATTCACGATGGGATTCACTAGTACAGTGAAGCTTATTACTACTAATGATTCTTTCAACTATGGGAAACGCAAAGTTACCCAATCTATGATGCCATCTAGTACTTGAGGCTTTGATCGCACTGAGCACCTGTCCACCTAGGGCAGGAAGAGGATACAGACCCCCTTCACACTGCCTTCCAAAAGAATTCTCCTCGTGTGCTTGTCCTTGATAAAAGAAAGAGTCAGGATGAAACTCAAGAAAGGCAAGATTTTCAGGGGCAAGATGATGAACAGAGACCAGATTTTTGTGTGCTTGTGGGACATAAGATCTAAATTATGACCAGGAGCATGAACAATAGCCCCACTTGCAGTGTGAATTTGATCGGTGTCGTTGTTCATGGACAGAGAGTTTCTCGAGCTCGCTGGTGACATGATCAGTGGCACCCATGTCGATATATCAATTCTTGTCAACACCATATGAGCTCACAACAACATTGACGTGGTGCTCGTCGAGAACGTAATCGAGATCAAACCGATGCCAACACTGGACAACAGAGTGTCCCTCCTTGAAACAGACTTGACAGCGACCAGAAAAATGACGCCGACCGCCATCACCCCGGCAAGGCGAACCATTGTTGCGCCCACGACCGCCTCTGCCACGACCACTGTTGTTGTTATTGTGAGGTGGACCATCACGGCCACAGTTGCCGCGGCCAGCTCCACCAGACCCCCAATCACGGGTAGCAGAATTGATGGAGGACTGATAGCCCTCATGAAGAAGTTTGAGGCATTGCTCGAAACTAAGAATCTGTGCTTGTAGTTCATTGAACGAAATAGGCTCGACACGAGTAACAATTGAAGTTACCAGAGAGTTGTAGTCTGATCCAAGCCCGGTGAGAACATAGGAATTAAATTCCTCATCCCCTAGAGGCTTCCTAGTAGTGGCCATCTCGTCTGCTACGGCTCTCATCTTGGCGTGGCGATGTAGCCGATGGCAGTGGCAGACATGCTGCCCTTCTTTGTCGTTGCAAGGGTGATGTGCGTGTTCACCGACTGCGCTCACATTTGCAACAAGAAAACTTCAGCGTCCTCATTCCATAGTTCAGCGGCAGTCTTAGCGGTCGCGACTTGGGCCAAACCCTCACGTGACATGGTGGTGAGCAAGTAGCTCAACACCTGCTGGTCAAGGGCAACCCATTTGGTGTAGTCAGGGTTGGGTACCTTGACAATCCTGTCACCATCCTTGGCATCAACTTCTTTTGGTGGAGGGGTTGCCGTAGCATCAAGAAGATCTTTGAGTTGGACTCCTCGAATTGTTGGCAGCACTTGTGCTTTCCAGAGGACCAGGTTGGTCTTGGTAAGCTTCTCGATGATGGGGAATCCAATCAGAGACACGATGGCCTAACCAGAGGAAGAAGAAGCACCACCCAAGTTCGTCATCTTAGATGCAATCTAAAGATAGATTGGCTCTGATAACATGTAAGAATGGATGGAGATTGGTTTAAGTGTAGCACCGTTCTCGTGCCGCACTTGCATGTTATATATGGCTGGGAATACCCCCAGTGCGGATTACAACCACGGTGAACAAACCTAGGCCAGCTTTCCTAATTACACGGAGAGAAGCTCTACAAACTAACTACCAGGCTTAGGGTTTGTTTCACCCATGCATATCAAGTTACAAGTAACAACTTTCTCTAACAGCACTGGGATGTGCTCCGCTCTCTGTCCCCTGCCTATCGAGCTACTACCACAGTTGTGCTCAACGACGGGTCTGAATCGCCTTCTGGGAATTAAGAAATTCGATCGGAGGTGCGAGTCTCCGCTCGCCTCTGTCTTCTCGGCACTATAAAACCACGTCGCGTGCCATGGCGCCTCGGTGCGTGATGTTGCCCTAAAAGGCCTCGATCACTTCCTGGTCGCCTGCCCCAAGCCCCCGCCAGGAGTACACTTAGGTGCAAGAACTTCTGGGCTGCATGGATCTCACATCCTCCATGGACTGGAGGCGCGGAGCCTTTGAGAAGAACTGCACCACACTATCCACCGGCGACATGTGTCGCACTGCGACCAAAGCCGACTCCCCCGACCCAGCGTACAGCTTCCTCTGGCACAAATACGCTCCCCCAAAAGTCCGTTTTTTTTGCCTGGTTACTCCTGCAAGATCAAATCCAAAGCAAACGCAACCTCTTCTCCGCAAACATTGTTGATTCGGCGACCTGTGACGTTTGCAACGAAGCTCCAGAGGATGCAGACCACATTATAAGTGGGTGACGGTTTGCCAAAAGCTTCTGGCACCACATCCACTGGCCACTCAACGCTCTGTTGCCCGTCCACTCGCTTTGGGAAGCTTTCCGCCCCCCGGCTTCTCTTGACTTGGCCACTCCACTTCTCTGCTACTCAGCTGTTGGCAACTATGGAGGTGTAGGAATGAAATTTTATTCAAGACGCTGCCACTGATCCTTCCACATCTTCTCATGGCCTGCAAAGCAAGCTTTGGAACACTCAAACCAGGCCTGTATAACATATGGTTGGTGTTCTATGTTCTTTATGTAATATTCCCTTTTCACTTTGACTACTTGTAATTCAGCCACTGGCCAACTCGGTGCCATGCACCATGTTCCACCCCGGCCTGCCGGCATCTATGGTTGAATATATTCAGGTGGGGATCTTTCTGTTGATGATCAAAATTGGCCGTTTCCGATTTGACCGGACCGAGCGGTCTGACCGGTCCGTGTGCTGTAGCCTGTCCGGCAGGAGCCCAAACGGTCTGACCGGTGGGTCCGACCGGTCTCAGAGAAGTCCGAGTGGAATTAGGTTTATTTTTGTAGATCTAGATCTATAAAAAGGATTTTTTGCGGGATAAATCCATCCCACCCTATAAATATAAAGGGTCACGGCCGATTAAGACAATCCAATCGATCAAAAACACAATAATACATTACTTTTTGCTATCTTTTATTGCCTTTACTTTTGTCTACAAACCCTAGCTCTTCCAACCCTCATCTGTTGTTCTTCCTTTGTCTCCGCGACGTCTGAAGGTGTTCTAGGTGGCCTGTCGACCCTAGAACACCCCTGCGCGCGCTTGCCCTGACGGGTCCCTCCCAGGCGAGCTTCGTTGGGCTTCGCCTTTCTGCACCGATGAACCGATCTGACCGGTTACCCTGACCGGCCTGAACATCGGCGTTGTAATTGTGCCGTCGCTCACTGCGCGTTCGAGCGTTTTTGTGTGTTGGCCCGAATTTGTGCGCCAACACTTTCATCCCCCGTGATTCCCCCTCAATAAAAGAAAGCAAGGCTCGCGCTCGCCAAACATAAAAACAATGCTAACCTTACTAGTGCGGGCATATGTTCACACTGATTAACTTAAAATCATCGCAAAAAGCAAAGGCTCTTGTGAACATTTCGGATGTTATCTTAGCTGGAGAAACTACTTGTGGCCATAATTTCAACTACACCGGTAGCATCACGTGCTTTCCATGTCCTCGTCCTGGCTACCATGCATACACACGTCTGTCTCACCGGCGACCTCTTTACCTCATTTTTTTGAACCAACGACACTCGACGAGTGTGTTTTTATTAATACAGCAGAAAAAATACAACTAGAAAAAAATAAAAAATAAAAACAACTAAGGCTGATCGGATTGGGATATTGACGCAAGCCGCACAGAACAAACACTACCGCAGCATCCACCCACATCTCACACTCATGTAGTCGTCGAAACCTTAGGCGAGACCCAAAGCTGACAGAAAACGAAGAAAGCGGACACCACAACACCAAGAAGGACACCGTCATGTAGGACCCTTTGAGCCTGCACTAGTAAGGCAACCTCTTTACCTCATTACCTGGTCATCTCTAAAACAGGACACGTACGGAGGGATCGGGAGCACATGCATATTTATTTACTTATACTCATTATTTTTTAAGATAATGAAATAAAATTATCCTAGTTGCTGCATCAACCAAGGAGACACTAGCTACATGGTATTAAGTTCGGGACCATTTTTTTAATGGCGGAGGGCTATTGTTCTTCTTCACATTTTTTTTATCAAGTGATTGGGGTTTTCTAGTCCAATTTGGGTATTTCCCAAGAGGGAAAACAAATTAGCAACCAAGAATCTCATATGAATAATAAGCTTGAGTCAATCAGCCTAGCTACAAAGGCTTTTGGACATTTCAGAAAACTAGCGTACACGCGCAAATAAAAGAAAGGTGACACGCGCAAAGAATTCATTGAAATATATATTAACTAGCAAGGTGGCACGCACAAATAGCGCGGGACCTAGCTCTTTTTTGTTTTAAATTTTAGGCTCTTTTTTACTGTAAAATAAATTTGTCCAAATATTTTTTGTTTCATTGTCATTCTTTTGTTCAAATGGCACAAACCGAGGTGTCACATTTTTCATCATATTTGTGTCAGATGATGAACTCTTAGTAAAAATAATATCTTATATAGAAATATATCTTTTGTGCTTATTGAAAGTATTGTATTTTTTGTATTGTAATTTGAATTCGTGCTAGAGAGTTTTAGGTATGGTGATAAACTATCCTTAAGGTTAGAAGGTGAATGTAGTCCAGACCCACTCAACCTGAACCAAATTATTATGTCCAGCTAGGTTAGTTATATTTGACTTCTTTGTTCAATCTTGTTTTGGCGAATGCATTATTCATCTGTCTTGTAGCCATGCCTTGAAGGCCATAGCAGTGTTGCATCTTTATTTTTTGCATAGGTGATGTGGCGTCAAGAAATAAACCATGCTGAAGGATGCGTTTGCCATGGCTAGAGGTGGCCTCCATGGTGCATCTTCCTGCTATGGCCAATGATGTGGGCAATGATATCATAGAAGTTGAAGCATTCCTCGATGCAAGCTCCTTCTCATATAACCACGTGATCCTCAATGCATATTAACTTTTCCTATTGTTTTCATACTAATGGAGAGTACCTTCTATCCGATTTATCATGTTTTAATTTCCATACAAAATCTAAGTCATATTAATCCATATTCAACCGCAACAAACTTGATCTTTTTTTATTCTTCTATTTTTATATATTGTTCTAATACATCTATCGGTTATAACTTGCATCTATTGCTTACAAACAACATAAGACTAATTTTGGGTCTAAACTTCGCACCTAGTGCCGTCCTATGGGCAACTTTCAGACCGAGCTCAGGCTTTCCACCATTTCTTAATTGAAAAATAATTAAATTATAATGTCGGGCTATGCTCTCATGAGGCCAAACTTCTCAGGCCTGGTTTCCTCTGACCAATCCTAATCCTACAAAGGGTGAGCGGGGCAAGACCCAATGGGCTCGAGCAGGGCCTAAAATGCTTAGGTTTACCATTAATATGATAATTTCTTGCCCTCAACAATAACATTTTGGCCTAATGTTCTTATATTGAAATTTATGTACTATGTAGATAGATCTGGGTATCAAGATTTTTCTATTTATGCATTTGACTAATTATATTCTACATGGGTTTTTGATCTATGTAATTTGCTTGGAAATACAACTTTTCAGTATTTTTCTTTCCAATATAGTTATTTAATACATTTATTTGATATGGAATTTTTATTTTTACTATTTACTTAAAATTTATTTAGAATACTACTATTTTTCCTTCTATTCTAATTTTAAATTCAGCTATTTATTGGTCGTACTCAAGATGAATTCTTGGGATCAATCTACATAATTAGAGCATCATACAAAATCAATGATGTGAGTTATTTTTTTCTCAAATAGCATGGTAGCTTCAAGTCATATTTCAAAATTTAGCTATTGACAAATTTTATTGCATAAGCTCTATACATAAGTAATTTGCTATCCAATATTATTGGAAATCAAATGCCAATTTCTAATTTTTTAATTAAATAATTAGTTATTTGTCAAATGTATTTTCCATAGACTCTATATTCATCTTGGTTTCATCCCAATTTGTATAAAAATAAACTACTAATTTCCTTATTTTCTTAATTCTTAATTTAGCTATTTATTAACCTCATTCGTCGTGAGCTCTTAGAACAACTTCCTTTCCTTATTCTTCTAAAAAACCTGTAAATTTTTATTGTTTATTAATTTCTTTGACATGAGCTCTTTAGTAAACTATTAATGTTATTAATTTAATTTTTGAATTTATCCATGAACTCTTTATGTTATTGTAGACTGGTCATAATAAAACCCAACGATGTGTATTCTTTTCTTTTGTTTTCTAGATTAATATTTTAAGCTCTAGTCTCTGTTGACAAACTGGTGGCTTGTTTTAACACCACGCTATTAAATACAAAAAATTGTTATAAGGTTGAGTGGGCACTTTATAAGAGAGGCAAAGTTGAAGTTTTATCCGTTGATTAAATAGATTATTGGTGCCGCGGACACGTAGACCTCATTGAATGCATTCTATTTGAATGTTCACACGACCTATTTGGAGTTCAGATCATGGAGTTACGTTTGGCATAAGATTTGAAAAAGGAAGCTACAGTAACAACGGGTACTGTATACAAAAGAGAGTGTTGATTTGTGAGTGTGATGATGAATGTGCTTGATATTACTGCCTACTCTAACTATTGCCCCATACCACTTTATCATTACTACTGATGACGTGCAGTACTATCATTACAACAGCTTTTAACAATCAATCGTTTATTGTTCGTGAGGTGGTAGGTAGGAACGTGTTCATGTGGCGTGTTCATGTGGCGTGCTGGTGCTTGCTTGTATTAACATGACAGTTTTTACTTCTTTTGCCGAAGGTGGACTCCCTAGGCTAGCCCAACCGGTAGATGTTTTCTAATTAATTTGACAATTCCTTACTTATTTTGTTGGACGTGGACTCTAGCCTGGACCGGTAGATCTTTTCTAATTAATCTGGACGTGGACTCTCTAGATTAATCTAGACCGTTAGATCTTCATAAAATCCAACGGTACATATTTTTTTCTTTTTTAGATTAACGTGTGAATTTCTAGACTCTCTCGGCCAACGTGGTGGCTTCTTTTAATTTTTTCTAACACTCCCTTATTAATATAATAGATAGATTAAACTAAACTTAGATTAAATCTCAAAAAATTGTACAATAATAAACGTCACTGCTATCTCTTAGGTTAATCTACTGCAACCGGAACGGAGCTAAAGTAAACTATTTAAGTGGTTGAGGTTTGATATAGGAGTGGAACGTCGAGCTGATACTTTGACATGTTGTGCCCAATCGCTCTATGGCAGTGGACGAGGAAGCGCCAGCGGCGGAGTGCAAGCATGGCACGGTGGCTCGGGGTGGCGGCAGGGTGGACATGCTTAGCCGGGTTGGACGCGCTCGGCCGGGGCACGCGGTGGAGACGTCGCCGGCTGATCACGGCCGCTCGCCGAGCATGCCCGGCTACACGATTAAGCAAGCAGGTAGGAGCGGGCATGGGGATGGCGGTAATAATTTGGATCAGTACTCCCCCCTGAGCCAATTCTTCTGCTATTGCTATCCCGTCAGTTCTTCCCTTTGTTCGAGCTCCCTTCCATGCCAAATTCACCACCCTTGCTCCGCGAGCGGAAAATTCCTCTTGCACACGACTTCCTCAACACCCCAGAGACCCATTTGATCCGTTCCCGAGTTGAATCCATCACCGGAGCTCCGAGTTCGCGGTCCTCTTCTTCCTCAGCCAGCCGCTGCACAGAAACAGGCACGCTGCCGGTGAGCCAGGTCTTTTGGGCATTTATGGCTTCAGTCAATTGGTCATGGAGGGTCACATCGGGTGCTGTATGGTGTAGCTGTTGTTGTCCATGCGGTTCTCGGCCTAGTTTGGCCAGAACGCGAGCTCGCCGCCATGGCCGAGCCGCGGCCACCGGGGTCGCCGTCGAGCCTAGCGCTCTGGCACTCCCAGGGCCTGGATGGTGGCGGTGGCAGGTTCTGGAGGAGGTGATGGTGCTCCTCGGCCAGCAGGTTTGGGTCGGTAGGTCCTGGTGCGGCCGGTCACCGTGGGCCGAGCCACAGCTCGCCGCCGGCGGGTGCGAGAAGGAAGGGGTTGCGTGCTTCCGCGTCGCGAGCAACTCCCCCCGCCTCCATGCGTTGCTTCTTCATGGCCACAAGGCGCGAGCAGCGGGTACGGCGCGAGACCCCGGCAATCCATGTTGGATTGGCCGGCGAGTAGGAAGAATATGTTGGGGCGACGGGGCGGTAGCGCGGCGACGATCCGAGTGCGCGCGGGTGCGGGCGAGGAGGGGCGGGCGGGTACAACCGCATCAGGTGAGAAAAAAATTGGAGTAAAATGCATAGTGGGTCCCTAAACTTCTTTCTGTGTCATCGCGGTCCCCAAACTCCCAAAAATACGATTCTGAGTCCCCAAAGTTATTATTTGGTTCATATGAGGTCCAAACCACAATTACTCATGCTAAACGTGGAACTGACATGTGGGCCCACATGTTAGATCCACACTGCGCGCGCCGCCGCTCGCCAGAAGCCGCCGCACCGCGTGTGCGCCGCGGCCGCTCAGCGTGCGTGCCACTCGCCGGAAGCCGCTGCACCGCCGCGCCATAGCTACCCGGACCTGCTCGCCACGCAGCCGTGTCCGCCGCACGCGGATCCGGCCGGCGGGGCGGAGCAGACGGCGGGGCGCCACAGCGCCATAGCCTCCACCGCGCGCAGATCCAGCGCGGTGCGGGCCTCCGGCGAGACAGGGGGCGTGCCTGGGAAGGAGGAGGGCGCCGAGGGGGGCGGCGCGGCGGCAGCGGAGGTGGCCGGCGACCGAGGGAGTAGCGGAGGGCGCCGGGGAGGAGGGGCGTAGGGGCCGAGGGAGCGGCAGAGCTCGAGGCCACCGAGCACAACAGCGCAGGGGAGGGAGGGAGAACGGGCGCCGGCGGCCGAGCTCGAGCTCGAGCGTGTCGACGAAGGGAGCAGGAGTCTCCGCCGCTGCCTTGCCACGCGTTGCCGTGCCGCATTGCCGCCGCACCTCGCGCGCGCTGCACGTTGGAAGCCGCCGCACTGCGTCCGCCCAGCGCGTGAACGCCGAGACAGGGAGCGCGTCGGGGCGAGAGGAGGGCGCAGAGGGGGGCGGCGCGGCGGCGGCGGAGGTGGCCGGCGGTCGAGGGAGCAGCGGATGGCGCTGGGGAGGAGGGGTGCAGTGGCGGAGGGAGAGAGGAACGCGGGAGGCCGGAGGTGGGGCACACCGGCGAGGGCCGCATGCTATGGCCGGATCTCGAGGGCCGCATGCTATGGCCGGCGCGGGAGGGATGAGGGCCGCGCGGCGGCCGACGCAGGGAGGGATGAGGGCCGCGCGGCGGCCGACGCAGGGAGGGAGGAGAGAGCTGCGCGGAGGCCGACGCTGGGAGGGAGGAGGGCAGCAGCAAGCAGCTCGGCTCGCCATGGCAGGTAGAGGAAGGAGGAAGGTTAATCTGACATGTGGGCCCCACATGTCAGGTTCACGTTTAGCAAAGATAATTGTGATTTGGACCTCACGTGAACCAATTAACAACTTTGGGCACTTAAAATCGTATTTTTGGAAATTTGGGGACTGCGATGACACAACAAGACAAGTTTAGGGACCCACCATGCATTTTACTCAAAAAAATTGATTTTGGGCACAAACATCTTCTATCATTCAATTTTGATAGGTCTTTCCTTCCTCCCAACTTTCTCAGCCCTGATAGGTGGTTCCAGCATGAGGGCTACAATGGATCCAATATGGGTGAGAAATTTTTTTAATTCTTTTTGTATAGTATAGATATGGTATATATTATAAAGAAGACTAATCATAGATCACCCGCGAAGAACACTTTGGAATTCATAGAAAGCTTATACCGGCTGGATGCGCATGGCTGTTCATTATTATTACAAATTGACCCGACTTGGGAAGCACATAAATGAAAGACTTTAACATGGAGACACCAATATTGGGGCCTTGTTTAGATCCAAAATTCAAAAATTCAAAAGAACGTTGCGGCACCTGCATTGAGAATTAAATCTAGAAGAAATAATAAACTAATTGCACGTTTGCTTGTAAATTGCGAGACGAATCTAATAAATCTAATTAGGTCGTGATTATAAACTAAATTGCTACAATAAAGTTACAGTAAACATATGCTAATGGCAGATTAATTAGGCTCATTAGATTCATCTCGCAGTTCACGGACGAGTTCTGTAATTAGTTTTGTGATTAGTCTATGTTTAATACTTCAAATTTGAAAAGATTTCCTTTCAAAAACTTTACATGGTGCATTTAAACGAGGCCTGAATCGAAAGTTAACACACAACTTGTTGCTTAAAGTTTTCACCTGGCTATCAAGCAAAGATGTGGATCGTATCACGGTATGCCTTCAACCCTTGACTTGTCTTTTTTTAACTGGTGTTTCTCCTTTTTCTTTTGTATCAAGTATCTTGGACTCATGATTATTTGATGAACCGAAACAGGTAAACAATATGGCTAAATCTAACTAAGTTTTTGCTGTATTATTATTGCCTCTAACCTGCCTGTCGGTACGTTTATTATATAAATAAAATAATCTATGTAGTGCTAGCCAATAGTAGTGAATCAATTATATGGATCAACAAAATCCGCATGGATCACCGCGTTGTGCAACCTAACAAGTCACCAAGATGGCAAGATGGACACTTCTCCTGTTGGAAATTGAGCGAGTCATCAGTCATCAGGGACCTACTTTGCGGGGCTGTACCTTTGCCTTGACTTTGCAAGCAACCTCAATGGGAACCCCAAAAGGTGCCTTGGAATAGTCTATCCGCGTCATCTATCCTATCATGTTCTAGACATTAAGCGGACAACTCATCTCCTCAGTTCTGAATGTAAGGACGGTAGTAGGACCATGAACCCCACAGAGACTTATCATTATGTCAAATCGCAGACTACCAGCAAGTTTTGTAGCTAACACATCCTATGATGATTAGAAATATGCATGCATATCAAACCATGCTGATGTTCAGTAGAACAGAGTTACACCAGCCTCCATTTGGTAGTTAATACATCTTTTGTAAATAAAAATAATATATTTTAGAGTCTGACTTCAAACTTTTGATCAAGTACACCATGATTCATAGTGGTACTGACAACAACAGCCAACTTTTTTCTTCACAAAATACAGTACAAATGAAGACGCCAAGCTGAAAGAATAACATTGTTTATTCATAGAATAAATTTAGCAAATACGCACCAATTCCACCATAAGAAAACCTAACTAATCGAGCACACTTTTGACTATTGCCTTTTGCTCAAATATATTTATAGAATCTAACAGATTTGTGATACAATAAAGACAACTTTTCTAAGATAATTATCATATCTTCAAAATATCTGTGTTAAAACATTATTATTTGTCAGTTTAAAAAAATAATTTCATCAGAATTTGTCCAAAACCTTAATCACTCATGGCGGGACGATGAATTGAGTTTTCTCGCATACTCTGATCTTTTTGTACTATCAGACACATATTTAACGGTGAAATTTCAATTTGGACACGGTCAAAAACTAGGCAGCCTCTATGAAAGAAAATAGTGAGGACGACAGGCAACTAGCTAGCTTAGCCAGGAGCCACCTGCATTCTTGCGAAGAGAAAGATAACAGTAAGTATGCAGTCTGAATCCTGATATGGAGAAGCGAGTAGGGGAGAGAGAGGAGAAACGGGGTGTAAGTTTACAGCCGATTTCGACACAAAATTAAAAAAATTTATAAAAGAGACAAGTAGATCATGTATTAATGGTGAATAGCTAACTACTGTACGAGTGGGTTGAGAGATGGGCTGCAAAGATTTTTGCAGCCAACAACGGGCTGTATTATTAAGATCAGTCTCAGTGGAGAGTGTCACATACAGTTACCAAGATTTTGAACTAGATAGCCAAGCTGAAAGACTTTTCTCATATGCTATGATACTCCTCATTCTCTCTTCTACGATGTCAGCAAATTTAATACTCATAATATTTCCCTAACACTTTCGTTGAGATTAGCCTAACCTTGCTATGACTAAACCGGGCGTCTGCTGCCAGGTGCTTCTCTATAAATGCTATCACAACCATCGAGTGAAACAAGTGCCTGCTCATAATCAATCGTGTGGTTGAGCATTCTGGATAGGCTTTGACGTACAGTGCCGTTCTGCCAAGGCCAGATCGAGATCAGGATGATGAGGATGAGCAGCGGCCTGGCAGGCCCGGTGGCGCTCGCAGCCGCCGTGTGCCTGCTGCTGCCGGCGGCGGGCCTGGCGCAGCTGCAGGTGGGGTTCTACAACACCTCCTGCCCCAACGCCGAGGCGCTCGTGCGTCAGGCCGTCACGGCCGCCTTCGCCAACAACTCCGGCGTCGCGCCCGGGCTCATCCGGCTCCATTTCCATGACTGCTTTGTCAGGGTACGTAAAGATCTAAAGATATTTAGTAAAGATGCGTGCGTCGGCAGAGCATACATGTAGGCTCGCCTTTATTTTTCACTTTTTCATTTCTGCAGCGAAATAGTTGGTTCATGAAATACGGAAATATAGCACATACATATATATACTCCCGTATAATTAAAACAACAGAAAAGGTAGCATCCAAGTATGTATTAGATATACATACATAAGAGTATGAAACTATAAGGGGACGAAGCCTCGATTTGGTAGCACTCGTCTTTTCTATTTGTCGTCTCGCAGGACATCTATCGACATGTTTCAAATCATAAAAAAGTTTTGGTTATTTTTGTGTTTTTAGTTTTACGTATCTATCTATATCTATATCTATTTATACTATAAAAATTGAAACAATTAAAAATTTTCTCACCAAGTTTAGGCCCCCTTTCACAGAAGTCTCACTTGTCAGATCCAGAGGTTTGACGAAAGAGGGTGGTGATTTATTTTTTGACAGAAGGAAAATGATTCCACTGAAATGCTAATACTTTTTTGCACTAGCAATTTCATATAACCACCTCTTGTACCCGCGTATTACTTATTTTATTTTTATTTGCACATGCATATAATTCGTGTCATTATTTAGTTTGGAAGGATAATTATTGATATCATTGTTCTATGGAAAAAAGAAAGATGTAGTATCTTTGGATGAAAAATAAATAATATTAATATCATTGGTTAATGGAAGAAAAACTAAATGTATGCCACGGGCACGTACATCTCCACTAGTTATTGTATAAGTATGAAACACGTAGAGATCTATATGGGTAAAGTATCTGTGATAAGTATGTTAATACATAATTCCTTTACTTTTAAATATATTATGTTTAATTTACAATGAGTTAATTAGTTTTGTTTTTTTGAACTGATTAGTTTGCACTAAACAACATATATTTGTTTTTAAAAAATGGACGGTACAGTTATCAAAGTTTTGAGATCATGTTCACTTGCATATCTGGGTATCACATCTTATTGGATAGTGGTTGGAGGTAATTATCAACAGTACCACCCATTACATGAAACAGTTGAGAACGAAAGTCGAACTTCTAGAACAGGACAAAAAGGGGCGGCATTAATTTCTCTGATTAGTGAGTACAATACTCGTAACTCTTGAATGCATATATGTGTCACGTGCATATGAGAAAAGAAGGGCTGGATTAATTCAAGTCAAACAAATGAAAGTTCATCATCAGTGTGAAGCAGAGAATTTTTTTTGGGTAAAATACACAAGTCAACATGTGCGTCGTCTAGTACGTGCACACATGCATATGTGTTGTTGAAATCATTACTCAAAATGGTTGAAGTTTCCCTAGTGTGACTCACCGAAGTCGCATCAACAATATACATATATATACTTAATTGGGAGATTTGTGTTCTATTTAATTTTCAGTTGAGATCAGATAGAACAACACAGAAACGGGTCGATTGTCTTTGTCATAAAAATAAGTGCAAATGTCACATGTTGCAACCAAACAAAACCCTACGGTCCACCTAACACGTGCCGACAATAGTCGTGTCTTGCATTGGTTAGTGTTTCCAATCTTTCTTCTCTTAAATAATATAGACCGTTCAACAGTCATGAAAGCTCAGTTAATTTGGATTCTTAGCTGCATAAATATGATCCCCTGAATCTCTATATTTACTATTCTTCCACCAAAAGAGGGCCAATCAAGATGGCCACGTTGTGGCCAATTCCCGGCTGTAAGATCGGCCAGGCGGTCGGCCCAAAGCGTGTGTTTTCTAGTTATTTTGCAAAAAGATTCTCAAACTTAAGGTAAATCAACCCGCAGTCCGTGCTCCTCTCTTAGGAAATTTTGTGATAAAGATCTCAACTTGTCTCGAAATCAACCCGCAGTCTAAAAATCCAGGTTCAAAAAAATTTGCAAAGAAATTCTTGAATTTTCATAAAATTAACCCGTCGTCTCAGTCCTCTCAGAATTTGTTTAGAAAAACCCTCAAATTTTAATTAACTCAAACCACAACTCGTTCCATTTGTTACTTCTACTTGAGCAACATTATACATACAATTTGAACACCAAAACGCACTGGAATAGAAAGTTGCTCAACATAGAATTTGATCAAGAATCAACAAACTACAACTTTAATGTTAAAATTCAAAATGCTTTCGCAACTCATTGGCACAAATGATTACATGCAACCCGTTGTACCTACAATTTGAACACCACATAAAATAAAAAAATGATTGACATAAAAGTTGCCTAGAATTTTAAAATCTAGAACTTTACTATATATATATATATATCAAGGTGTTGTAAATTCAAATTGTTTTCGTAATTCATTCAATATAAAATTTTATTTTGCTAAAAATATAATATCATACCATCATTCTTCTATTGCTTCTCGTGCAACCACTACTTACTTAAAAAATAATATGTCTATTAACTGCAAAATAATTTCGCAAATACATTAAGTTTCCTACTAATTATGCTCTAACCTTCCTAATAAATTATTTTACCCTTTTTCACCATAATAAATACAACAAATCTTATAGCTCCATTTCGATACCCAAAATAATATACTAATTAAATAATAGTGTCACAATAATAGAATGCCCAAAATATACCAAGCGCAACAGCGGGCTGCAGACCAAGACACCTATGTGAACATAACGAAGCGACGAATTTATCTTAACTACGTTGCTTAAAAATTATTACATGCATCAACTAAAGTTTGCATTAGCTACAATACTACGACACAGGATACGGACTCCGCACGGCAAAGCCGCGTGCCTTTCTAGTTATATTCTAGTTATATATATATAAGGCAGGGGCGTAGACAGGGGGCGGGCAGGGCCTGCCCCCCTATGGTCCCCAAATTTCCATTGGATATTTGAATTTTGATTAAATTTTTCTATAAATTAACATTATTAGCCCCTCCTAATAATGAAAAAAATAAATTCTTGGCTCCGCTCCTGATATCAGGTATGACGACGAACGTTAAACTGTGGGACTAAATATATCAATAGTGATGCGGGTCCCAAAACAAAAATTTACTAGTAGTCAACGTGCATGAAAACTTTTCCGGTCCATACAGGGCTGCGACGCCTCCGTCCTCCTGACCGTGAACCCCGCCGGCGGCAACACCGAGCGCGACGCCCCGCCGAACAACCCAAGCCTGCGCGGCTTCGAGGTGATCGACGCCGCCAAGGCCGCCGTGGAGCGCAGCTGCCCGCGCACCGTCTCCTGCGCCGACATCGTCGCCTTCGCGGCCCGCGACAGCGTCAACCTCACCGGCAACACCTTCTACCAGGTCCCCTCGGGCCGCCGCGACGGGCGCGTCTCGAACGCGACGGAGGCCTTCATCCTCCCGGGGCCCAACAGCACGGCGCAGAACCTCACCGATGGCTTCGCCCGCAAGGGCCTCAGCGCCGAGGACATGGTGGTGCTGTCCGGCTCCCACACCATCGGCCGCTCCCACTGCGCCTCCTTCCTCTTCCGGAACCGGCAGCGGCTGGCCGCCGGGACCATCAGCCCGGCGTACCAGGCGCTGTTGGAGGCGTTGTGCCCGCCCACCACGGGCCAGTTCACCCCCAACACCTCCGAGATCGACCTGAGCACGCCGACGGTGATGGACAACAACTACTACAAGCTGCTGCCGCTCAACCTGGGCCTGCACTTCTCCGACGACCAGCTCATCCGCAACGCCACGCTAGCGCCGTTCGCCAGCGCCTTCGCCGCCAACGAGACGCTCTGGAAGGAGAAGTTCGCCGCCGCCATGATCAAGATGGGCAACATCGAGGTCAAGACCGGCACGCAGGGGGAGATCCGCCTCAACTGCAGCGTCGTCAACCCGGGGTCGTCGGCCGCCGGGATCGAGATGATGATGGCGTTCCCGGCCGGCACCTCAGATGCTACAGCCGACGAGGTCGCCACCAGCTGATCTCTCGATCGGTCGAGATGTTGTATTCGACAATATATATACACGAGGCCAGTTTACCCGATCGGTGTACAACAACTTGTCTGTTGCGTGCAGTCGTCGGTACACACTGGCCTGCTGGTACGATGCTAGTTGATGCTTGTGGTGGGTGTACGTGGTAATGGAAAGCTGAATAAATTTGGTTCCATGACAATATTTAGGGGACTATAAAAATTCGTTTATAGCTCATCTTTTATTTCATCCTTATCTAGAAGTTGTGGTATATTAGGCAAGCATAACTATATATATATAGCTTACGAGTAGCCGTGCACTTACCACTATTTGAATCTAGCTATGTATTATACAGTTAATAAAGCTCCGTCCGTTCGTCTCCCTCCCCAGCCCGTGCCGCCGCTGGCCGCGCCCCCCTCCCTCTCCCCTGCCTCGCCGCCGCCTGAGAAGGTTGCCGGAAGCCCGGTGGCCGCAAGAACGGCGGTGGCGAGGAGCTCCACGTCTTCCCCTCTTTTTTCCCTTCTTTCTCTGTATCTAGATCGAGTTTTGTGAACAATGACGGTGGTTGCTCGGGCGCCGCCAGGGGCAAGTGGTGGCCCCCAGTGGCGGCGGCGCGACTCCCCGTGGCGGGGGTCCGGCCGGCGGGCTGCGGCCTCTGCTGCGGCATCTCGAGGCCCTAGAGGTTTGATGACGACGAGCGGGATCCTCCCCTCTGCGTTGCCGGCGAGCCCATGCCTGTGACGGCCGCGGCCCGCGGCGAAGGTGTGCGTGGAACCGACATCTACTGGGCTGAGCTCCAAGTGGAGCGACATCTTTCGCGCTCCAGTGGTCGCCGCTGTGGGGGGCTTGCCTCCGGTTGCTGCCTTCTCATCTGGGTTCTGCTGGGCGCCCTTTGGGCATGCTAGTGGAACTGCCAGGGGTTGCCGGTTGCCGTGCTCTTGCTTCTTTTTTTTGACGGGTATTTAAATTTTTTTTTGACGGGTCTCTTGCTTCTTGGTGTGTAGGTTCTCAGGCAAAAGCCTAACTTGGTCCTCGACCGCCGGTGACGACGGTGCCATGGCCATCATTTTCCTTCTTGAGGGCATTATCATGAGAATCTTAACCTTCAGGGACATCCAATTGAAAACCAAAGAACCGATAAACCGGTTCGAGCGGCAGCGGCATCTTCTTGTTGCTCTCCTCTTGAGGTGTCGCCTTGGAGTCCTTGATGGCGACACCTTGGTCAGCTTGGAGCATTGACGGTGCTTGATTTGTTTGCGTAGTAGAGATCTTGCATAGTAGAGATCGACTTAGTACAATTTCTAGATTGCAGGGTGACCGGATGGCAGAGGACCATCGGCAATCCTTACATCAAGAGTTTCTAAGAAGATAATTGATATGAGATTTTATTACTACATGAGGACCACAGCAAGGTTGAAGGAAGGATGTAGAAGAAGTTCGAAACTTAGCCTTTCATGCTTTCTTTCTCATTCTTCCTTTCTTGTCTTTTATGTTCCTCGGCTAGAGGATTGGAATCTAAGTACTCGTGTAAGCTTGTGGCTTTGTGGCCAGATGTATTTTTTTATGGTTATAGACATTCGCCTGTGAATGTTCAAGACCGAGTCATTTCCTTAATCTAAAAAATTATACAGTTAAAGAAGTGTTAAAATAAGCCATCGCGTTCGCTGAGAGGGTCTACAGATTCTTCTGCGTTAATCTAAAAAGACACGAATTTGCACCGTTGGATTTAACGATCCAAAATAATTCAATAGTCCATATCAAATACGACTTTCATTGAATTTTATGAAGATCTAATAGTCTAAACTAACTCAAGGGACCATTTCAAATAATATTAATAAATATCTAATTTTGGAATTAAAATATTAAAGAATTAGGATATGAGCAAAGAGTTCATGTTGAGTACGACTAGAAATAGATCAATTAGAAATTCGAAAAAGAAGAAAATTAGGACTTAAACAAAGAGTCCATATCAAA
Source organism: Panicum virgatum (assembly GCF_016808335.1). Taxonomy (NCBI): domain Eukaryota; kingdom Viridiplantae; phylum Streptophyta; class Magnoliopsida; order Poales; family Poaceae; genus Panicum; species Panicum virgatum. The sequence continues at coordinate 19,890,582 of NC_053149.1, forward strand.
AATGATTAGTAAATAGATAAATTTCGGAAGATTAGCACTTCACAAAAAAGATTAAAACTTAGAATTGTAAGAAAATTAGGAGTGGACCAAAGAGTACATATCACATATAATTATAAATAGATAAATTATAAATGGAAATAATTTACACTGCTAGAAAATCCCTCATACGTACCGGGCGGGAACCCCCGATTTGTACCGGGCGCACGCCCGGTACTGCCTGGCCGGTACTAAGTGGGCCGCCACTTAGTACCGGTCAGGCGGCCCAGTACTAAAGGTGCACTTTAGTACCGGTCGGTAACACCGACCGGTACTAAAGTGTCTGCCATGCAGGCGCGGCTGGTGGAGCATTTTAGTACCGGTCGGTGATACCGACCAGTACTAAATGTCTTTTTTTCTGTTTTTTATTTTTTGGGTTTCAACTAATTCATATTCGTATACATTTGCGTATTTGTATTCGTGTACTTCTGCATATTCGTATTCTTGTACATCTGCATATTCGTATATATTCGTATCTAGCATACAATAGAATACATTTATTATAATTACATAAACTTGAAATATTATATGTACTTCTAATATAAATATGTTAATAATGAACTCGGGATTCATAATATATTTATAAGTCGTCGTGCACATAAGTTTTGTCTGACAAATTTTTACAAGATACTAAGTGTCCTTAGGCGCCTCATCATCGCTGATGTCCTTATTTGGATCCGCTCGACCCACACTTATCTTAGGATCCGCATAAAATTCTCCATTTGGATTTATGACCTCATCTAGGAGGAATCCACATATTGATTCTTGAATTCTATGATTCTTTGCGGTTGGATGAGGTCTTCCGCCATACAAGAAATCTGTCAAGTGCAAACACCAATATTTTGAATTAGTACCTAGATGGAACTAAATGCAAGTAATTGTTAGTAATGTTGTTCTACGTACTCTGAAATCATGTTGTGACATCGAGCTGCGGCAGCAAAAAATCATCATGTACTCACATACGTAGTAGTCACATAGGTTGTTTCCTGGCGCCTGTCTCATAATCTATATATATACATATATATATATATATATATATATATATATATATATATATATATATATATATATATATATATAGATGGGTTATGAAAAATTTATGTTGATTAAAGAAACGACAGTAGATGTGCGATATGTATTTGTACCTGCCAGTTAGCGTTGAATTCTAGCGAGGCTGGTGGTGACGAGATTCCTATATGTTTTTGGAGGAAGCGAGCCCATGCCCTTTGGATGATGTTTATGAGGTCTTGGTAATAATATGTTGGCTTCCTCAAGGAGTCGTACACCCGAACTCGGCATTTATCGATCTCGATAATAAGAAGGATACCCGAACTCGGCATTTATCGATCTCGATAATAAGAAGGATCCAGTGGAACCTGTTTCATACACATATATGTATAAGAAATGTTAGATATATATACACATATATATTGTCAAGTCAAGAAAAAAGATAAAGAACTCACTCGAAGTTGTAGGGTAACAGAATGTATTGACAAGTATTCTGCCTATGCATGGCCCTGAGTAAGTTGTTCTCGGTCCGATTAGGCCATTTCCTGACACTCTCCTCATGTATATTATATGGGTCTATGAAGCCGATGTGATAGTACCCTTTTTTTTGGCATTCTTGAACCTTCATCCTACACGATTAAAAAAGAAGGAAGAGGATTAGAAAACACATAATTAGTAGAGCTAGAGTACTATATACAAATGGTAGGACAAAGTTCACTTACATACAAAATACACTGAGGAGAGACTTGTCTAAGGTGTCTTGATGGTATAGATCATAAAGATTTTCAAATTCAATCCATATGTCATCCATCCCCCGATGGAAATGCCTATCTTGTACTCGGGCACGGAACACTACATCCTTCGATGCACTTGCTTTTAGGTACCATGCATGCAACTCACGCATCCTAGTTGGTGGCGTCGAAATCAACTATTCCCACATAAGAGGTTCCCCCAACACGAAAGGATTTTTATTTGCCCCTGGGTGAATCTCGATTTCTGCCCCTTCGAGCAGCTGAGCTTTTGTGAGGCCGCTTTCCAGCACAAACTGAGCAGTAGCTGCATCCTTTTCAGAAAGCACTTCGAGCGGGGGTATCGATTGCTTGGACTATTGTCCGAACTAGGGAACTTGGTTGCGCCGATGGTTTCTTGGCTTCTCCCAGGACTTTCTGATCTGGCGGTCGTAGTCCGATAGGGGTGCCCCGTACTTCGGTTGGAGTAAAGTTCTGAAGTATTTTTTATCTGCCTCTGACCATTGATGCACCGGTGGAGGCTTTTTTGGCGCGAAATGATCTCTGATGTGCTTGCGCACACTTTCGTCCAATTCCTCCTTAGTCATAAGGTATGCTAACTTTGGTGGTGGAGATTTTTCTTTCTTCTTCTTGGGGGTGTTCCTCTTCTTAGGAGGCGGCACGACCTTTGTAGTCTTCCTCGCCTTTGGAGAAGGTGGCGGTGGGACCCATGGCTTCGTGCTCTCCTTCTTCACCTTCGAAGGCAGTGACGGTGGGACCCAAGGCCCTGAGCTGGCACTTGAGTCCCTTGCATCATGGGGAGCCGGACTGGAACTCTTTTCTGCTGCCGGTGCTGATCTTGGAGCCGGACTAGGACTCCTTTGTGGTGCCGGTGGTGATTTCGGAGCTGGAACGGGACTCCTTTCTGGTGCCGGAGTGGGAGTGTTTTCTGGAGCCGGACTGGGACCTCTTTGGGCTGCCCGTGAATTTGCGGGCTCGGAGCCGGGAGTTGTTGTATCGGCGAAGTGTAATCCGGCCAATCATATGTACCGCTTGTTCCAACAGATCCATGTGTGCACGGCGTGTCCGAGTTCCTCTTCTCCATCGCCTCCAGGGATCTCGAGGTCGAGGTCTTCCCATCCTGGCTCGACTCGATCGACCATGATCCTAGCATGTCCTTCCGGAATCGGCCTGCCATGAATTGTCCCACCTTGGACAGGCACTTCAGCAATGTCGTGCGCGACCAGTTTGATCTTTTTCCTCTACTGATACAGAAGCTCACAGGGTGTCCTCACAGTGATGTCATCCATCGAGTAATGTTCTGACTCGTCTGCAACCACTATGGGTTGACCTCCGGCTGGGTGCTCCGTGGAAGCGACGCTGCTACGGCGTTGCTAGCCGGGGCTGCTCCACAAAATGGCGGCTGATCTGGCTTCTTGTTGGTGTGCCTGGCTGCTAGCTGCCATTACCCCTTCGATCGAAGCTATCCTTTGTTCCAGGGCATGCATCTTATCTTCCTGTTCATCCTTCTTCTAGGATCGGCTTCGATAGGTCTCAATGTCAGCACTGAAGCCATGGTCCCATGGAACTACACCCATATCCTGCACACGTCCTGTGTGTTCCGGTGTCCCGAGAGCGTACGTCAGCTCATCTTTCTCTCTGTCTAGCTTGAAACTGCCTTCGGACACGGCCTTTAGTTTCTCATCCAGCCTGTTGGCCGCTTCTTTTATGGCGTCGCTAGTGATAAGCGAGTCATCTTCCGGGTTTAGGGAGCCTCCATGAGCGTAGAAGAAATGCTTTGCTCGCTGCGGCCAGTCGAAAGTCGCCGATACAATTCCCCGTGCAGTGAGGTCGTCTTCTATTTTCTTCTATTTTGGGATCGCCGTCGAATAACCTCCTTGCCCAAGATGATGAAAGTGTTTCTTTTTGCTCGCGTTCTCTTTGGCTTGTGTTGTCCTTTTCTCGCTGGTCTCGGACAGTTTGTACTGCACAAATGCATCCCAAAAAGGACATTGCTTCTTGAAGTGTTTCTCGAAGTCTGGCACGCGGCCCATTTTTATGTAGTCTATGTTTAAGTTCTTCTTGAACGTCTGGAAAGAAATAGCCATCTTCTTCATGACCCAATCCTTAAAGATTTCTTCTTTGTCCTCTGGGAAATTGAAGTGTAGTTTGACATCTGCCCATAGCATTTGCTTCTCTGTTTCAGGGATGATGTCAGCATCATTATCTGTGCTTTTAGTTTTCTTCCAGAGCTTGAAGCTAATGGGGATGTTCTTCCTGACATAACATCCGCACTGATTCAGCACAGTCGTCTTAACCCCCTTGGGAGACTTGGATTCCCCATCCGGGTGCAACGAGGTGATCGTGGTACGCCCCTCCATCTTTTTCTTCGAGCCTCGTTTACGTTTCGAGCTCTTCGATCCGGAAGCCTATATATATATATATATATATATATATATATATATATATATATTACTACACGTTTGACATACATAAATATCTCATATCCTATGATCGAATTCCATATACCTCGGGGATGTCATCTTCCATATGCATTTCTTCCAAAGTTTCGGCATCGCCATCACCGGTATCATTGAGATACTGGCTGCCATCATCATCGTTTTAATCCTCTTGGAAACACCCTGCGGCCTGGGTGCCTTCTTGGATCATTTCATGGAGGGCGTACTCGTCTTCGAAATCACGTTGAAAGGGATCCATCTCGATCCCTATGCAAACACATATAATATGCGGAGTTATGTGTGATACGCGAAATTATATAAGATGCGGAGTTTTGTATGGAATTACGTGTCGTGATAATATGAATACATCAGAAAGTACATCAGAAATACATATGGAATTACGTGTCGTGATAATATGAATACATCAGAAATACATATGGAATTACGTGTCGTGATAATATGAATACATCAGATAATATGAAAATTTTCAAAAATACATGATAAATTTATAATATGAATACATCAGAAATACATCAGGTATACATCATATTGCAACAATATGAAAATTATTAAACTCATATATATAATAACAATTTTCTACAATAAATACATGATTATACAATTTTCCAACAATTTTCAACAATAAGTACATGATTCTACAATTTTCCAACAATTTTCAACAATAAGGAAATGATTCTATGATTCTCTAACAAGTTTCAACAATAAGGAAATGATTCCAGGATTCTCCAACAATTTTCAACAATTTTCCATGATCCTCCAACAATTTTCTAAATTATCTATGATTTTTCTACCTATTTCTATAATTTCCTACCTATTTTATCCTATTTATTTCCTATATATTTTTGACATTTTCAACATAATTAAAAAATTTCTAACTATTTTCTATAATTCCCCAACTATATATTTTCCTAACTATTTTCTATAATTTTCTACATTTATTTCAATTATCCACATAATTAAAAAAAACTGACGTGGTGGTGACGTCAGCAAGGGCTTACGTCAGCCCTGCGTCAAGCCGGGGGCGGCCGGCGACCGGGGGCGGTCCGGGGTCGGCGGGCGGCGCGCCGGCGGTCAAGGGGCGGCGGTCGAGGGCGGAGGTCGGGCCGGTGCCGGCGCGGCGAGGGTCGGCGTCGAAGGGGGCGGCCAGGGCGGTGGGTCGGCGATAAGGGCGCAGCGGCGGTTGAGGCAGGCATGGCGGCGGTCAAGGGCAGCGGTGTGGCGTCGAGGGGTCCGGCGAGCGGGACGCGCGCCGGGTCGGCGTGCTGGGGGCCGGTGCGGTCGGCGTGGAGGTCCGTCGGTGGAGGTCGGCATGGAGGTCCGGCAGCGGAGGTCGGTGGGATGGCGCGGCGGCGATTGTGGATGGCTGCAGCATCGCGGGACGGCGGTTACATGCGAGACGACAGTTACGTGCGGGATGGCGGTGGCCGGCGACGACGACGAGAGCGAGAGGGAGATCGAGAGGGGGAATGGGAAATTGATCTAAGTGCCGGCTTATATATGGACGGCAGTTTAGTACCGGGCCGTGGCTACGCCCGGTACTAAACTGTCTCCTGGGGCATTTAGTACCGGGGGCAACCAAGGCCTGGTACTAAATTGGTCACATTAGTACCGGGCCAAGCCTCTGCCCGGTACTAAACCGCTACCACTGGCGGGAAATTTTCGTGGAGACAGGTTAGTACCGGGCCAAGGTACTGCCCGGTACTAAAACACAAAAATTATTAATTCATAGTAATTATTTTGTTTATGGATTATGCATTTTTATTGTGTAATAAATTGACAATGGCATTAAAAATAGAAGAATATGATATTTTGAACATGCAAAAATTTTGTAGGGCACTTTGCATAATGAAAAATTATAGAATATAGGTATATGCGAAAAAATGTTTTATTTTCCTTTAAAATGTTTTTGGTGTGTAACATATTTAAAAAAATAATGGAAATGCTAATATATGTTATTTAGATCAAGAAAAATGGTAATAGTGGAGTAGACAATGAAGGGGACCATGTTGAAGATGCAAACACAGAACGAGTAATTAATACATAGGTAAACTATACAAATTTATATTATTTATGATTGCAAAATGAAAATATATATTACAAAAATCACTTTATGAAATGAACAATAAAGTAAAACATAATGGATACACAATACTATGACTCAACATTATTTAGTGGAACATTTATAATTTTTTTTTACGAACGTCCCTTGGTCGTGATCGCTGAGTAAATAAGGAGCGTCCTCTTTGGCTAACAAGATGCTTGGGTCAACATCAACCGAGAACGGAGGACGGTCATCAAACTGATCAAAGTCTTCTGACTTGTCCGAAATATCCTCAACTCCAATGATTTTTTATTTTCCTGGAAGAACTAAGTGGTGTTTTGGCTCGTCGTCGAACTTGACTGAATTTTTCCTAGGCTTGCTTGACATGTCCTTCACGTAGAACACCTGTGTGACATCCTTGGCTAGAACAAATGGTTCGTCTTTATATCCAATCTTTTTGAAATCCACAATTGTCATTCCGTACCGGTCTATCGTTATGCCGCCTCCAGCTCGGTTCACCCATTGGCACCGAAACAAAGGAATCATCAAAGACCCATATTCTAGTTCCCATATCTCCTCTATGACTCCGAAGTAGCTGTCCTTATTTCCATCATTGCCTATTGCGTCTATACGCACACCACTATTTTGGTTGGTGCTTTTTTCGTCTTGAGCTCTTGTGTAAAATGTATACCCATTAATCTCGTACCCTTGGTAATGCATGATTGTCATTGATGGGCCTCTTGCCAGCCATTGAAGTTGCTCTGCAATCGTGCTGTCACCCATCAACTTTTCTCTAAGCCAAACAGCAAAGTTATCTATGTGATGCCTTTTAATCCAGGCCTCAGGCTTCCCTAGGTTTTCGGACCTTACGATATTCATGTGCTCATCCATATATGGAGCCACGAGGGATGAATTTTGTAGAACTGTGAAATTTGCTTTGCGGATTTCACTCTCTGGGATGTGCAAATTAGATTTCTTCCCTAGTATGCCCTTTCCCTTCCGTCTCCCCTCGTGGCGTGACATGGGGACCCCAATTGGATTAAGATCATCAATAATGTCAACACAAAACTCAATGACCTCCTCTGTTCCATAGCCCTTGGCGATACATCCTTCTGAATGAGAACGATTGCTTACATACTTCTTAAGAACTGACAGGTATCTCTCGAAAGGGAAAATGTTGTGTAGGAATACAGGTCCCAGAATATTTATCACAATATAAACCAAGAGATGTGTCATAATATTAAAGAACAAAGGTGGAAACACCATCTCAAAGCTGACAAGGCATTGCACAACGTCATTCTGTAGTTGTATAAGCTTCTCCGGATTGATTGCCTTCTGTGAAATTTTGTTGAGGAAAGCACATAACTTCACGATTGTCAATCTAATATTCTCCGGTAGAATACCCCTCAACGCAATTGGAAGCAATTGTGTCATCAGAACGTGACAGTCATGAGACTTTAAATTTGTGAACTTTTTTGCTTCCTGTTTATTCTAACTTGTATATTTGACGAGTACCCGGACGGTACCTTTATACTATTTAAGCAATCAAACATGCTTTGTTTCTCCTCTTTACTGAGAGTGTAGGTATGTAACATCCCAAAAATCCACCAAAATAATTCACGCGACAAAATGGTTTAAAAAGTTTTTCGTCGTTGAGCTCGGAACTTTTCCGCCCGATCTCCCGATCCCCGAAAGACCCGACATCCGAATCCACCTGCCCCACGCCACGCCGTGGCCATCGGCCGCGCACGACGCGACGCGCGCGCACCTGCACCTCCTGGCCACGCCTCGACACACACACCGCCCCGTCCGCGCGCACACTACCGCCGTTGACGGCCGCACAGCGCCGCCTGCACCCGGTCGCCGCCTGCCCGACGCATCACATCCCACCTCGCCGCACGCGCCGTCGCCCTGCGCACGCACAGCGCCGGCGACCTTGGCACTGTATGATATTCACAAACTGACCCCTCCACTATGCAACATACTTATAAATAAGCCCCTGACCCTTTTTAGAATAACCCAAAGAATTTCTAAAATACAAACCAAGCCCCTGCCTTCTTAAATTTAATTACAAATAGGCCCTAGACCCTGATTTAACCCCTAACCCTTTATGTAACCTATCATTTCATGCACCAAACGAACCCTGATTGGCCCGAAACTCTACCACGCCTCTCATAACCTAGTTTCTACCACACCATTGGGAAAGCGCTCGAAAATATTACTCCGTACTCCATATCTTATGTGTTCCCGATTCGAGCTCAACGATAGATCTTTATTTTCTGTGTATTGATTGTGTGCTTATTTGTGTGCGCTGTAGACCACGGAGTGAACGAAGGAGAGCCCGTCAACGAGCAGTACTGTGAGCAGGTGAACGAGGACCCGTTCCGCAACCCCGAGCCCGAAGGACAGGACATCCCAGAAGGCTTTGAAGACGGCAAGTTCAATCCCGCCCTTTGATGCATGTTTCAGTCCTAGTTTTTATAAACATAACCTATTGGCCTATTTTATAAAATTGCATATGTTTTGACTGCATGAAAACACGGTTGGATAGCCACCCCTTGATTTGTTATAACCATTCCTTGACCACCTAGATTAATGTCTGATTTTGCTTGGTCGTTAATCGCTATTAGAACGCTTAGGGCTTCACACATAATGCTATTTGTTTTATAAAAGAAAATGCGTGAGTATGTGGGAAGGGATAAAAGTGGTGTTTTTGAAAAGTGAGTTTAGACAGGATGGATGACATTTCCGCGGGATTTGCCATTTGGTGTGCTCGTGCCTGTATGGCAGGGTAAGGAAGGGAGATATCCATCTTGTCACAACTAAGGACCGAGTTGGTGTGTCATCTCACCTAACTCCACTATCGTGCAAACCACTCGACCGTTGAATGGGCAACGGCTTAGCATAAACCCCACTAGTTGATGTGATAGCCATCAGGAGGGCTGAGAGCAACGGGTGACCAAGGAGAAGGGATAGGCTCAGTGTGACTTATACCCCGGTTATACCTCAGAGTTGGGTCGATGACCCCTTGGTAAATCCCGTGATGGCGAATCAGGTCTAGCTAAGGTGGGTAATGGCTATGTCGGGATCTACACCGACACTTCGGTGCTCGTGTTGTGGTACCCGCTTGTGGGTAAAGTTGCACACCTCTGCAGAGTTAAGAATCTATTCGAATAGTCCGTGCCCACGGTATTGGGCGAGTTACGGTGTGGTCACATAACTAGTGTTTATCTTGGGTTGGGCTAGCGTGAGTTGTTTTGGAATTGTGTCCGGCAGTTGTGCCGTGTGCTACAACGGACGGGGAGTCCGGTAGCAGTGTAAAACTTGAACTCCGTGTTACTCAATATAAAAACTGGTTTCTGAAATGTTTTCGGCTAAACGAACCCCTGCATAAAAATGGAACTTTCTGCAAATTAAACCATAACCTTATCCTTGTTTTACCCGTGCATGTTATTCTGATATAACCCCCTCCGTGGGTGTGGTTGGACTTGCTGAGTACGTTTGTACTCACCCTATTCTTACTTTTTACAGAAGAAGACCCAGACTTCGTACCAGAAGACGCCGAGTAGGGTTATCGTTCTACACCCAACCTTGCCTGTGGAACCGGCCTTGTTCGAGATGTTTTCGCTGGCACAGTACTCTGAGCCCGAGCTAGACCCCATGTGGGTTGCGGTCTGGTGTTATGTCGTAGCTTGGTTACTTATTATTATTATCTGTATCGAGTGTCCTCCTCGGAGGTTTGTACGGTAATGAACCATCTGATGTAATAAATGTGGCATCAGCCTCCTGGGACTGATGTTTATATCACATTTAAGTCTTCTCTTATGAGGGGACGCTTCAGGTGGTATCAGAGCCGTTGGTTGGCCGTAGGACGTGACCCTAGGAGCGAAACCCTGTTTTAGGCCCTTTCACACTAGGATTATTCCTTCCTTAACCCTTTCTTCACACAAACACTCACCATTGGTTCTTGCCCTGTTCCAGATGGCTGACAATGGATGGATCGGCGGAATCTATCACGCAGAGCCCGGCCTTCCTAAGTTGTTGATACTCAGCCTGGAACGCATCGGAGTTGTGGACCCACCAGAGTTTCTCTACCGGGAGTATGACTCCAAGGGCACTCTTCGGTGCGACCTGATGATCTTTGTGGCGAGGAGCACCCGCTACCCAGATGTGGACCCTTGGTTCATCTCCACCACTAGTTTTCGCTTCCCGGACACCTATCAAAAAGCCGCCCGTAAAGCCTTGCGACGCCTCCGCGTGATCTACAGGCATCACCTTCAGCGGACTCCTATGGGATTTTTCCCGCCAACTAAAGGAAGAGGACGCACATGGATTGCTCGGAAGAGAAGACTTGGAAGAGAAGAAGAAGACCTAGAAGATACAGTCTCTCACCTATCTATCTATCTCACTGGCCTGGATGAACTCTACCGCGAACAAGCGGCACAACTGAAGCAACAAGTCCACAGAGCAGAAAAGGCAACCCAAGAGCTGGACGAACAACGGACAAGAACCGTACACGCCGAGTATTCCCTAGCCGCGCTCCAAGTCCAAATGCAAGAAAAAGAGGCGGAACTGGAAGAACAACAGGCAAGAGTCACACGCGCCGAGAATTCCCTAGCCGCCCTCCAAGCCCGTATGCGAGAGTACGAGGCTCGCAGAGGAATAGGTGGGTGGATAGAGGAAGAAGAAGAAGAACCCATGGAAACCCATTGGGATGTAGGTACTCAGACAGAAGAAGAAGAACCCGAAGAAACCCACTGGGTAAAGGTACTCAGACCGAAGATGACGCGATGGACCAGTATCTTCCACTGAAAAAGCGCCTTCTTAGGATCGAGGAATAGTCCCCATGGTAGGAGTAGCCCCTAAACTAGGACCTCTGATCTAATAATCGTGTACCAATAAAGTCTGTATCCCACCATGTTGCAATAATAAATATCATCTACCCCCTTTGTTTACCTCAAATATTTGTGCAAGTTCTTCACCCTATCTTTGTTTTCAGATGGCTGAGGAAGGATGGACCCAGGGCGACTGCCAAGCTGCACCTGGCTTCCCCAGCCTCTTGATCAATGCCCTGGAAAGCCTTGGCGTCACGGAACGCCCAAGGTACTACAGCAGAGAGTACGAGCATCGTGGCACTCTCCGCTGCAGGGTGATCCTAGTCATCGCCAGAAGTGACCGCTACCTCGACATCCAGACATGGCGAGTGACCGCTACAGGGTTTAGGCACCAGGACACCTATCCCTTAGCCGTCAGGAAAGCACTCCATTACCTGTGCCGGATTTTCGAAAGACACCTCGCCCCCACACTAATGAGGTTCTTTCCGCCGGCCATCAGAACCCCATTTTGGGAAGCCCGAATGAGAAGCCTATAACGGCGCCGCCCTGAAGAAGGCCTCCTGTACCAAGTGGCTACCTACCTAGCCTCCTTGGATCAGCTCTTTGACGAGCAAGCCAACTTGCTGAGGGAACAGACCCATCGAGCCGAGCAAGCAGAACTCGCAGTAAGATTGCGACAAATCCGAGCAGTCCAAGCCGAGGCAAGAGCCGCAGCCGCGGTCAGCAGTGAAGCAGTTGCTCAGGAGGGCCTCAGGCAAGTCTGGGATTGGCGTATACAGGAATGGACTAGAAGTGGAACCCCAGTCCCAGCAATTGGAGAAGACCATGTTCTGCTCGGAACGCCCGTCATAGGATGGGGACCACTCTTTGGAAACCCACAAGCCCCACCCGAGAACCCTGGAAGGTCTACGGCCGCCGCCGCAAGAGAAGCCACTACGCAACCCCGGGAAAACGGAGATCTAGAGGACGGCGAGCAAGGACCACTCATTTCCCCGGAAGGCGTGAGTCCCCTTCCAAGGGAAGAACCCACTCAAGCCAATGAGTTTGCCTACAAAGCTAGCGACCGTCGAGGGATGAAGCCGTATGGTCCAAAGAAGATTTGTTTTCCCCTTTTCTTTTGAAGTTGTGTACCCGGACGTGTAGTACGCGTTTGGCCTTGCCCCGTGTTGTACCCTCCCTTGTAGTAATAAAATTGTTGTGCTTGTTGTTTGGTATGTTGTGTGCTTGTTAGTTGCGTGCTTATCGGCAGTAAATAGATACTGCCTTTTCAAAAATACGAATTAAATAACTTAAACATCACCTAATCTTAGTCCCAATCCCCTCGATCTGCAGATGGTTTCCCGGAGCGTCACGAGGGCCTCCCGCAACCGGATCCCTCCAGTCGCCGATATGGGAGTGCAGCCGAGTGGACAGAGCCCTCCCCAGGATGAACAAGAAGTGAGCCAGAACCGAGGAGAAAATCGAGAAGTGCCACTACCACCACCACCACCCCTCGGGGACCTGGCATAAATAATCCACAATCAGACCCTCATCCTTGAAACACTGGCCAATGCCCTTATCAATAGGCAGCCACGAGGACAAACCATGAATGACAAGCTGACAGCATTCTTGAGGACCAAGCCGCCCACCTATGCTGGATCCAGCAACCCTTTGGATGCAGATGACTGGCTGCGTGTGATCCAGAGGAAGCTCGAGCCGTTCGAGTGCCAGGATCGAGATAAAGTTCTGCTGGCAGCACATCAACTCACCGGGTCTGCCTTAGCCTGGTGGGAGAATTACTGCGCTGCCGCCAAAGACGCCTCCACCATCACTTGGAATGAATTCGTGAAGGAGTTCCGCCGTTATCACATCCCCTCGGCCACCATGAAGCACAAGGCAGATGAATTCCGCACACTTCAGCAGGGGAGTATGTCGGTGGAAGAGTATACCCACCAGTTTATGGAACTGGCCCGCTATGCACCAGAAGAGGTGAACGACGAGAAGAAGCAAGATATGTTCAAGAAGGGACTAAATCCAGAACTCAGAACCTTACTCACCCCTCAGATCTACCCGGATTTCAACACCTTGATGAACAAGGCAATCCTCACCGAGAAGGCTAAGATTGATGAAAGGAAAGATAACAAGCGCAAGTTCCTGGAGAGCAAGTCCCGCCAGCAGGATCGTTTCCAGAAGCCCAGAAGTTTCAGCTACAACACACCAAGGTCTCAAGCCCCAATGCAGTACAGAACTCAGTCTCAAGTGATAGGACCACGGGCCCCTAACACCCAGCCCAGAAGCCAGAACGCCATGAGGGCCCTACAGAGTAATGCAAGCCAGGTCACCACCAACAACAGCAATGTGAGGGCCTGCTTCAACTGCCGTAAGACGGGGCACTTCATCGCCGACTGCCCCTATGCTAAAAACAAGCCAGCTACATCAGCCTTTTCCAACACAGTGAACGGACCAAAGCCAGTTCTGACGGGTGCCAACCGAGTATCCATCTGCGGCAACAACAACTCCAACAACAACAGTCAACAGATGAGGCAGCCTCAGCAGTCGTTTGGACGAGCCCGCGTCAACCACATCGACGCACAGGAAGCTCAAGGAGCTCAGGGCGTAGTACTCGGTGAGTACCTAGTCAGCTCAACCCTCGCAACAGTACTATTTGATTCTGGAGCGTCACACTCATTCATATCCTCAAGTTTTGTGGAGAAACATAAAATACCTACAGTACTACTAAAAACGCCCCTATTAACCCGAACACCCGGAGGTGACATCAGGTGTCAACTAGGTTGTCTACGGGTAAGGATCAATTTAAGTGGGGTAGAATTTCTAGCGGACCTAGCAGTACTTAAGTCAGAAGGGATAGACGTGATCCTTGGAATGGATTGGTTAAGCTAACATAATGGTCTCATAGGCTGTACTGACAAAGTGGTACACTAATCAACCCCGAAGGAGTCCGAGTGACCTGTCATACCCGGGAGAGTGGATCGAACCCGATGGTGTTTAGCATGGAAGCAAAGTCCTTGGAAGAAGTCCCAGTAGTGAATGAATACCCAGATGTCTTTCCTGAAGAGCTTCCCGGTATGCCACCAGATAGGGATGTAGAGTTTGTTATCGACCTTGTCCCTGGAACCGCCTCTATAGCCAAGAGACCCTATAGGATGGCAGCCTCGGAGTTAGCTGAATTGAAGAAACAACTGGAAGAACTACAATGAATTGGCTTCATCAGGCCAAGTTCGTCTCCTTGGGGAGCCCCGGTTCTATTTGTCAAGAAGAATGACGGAAGTATGAGGTTATGTGTAGATTACCGGGCACTAAACGAAGTCACTATCAAGAACAAGTACCCCCTTCCCAGGATCGATGATCTTTTTGATCAGTTAAAAGGGGCCAAGTACTTCTCCAAGATCGATCTGAGGTCCGGATATTTTCAGCTCAAGATTAGGGAGAGTGATATCCCGAAGACAACCTTTGTCACCCGATACGGGCAGTTTGAGTTCACAGTGATGTCTTTTGGACTAACAAATGCACCTGCTTATTTCATGAACCTCATGAACAAGGTGTTCATGGACGAGTTAGATAAGTTTGTCGTAGTCTTCATCGACGACATACTTATTTACTCGAAGAGCATTCAGGAGCACGAGCAGCACCTGAGGGTAGTTTTGGAAAAGCTGAGAGTGCATAGGCTATACGCCAAATTCAGCAAGTGTGAGTTCTGGCTGGAGAAAGTAGCTTTCCTTGGTCATATTCTGACCGTGGAAGGAGTAGCAGTGGATCCCGAGAAGGTCGAAGCAGTCTCCAACTGGCAGCAACCAACCAATGCCAGTGAGATCAGGAGTTTTCTCGGATTAGCTGGGTATTATCGGAGATTCATTGAGGGATTTTCCAAGATAGCCCGGCCCATGACAGAGCTACTCAAGAAGGAGAAGAAATTCACCTGGATGGAGTCGTGTGAAAGGAGTTTCCAGGAATTGAAGCGAAGACTGACGACCGCCCTAGTGCTGACCCTACCGGATATTCATCGGGATTTTGTCATCTACTGTGATGCATCCCGACAAGGGTTGGGTTGTGTACTGATGCAAGACGGGAAAGTTGTTGCATATGCTTCCCGCCAGCTCAGGTCTCACGAGCAGAACTATCCAACCCATGATCTGGAACTTGCAGCTGTAGTGCATGCCCTTAAAATTTGGAGGCATTATCTGATCGGAAATAAGTGCAAAATCTATACCGACCATAAGAGCCTGAAGTACATCTTCACCCAGCTAGATTTAAATTTAAGGCAAAGAAGATGGTTGGAGTTGGTTAAGGACTATAATTTGGAAATCCATTAGCACCCCGGAAAAGCAAACGTAGTAGCCGATGCCCTAAGTCGGAAATCCTATGGACCCAAGGATGATCATCTGCAAGAGGAAATGGCACGATTAAATGTGCACATTGTCCCTCGAGGCTCCAGCCAAGTGCTGAACGTCCAATCCACACTAGGAGAAAGAATCAGAAAAGCACAAAGATCGGACAAGAGGCTGATGGAAATCCGGAAGCAGACTGGAGAAAACAAGGCACCAGACTTTAGAGTGGATAGTAAAGGAATATTGTGGTATAAAGATAGAATTTGTGTACCCCAGAAGGGAGACTTCAGGCAGATAATCATGGACGAAGCCCATAACTCGGCCTACTCCATCCACCCAGGATCCACCAAAATGTATATGGACCTAAGACAAAAATATTGGTGGGATGGAATGAAGGCGGACATTGCACGATTTGTCGCCCGTTGTGATACTTGCCAAAGGATCAAAGCTGAACACCAGAAGCCGACAGGTTTGTTGCAACCCTTACCCATTCCGGTTTGGAAATGGGATGAGATAGGGATGGATTTGTAGTGGGTTTGCCCAGGACCCAGAAAGGACATGACTCCATATGGGTAATAGTGGACCGACTCACTAAAGCGGCTCACTTCATACCCGTACGAACCAACTACGGCGGAGAGAAGCTGGCCAAGCTCTACATAGAAAACGTAGTGAAATTGCATGGTGTACCCAGTCGAATTGTTTCAGATAGAGGAACCCAGTTCACCTCTAGGTTTTGGAAGAGTTTGCATAAAGCCATGGGCACAAAATTGGATTTCAGCTCCGCTTATCACCCACAGACGGATGGCCAGACAGAAAGAGTGAATCAGATTATGGAGGATATGTTGAGAGCATGTGTTCTCACCTATGGCAAGGACTGGGAACAAAGTTTACCCTATGCAGAATTTTCATACAACAACGGTTATCAAGAAAGTCTAGGCATGTCACCGTTCGAAGCTCTCTACGGAAGGAAGTGCAGAACACCGCTGATGTGGTCAGAAGTTGGAGAACGTGCCCTAGTTGGGCCCGCACTCATCAAAGAAGCGGAAGAACGAGTTGCTGAGATTAGAGAAAAGCTAAAAGCAGCCCAGTCCCGACAGAAGAGCTACGCAGACAAGAAAAGACGGGAAATAAGCTTCAACCCAGGAGATTTTGTGTATCTCAAGGTGTCACCCATTCGAGGAACCCGAAGATTCCAGGTACAAGGAAAGTTGGCCCCTCGATACATTGGACCATACCAAGTTCTGAAGAAGGTTGGAGCAGTAGCGTACCGTTTAGAACTACCGGAAGAAATGTCGGATATACACCCAGTATTCCACGTATCGCAATTAAGAAGGTGTTTGAGGGTACCCGAAGCAGAACATGTGCCAGTTGAAATGATAGATCTGCAGCCAGACCTTCGATACCAGGAGGTACCGGTTAAGATTCTAGACACTTTCACCAGGAGGACCAGAAACTCCGAAGTACGAATTTGCAGAGTCCAGTGGAGCAGACACGGAGTAGAAGAAGCTACGTGGGAACACGAAGACACTATGAAGAAGGAGTTTCCTCACCTCTTTAGGAACCAGCCGAATCTCGAGGACGAGATTCATTTTAAGTGGGGTAGGTTTGTAACATCCCAAAAATCCACCAAAATAATTCACGCGATAAAATGGTTTAAAAAGTTTTTTGTCATTGAGCTCGGAACATTTCCGCCCGATCTCCCGATCCCCGAAAGACCCGACATCTGAATCCACCTGCCCCACGCCATGCCGTGGCCATCGGCCGCGCACGACGCGACGCGCGCGCACCCACACTGCTTGGCCACGCCGCGACACACACACCGCCCCGCCCGCGCGCACACTACCGCCGTTGACGGCCGCACAGCGCCGCCTGCACCCGGTCGCCGCCTGCCCGACGCATTACATCCCACCTCGCCGCACGCGCCGTCGCCCTGCGCACGCACAGCGCCGGGGACCTTGGCACAGCGCCGCGTGCGTCAGTCGCCCGAGGCGTCGCGTCATCGGCGCTCGCTTCGCCGACCGCACCACCGCCGCCGTTGACTCCGCGCCAATGCCGCACAGCGCCGAGCCGGCCCCCCCCCCCCACCGCCGCACCCTCGCCTCCACCGCCTTGGCCGCCTATAAAAAGGGCCGCAGAGCACCCCCGAGCTCCACAGCCACCCCCTCAACCTCCACCGCCGCCCCCCCTGACCTCCTAGCGCCGCCACTCGCCATTGCCGCCGCTCCGGAACGCCAGCCACCGCGGAGATCCCCTCCCCGCAGCATCACGGCTCGAGCCAAGGTAGGCTTTGGGATCCCCGAGATCCCCTCCTCCTTTTCCCCCGGGACCGGCCCGCCGACGAGCTCCGTGGCGTCGCCCCACGTTCGCCACCGCCTGCTGCCACCCGCCGCCGTAGAACCGCCCCTACGGGCCACCATTTCCTCAAATCGAGGGAGGGGATCGACCTCCCACGTCGCCCTCCCCCTTTTCCCCCCTCCTCCTGGCCGCTCCCGAACCCCAGAGCCGCCGCCCGGGCGCCGCCGGCGAGCGCCGTCCCCCTCCCCTGTTTTCCAGCGCGAGGGAAGGGGGAAGACAGGGCGTTTTGCTCATAACCCCCTCCCTTCTATTATATTTATTAAAGAATCACTCCACCTTTTGGCTTTTATGCAAAAACATCCCTGCACTGTATGATATTCACAAACAGACCCCTCCACTATGCAACATACTTATAAATAAGCCCCTGACCCTTTTTAGAATAACCCAAAGAATTTCTAAAATACAAACCAAGCCCCTGCCTTCTTAAATTTAATTACAAATAGGCCCCTGGACCCTGATTTAACCCCTAACCCTTTATGTAACCTATCATTTCATGCACCAAACGAACCCTGATTGGCCCGAAACTCTACCACGCCTCTCATAACCTAGTTTCTACCACACCATTGGGAAAGCGCTCGAAAATATTACTCCGTACTCCATATCTTATGTGTTCCCGATTCGAGCTCAACGATAGATCTTTATTTTCTGTGTATTGATTGTGTGCTTGTTTGTGTGCGCTGTAGACCACGGAGTGAACGAAGGAGAGCCCGTCAACGAGCAGTACTGTGAGCAGGTGAACGAGGACCCGTTCCGCGACCCTGAGCCCGAAGGACATGACATCCCAGAAGGCTTTGAAGACGGCAAGTTCAATCCCGCCCTTTGATGCATGTTTCAGTCCTAGTTTTTATAAACATAACCTATTGGCCTGTTTTATAAAATTGCATATGTTTTGACTGCATGAAAACACGGTTGGATAGCCACCCCTTGATTTGTTATAACCATTCCTTGACCACCTAGATTAATGTCTGATTTTGCTTGGACGTTAATCGCTATTAGAACGCTTAGGGCTTCACACATAATGCTATTTGTTTTATAAAAGAAATTGCGTGAGTATGTGGGAAGGGATAAAAGTGGTGTTTTTGAAAAGTGAGTTTAGACAGGATGGATGGCATTTCCGCGGGATTTGCCATTTGGTGTGCTCGTGCCTGTATGGCAGGGTAAGGAAGGGAGATATCCATCTTGTCACAACTAAGGACCGAGTTGGTGTGTCATCTCACCTAACTCCACTATCGTGCAAACCACTCGACCGTTGAATGGGCAACGGCTTAGCATAAACCCCACTAGTTGATGTGATAGCCATCAGGAGGGCTGAGAGCAACGGGTGACCAAGGAGAAGGGATAAGCTCAGTGTGACTTATACCCCGGTTATACCTCAGAGTTGGGTCGATGACCCCTTGGTAAATCTCGTGATGGCGAATCAGGTCTAGCTAAGGTGGGTAATGGCTATGTCGGGATCTACACCGACACTTCGGTGCTCGTGTTGTGGTACCCGCTTGTGGGTAAAGTTGCACACCTCTGCAGAGTTAAGAATCTATTCGAATAGTCCGTGCCCACGGTATTGGGCGAGTTACGGTGTGGTCACATAACTAGTGTTTATCTTGGGTTGGGCTAGCGTGAGTTGTTTTGGAATTGTGTCCGGCAGTTGTGCCGTGTGCTACGACGGACGGGGAGTCCGGTAGCAGTGTAAAACTTGAACTCCGTGTTACTCAATATAAAAACTGGTTTCTGAAATGTTTTCGGCTAAACAAACCCCTGCATAAAAATTGAACTTTCTGCAAATTAAACCGTGACCTTATCCTTGTTTTACCCGTGCATGTTATTCTGATATAACCCCCTCCGTGGGTGTGGTTGGACTTGCTGAGTACGTTTGTACTCACCCCATTCTTACTTTTTACAGAAGAAGACCCAGACTTCGTACCAGAAGACGCCGAGTAGGGTTATCGTTCTACACCCAACCTTGCCTGTGGAACCGGCCCTGTTCGAGATGTTTTCGCTGACGCAGTACTCTGAGCCCGAGCTAGACCCCATGTGGGTTGCGGTCTGGTGTTATGTCGTAGCTTGGTTACTTATTATTATTATATGTATCGAGTGTCCTCCTCGGAGGTTTGTACGGTAATGAACCATCTGATGTAATAATTGTGGCATCAGCCTCCTGGGAGTGATGTTTGTATCACATTTAAGTCTTCTCTTATGAGGGGATGCTTC
This sequence comes from Panicum virgatum, assembly GCF_016808335.1. Lineage (NCBI taxonomy): Eukaryota > Viridiplantae > Streptophyta > Magnoliopsida > Poales > Poaceae > Panicum > Panicum virgatum. The sequence goes on from NC_053149.1 coordinate 19,910,595, forward strand.
AAGGTAGCAGGACGTAAGTAGTGTTGTCCCTTCTCTCTCTTCTCAGGTTGAAGATCTTCTCGTTATTTCATTTCTTTCAGGTCGCGTCTTGCTTCAAGTGTATTTTTTCCCTGACCATAAGTACCAAGGAAACCTAGTACATTCACGCAAAGATTCTTTGTCCGGTGCATGACGTCAATTGCATTGCGGACCTCCAAGACTTCCCAATAAGGTAGCTCCCACAATATTGACTTCTTCTTCCACATCGGTGCATGGTCGTTTTCATCATTCGGAACTGGTTGGCTGCCGCAACCCTTTCCGAACACTACATGAACATCCTTTATCATCGAGAAAACATGCTTCCCGTCACGAAATATAGGCTTAGCACGAGTTTCCGGTTCCCCTTTGAAATGTTTTCCTTTCCTTCTCAAGGGGTGTTTGAGGGGAAGAAATCGACGATGGCCCATATAGACGACCTTCCGAGAATTTTTCAAGTACAAGCTGTCGGTTTCATCTAAGCAATGGGTGCAGGCCTGATATCCCTTGTTCGACTGCCCAGACAGGTTGCTAAGTGTAGGCCAATCGTTGATGGTTATGAAAAGCAATGCTCGGAGGTCAAAATTCTCTTGTTTGTACTCGTCCCACACACGTACACCTTCTGGCTTCCACAACAATAAAAGCTCATCAACCAACGGTCTTAGGTACACATCAATATCGTTGCCAGGTTGCTTGGGGCCTTGGATAAGCGACGGCATCAATATATACTTCCTCTTCATGCATAGCCAAGAAGGAAGGTTAAACATACAAAGGGTCACAGGCCATGTACTGTGACTGCTCCCCCACTCACCGAATGGATTTATTCCATCTGTACTTAAACCAAACCTTATGTTCCTTGGGTCGCTGTCAAAATCTGGGAATTGTCTATCCACGTTTCTCCACTGAGACCCATCTGTAGGGTGTCTCATCAGTTAATCTTGCTTACGCTCTTCTTTGTGCCACCGCATCAACTTAGCATTTGTTTTGTACCTGAACAAGCGCTTCAAATGTGGTATTATCGGGAAATACCACATCACCTTAGCCAGAACTTTTTTCCTTACGGGCTCACTGTGGACATCACTAGGATCATTTTGCCTGATCTTATACCGCTTTGCGTCACAGATAGGACATGCATCCAGTTCCTCGTATTCACTGCGATAGAGGATACAATCATTAAGACATGCGTGAATCTTCTGTATGTCCAACCCAACAGGGCAAACAACCTTTTTGGCTTCGTAAGTTGTTGGGGGCAGTTCGTTCCCTTTTGGAAGCATTTTCTTTACAAGTCCTAGTAGCTCCTCAAATCCCTTATCTGAAACACCATTGGCTGCCTTCCACTGCAGCATTTCCAGAGTGGTGCCAACTTTTTTTAACCCCCGCTTGCAATCTGGATACAACATTTTACTGTGATCCTCTAACATCTTCTCAAACTTCTTTGACTCCTTCAAAGTTTCAGCGTCTCTGTGTGCATCGACTAAAACCTGACCTAGTTCGTTAGGTGGTTGTTGTTCTTCTGCAGCATTTGCTTCTGCCTCATGCATTAGTTCATCTTCAAAGACACCAGATTCATACAAGTGAGCCCAGTCTGGGATGTTATCATCATTATTATCTTCTTCATTGTCTTCCATCGGAACTCCAGGTTCACCGTGCTTGGTCCAAAGAGTATAGTTATCCATGAAATCCTTCTCAAAAAGGTGGACATGTAGAGTATGTCTTTTTTAGAACTCCTTTTGATTTCTGCAAATGTGGCATGGACAGAACATGAAACCTTTCGATAACTTGTGGGTCTCAGCAGCAACGAGGAAAGTTTTAAGACCGTTAATCCATGCCATTGTGCACCGCTGGCCGTACATCCATTGTCGATCCATCTACAAATAATATATTCTCGTTGGATAAGCAATTTCAGTCAGTGAAAAAGAACTTGACAATTTTGTAATAACAAACATTTTTATTACATCCAACACAATTTATTCAACAACACATAAGTCTTCAACCATCTACCATCTAGCATGATTTAGTCAACAACACATACATAGATTGCATTCAAAAACTAACACAAACTTCCCAAAAACAAACATGCAACTTAAAAATTCACACAACAACACATAGGTTTCCAACCGTCCTTGCGTGGGAATGCAGAATGCTCTGACGGATTTCTAGCTAGCGCAGAAGAAGATGGCGGAGCTGGAACCTCCAGGTTTGGTGGTGAAGAACCGTAACGCCGCAACAAATCCTCAAGATCAAACGGAGGTTCCTCGCCCCTTGCCACACATTCTCTAGATTCTTTTTTCAAATAACAGAGCGCTACCCTATGAAAAGCGCTAGGTTTCTTGCACCAATGACCTACTGGAGTTGTGCCCTTCTCTCCAGAAGGACAACGATCATCCCCACCGGCGCCACTCCCTCCACTGCTGAAGCCATATTTTACTGGAAAATACTATTATTTTTGCAAATTGATTGAAAAAACTCTTACAATTACAATGCAAATATTAATTACTATTACAATTACAATGATCAGATTAATTACTCTTACAAATAACAATGAAAACATATAAAAAAGATGAAGAATTACTCTCACAATTACAATTAAAATATGTACATCATTATATCCTCATATTCGAGTTTCACAGGCACTTACCATGAAGTCTGAAATGTAATCAAATTAGAGTTGCTATTGATGCATTAGTCATCATTGTGTGCCGTGTTATGTCACAGCTCTGTCTAAGCCCTTATTCTTCGTCGGTCCTGACCTCACCCTATCTACATAATGAAGAGTCTAGAAAGAGCTATGACAGAGCAGGCATAATGTGACTAATGCCGTAATAGCAACACTAATTTATTTACATTTCACACTTGCTGGTAAGTGTCTGTGAACTACAATGCAAAATCACATTAATTCTCAATCAGAAAAACCTAAATAAATTAATTGAAATAAATATCTAATTAATTAAAATAAATCCCTATATCTCTTAATTATTTTGACACCCTTCAGTTTCAGGCGAACACTCTTTTGATCAATATCCAGAAACCATCTAGAAGAAAAAAAACTTTATTTCAGAAAATGTATATGTTGGTAACCTCGACCCTGCGGTGATGACACTGCCTTTCGGGGGGATACGGTGCGGTACAAGTACGTCGACAATAGGCCAGTCGCAACACCAATATTTTCAGTTGATAAGAACACAGCACTTGGCACAGGCAGCATGCTCGTTGATATGCTCTCAGTGCAACAACGGCCACGCTGACTGCGCCAAATGCTGTGTTCGGATTAATCGAAAATGTTGGTATTGCGACCAACCTATTGGCAATATCCTTATAGTGCATCGTGTATCCTCGAAATGTAGTGCCATCACCGTCGAATGAAGATTAACGACGTATACTTGTTTCGAAATAAAGATTTTTTAAGCTTCTAGATGGTTTCAATGTGAGCCTCAATAAATACATCACTAGAGTGTCAAAATAATCCATTCATAATACAAAAAAATCTATTATACTTCTTTCAATAATTGATTATAAAAAATTTACTTTCCATATATGGTCATATATACAAGTAAATCACATGAACTCTCTAAACTCGTTCTAAAAATTTCCACTGTACACATATACTCATCTCATTCGAAAAATTAAAAAATATACTACGGTCATTTCTAATATATAGAAAATGATTGAAATTATTTCTATAAATTATCCACATTCAACCTAGCCATAAAAGCTTCGCTCAAATTGAAGTCAAGGGTTCTATATACCTCAAATCAATTAATAAATCAAAGAAATCATGCTCGTTCTCACTATTTCTAAAATCACAAATTCCTCTAACTATGGAGCATGAAACGAAGCATGAAGACAATCAATAAAGAGAGAATGAAGTTGCAAACCTTTGGCGCACTTGGATGACTAGAATACTCACTAAAACTAGAAAAAATGGTGGCAACTCTCTAAGGAGAAGAACAACCCGAGCTCGAGCTGCTCTGGTGAAATGGCACTGGCTCGGGCTCGGGGAGGAAGAAGGCGCCAATTTATAGTGGGCGCATTAGTACCGGCTGGTGGCTCGAGCCGGTACTAACGCGCCACATTTAGTACCGGCTGGAGCCACCAGTCGGTACTAAGTTTCCTGGCGGCCATTTAGTACCGGCTGGTGGCTCCAGTCGGTACTAAATTGTCACTAGCTGTTGCAGGCGGATGTCGGGGCCTGTCGGTGGTGCACTTTAGTGCCGGCTGGAGCCACCAACCGGTACTAATAGACTCTCATGGCCACTGTTCCTTTGGCCCGGTACTAAATTTGCACGTTAGTACCGGCCGAAGCCGTGACCGGTACTAACGGCCGCGGACGAATGTGCATTTTTCTAGTAGTATTAAGAGCCTATATAAAATATGATTAACAAATTAAAAAAATTTCCTCAGTTAGATTTTATGAATATCTAATAGTCTAAACTAACTCAAGAGTGCCCGTGACAAATAAATATCTAATTTTGGAATTAAGACATTAAAGAATTAGGATGTGACCAAAGTGCCCATGATGAGTATGATTAGAAACAGATAAATTTAAAATTAGAAAAATATGAAAATTAGGACTTTTCTAAACTAACTCAAAAGTCTATATAATTAATAAATATCTAATTTTGGAAGTAAATATTAAAGGCACGCTCCATAATGGAGTTTCAAGGAAGATAGCTCAAGAAATGGGGGTGCATCAGCAGACAGTACAGCGTATATGGCAAGATGGGCAGGAAGGAGGTGTCAACAATGTGGTCAGCAAGAAACCAAAAAAATTGTGGATGTAAGAGAATTGAGATCAGTCCTGAAGTCATCAAAGGAGTGCCTCTTCGTCAGAGGACAAGTATGCAAGATTTAGCACGTGCCATAGGTGTCTCCAAGAGCACGGTGCACGCACGGTTGGAGGAAAAGCAAGTAAGACGCCACTCTAATTCCATCAAATCCTACTTGACACCCGCAAACAAGAAAGCTCGTGTACAGTTTGCCATCTCCATGATTGATCCCAGGAAGCCTCATCAGCCTACTTTCATAGATATGTATAATATGGTGCATATCGATGAGAAGTGGTTTTATAGGACAAATAAGGTCCACAGAAGTTTTACTTGGCTGCTGGGGAGCATGAACGAGCGAACTGCAAAAAGCAAAAACTTCATTGAGAAAGTGATGTTTCTGTGTGCAACAGCTGGACCAAGATATGATGACGATGGCAATATGGGCTTTCAATTTCCAAGAGGAAGCAAAGAGGGACAGTCCTAACAGGCTTAAGGGTACATTTTTCATACACGTGTTCGATCCGTCAAATTTTCTTCAAGGCCTTAGTATCCAATTCGTCAATAATTCAACATCAGCTGCTTGAGAATTGCTCGCCAGTCCATCCTGGCTGCAGGCCTGCAGTGTATAAAAAGCTCCTGCTACCTCCTCGCGTCAATAAGCTTAAGCCAAGTAAGGAACTGCAGCAATCAGGTAGCAACCGATCGGTGTCCATGGCGGCCACGAGTGCTCCCGAGAGCCTGCTGCTCTGCTTGACAGCAGTCGCCTTTCTTCACCACCTCCAGTGTCAGTACCCGGCTGCAGCTGCAACATCGCTCAGGAAAAATTGGAGCAGCGACGGCGGCAACGAGAGGACCCTCAACATCACGCTGTACCAGCAGGAGACCATCAACAAGACCGCGTACATCGTCGTCGACGGCGTGGCCGGCGCGGGCGTCAGCTTGATCACTGCGCCGTTCGGCACCATCTACGTCTTCCGCGACGACCTCACGGTGCGCGCCGACAGGGCCTCCCCGGTGGCCGGCGTTGCAGAGGGGAGCTCCATCATCACCAGCCTCGACGGGCTGCAGATCGTGTCGCTGAGCAAGGTCACCATAGACCACCGCGGCTACCGGGGCTCCGTGTCGGTCCTCGGGGGCACCCACAGCACCAATCCGTCCGAATCCCCCGTGGTGGGTGGCACCGGCGACTTCGCGTACGCGCTGGGCTACATCCGGTCGTCGCCGGTGGACCTGCAGGGAAGAAAGATGACGTACAAGGTGGAGCTTCACCTGTACTGGCCTCCGTACGCCCACTACGCTCCTGTTGCACACAAGCCTGTATAGGTATCACTATCAGTCTATAGACTATAGTATACGTGATATACGCATCATCTACGCCGTTCTCAATAAGCTTCCTGGTCCTATTGTATTTTCTAAGTATATTTGTATGAGTATACAATTTGATAGTAGCACTATACGGTGGTGTATTTTTCTTCTATTTTTTGGGATCAAATAAAGGAGCAGCGTGAGCGTGTTTTTTTCCCTTTTTTTTGTACCACGTACATTATAAATATAAAAACAAGCGGTAGAAGTTGATCTGAAAACAGGGTTTGGTGCGGTGCGGAGGTGCAGTAAACGGTAAACCGATACGATGCGTAGGTACGACAGCGTGGCGTTGGACCAGCTGTGTGGTGGATCAGCTTCGCTCTGCACCCTGTGACGATCCTAGGGACCGACACAGGATAACTAGAGGGGTTGCCGGCGTACACACACGGCGAGGAGCACGGCGGCGCCGTCTCAAGCAGGAACGGAGGAAGAAGGGCTCAGCAGTGCCGGCTGTAGATAATTGTTCATCGATGATTCCATTCAGATGATACTACAGATACATATAGTTGGTACATGGGCGCAGCCCAGTAAGGTGAAAGGCACGCAGGCCCAGTACTAAACCCGATCAGCTATTCCTATGGTGGCCCAAGACCCAGGTCATGACATTCTCCTCCCCTTAAGCAACAGCCTGCCCTCAAGCTGTGAGACACTCATTTGCCAGATAATTATCAGATATTGGACATAGCAAAAGTAATGAAATTTGTTGTCCTTGCTTGATCAAGTCATCCGGGGTCATCAATCACCAGATAATAGAAGTGAGGCATGAAGATTAGGCTGCCAGCAACTCGTAGTCTTGAACCTTTACTTTGTGTCGTATGCACAGACATGTATTGCAGGCAATTGAAAAGACCAACAGAACATATAGCACTTGACAGAATACCTCCCTCCAAACTGTTACCAGATGCTTTGGTCAGTTGCTTCATAGGTAGCTCCAGACGAAGAATATCATCAGTGTCACCACGATAAATGAGATATCCAGATAATAATGCATCGAGGCAATATAACAAGAGATATAATCACCACAGAATATGCATAGCCTTCAGAGAATTTGAGTGCAGAGTGGTGTCATTTTCACTCGCTGCATCTGCAGTTGTGTTTCCATACAGATTACCTTGACTGCTACCTGGATCCCATGAGATAAGTTGTTGTAGAGCCATAGTTACATCTGTTTGCTCAGGCTTGACCATTAGCTGACCTACCAGACTTGCAGGAAAAGCCCAGCAGTGTATCTTCTGAAGTGCACATACCATTCTCATGAGTTCCTGTGAAAGCTCCACAGCAAAGGCATATCCCAGTAGCTGTTGCATTGCCTTGAAACAGATTGGTCGCAAGTCATTGCACTTTACCCATTGTGCAATATCAACTAGATCCCACCAGATCAGTTGCTGATTGGTTATAGTTTCAGACCAAATCACAGCACTGAGTTGCAAATACTAAGGTACCTTTGTCTGGCCAGAAATCCCATCTGTAATAAGCTCACCATTGCACCTGTAAAGCTGTGCAATATCAGTTCTATCATCTGAGCTATACTCCCCACTAGTTGGCCTTGACCACTTGAGAATTAGTCTTGTTCGCTCAGATTCCCTCTGAACCATAGAATCATTGCACCATGCAAACAAAAGATATAGGCCAACTATAATGTGCAAGATCTTTTCATCATCTGAGAACAATCTGATGTGAACCCCAACAATGAGAAGTGGACTATTTAACTTTAGAGTACCACCTTGAACTTGTAAAGAAGCAGTAGATGGATAGGCAAAATATGGTAAACCATCTAACTGAATTACTTCAAAGCTAGCCATAGAGATGTGTGCTGCTGACAAGTTAGTGTTGCTTCCCACACCAATGCAACTGAGCTGAATCTGAGTAAGGCAGTCATGATGACAGACACAATTTCTAGCATATGATAGAAGATATATGATACTTGCCACACCCATACAAATTAAGGCACACTCATATGCAGAATATGACCATGGAAGTATAGCTTGTACTCCAAATGGATAGCACAGAAGTAACACTTGCCATGACACCTTGCCAAATGCCACATGATGCAATACCAAAAGCTGAAATACCACATATCTCTTATATTTATGTAGTGGCCCGGATTTCTGAATACAGATTAACATCATTGTTCTTCTCACCATAAGAGAATGGAAAGGAATGATAGTCAATGCACATAGCAAATTAACATCAGGAACAATGCTGAACTGTGACAGTGAAATGCCTTTCCCTTTAATTGCATCAATTTGCATTGTAGTTCCATTTAATTCAAGCCCAAGCTGCAAGCACTCGTTACTGATATCACAAATTAAAGGTTTCACCATGGATTCATTGACTCTGCACAATATCATGGTATGGACAGTGAAGGACGGCCAAGGTATTGGCCTATGTTTCCTAGTAACTTCATCACAACTGATACACAGCCAAAGGCTAAAACATATCTGAGGAGTAAAATTTCCCTTTAGACTATCAGCTTTTATATAGACTACTGGCCATGGGGGCTTTGGCGATATGTTAACTGTCTCAGCATTCAGAATGTCTGACTTTGGTCCACTGTCAAGTATGGTAGCAGGCAACAGTTCTAACAAGACTGGATTAAGCAGAACCTTTCCTTCCAACACATTTTGTTGAGCATGAATTTTTGTGGCCAGAAATGAATACTTCACATCAATCGAGTAGGCAAGGGTGGAATTTGTGATGTACCTATGCCACATACTCTCGCATGAGAAGCCCTTGTTGATGTCCAGTGGTGAAGTAGCCGTGGGATGAAACAAGGTCAGTGGATCAGTCCAGGTGATGGCGGTGGTGATGATGCTCACGGTCTTGACCATTTCAATATTGCTGTTGAGGCAAGCTTCCGAACACTTTGTGGGCGAGGTTGTTACTAACTCCTCCTGCATACTCGGAGTAGATGTTGCCGGTGTAGGTGTTGGTGACGTACTCGCAGCAGGCACCAACGGAGCTGGTGCTGCGGCCGACGCAGATGTATCTGATGACAAGGTTGATGAAGTGGCTGGCACAGCGCTCACGTCGTGGATGATGCAATACGTCGAACACTTGGCGGGTGTGGTGGTGAAGACCTCCTCTTCTGCAACCAGGTCGGCTCGTGCTGTTGTGGATGTCAGCGTTGCAGTCACGGGCGCGGAAGCGTGCTTGTCGCTGGTGGGGCGGAGCGCCGATGATGCTGGCGATGTAGTGGTGGATGCGGTCGACGATGTAGTGAATGTCGATTTGGGCGTCGTGGTGGCGATGGAGGCCGAGGCGGCGGCCGTCGAGGGCGGCGGGGTGGTGGAGGACGCCGGCGAGCTGCGGAAGGCCGAGGGCGCCGGTGATGGTGTCGCCGGCACCACCGATGTGGTGGTGTACAGCTCGTCCACCCGATGGCGTCTGCGCTCCATCTCGCATCGCATCCTGGCGAGCTCGAAGGCGGCGACGATACTCTTAACGGTGGTCATCGCGGTTGGCAGCAGCTGGCGAGGGAGATGGCGCGACGGCTGATATGCGGCGGTGGCGGTGGTGATTGGTTAGGGTTTGCGAATTTGGGGATTTGAGTGGTAGGTAATGGCTCCAAGATCAAATCCTTGCAAATTCAAGGTCTCCACGTCTGGGATTTACAGGATTTGAAAGCGATTTGAAGAAAAAAAATTCTTCGATTCGTTCCCAAATCACACACCAACTCCGGCGGGACTCGAAGAAATTCGCGAAGGAAATGGCTCTCATAACCAGATGTGACGATCCTAGGGACCGACACAGGATAACTAGAGGGGTTGCCGGCGTACACACACGGCGAGGAGCACGGCAGCGCCGTCTCAAGCAGGAACGAAGTTGGAAGAAGGGCTCGGCAGTGCCGGTTGTAGATAATTGTTCATCGATGATTCCATTCAGATGATACTACAGATACATATAGTTGGTACATGGGCGCAGCCCAGTAAGGTGAAAGGCACGCAGGCCCAGTACTAAACCCGATCAGCGATCAGCTATTCCTATGGTGGCCCAAGACCCCGGTCAGGTCATGACACACCCATTGCCGGCGGCGCAGTGCAAGCTAGAATGGCAACGGATCTAAACCCACTGCATTTTGCCGTCCCAAACCTAAACTAATAAAAAATATCTATCTGAATCCATTAAATGGGGGGTGCATCAGCAGCAGACAGTATAGCGCATAGCCCCGGCCCTGAGGGGGTCGGGCGGGGCGGTCGCCCGGGCCTCCGATTCCTAGGGCCTCGTTTGTATACATCCATTCGTATAGCTAGAGAATTACTCGTGTATCGTTCCCTGTTCCGGCGAGGCCACATCTCCTTGTCGTTGGATTGGATCATCTTTGCGGAGCCAGGGAGAGAGACGCTCAAGTCACTGCTCACGCTGACGCCAGGCGCACATCACGAGTGTGCGGCTGGCTGCCGGGCGCTGGCGACTTGCGGACGTCTAACACATCAAGCTTGCGTATGGAAGTCTATTCACCAAGAACGCTGTCTCGGCGTCTCCTTGCCTCCCTGACACCCTGTGAATTGTGATCTTGACATCTTGTTGCCTGCCGTCGTCTGACGTTACTCCCTGAGTTCATCTTTGCCTTTTGGATCAGCAATCAGCTACACGTATCTCCCGTCTCTAATTCTTTAGTCATATATGTTATTTGTTTAAGTTTTCAGCACAGCACAACACACCTTACATCAAGGAGGAAGGGTTTTTGCCATTGATATCGCCATGATACGAAAAAATTGGATGAGCTTGATATTGATGGTTGAAACCATCCTCCTAAAAATGTTAAAAGAAACGTTTTGTAACAACAACTCAATAATTTCTGTTGGTGTAAATAAGAAAAATATAAAGGGCCTTCTTGCATATTGGAGAAATATAATGAGTGTGTGTGCTGGGAGGAGCAATACATCAGAAAATTTTCCCCAAAACAACATGGTATACAGTAGAGATCCCATCTCCATCGAGGCGCCCGGCGCGTGAGGCGGCGGCTGGAACTCCGGCGCGGCGCCGGCGTGGGCGTGGGCCAGCGCGGGCGGTGCAAGCGCGCGCGGCCGTGCGGCGCAGACGCCCGAGCGGCACGCGAGCGCGGGCGGCGTGCGCGAGCGGCACACAGGCGCGGGGGCGTGCGCGCGAGTGGCCGGCGGCGTGCACGCAGCAGGCGAGTGCAAGGAGTGCGTGGGCACGGGGGCCTGTGGCCTGCGGCTGCAGGGGAGCTGCTGAACAGGGGAGCTACTGCACGTGGGCGTGTGGGGCGAGCGTGAGGCTCCTCTGGCCTGCGAGCTGGTGGAGCTGAAGGAGTACTGATGTTGTGCTACTGATTTTTGGAAAGGAAGTTATTTGTGTGTGGTTGTGTCAAATCTGTTGTGGTGAAGATGAGTCCAGAGGAGATCGAAGCAAAGAGGAAGGAAGAAGAGGCTGCGATGAAGGCAGCAACTGCTAGCGAATAATCAGGAGGAATTACAAAGACTGAGGTAATGAGTGAGATGCGGAGTCTGGAGCTCATGGGGCCAGGCCTGATGGGTGCTAAGGCCAATACAGGTGCCACTGAGTTGAAGTTGGAGCTTATGCCAAATGATTTGAAGCTAGAGGGCAGCAAGAATTATTTGAGCTGGTCCAGAAGAGTGCGTCTGATTCTAGGAGGCAAGGGGGTGGAACACTATTTAGAGGAGATCTGTGTTGAGCCGGCTGATAAGCTTGGCACTGAGTGGATAGTGTGGCATGCAACAAACTCGGTGATAGTGGCATGGTTGTTGCCATCCATGTCTCCCATTGTTATCAAGAGGGTGGAAATCATGCGCACTGCATCGCAAATATGGAAGACTTTGAGTAACATATACTCTAGAAGGGCGCATGTGATGATGATGATGGAAATTCAGGGCAAGGCAGACGCAGTGAAACAGGCGGGGAGACCAGTGGAGCAGTATGCTAGTGAGCTTCAGTACTTGTGCGAAGAGCACTATGCTCCTCTCCAAATGTATGATCCATGAGATGCTCAGGCTGTCCATAAGTGGGTAGAGAATAGGAGAGTGACCCACTTCCTGAAGAATCTAGACCCTGAATTTGAAAGTAGGAGAGCTGCCTTTTGTCACCAGGAGAGTCTTCCTACCATGGATGAGGATGTTTCAGCAATGATTGATGAAGAGTGTAGGCTTCGAGTGATGGGGAGTGGCAATTCTATGAAGCCGGCCTATGTTGCAATTAAAGACAGGAGTGCTATAAATATGGGGAAAGGGGACATATGAGTTACAATTGTCCCAATCCAAGAGGTAGTGGTGGTCGAAGTGGAACTCGGGGAGGTCGGGGAGTTCTCGTGCGGGCTATGTAGGAGGTCGTGGTAATCGTGGTGGAGGCCGTGGTAAAGGCCGTGGTGGCCCAAGGGCCAATGTGGCGGCTAGTAAGGATACTCAGTCCGTCACTCTGACAGGAGAACAAGTCAAACAATGGGAAGAATGGAAAAAAGGCAAAGCTCCTGAGAGCTCCACCAGTACCTCACATGATCCTGTGACTTCGACCTCCAACAGCTTTGGTAACTTTGCCAACTACGCCCGCATGGGCGAAGGTACTCAGGCACAGGCACTTGCATCTTCATGTAGGCATCACATAGATTGGGTTATAGATTCGGGTGCATCCAAGCATGTTACTGACATGTCTAGTTCTTTCAAAACATACAGTCCTTACACTCATTCTGAGTCTATTCAAATTGATGATGGCACATCCCAACTTATCCATGGTGTAGGGTCTTTAGAGTGTACACCTTCTCTTAGCCTGTCGTCAGTCTTGCATGTTCCATCATTTTCAGTCAATCTCCTTTCTGTAAGTTCAATCATTGATCAATTCAAGTGCACAGTAAAATTTGATGAAAACATCTGTGTCTTTCAGGAGAGGAGAACTGGGAGAAGGATTAGGACTGGAGTCAGGCGTAATGGGTTGTGGTTCATCAGTCATGAGGAGTCAGCATTGACAGCAGCTGCTGAAGGAGATGTGAAAAAAATTCTTCTACTTCATTGTTGGTTAGGACATGTATCTTTTGAAAGTTTAAGTTGTGCCCTGCTATGTTTAAGGGATTGGACAAAAGTAGACTTGTATGTGATGCATGTGAGCTTGGAAAACATACTAGATCTATCTATACTAGTATTGGCCTTCGCAGTTGTGAACCATTTATTCTCATACACTCAAATGTTTGGGGCCCCTGTTCAGTTACTTCTGTGAGTGGTGCTCGGTGGTTTGTCACTTTTATTAATTGTTACACTCGTATGACTTGGATCTATATGCTTAAGCACAAAAATGAGGTGTTCTCGTGCTTTCAAGACTTTCATAAATTGGTGGCAAATCAGTTTAATGCAAGAGTTCGAGTTCTTCGGACTGATAATGGAACAGAGTATATGAATAATGAATTTAGATCGTATCTCTCAGATCAAAGAATTATTCATCAAACAACTTGTCCTGGAACTCCACCTCAGAATGGGGTAGCTGAGAGGAAAAATAGGCACTTGTTGGAGGTAGCAAGATCTCTCATGTTTCAGATGAATGTATCTAAGTATTTGTGGAGTGAGGCAGTGATGACAGCCACTTATCTGATCAATCAAATGCCATCAACAATACTTGGTACGAAATCACCTGTTGAGCTCCTGTTGGGAAGGCATGACTTTAAAGTTTCACCTGGGGCTGGAAAAAAAGCTCGCGGCTCGCGAGCCGGCACGGGCTCGGAGCGGCTCGGCTCGGCTCGGCTCGGAGCGGCTCGCGAGCCTGGAACGAGCCGAGCCGAGCCGAGCCGGCTCGCTCTGGCTCGCGAGCCGGCTCGCGAGCTGAGCCACCTATGGACCACTTGTCAATTGTCATGTAATTTAAAATGTTTTCTCTTCATTTTACCTTGTTGTGGCTATGGTACTGTTAAAATCTTGATATGGTACTGTTAAAATCTTTATGTGGTACTATTAAAATCTTGATGTGGTTGCACTCTTGTATGTGATTTGTGAATCTGTGAACTGTGATGCAAATATGCAATAACTAGCTGTGGCTCGCGAGCCGACTCGAGCCGGCTCGCGAGCCGATAACGAGCCGAGCTGAGCCTCTTTCAACGGCTCGTGAAATTACCGAGCCGAGCCAGGCTCGACTCGCTGGATGACCGAGCCACGGCGAGCCGAGCCGAGCCTGGCTCGGCTCGGCTCGTTTCCAGCCCTAGTTCCACCCAAGGTCTTTGGTTGTGTTTGCTTTGTAAAAGATCATCAGCCCACGATGAACAAGTTAGATCCTCAAGCAGTCAAGTGTGTATTTATGGGGTATGCCTCTACTCAAAAGGGATACAAGTGTTGGGATCCTATTGGTAGGAGATTATTTGTGAGTATGGATGTAACATTTCGTGAGGAGGAACCATACTACACAAAGAAGGGTGATCTAGATCAATTCTTGGAAGATTTTTCTCCGGTCAATGGAAGTGACCGTAGAGAGGGGGAGGATAATGGTGGAGAAGGTATCGACTTGGCTAGTAGGGCTCCAGGAGAAGTGATTGTTGGTGGCATGGTTCCACAAGATATGAATGAGATGATAACTAGTGAAATATCATGGAGCGATAAGAAAGTTGATAGTGCTGATGATGATCCAAGTAGTCAGGAGGAGATGGAGGATGATGATGTTGTGGTTGTTGGGATAATTCTGTGCCCCACCAGGGAGAAGACAAATGAGAAGCAGGGGGAGAAGAATGAGGAGCAGGAGAAGCAACCCATTGTGTATTACCGAAGGCGGGCTAAGAAGCAGGGGGAGCAATCACCACAAGCCGAACAAGTTGGGACTCCAATCCCATATCACTCCTCGGACTCCTCTCCATCAAGCTCACCGACTCTGGTTGGTAATGTTTCTCCCACCCTTAAACATGTAGAATTGCCCCTTGCGCAACGTAGAGATACTAGAGCCAATGCTGGAAAACCTCCTTCTCGTTATAATTTTGAACATAACATTGCTAAGTATGTCTCATACTCTAGTGTCTCACCTGCATATAGGACTTATGTTGCATCTTTACAAACAGCGCCTATTCCGAACGATTGGAGGTGTGCTAAGCAGGATCCAAAGTGGAAGGAAGCAATGAAAGAAGAGCTATTTGCTCTTCAAAAGAACAAGACCTAGGAACTTGTTCATCTTCCAGAAGGAAAGAAAGTTGTGGGTTGCAAGTGGGTCTTCACAGTGAAGCAAAACACCTGAAGGAAAGGTAGATAGATATAAGGCAAGATTAGTTGCAAAGGGATATAGTCAGACACATGGAATCGACTATGATGAAACCTTTGCACCTGTGGCAAAAATGGGGAGGGTGAGAACATTGATCTCATGTGCAGCCAACTTTGGCTGGCCACTTCATCAGCTGGATGTGAAGAATGCATTTCTCCATGGTGATCTGCAGGAAGAAGTCTATATGGAAATTCCTTCAAGATTTGGAAATGAACAGACTCTAGGGAAGGTGTGCAAACTCAAAAAGTCACTCTATGGACTGAAGCAGTCACAACGGGCATGGTTTGATAGATTCATACAAGCAGTGTGTGATATGAGGTACTCCCAATGTAATGGTGATCACACAGTTTTCTACAAACATCTGGTCTCTCGTATCACTATCCTGGTTGTTTATGTTGATGATATAGTAATCACTGGAGATGATATGGAGGAGATCAAGAAACTAAAAGAGAGGCTAGGTAAAGCCTTTGAGGTAAAGGATTTTGGACCACTTCGATATTTTCTTGGGATTGAGATTGCAAGACCGTCAAGAGGGATTATTCTCACCCAAAGGAAGTATACCCTTGATCTGTTGGCGGATACAGAAATGCTTGGATGTCGTCCATGTGGTTCGCCCATTGATAAGAATCACCAAATGTGTGTCGAGTCAGGTGACCCAGTGGATCGGGAAAGATATCAGAGATAGTTGGACGGTTGATATACCTCTGCCATACAAGACCTGACATTTCTTATACAGTGAGTTTGGTGAGCATGTATATACATGATCCTAGAACTAGGCATATGGGGGTGATTTATCAAATCCTGAGATACCTGAAGTGAACCCCTGGTAAGGGGTTGTGGTTTAGGGCGAACCAACACCTAGATCTGGAAGGCTATTGTGATGTTGATTGGGCAAGTAGTAGGGATGATCGAAGGTCCACTTCTGGATATTGTGTATTTGTGGGTGGTAATCTTGTCTCATGGAGGAGCAAGAAGCAAGCTGTGGTTTCTCGATCTACTGCAGAGGCTGAATACAGAGCAATGGCATTAGCTTTGTGTGTGATGATGTGGCTGAAGGGTCTTTTGAAGGAGCTACGGGTATTGAAGAATGAGACTATGTTGCTTCATTGTGATAATGTAGAAGCAATCAATATAGCGAATAATCCAGTTCAGTTTGATCACACGAAGTATGTGGAGATTGATAGGATCTTTATCAAAGAGAGGATTGACAGCATGACTTTAAAGTTAGAGTATATCAAGTCTTGTAATCAACTAGCTGATAGTCTCAGAAAGAGTTTAGGTCCTAAGGATAATGAATTAGCTTGTAACAAGATGGGTATGTTGAATATATTTAGCCCATCTTGAGGGGGAGTGTTGGTGTAAATAAGAAAAATGTAAAGGGCCTTCTTGCATATTGGAGAAATATAATGAGTGTGTGTGCTGTGAGGAGCAACACACCAGAAAATTTCTCCCTAAACAACAATTTCTATTTATTTTATTATTATTACTAAAATTATTATTATTGAAAGGGCCCGATCTTTTAGTTTGCACTGGGCCCCTAAAATCTCAGGACCAGGCCTGCGCATATGGCAAGATGGGCAGGAAGGAGGTGTCAACAATGTGGTTAGCAAGAAACCAAAAAATTGTGGGCGTAAGAGAATTGAGATCAGTCCTGAAGTCATCAAAGGAGTGCCGGCCTCTTCGTCAGAGGACAAGTATGCAAGATTTAGCACGTGCCTTGGGTGTCTCCAAGATCACGGTGCACACACGGTTGGAGGAAAAGCAAGTAAGACGCCACTCTAATTCCATCAAATCCTACTTGACACCCGCAAACAAGAAAGCTCGTGTACAGTTTGCCATCTCCATGATTGATCCCAGGAAGCCTCATCAACCTACTTTCATAGATATGTATAATATGGTGCATATCGATGAGAAGTGGTTTTATAGGACAAATAAGGTCCATAAGTTTTACTTGGCTGCTGGGGAGCATGAACCAGAGCGAACTGCATAAAGCAAAAACTTCATTGAGAAAGTGATGTTTCTGTGTGCAACAGCTAGACCAAGATATGATGACGATGGCAATATGACCTTTGATGGAAAAATTGGCATATGGGCTTTCACTTTCCAAGAGGAAGCAAAGAGGGACAGTCCTAACAGGCTTAAGGGTACATTGATCACCAAAGCAATGACTTCAGTAACCAGGGATGTTATACGTATTTTTATGTTAACCAAAGTCTTGCCGGCTGTCAAGGCGAAGTGGCCACTTGAGGATATGGGCAAACCCATATTCATCCAATAGGACAATGCGAAAACTCATATTCGCATTGATGACCCGCAATTTTGCCAGGTTGCACAATCAGATGGTTTTGACATTTGCTTGATGTGCCAGCCACCAAACTCACCAGACTGCAATGTTTTGGATCTTGGTTTCTTTGCTGCTTTACAAGCAGCGTTTCAGAAAGAATTCCTTGACAGTATCGATGACATTGTAACCAAGGTCAATAAGACATATGATGACTATACCCTGATAGAGCAAATCGTGTTTTTGTAACTCTACAATCATGTTTTAGGGAGATATTGCGTGACAAAGGAGGTCAGCACTACAAGATTCTGCACATGAGGAAGGCAACGTTGGAGAGGCTTGGCGTGCTTCCAAGAACTTTGTCATTTGATCAAGAAATTCTGCAGCAAGCTTTAGACTCCCTAAATTGACTAGTTTAGATTCTGCAGCACTACTAGTATGATCATGCCATTGCGATTCAGAATTGTAGTAGTTTGCCATGCATGAACTGAATTAAGGATCTTGTCATACATGAGATTTGCATTAGTACTTCATGTCATCAAAGTAATACAACTACATGAACCGAATTAGGCATCTTGGTTGCCATACTTGAAAGGGAACATGATTGCATATGTTTCCCTAGTTAAAGCTTCAAGTTTAGCATCTTTTTTCTCCACTGCCACTTCTTCTGCGGTGGCATCCTCTTCGTTTCTAGCCACGTCTTCTTCTTCCCTGGTCAAGATCAGTGCAGCCTGCACAACATCATCACCATGCGCCTCCTTTTCCTTGCGTTTGATTGCACCTCTTCCATAAGTACCAGGAATCAGTATTGGCAACCAGGACTGCACTAGCTCAGTAGTAGCACGATCCGATTCGAAGACGCATTCTGGGAGAGAAGCCATGTAGCTGATGGCCTCCGCAACATCAGCATCCTCGCCGACATCGCCATGCAAGATGTCGGCGTTCCCTTCCAAGCTGGCGGAGTCGCCACACACTACTGGAGAAGTGGATATTGGTACCAGCACGTTAGTGCCGGTCCTGAACAGGACCCGGCGGGCACGTTAGTGCCAGCTAGCAACCCCAGCCGGCACTAACGTGCCACCCCCAACGGTAAGCAATGTAGCCACAATGGTCAGAAGCCATCTTAGTGCCGGCTGGGGAGCCTGGCCGGCACTAACTTGGCACGGGCACGTTTAGTGCCGGCTAAATCCACCAGCCGGCACTAACTTGTCCCGTATAAACCATCCCCTCTTTCTTCCCCAGCCCGACCAATCCATTTGGCCGAGCTCCTCCTCTCTCCCATGGCATGTTAGAGGGGAGGTGTTGCCCATTTTCCCCAAAATTTGTGAGGATTTCATCCATCCAAGTGCACCAAAGGTTAGTAGCTTCTTTCACTCTTCTTTCACGGTGTTTATTCTTTGTTTCATGCTTTCTAGATAAAGAAAATAGTGATTTTAAGGTTGAGGAAAAATGAGCATACTTTTTCGATTTATTCATTAATTTGAGCAAAGTAGAATTGATTTGTTACTTTTTAGAGAAGGTTTATTAGATAGTTTGACTATGACACATTTAGAGTAATTTTTTTGAAAAGGATATGTTATTATGCAAAAGTTTAAGGATTTTAAGGATTAGGGAAAATGAGCATGATTTATCAATTTGTTCATTAATTTGGCCAAGGAATTGATTTGTTGCTTTTTAGAGAAGGTTTACTATATAGTTTGACTATCACACATTTAGACTGATTTTTTTGAATTATTTCATGGTGACATGTGTATATTATTTCAGGCATCAGGATCGACGAAGCCTAAACGGAAACGTGGCTCCAAGAGGAAGATGATAGGATGTACGACCATCACGGAGATCGACGAAGCAACCGGCGAGCCACTAGCCCCTGGCAAAATTAAGACGACATTTGTAAATCAATTGGGATATCTTGTTAGGAAAACATCCCCATAAAGTACAAGCTTTGGAAGAGAAATAAAGTCTCTGATCGACCTGAAGATATCGTGCCAGATTCAGAGAAAGATTTGTTATGGAAAGAGGTGTCGTTGCACTTCAACTTTCCCCAAGGCAAAGCTGACAAAGTAAAGGCATGGGCATTTAAGAAGATGACAATTCAGTTCGGCTCGTTCAAGAAAAAATTAGTGGCAAACTTTGTCAACAAGGGCCTCACATCAAATTTTGATAAAGTCTGGAAGAAGCAATGAGAGTGGTGGAATGAATTCGTGAACTACAAGCACAGTGGTGACAGTATGGCAGCCTCGATTCAAGGCAAAAAGACAAACTTTCATACACTTGGGCCTGGAGGTTATAAGGTCGCTATTCCGAAATGGGAAAAGATGGAAAATGATTTAATTGCAAAAGGAATCATACCACAGACCTTGAGTTGGCTTAAACGAGCAAGGTATTACTTCTATGCTCATGGAGGCACACTAGACCCCGACACTAGAATGTTTGTGACTAGCGACGTACTAAGAGAGGCTACCCAAAGACTCGACGACGTAATAAGGCGTACGGAAGAAGGAACCTTCAAGCCCAATAGAGAGAATGACGAGCTGACTTACGCTCTTGGGAATGCGGAACACTCTGGACGGACCCGAGGCGTGGGCGTAGTTCCATGGAAACATGGCTTTGCCAAAGATCTTGAAACCTACCGAAGCCGATGCAGAAGCAAGGTAGTAGTGGCAGAGAAGATCCGTACCCTAGAAGACCGGATAATGTCACTTGAGGCAACAGTTAGGCAATGCTCGGAACAACCAGCTGCCAACATGGAGATCAACCCCCCCTCTCAGCGTTGTAGCATTGTTGCTTCCACGGAGCACCCTAGTTTGGGTGCTGACAACCCGAGGGACCCCATTGACGACATCACCGTTAGGATCCAATGTGAGCTTCTGGTTCTTTATGGGAAAAAGCTCAAAGTTTGTGCTGAGGGTTATGCGGAAGTCCAAGAAGAAGGCAGGACAATACATTGCCAGCCGATTCCTGAAGGATACGCCAGAGTCTTTGTTGACCGAATTACTGAAGAACGCTGGGAAGACCTGGGCTTCCCGATCCCTATAGGTCCTGAAGAAACAGAACTACAACATGCCGTACACACATGGATCGCTTGGCCAAAGGGCGACATAAGATTGGTGCAAGCAGCCACAGATTCCACTCGGTGCTCAAGGCAAAGATCACCAACGCCAGCAGACATGAATCCTAGTGTTGGTCCACCTTCTCCACCGCCTGCACGGGACCCCAGCATGGATCCGCCATCACCAGCTGCACAAAGCGAGCCCAGTCCGGCATCATCACCAGCCGCACAACAGACTCAGAGTAAGCGACAGAGGGCATACTTGGTACCTTCGGTCCAGCCATCTCATAAGCAGCAGAGAAAGAAGAAAGCGAAGGCTCTAGAAGAGGTAGTGCTAGAAGAGTCGTTTAACACCTTCTTGCTGAAACAAAAGCTAAAGAGGGAGGCTGCGAAGAAGAAGCCAGAAATAGATCCGGTTGGGAAGGCACACTTTAAGGCACACTTCATTAAAGATACCACCAAACCGAAGGAGAAAGAAAAGGAATCAGATTATAATCGGCAGATTAGAAAGTGCTACAACAACCCCAAGAATCGGCTAATTAATGCAAAGACCGTTCCCCAGCTCGGAGAGCAGTCCAAACAATCGATCCCTCCGTTGATAGTGCCGCGTGAAGAATGTCCCGATGAATCAAGAGATCCGGAGACCATGGCTGGGATGATATTGCAATCTGATCTATCAAGGGCTCAATTGCTTGGGGAGGCCCTACAGAATGCCTGCGGCAAGAAAAAGTTTGTACTTGGTGAACCTTTGATATGGCCAGAGTTGCTAAGTTTCCTACCAACGAGAATGGCCGAGTTACACAAATGGCATGCCGTGCAATCTAAAGCTAAAGGATTAGAGATGTTCCCATCTCGGATTAAAGATGAGCATTTCTGGCGGGGGGCAGATGATGTATATGTCGAGTTTGCGGCACTTTTCGATTTATACCATCAAGATACCCTTCACAAGTGCCTCATGAGTGTATGGTGCATGTAAGTATTTTCTCTCGTTTCATTATTTTAGCTTTGTGTGTTGACTGATCCCTGCTTTTGTTATGCTCCGTAGATCAAAAATTTAAATTTGCCGAAAGAAGAACTTCCATAATGTCGGCTTCTTGTACCCAGATGTTATACACGAGGAATCAGTAGCGCGCAAGCCTGAAGACATAGTCGATGTTATATATAGGGGATTGCGTAAGAATAGCATGTGTCCCTTCATTCTCTTGCCATACAATCATCAGTGAGTCGTCCTTCGTTAGCCTCTTTTTCAATCCCTTCATATTAATAATACTAATTAATAACTATTATAATCAACATTAATTGATTATATGTATGTATATGCACAGCTTCTATTGGATATTGGTTTGTATTATGATTGAGGAGCACAAGGTCTGTGTGTTCGACTCATTAAGGCAAGATAAATCAAAGTACCAAGACCACATCGACCTGATAAATATTGTATGGAGTCGCTACCTCCGCAAACACATAGGCTTGAAAGGTGAAATCGAGCCTCTTCGTTGGCTGATTGAATTTTCGGTATGAATATATTCTCGCTACTAGTGTCATTCTGTTGTCGGTCAAAACCCACCGGCGAGTAGCGACAGGCAACACGAAGAGCCGGGAGACTACCGGGGCGCTGGTTGGCACCGGTCCCTCGGTCAACGGCCCAGATCCTGGCACACGCCGATGCTTCCGGAGATGCAGGGCGTGCCACCTGACCTATACCCGATCAGGAAGGTGCAAACGTGCTTTCGACGATTTGCCTACATGCACAATCACGTGTAAACATTAGTCCGAGCCGTGGTCGGCTCCCCGGGACGACTCTTGCATCGGCTTTAAAGAGCCGATCGAGTCCCGGTGTCAGATCAGATCTGCATATCTGGATATTAATAGATAAAGCAAATAATTGCAAAAACTACTTCAATTAGATCTAGTTAATCTAATCCACGACGGTAAAAACTTCACTGCTAGATCGGAACATCCTACACGTAGTTAGGCCTAACGAGCGTAATAGATAACCAAACTTTTACCAGAATAGAGGCCTAAGAATCGCCTCTTGGCATGGACCACAATCGCCTCTTTCCTGGACAATCTGTATAGGCACATCGGCAGCTTCGGCCCATATCCTTCTCGACCAAATTCTAGTGGTAACACAGCCGATTCACAAGCCTTCTTTAATTTCCGCACTAAGCCCAACTTGCTCTCGGCCCATTAATTAACCTTGTTAATTTATGGCGATAACACATTCGTAATAAACATCAGAAAAATTCTATATCGTAACTCACATTTGCCCATAGTGTTGGAGACAAGAGCAAGAAAACAACTTATGTGGATATTACGTATGCGAGTGGATCAACATGTATGTAAGTGAAAAAGAGCAAATGACACAGGAGGCATTCAATGTACGTGAGCACAATCATATCTGCTCATTATTTTAATTCATTATTTTTCATTCTCGTGTTTTTATTTGAAAATGTGACAGCGTTGGAGAATGAAAGAAGAACTCATTCAAATGGCTCAGGTCAGGGCAATTCAAGAAGCTATGTGCGGATTCCTGCTCGATGAAGTCATAAATCCTAAGGGCGAATTTCATGGCGATCTCGGTAAAAGCGTCGCCAAAGAAGATCCGATGACGAGAAAGCTGATACGTTACTATAGTTGATGCTTAATCATTTGTAATATCTCAAGTACTTTTGAACTCCTAAGTGTTCCATACATGACGAATATATATATATATATAATATTAGTGTGATATGCGGTCCTAATATTACTGTGCAAAGCAAAGAGTACGAGTATGTAGTCAAATACGGTATAAATATGTATAGCTATATGTATAAAAACAAAAAAGAAAAGAAACGTAAAGAAGAAAAAAATATTTAATGCCGGCCAGTTATACCAGTCGGCACTAACCTTGCTGTCAGGCGCCAGGCGGGGTTGGACACGTTAGTGCCGGCTAGTATTTCGGCCGGCACTAACCTGCACACGTTAGTGCTGGTCAGAGTAGTCAGCGCTAACGTTTGTCACGTTAGTGCCGGCCACAGAGACCGGCACTAAGCTTTTCTGTGACCGGCACTAAGCTTTTCTGTGACCGACATTGATGTGGCTTTCTTCAGCAGTGGTACAGTCGCCGGTGCCATGCTCCTCACTCTCAAAAGAGTCTGGCACATAATCCACGCCACGCATGAGCTTTCTTCCTCCTGCTGCTCCGCCACCTGTGCGCACGAGCCCATCAAGCTCGGCACGGACGCCGCTGCATCCGAACTCTCCATCGAGCTCTGTTCCGCAGCCGGCGTGCATGAGCCCATCATGCTTGGCACGGACGCCGCCGCGCCCGAACTCGCCGTCGAGCTCCGCTCCGCCGTCGGCGCGCATGAGCCCGTGAAGCTCCGCACGGACGCCGCCACGCCCGAACTCGCCATCGATCTCCGCTACGCCACCACCGCGCACAAGTCCGTCCAGCTCGCACGGCCGCCGCCGCGCCCAAACTCGCCGTCGAGCTCCGCTCCGCCGCCGCAATCGACAAGTCTGCCATCGCTGGTGGTCTGCGGCCAGATGCAAATTGCTTCGTATATGTACTCCACCCATCTGCATGCCGATTGAATCCTCTGCGGGATCGAGGCGTTTGCATGCACAGCCTAATTGCACCGATTGAATTCTCTGCGGGATCGCGGAATTAGACAATCATACGACATATTTTTCCGGTTTTTCCAAAACGAAATACGACACCTAAAAAAACGGAGGGAGTATTAATTGTTCACAAGAGCAATCTCCTACGCTTTCTTAGTTTAATATTGGCATTTAATTGTCTTTTAGTAGTTATTTCATGAATTCAAGAATCCATTTTGCGCCAGGTCGTTAGTACAGAGAAATATGTATGTACCGCTCAGCTCCGTTCCAAATAATAGGTCCAAAAAAATCAAAACGACATTTAATTTGGAACGTTTGGAACGTAGGGAGTAGTAGCAATGCTTATGTATTAAGATAATGTTGGGGAAAAAACTAAGGTTCCCGTGTTACGAACGGGTTTGCCTAATCAAGATACGGGAATCGAACTTGGTGAGGGCCTACCTAGTTTACAGTGAACCGTAAGGACATCGATTTTTTTTCTTTTTAGTAAGTTTTTGTCATTTTGTGATTAAAAAAATTAGAAACAATTTCAAGAAAAATTTTCGAGAAACAAAAAAAATTTCAAGAGAGATTTAAAAGGAAGAAAAAAATTCAAGAAAAACTTTATGCAAAAGTTTTTTCTGTATTTCAAATCGGAAGGACAGAAAGTTTTTTGCAGAAATTTGAAGAAAAAAATTTCATTCTAAAAAAAGTTTGCCAGAAATAGCTTTTTAAAAAATTGCATAAAAAAGGGAAAACACAAGAGCATCAAAAAAATTTGCATGAAAAAAGAAAAAAAAACCGGATCTGGGGCGGCCGGCGCTGGGGGCGAGCGCCGGCCTTCCCCGCCGACCCACCGCTGCCGGCGAGGGAGAGCGCCGGCCCCGCAGCGCCGTGCGTCCCGCCGCCGTCCCCGCCTCCCGTCGCCGGGCCCGCCGCACCTCCCGCCGCCGGCCAGCCGACCTCGCCGCGCCCCCGTCCGCGCCGCCATGGATCAGAGTAGGGGAGGGGAGAGAGGAAGGGAGAGGGGGAGCCGCCATGAGATCCATATGCAGAAAGGAGAACGCGAATGGGAAAGGAGAGAGGGAGGCGGTGAGAGAGTGGGTCCCGCGCATGTGCATAGAAAAAATCGACTGCTGGAAGGAGAAGGTTACGGTCGGTTGTAAATTCAGCATTGGAACTTGGTGAACCTGTGAGGAGTTCACCGACCTCTCCCAGGCCCGTTGTCAAATTTATACATAGTACAAACATTTGAGAGGAGCAAATAACAGACATGAAGTTCTGTTTATATTGTGTCAGACCCGGGGTAGTAGGACTGCTCACAAGCGTAGAATATTATAGAATAAGGAATGGTACGTGGGCCATATCTTATTCCCTTGTAACTACTCGATCAGGAGTAGGACTAGTCGGAATAGAAGAAAACTACTCCATCGGGCTCGAGTAGGACTCCTAATCTCGTATCTGGATAGGATTTCCATATAATCCTGTCCCCCCAGACTATATATGGGCGGGTAAGGACCCCCTCCAAACAATCTATATCTAAAGCAACACAAACCAACACACATGACGTATGGTATTATGCTCTCAGCGGCCTGAACTTGTCTAAAGTTTCGTGTTCCTTGCGCTTTCGAGTTCATATCTCGGCGATCCTCTACCTAAATTCTACCACCACAGGGGTATCCCTCGGTGGGCTTTGGTGGTTAAACACCGACATATTGTAACTTAAACAAAGTTGAAATCCATGTGTCCGGGCTCGGAACCAGAGTTGCTAGTTTTCTTCTCTTTTTGCTACGAGATGGGATAGATACTTAAGCAAAGAACATTCGGTCGTTGAGCACCTCTTTTGGCGTGTGTTACAACATGCTAACAATGACCCAATGCATGTCAAGTCTTTTCATAAAGAGAAACTAAACAAGCTCAAAGGTAAAGGAGCATGTGTGCCCAATTTAGTCCATGCTGATCGAATCAAACCGAGCATTTAGATTTGGAACGAAAAATATTTACTGAAAGGAAAAGGGAAAAGGGGAAAAAAGATGCATGGAGTTTTGGGGCAGAACAAAAAAGCAAAGTGGTTGATGCCGCCGAGTAATTCTAGATGAGTGTAGCCAATGTGTGATGAAGCTTCCTTTCTTTTCTTTTTTTTTTTTGACCGCGATCCGGTACACCATTGGTGGGAGACTACGAGCACGACCAAATCGTTCAGCTGATTACCTGCATGCAGCAAAGAAGAAACTTCACCTCTTTTCAGCGGCAAAGATCAATTGCTTGGACAATTAAGAACACGTCAATTAGCATAAAGAAAGAGCTTTATGTCAAGGTGTGAACTTTACTAATTAATATTTTCAATGAAATTGGCCAACAACGATGATCGGCAGTCAATTCAGTTACTAACTCGGAAGAGTACAATATTGAATACAGCAACTTGAGAATACCAAACCTGAGAAAAGCTAAGATTCCCAGACAGTAGCAGTTGCCCCATTGAGACTTGAGAGTCCACACAGCCTGTTCCCTGCAGGACCTTCACCTACCAAGGCTTGAAAAATATATATCATCCTACATCAGCTAAGAGATAATAAAGATTAGTTACTACAAAATAGTTGTTTAACTACTCCAAAGATGAACGAAACATTAGAGATTCCCGACCTATCAACTTGTCCACACACTCGGTTATTTTCTTCCCTGGGGACCAACAAATAAATCGATTTCTTATTGTTGCTGAGTCTCAACTCCTCAGTCCTCACACCTAGGGTTGAAAATGGTCGGGATTGATCAAAATAATCTCGGTACCATTTCACTTTTACATTTTAAAACAAAATGATATTGAAAATGGAATGATCGAACACGAAAACGAATACGGAATCACGGGATATCGAAAACAACCAATTCGAAATGGATATGCATCGAACTATGGAAAATTAAAATGGAAATACACCGACCCGTATGTACCCAATCATCCAACAATAAACCCGACATGAGTACCTGAGAACAATAGACAAATGATAATAACACAAGTAATTGTAAACCATCATAATAATTCACAACCTCTCAAACAAGTTTACAGCCACACACATAGTAGTGCAGTATATAGTCGCAACTTATAAGCCCACACTTGGATAGAAGATATAACAAATTCATAGCCACAACCACACACATAGTAGTAAAAGCGGTATATACCTAATTAGTAAAAATGGGATATTCCGATAAAATAGGGCAATATGGAAACTATTAGAATACAAGCCAAACTGTTTCCACCTCGTTTCTGAATTTGACATCCCGTATTTCGTACCAATTTCATATTTTTCCAAAAATACGAAAACACACAGGTAAAATGTAGAAATTGGGGCGGAGCGGAATGGGATTTATCCCAACCATTCTCAACCCTACTCACACCCATTTAACAGGAAGCTTCAACCACACATGGGGCCGGGCAGCAAGCTGGGGGCATGGTATCAAGAGGAGAAAAAAGCAGTCCAATGGCGCGCCACTTGGGCAGTGGCACACTCTTTCACATTGTTATTTGACAAATCGTCTACCCATGAATCCATTTCATAAGGGAAAGTGGGAAACAATTTACCCATGCATCCTTTATTATAAGCTATATAATCCCCCATGACACCCAAAGGCTTAGGCAGCCAATGCAAAAGAACCAGCAGCTGGAGCAAGCTCCGTTAGTGCCAACATGAAGGGTTTCTCCTTCTTCATCACCATCTCTGCACTTGCCATCCTTTCGCTCCTCCCGGCAGTTACCATAGGCGCCGGCCTCAAGGTCGGGTTCTACAACAAGAGTTGCCCGTCGGTGGAGGCCCTGGTGCAGCAGACGGTCGCTGCCGCCTTCAAGAACAACAGCAGCATCGCCGCTGGTCTCATCCGTCTGCATTTCCATGACTGCTTCGTCAGGGTACGTATGCTGTGCCTCTATACTTTTTTTTTCTTCCCTCCTTTTTTTTCTTTTGCATATTTCCACTATTTATTTGCAAAGCTGTATGCCGGCCTTGTTGACATTTTGTTGAGGTCAATATACAGGACTTCTTTGTTCTAAGCACATCAAGGGAAAGAAACACAAAGACAGATTAGCAATATCTTTTTTTGCTGAGTTATTTTAGCTTAGTACACATATGAATGATTTGTAATCCACAGTTGCACTATTCTTACAATTAAATAGATACTCGTACGTGCTTATGGACTCGACGAGCACCGACGCGAGTATATATATGATCTGTACATAAAACTTTAAATGAGCTAATCAATGGGTACACCTAAAAAGATAAATACAGTTAGTAATCCTAAGCCCATTTACATTTTTTGTGTGTATTTCTTGTGGACTAGTGCCTGCCGACTGGCCGAGTCTTTCTTGTGGACATTTATCGGTTGCTTTTAGGCACATGCATCTGTGGGGGCTTTAGTTGTTGATGGTCCCAGATGAAAAAGATGACCATGACCATGATCATGCGTAGCATATAGAAAGATGGTAAGAGAGGTACGTGTGAGGCAAGTGATCTCGAGTTCGAATCCTGAGCGCCACACGCGCACATATTTTGCGTGAAAAAATCACGTGACTTGTGACTTCGCGCGTGTAGGCCTTCTGCCCAACTCGAAATACTTTTTTTTTGTAGAGTATGCTTTGGTATCAGGTGGAAATACCACCCGATAGTAAAGCTTCCTTTTGGTACTAAAAAATCACGTGACTTGTGACTTCGCGCGTGTAGGCCTTCTGCCCAGCTCGAAATACTTTTTTTTTGTAGAGTATGCTTTGGTATCAGGTGGAAATACCACATGATAGTAAAGCTTCCTTTTGGTACCGAGTAATAATCCGGTGAAGAAGACCAAAATTTTTAGTCGTCGTAGTACCAGTTGAAAAACTGGGATTAAAGCCCGTTCCCAACCTGTACTGATGAACGATTTTCTAGTAATGCTTTATCCCTTTGGAGAAAGCACACATGAATGGAGCAGGTTCATAGTTATTGAACTGTTAGTGAAGTACTCCATGACGTCTCACATTCTACTTTCCTTTTTAAAAGGAATCAGGTGCTCATAACCTAAGAGGAGGAGAGGGTGAATTAGGCAACCTAAAAACTTTAACCTCAAGCACCAACTATTTGCACATAAATTAAACTAAAGCATACTATCTAAATGTGCAACTAGTGTTCCTCTATTGTGAAAACTCTCATCCCAAAAGAATTATGCAACATATAGCCAATCCTATCAAGATTCTACTCTAGAAAGTAAAAGCACACAAAGATTGCAATAAGTAAATGCGGAAGCTTAAAGGAGGGATGAGAGAAAGCGAACTCTTTGACACGAGGATTTATCCCGTGGTTCGGTTAGCCATAAAGACACACCTACATCCACGTTGTTGAAGCACTCACAAAGAGTATTGCTTATCGGTCACCAAGTCTCTTCCGTGAACACAATCATGGTCACCTTGGCCCCGGGTTCCACTAAGGAGCTTCTCCACCAAGGAAGGGGGTCTCCACGTCCCCCGCACAAAACTTGTCGTCGCCGCTCCACACCAAGCCAGAGGGTCGAAGACATGCCGGCAAGTCACCAAGACTCCAAGGATGGCTGGCTCACCGAGTACAATCTTGAGCTGCTCACAAGCACAGCACACAAGGCACACAACCTTGCTATCACACTCAATCATGAGCTATCCTAGCACTCTCACTTACAAGAATGTGCTAAACCTAAAGGATTTGATCACTAAGCACTTGGGTTGACTTGGAGGTGTTCTTCAATGTGTCTAGAGTCTCTCTGAACCCCAGCAACACCAAAATGGCCGGGGAGAGCCGCTTATATAGGCCACCAACTCAGATTAGCTGTTGGGTAGCCGTTAGCCTTTTTCTGCGCAGGCGTCGGATAATCCGATGGTGCCTGACCAAAGGCGTCGGATCATCCGACCCCACTGCGTTCTCCACCGTAGCCGTTGAGATTTAAATGTTCTGCTGACGTCATTTGTCCGACCATTTAGTCCGACACTTTTTGAAGGCCACGTCGGATCATCCGGTGCAATGGTCACATTTGAATTCCAACCAACGGCACTTGATCATTGCTACTGCCCAATTGTCCGACGATCAGAGTGAACTGCGTCGGATCATCTGATCCTAAAGCATGAATTCCAGCTGAGAAAACAGGCTCTCTGGTACATCATCCGAGCCTTTGTCCGACCTTCAGTTTGCCTAGCATCGGATAATCCGACCCCATAGGCAAATCTTCAGACCTTGAAGACATGCTCTCTGTAGAATACTCTTACTCAAAATCCGACCTGTGTTTTCAAATCGTCGGATAATCCGGCAGCTTTGAAGTGTTTTATCCGACCTGTGCACATTCGGATAATCCGAGCCCACTGTGTTTTGCAGAACTCGTCCAATTCAGCGTTTCTTTGAGTTATTTCTTCGTGTTTTGCTTTGCTAGGTCTTTTTACTTTATTTTTGGGACCTGACGAGATACACTTGATAAACACATTAGTTCCATTGATTGCGTTACCACTCGATCACTAAAATCACTTGAAATGGTCTAAATGAGGCCATGTTCGTTACACTTTTATACTTGAATAGTTTTTATTTGGTAAGTGGCGAACAACAATTTCGGACATTGATCAGTAAGGAATGTAATTAACATTATTTTTAGAAAAATAATACGAAGGAAAAATAATGGACTGGATGTGAAAATAATGGATACGGCCGCCGCGGCCGGCTAGCAACCCAAATCACATTTATGCCGGCCTTGATTAGTGCTTGCCGACTGGCGACTGTCCAACTCATAATAGATGTTGCACACATGCATGTATCTGGATGGCTGTACTTGTTGTTGGTCCCAGGCAGACATGTGTACTTGTATGACAACTGCAACGAAGATGACCTTGACCTTGACTTGTGGCGACCACTGCACAAGTGCACATGCATATTATGCATCTCTCTAGAAACGACGTCTAGTTGCTTGCTGCTAATACATGTAAGTAGAAAATTTCATGTTAGTATCTGTTTGGTAGAACTCTGTCTAATTTTTAATCTGATTCTCTATGGAAGCTGATTGTATAGCTGAAAATAATTCTTTTTGATTTTTTAGCATAAACTCTTAAAATTAGGATGGAGAACCACTTCATATATAGAATCAAGAGAAGTTTTACTTTTTTCAGCTTCCAGCCAGAGAATTACTTCTATCTTAGCAGAACTCCTACTAAATTCAGCGGAGAATCAGCTTTGTGAGCTTTGCCCAACGCACCCTTACTCTTCAAGCAACCTAACACAACATGTGGAGAAACAATTCGCAGAAAAGTACAAGTTGTTTGTTGGGATCCTGGACCATGGCACATGCTCTACCGTACATTTTGCACATGGTTTAACATCTAACAGTAATCTTTAGCTGGACTTGTGGTTAAGAAGTACCAGCGTATGAACCTTACACATGGTCAGTTTATTTGTATTATTATTAACTTATTATGGTGCAAGTATTCCCTAAAAAGTCACTTAGGATGCAAGTAATAAGTAAGATCACGTACGTCAGAGAGTAAAAATTTCATGGCGACAACGATCCACGTCCGCAGGGCTGCGACGGCTCGGTGCTGATCGACACGACGGCGAACAACACGGCGGAGAAGGACGCGGTCCCGAACAACCCCAGCCTGCGGGGCTTCGAGGTCATCGACGCCGCCAAGAAGGCCATCGAGGCGCGGTGCCCCAGGACGATCTCCTGCGCCGACATCCTCGCCTTCGCGGCGCGCGACAGCGTCGCCCTGGCAGGGAACAGCCTCACCTACAAGGTCCCCGCCGGGCGGCGCGACGGGAGGGTCTCCACGGCCACGGACGCCAGCAACAACCTCCCCTCCCCGCTCTCCAACGCCACCGAGCTCGTCGGCAACTTCACGCGCAAGGGCCTCACCGCCGAGGACATGGTGGTGCTCTCCGGCGCGCACACCGTCGGCCGCTCCCACTGCTCCTCCTTCACCAACCGCCTCTACGGCTTCAGCAACGCCAGCGACGTCGACCCCGCCATCAGCTCGGCCTACGCCTTCCTGCTCAGGAGCATCTGCCCCTCCAACAGCAGCCAGTTCGTCCCCAACACGACCACGGACATGGACCTCATCACGCCGGCGGTGCTCGACAACAAGTACTACCTCGGGCTCGCCAACAACCTGGGGCTCTTCACGTCGGACCAGGCGCTGCTCACCAACTCCACGCTCAAGAAGTCCGTCGACGAGTTCGTCAAGAGCGAGAGCAGGTGGAAGAGCAAGTTCGCCAAGGCCATGGTCAAGATGGGCAACATCGAGGTGCTCACGGGGACGCAGGGGGAGATCAGGCTCAACTGCAGGGTCATCAACAGCGGCAGCAGCGCGGCAGGAATCGAGCTTCAGATGACGTCCAGCTCCGGCGACGACTCTGCTGAAGAATCCACCGAGATTGCAACGAACTAGCAGCTTTGCTGGTATATAGAGAGATCGATAGCTTGCTGGTGCTGCTATGTGGACAGCTCGAGTGTGTTATCTGATGTTCATGTTCTTCAGTGGCGTGTGATGACTTCTACTACGTCAGCTTGTTTCTGTAGGGGCGAATGAAATAAATCGAGTGTATCAAAACATCGGGGGGAAAGTGGTTTGTTTTATTTTCTGTTTTGGCTGATGTTTGAATAGCTGTTTGTAGTAATGAAAGAAAAAAATATATATTAGATGGAATGTACTTCAACGGGAGAAAACGTTTTGCATTACTCTGTCAAAGGAAATAAAGCATCAACAATGGACATCCCAAAAATTAAGGAATGAAGAGGAAGTTGGGGACAAGAGTACATTTTTTAAGCAAATGACAGGAGCTCTGTCTTTCAATTAAGAAGAAATAGCAGTTTTAAGTCCAAAAAAGGTTAACAAAACCACCCCGGATGACTAACCTACCCAAGTGCCGCGGCACAAACTGCAACAAGTCATCATAGCCGAGTTGGTTAAAGAAGCCAACAGATCCGACTTCCCAAAGCAAACCCTAAACGACCATAACAGGCGGACTTGGAAAAGGCCAAGGTCACCTAGGTCATCGTTGTTGAGCTCAAATGCAGCGTGAAGAGCAGCTCCAACTTCCAACCACGAACCCAGACCCCGCCCCGGATCACTGCCAAACCACACCGTTGGTATTTCGTAACATCTACTTCAGATACAGGATCGTTCAGCCTGGTTCTGGTAATAGCATCAGAAATGCACGGCATCGCCGCCAACAATGCCTCGACATTTCATATAGCAATTACTGGAAACCAAACTATCATGAACCATGAATCATTCCACAAGCGGACGGAATCACCGGTGCATCATTTTACCCAGAGAGTATTCCGGGTGTCATTTATAATTCCACAGGAAAGGCGGTGCCTAAATTGTATATGTAGGCAGGATCAACTAATCTCAATGTAATATTTAAATGCATAAATAGAGGTAAAATAAATATGGATGAAGGTAGTGTGAAACACAAGCAAACTCAGCTCTAATAAAGTAAAAAGAGGCAGGGAGCTAGGTAGAAGTTAGTTAGTCAAGGTCTATCTAATGTTCTTAAGGCATTTATACAGTTTACTAGTACTTTATACTTTACAATGAATATGGTTAGCCTCTATCTAGTTATTCCTAATAATTGTGCAAATGGCTGATAGATATGACTATCAAGCCATCACATCATTTTATAACCCTCCTACCCTCCTAACCGAACGTGAAAGATTACGATGGCACTAAACAGGGTTGTCACCACCTGCAGGCTACCTCAACAAACCATGGGAAAGGGCGATATCCAGCAACACTTATCTAACCCAGACACCATGTCTACACTAGTAAGCGATATTCTAATATCCCACACGGAGCCCCCACCCTTCGGATGGATAGACATCATACTAGAGCAAACATATGAATACTGGAGCATGTAAAAGTTAACTAGAACTAAGTCTCTAACCAGGCAAAGCATATAGTAGCAAAGCAAATTAATCATAAAATCTATGTCTGATACCGCAGGGCATAAATCATGCAAATATAAATAATTGTAAGATAAGTCAATTACACACGACTGAACATTACAAAAGAGAACCAGTAACAAACCTGTATCGATTCTCCTAAGCATGTCCAGCGACCCGCCAACTACTTCACCTAAACTCCACTAGCATAGAACTACTCAAGAGAGAAATGGAGCTAGAGCTTCAACTTGTGCTTGCCTCATTCTTACCCCCTCTCATATTTATAGAGGGTGCAAGAGGGGGTCTTGCACCGAGTTTCTGCTGCTTAGGCACCTGGAACCGACCATGGGAAAGTGCAAGGAAGCTTCCTTCAGAGGGTCTATGACGAAAATTTTATGGCGTTTTTGAATAGCGTCACAATTGCACACAATTCATGACAATTTTCAGATTTTCGTCATAAATTTGAAGGTATGGGCCCTAGGCCCAAAACTTAGTGACGTTTTATTGAATTCGTCATAATTGAGCTCACAAAACATGACATTTTAACATTAATGTCATAGAAATCGTCATAGTTATTTTAACAATATATTTTGACATTCATCATTTTTTTTAAGTTTTTGCTTCTCTTATTTGATGCTTATTCAAGCTATGCTCTCATTCATAGTATGCTACGTTATTATTTTAGTTAAATTATCAGTATGGCTTAAAAAATAAATGAGCTATGCTCTCATTCATGGGATGCTAGGCGTTTTTTAGTTAGTATGGCTTAAAAAGGAAAAAAAAGTAGCGTAAGGGGTGGAGTGGTTCGAACCCTGGTCATCAGAATAAAAGGCACCCACCTTTTCATTACACTACAACAGTGTTTGCATCTATATGTCAGGTATTAAGTGTTTTATATATATATATATCCTATGTTTTAATTCGAACAAAAAAAGAGGCGCAATTGGGGATTCGAACCGGTGTCACACCAAGACAAGAACCGAGCGCCCTACCAGTGCGCCAAACCTTGGTTTGTGAATGCCGTGGGCAATAAATATTTTTATATATTATTGTTCCTGAGCTAGGTTTTGGTCGAAAAAAACAACCAAGTGCCGGATGCAGGACTCGAACTTGCAACTTTCCTCGAAAAATGAGGGAGCCTTACAACTGCACCATCGATGGTTTTGTGACAACTTTCTCGGCTGTCATTATATTATTAATATAATATGCAGGTAAAATGGAAAAATATGTGACAACAGGGATTCGAACACATAACTTGCCATTTGAGGTGAGGACATCTAACCACTAGTCTACAAGTCTGGTTCTGATGACTTTAGGCATTCCAGTTTTCCTGTTATTGCTTCACGTCAAGTGAGATGAAGAACACAAATAGAGTTCATTTTCTCTTTTTAATCTAGAATTAAAATTTGTAACTAGTATTTTTTCCTCATATGAACTTGAAATTTGATGTTTCTTTCTCCTAAATTTTTCTTAAGTCATGATTTTTTATTTAATAGTGTTTGTTTGCATTTTCGGAACTTTTTCATATGGCTTGCTTTCTCCCATCTAAATGAAGAATAGAAAAATCATGTTTTTACATAACAATTGCTAATGTAGCTTAATATTTTCTTATATTATAGCTAACATAAGGTTGTGTCTAAATGATAGGTGCATACGAGTTTGAAAATGTTATGTTGTATTCAAATTTCAAAGTTTGACTTGAGTTGTATGAAACAATGTGAGAGATTTATCTATTTTGTGCACAATGTATACTCCAATTATCATAATCTTATGAAACTTTTTTGTCAAGTTTGTACATCCATAAAATGATTCTATGTCAATTTACAGAAGCTTTAGAGAAAATTTAGGTATTATCATTATTATTTTATAATATGATTGTAGGTAGAAGTTTGAATAATTCCTAAGAAACATTTGAAATTTTTATCTACTTTTTGGATATGAACTATATATAATAGAAGTACTTAAAATATATTTATTTGAAATTTTTTAAATATTATTTGAGATTCATGCCATTCAAATTTAATTATTTTCAATAAACATCCAAAAATTCATTTAAACTACTAAAAATAGTAAATGAGCTCGAAAATTATTGAAAATTCTAAAACAAAAATTATATGTACTCTACTATATATCAAAAATATATTGATATATATAAGATAATTATTTCTGTATGTTACTTCACGATGGTGTAATAAAATGAAAAATAAAAAAAAGATGTTAAACGGGTTGGAAAACCAAGTCAGGCCCGTTTCTTGTCAAGGCCCGATTTCTATCAGGCGTCCATTACTGATCAGATGATTCACATGGATCCCTGATTGCATAAAAAGACCGACCCAGACTCAAACCCTAGCTCCCTCCACAAGCCGACTGCGCCCCCTCCTCATAATTCCCTGCGGCTCCATCTTCTCCTCACTCCTCAGATCCACCCGCTGGTCCCCTCCTGCTCGGTCGCCCGCCGACGGTCCGTCTGTGCCGGTGAAGCCCGGATCTGTGGAGAGCATGCCACTGGAGGCCGCGCGCTCCTCCTGTCCCCTTCCTCTGCTTCCCCTGCCTATCGGCACCAAGGTCGTGAGGTCGCACCTGCCAGCCGCCGCATTCGTCAGCTTCTGGTGGCCAGTCGCCAGATCCACCGCCCCTTGTCCCGGATCCATCGTCTCCGGGCCTAGGGTGTCCTCCCAGTCGTCGACGCTCCCCGTGGGTAGGTCTCGTGGATCTAGCCACGGCAGAACGCGGGCGCGCGGAGCTCACAGCCCCCCTGACTCGCGGAGCTCTGACACAGGCGGCCTGAATTGTGGGCGGAGGCCCCCTTCCATGGCTACGGCGCACGGGGTCCTCTCTTGCGCGATGACCATGCTGGTGCGCGTCCCACCTCCTATCCAGTCAGAGGATGGCAGCTTGTGCAGGTTGTTCCATCCTCCCCATTCTCTCCTTCCGTTTTGGTTCTTGACATGCTGATTTCTCAGTTACCTTGTACAGGCAAAGTTTGCCTTCCATTTCTCTCCTTTTTCTCTCTATTTCTTATTCCTGTAACCCTACTATCTGATGCAAATGTCTTCTATCTCTCTCTTATTCATCACAATCTTACAGTGATTGGTCCGGATCTGAGGTCTTCATTGGTTTCGAGGTGAGCACCATTTTTCTTGGATCACTTTTTTGTTCTTTCCATTACCGCACACCATTTATCAAACATACAGATCCAAAATCCCATCTTGATTTTGTGCAAGGTTGCAGACCCATCAGTTCCTGGGTTCTTAGCATGGTGCTGTTCGGATACCCCTGCTACTTGTTCTGTATATGCAAACCTTCCCCCACCCCCTCCTGTGATGTCTTGTGCTAATCTGAGTATATGTCCATGCTTATAGTCTGTTCATGTATATATGGCAGTGATGTTTTTAAAGCTATCCATGCCTATGAAATTTTCCTAACCTATACATGTGGCCATTACATTTTTATTTTTTTTGTTTTTGCATATTTCTTCCATGCATGTGATGTTAGTTCCTATTAATTTATCAACGTATCCCATTGACATCTAAATTAAAACACATTCAATGTGTGGAATTGTATAGATGGATTTGCAAGAGAAGAGATGCAAGCTATTTGCTCGGTCTCCCGATCTTATCACAACCCTATTTATGTCAGTTCTCAATGTCTATTGCACGAAATCATGCTTCCCTGAATAGCTGTCATTGTTTCCAAGTTAAATCAAACGCCAGCCTTGAATGGAATTTAAGAAATGTGGATAATAATATACTATATCACATCAGTTATATAATTTGCAAGCATTGTCTAACTGAATCTATGGAACAAGAATTGAAATCTTGCCTTTTCATTTTATCATATGATATCCAGTTTTCTAAGTTATAGTGTATCATTTTTCTTTCGAGGAGTTCATTTCCAAGCTCGACTTCTCTCAGTTTGATCTGATGGTCTCCTACTCAAGCTTGGCACTTGTATCAGGTAAGGTGCAGAAGGTCTATGAGGTTTGTATCAGGTAACATGCTCATAATTTTTCTTATATAATTCCTCAAGACAAGTATTAGGGTAATATAGTTGATTTATTTGCTACATACATCAAAAATAATGTAGGGATCTGTTTTGCTACATGCATGTGTTCAGCTCTGAATGTCTTGCATGAACTTTTTTAGCATGTCCTTTTTCCTGCGTTGTCTCTGCTAAATGATACTAGTTTTGTTCCACAGTGCTTGTGGTAGTAGCTACCTCATAATACCATATGAAATTTACCATGTACACGTGCATCTGAACTTTACAATATATATGTACAGATACAACATGGTTGTGGATGTGAATGAGATGGGTGTCAAGCATACATGCAGATTTCTGC
Source organism: Panicum virgatum (assembly GCF_016808335.1). Taxonomy (NCBI): domain Eukaryota; kingdom Viridiplantae; phylum Streptophyta; class Magnoliopsida; order Poales; family Poaceae; genus Panicum; species Panicum virgatum. The sequence continues at coordinate 19,949,105 of NC_053149.1, forward strand.
TAGGACAAAGATTTCTGCGTCAAGCATACATGCAGCTGTGTTGGAGGCGCAACTTGAGTATTTGTTGTGTCAAAATGGACCGAGCAAAGCGTCATTGTGGTATGTTAGCTTTTGGTGGGACTAAGCTTTTGCAGGAACCAAACTTGTGTTGGCAATTCTGCTGAAACTATCTTTTTTTTCCTGATACTACAATGAACGGCAAGTGATGCTTGATGAAAACAAATGTATGTGATCTGTTGATTTAATGCCATGCTGAATGGAAACGTGATTCTTGTGGTGCTATTATTTTTGTGCTGGAATTTTTGTTTCGATAAATGGGTGGAAAAATGGGATGAATTAGTGGGCTAAATTTTTATTTGGGATGTGTATATAGTGCTGAATTTGGTTAGCTGGAAATTAATGGTGGGCTGAGAAATATTTGGCCCAAGTCCGTGGACCATTCTGAATTAGGCCCATCCACAAATGGGCCGTGGTGCTGATGTCACCCACCACATCAACAACCATGTCATCGGCCATGTCAATTTACACATCATCATTGCTATCCACGTCATTGCCAAGTCAGCAGCCACGTCATTCTTCATGTCATCAATGTATGACGTGGCAATTAAATCTGTGACGAAAATTATACTATTTGTGATGTTTATTTTCGTCATAGAGAACGGGTTTGGACTGAGCTTTGGGGGCCCGGAAACATTTTATGACAGTTTTAAAACGTCATGGATCTAGCAATCCATGACGAAAATTTAAGGAACGTCATGAGATGTGATTTGTGATGCTCAATACATGACGTTGTTTGAGATCATCATAGATACTGCTTTATGACGGTTTTTTAGTGATCGGTGACGAAATTTAATCTTTATGGATCACCAGATTTTTTGTAGTGTTTGCTCTGGTGGCCTCCCACATGTCCTCTTATCCTTTTCCCACATGTCTGGACCTCTAATAAGTCGGTTTGTTGCTGTATGTGGGCTCTTTGATCCACGTGAGTCTGAATTCTACGCTTTGATTGGTCGACAATTTTTCCCATGGATCACAAGGCCCTCACAAGCTGTATTTTAGTCCTTTTCCCAACATTGTGTAATTTCTAAGAGCATAGTGGCTTTTAACTTCAATTAAGATAAATATGCATATGAAATATTTAAACACTAAAGATTTTCTGATCAAATTGACGTTTGAAATTGGTCGCTAACAAACGTCAACACACACCTGCCTCAAACGCATCGCGAAGAGCAGCTCCAACTTCCAACCGCGAACCAAGACCCCACCCCCGGTGACCGCAAAACCACACCTGCAACAACCCCCCAGGGACGAAGGACAGTCCGCTCGGTGTTATCATTTCTGAGCTACATCACCCGATGCATCAGCTCGGACTTCACAACCCAAGATCAGTCCCTGCATCCCAGGCGGTCGCTGAGAGGTGAAGGGCGAACACCAAAGACAACAATCATGGGGGCCATGATGACTTCCACGAGCGACATCTTCAAGAAGGGCACGATGCTAAAAGTGCCATCGTCGCACATCTAAGAAAGGACAGCGCTTCTCCCCTAGAGATGAAGACACGAGAGAGGGAGGAAGCATGATGCTCCCAACGGGGAAACGACACCCATGAGTGTCACTGTCGTCAAGGCTTTCGCCGAAAGGTACCTCCCCTTCTTCTTCCGCACCACCATCGTCGAAGTCACGCCACCCCATGATGGCGCCTCCAGAGAGGCATCGATGCCGCGCCAGCTGCACATGGCAGTCGCACAGCTACGCCGACCGCCACCCCCTCCGAACGAGCAGCACGTGACACCCCTGACACTGGATAGCGTATCGCCCGTGCGCAACTGCCTCTTACGTGCTTGCCTGAACACACCGGCGACACGCTGCACATCTGCGCTGCCGCGGGCCCACGCCTCCCGCCGTCCACACACACCCACGCTGTATGCGCCCGTACCGCAGAGTAACACACGGCCCGCATTCTGAGCGCACGCCTGCACACGCCGGTGACACGCTGTCGGCGTGTACCCACGCCGCGTGCATGCACGTCAGCACTACCAGGGGACCACCCCTCCCAGCTGCCCACGTGCACCGCACCGCACTCCAGACAAGGGCTACACTGTATCCAGCCACGTGAGCCCTTGATCCGGCCTCGCCGGCACTATCGCCCCCACCCCAAGACAGCTCCTTTTGTCTCCCGTAGCGGCCACACCCGCCGGGATAAGAGGGAGGAGAAGGCAGCCCCGCCGCCACCATCCTCGCAAGCCGTGCGGGCTTCCGGCAACCAACTCCGATGGCGGCGTGGCGGTAGGGAGAGGGAGAAAAGGGGTGGCGCTGGCGGTGCAGTGGTGGGGAGAGGGAGGAAAGGGGGGAGAGGGAGGAAAGGGGCGGCAGCAACGGCGGTGAAGGTTCCGCCCATGTTTCCCATGCATGAGCCACGCAGGAATGGGTGTTGTTCCGTCTCTAATCTTCCATGCTCGGGACAAGAGTGTATTCCCTCTTGCTGAAAATACCCTACAATTTCAGTTACTATGCCTGCTGACTGATTCCCAATTTGGTTGTATATTTAGACGGTCGTGAATACAAGTATATTTTAGGTTGAGAGATGGCTCAATATACACTGTTACCGATCCATCAACTTTTAATTATATATCCACCCCTTGTCTAAGTTAATTTTGTTAATATATTATCAAAAAAATACCTTATGATGCATGCTTCGCCAAAAGAAAAATGTTTGACTATTACTAAATCAAAATGAAACCTCAATGCACAACAATGCTTTAGTGTTGTCGTGATATCTCTGAAAATTAAGGAATAAAAAGATTGTTATGAACATCAATAATACATTGATGAAAAATGGATCAAATGATAATGATGGTCGTACAACTGTAGAAACACAAAATGGACTGACCCCCAACCTATGGTGCACATGCCTTCTTCGGCGCTCGTCGGCATCTATCTTCTTCGTCGTCAGTGCAGTCATCTTCATCCTTGCCACTGTTGGCAATCCCTTCATCGATCGGCTCTGATGACACACACGCTGTGATCACATCAAGACCCTTATCCCTTATGCTCTTGATGCCAGAGCCAACAACTGCGACAAAAGAGCGATTTTGGCATCATCATGGGCTCCCAACATACGCTTGTCGCGGTACATCCTTGAGCTGAAACGTGCGTGTTGTCGCGCTGCTCAACCGTGCATGTTCGTAGCAGCTGTAAGTCTCACGGTTGGGGAGGTTCAAAGATCACAGTGGATTACTTGGAGTCGTAAGAAAAACTTGGAGGTGGAGAGAAGGGGAGTCGCATATGTCGCGCAGGATGCTGAACTTTTATTTGTACAAGGTATATAAGATTGTGAAAGAAACCATGGTGGCCAAGTGGTGGGTGCCACATATCACAGGAAGATGATCAGCACACTGCCGCCTTGATGTGATCTGACATGGACTAAATGGATAGAGCTCACTGCGACGATTATTGGAGCTAATATTTTGTTTCTTGGTGAGAAGATCTTTAGCATAAAAGTCATATATATGGATCAAATTCAACTAAGCATGTATTGTCATGTGTAAATTTTGCATAGATATTTGATCCTTAACATGGTTATATTAGGTATGTGTAAACTGAACTGATACAACTCTGTAAGACTATTGGAGCTAATGATTTGTCGTCCAACGTCCATGGTGAGAATAAGATCCTTAATAGAAAAGTCATATGCTCAAATTCAACCGTCACATGTAAATTTTGCACAGAAATTAGAATCTTGACAAGGTTATTGAGTGTGTAAAACATTGGTGAAAAAAGTTTGTGGTCGGTGTGTGATGTGATGTTGTGCCCGTGCTAACAATTGGAAGATAAACCCATTATGAACAATGATATGAAATGAATTTAGCATTGAGAAATGGGTATATCACTTAGGTTCCTAGGTCACGTATGTTGGATTTGATCTCAGGTTAGACTCAGCCCAACAGCATAGTCCAACTCGGACCTCCTCACGCACCCTGATCGAGGGCATCCAACCCTTCACTAGTTGGTGGGCCCCATCGCCCAGCGCAACAATAAATAGAGGTGGGGGCTGGGCACTTGGTACGAGGTCCACCGCACCACCAGTTTCCCAACCGACAAAACCCTAGCCCAATTTAGAGGGTGCGCTGGAGCGCCAGGAAGCGCCGTCGACCCTTCTACACCGCCGCTGCTGCCATCATCCTTAACTCCACCGCCACCACCGCGACGTCTCTGCCCGAGAGCAGATCTTCACCAAGGAACCCGAGATAGTAAGTGGCTCGAGCTCCACCGATGAAGGTTCTCTACCCTCTTCCTCTTTGTTTTCTCTTTCCCTCTCTGTTCTTGGTTTTACATCTTAGATTTCTTGTAATGTATCAAAGTTGAATGGAAACCTGGATAGATCTATGCACTTTGTGTGATCTTGGAATTCTAACATTGGTAGCAGAGCCAAACCTGAGCGTAAAGACATAGATCGGGTGAGAAATCCGAAAACAAAAGTCACATCGGTCTCAGGTTGAAAAGGTAGAATAAACTCCAAACCCTAGTTGGTGGGGGAAGGATTTGAAAGAATAGCATCATTTCGATGTGAATCCAAAGATGCAAAAGGGAAATCGAACCCAACTCAAATTGAGAAGAAAAGTCTAACCCTAGAAAGAAAAAAGAGGCGGCGGGGTTTACCTAGGTCTCGCCGCTGGCACCACTGCCAGCACGTAGCCGCGAGGGATAGCACCCCGAGGCGCCGGCTCACCGGCGCACCACTACAATACTACAGAAATCTTTTCAGAGGCGGTTAAAAATAATTTACAGATGCGGGCACCCCTAACCGCCTCTAACAGATTGTCATTGTAAATAGACATTAACAGAGGCGGTTTTTTGCCCGCCTCTGTGAATAGTACAGAAAAATAAAAAAACAAAAGCCCGCCACGCCCATCATGGGCCTGACGAGCCCATCGCGCCTCCGCCGGTCATTGCGCCGTCGCACGCCTGCGGCCGCGCTCTGTGCCACCGCCCGCCGCGCTCCACACCGCTGCAGTGCAGGGTAGCCGTTTGCGCCGCTCCTGGCCCTTCGCGTCGCGCCCGCCCACGGCCGCCGCGCTCGCCAAGCAGCCCGCCGCGGAGGAGGCGGCGGATCTGGTCGGAGGTGCTCGGCCGCCGCGCCATGGGCAGAGGGAGGGGGAGGAGAGGGATGGAAGGGGAGAGAGGGAGGGTGGATCTGGCCGCCTCCGCCGCCCGGCCACCCCGGAGGAGGGGGCGGATCTGGCTGGCGGGAGGGGGCGCCATCCGGGTCGGCATCGGGAGCCGCTGCCTGTACCTCGGCCGCATTGCGCGCCGTCAGCCGTGGGTGCCGGAGGGAGGGGGACGGACAGGGTGGGGGCGCCGTCCTAATCGGTGTCTAGTGCCGCCGCCCCGGCCTCGGTCACGCCGTGCGCCGGCCTTGGCATCGGCTGCGGGTGCCGGATGGAGGGGGCCACGTGTGGTTAAGCACCGTGGCTGCCTTGGTCGGGGTCGGAGTCAGGGAGGGAGCATTGAGAGGGAGAGAGGGGAAGGGAGAGAGAGAGGGAGAGAGAGATTGGTTAGGGTTTGGTTGGGGTATGGGTTTTTAATGGGCTCGGCTCATTAACTTAGTCGGGTTGTTATAAATGGATTGCCTCTAAAAATACTACGATTAACAGAGGCGGTCACATTAAAGTTGACCGCCTCTGTTAATCGATTTTTTGAGGCAGTTTTCGTAACCGCCTCAGTTAATAAGAAATGACCGCCTTTGTTAATGCTGGGTATTAACAAAGGCGGTTATTTTTTTTATGACCACCTCAGAGGCCTTTTTAAAGTGCCTCACTTAATCTAGAATTGTAGTAATGCTGCCTCCGCGCGGGATAGACCTGAGCCGCGTGCTTGGGCGAGCTCCCTCTCGCCAAGCGTGCGTGGGATCAGGGCGCTGCTGCCAAGCCGCTAGACGGCGGCGCGCTCCCGCACGGGTAAGCACACGCACCGGTGAGAGGGCCAGTGGCGGCACCGCCGCCTGCTCTAGCCAGAGGGCACCGCCATTCAGTGGTAGACAAAGAAAGGGGAGGAAGAAATGAACCTAGCGAACCGGCTGATGGTCGAGTTTTGATCAGGCAAAAAGGCCAGACAGCCATTGGATTCGATCCAATGGCCAGCAGCATCCGAGCGACTGTCGGGCCGGTTTTTGGCCCAGACGGGGTCCAAGCACGTGCCAAATTCTTGGCCTAGGCCCAAATTGCGGCCTGGGCGCGGGGAGCACCGCACGCAGAGTTGGGTTGTGGGTCGTTTCCTCGGTCGGGCCTCCCGCACAGAAAAGAGAAGTAAAGCTTTTCTATTTTTTTTCAAAAGCATTTCGAAAGATAGTTTGATAATTTTGCTTAGAAATTGTTTTCAATTCAATTTTGCACCAACGTGTATATTGTTTAGAGAGAAGAATGAGTATTGAGATGCTTCTGAATATAAAATTTCTTTCATGTTTCCGCTACAAATAATAAAGTTGTTCTCTTTTAATCTTCATTCGAACCAATGGGAGAATTGATTTTAAGAGCATGATAAAAGATCATTATTGAGTGAATTATGATATTGTTATTTTCTGACCAATAGCAATACTATAATTTTTCTATCAGCCAAAGATTTTCCTAGTGGACAAAGATCAATGCCTCCACTACAGGTACAAGGGACATTATAAGAAGGACGTCTTCTTAAAGCCTTAATGGCAAATAAATGTGAGAACATTATTACGTTCATAAATGAATTCTTGTATGTACAATATTCATATACTTGGTGGATTGACTCTAGTGCAACTATTCATGTTGTAGTAAACAGGGATTTCGTTCGACGAGAACTACGCAAAGAAATGCAAGATGCATTAAAGTAGCAAATGGAGTCCAAGCAGATGTTGAGGCTTTTGGCGACCTTTCCTTAGAGCTAGCTGGTAGCTTTAACCTTTTACTTAGAGATGTTCTTTATATTGCCTCATTGCAAAGAAACTTGATTAGTGTGTTACCCTGGGATAATGATGGTTATAATGGCCATTTTGGAAATGGCGAATGTGAGATATGGTTTAATAATGCATGGGTTGGCGTTGCCTACCAATAGGATCAGCTTTATTTACTATCATTTTGTGAAAATTTGAATTCCGTATTGATGTGAATGTCAATATAAATGAGATTTTATCCTCGTCAGTGAATGCAAACAGGAAAAGAAAGAGAACTCAAGATGCGTCATTAAAATTTTGGCACTGTTGTTTAGGCCATATTTCGATGGGGAGAATAGAAAGACTAGTTACGAATGAAATTCTTCCTCCAATAGAGTTCTCAGACTTAGAACAATGCATAGAATGTATTAAAGGAAAGTACGTAAAGCAAATCAAAAGGGGTGCCAAACAAAGCGTAGAGATTTTAGAGATAATCCACACAGACATCTGTGGTCCATTTCCTATGCAAAGTGTGGATGGTTATGACTCGTTCATAACATTCACATATGACTACTCCCATTTTGGCTACATTTTTATCCAATTAAAGAAAGATCAGAAGCATTGGATAATTTAAGATATTTAAAGCTGAAGTTGAAAATTAGCATGATAAAAGGATAAAAAATAGTCAGATCTGATCGTGGGGGAGTACTACTATAATATTCCAAAAAAAATCTTTGACCAAGTTAATTAATGTGGATAAAAAGTTGACTTGTTGAATCGTTGGTCATATGAACGATCGGGGACCATGGTTGCGTAGAGCTCATCGAAACAAATCTGTTTTACTATTCACATGCCCCATTTGGTTAGCGGGTGAGTTGATGACAAGCCGATCAATTGGAACCATCGGATACAGTCTAGGTTTCTAAAACCCAAACCGGACTGCAACCTGTTCCTCGACTCCTGTTTGTGAGCCGCCCCTTCCTGTTCCCCTGTTCCAGCAGCAGCACCGCCACCCCTTCCCACATCGCTGCTCAGATCCTCTCCGCAGGCAGCCGCCCTTTTCTGCTCGCTGGTTCCTGGCGACCGTGCCATCGCCGGTCAGTCGATTCCTTCCAAGCGTTGGTCTGCCTGGTCAAGCACGGGAGGGGAACATGAGGAATTAGAGAAGAAGCTAGGGTTCCATCAGGTCTGCACCTAAATTCACGCCCTTCCCATCAAAGAATACCATTACTGGTTCCTATATATTTATAGATGGGTACGTGCAGTTCAATCAGTCGCTGGAACCCATAATCAATAGTCTGAATTTGTGGACAGCAAGGTTAATTCTAATTCTAGTAATAATCTGTACAGAATTTCAATATTCCATCAATATGATAGTTGTAGTTCTTCTCACTATCTTTCCGATGGTGCTGGTTTCACTCAATTCCGTTCAGCAAATTAGGAGTAATCGTCAAATTAGTACTGCTGCCCGACAAGGTTAAAATCTGTGCATATATCTGTTAATCCATTTTTGACCAAGTTAGAGTCCAAATTAGCTTTGTCGCCTATAACAAAAGATGTTGGAAATTTTCTGTAGATGTTCGACATGTATTTATTTTCTGCATTTTCTTAAGTGAATTAAAAGTTATGGTCAGATCAGTGAGCCAGTACCTTGTAATCGAATTTACAGCCCAATCATGTAAAAAGTTTTGTAAATAGACTTCATTTAGTACTTTAAATTAGCAAGATTCCTTTGCACTTTTTGCGTTTATGGCTTTTTTGCGTTTACGGGGTGGGAACTAAACAGGGCCTTAGTATCAAAATTTCTCTCTCCAAACTTCATTATTTACATATTACATCAAATCTTTTACCTCATGCATAGAGCATTAAATGTAGGTAAATAAAAAAATTAATTGCATAGTTTTGATGTACACGACGAGACGAATCTTTTGAGCCTAGTTAGATTATGTTAGGACAACAATTACCACAAACAAACGAAAAGTGCTACAGTGTATTACAATGTCCGATGTGACTTTTTTTACCACTATTTTACGGATCTAAACACAGCCATGGAGGAAATGAGGCTTCACAGTGCAGGGCAGTCAAGCCCTCTATACTTTTACCTGTAGCTATCCAACAAACCACATTTAACTCATCCGAATCCTATCCGCCCCGGTCCTGCAGCGAATCCGGCAGAGTAAAGCTAGAATTTAGGCTATGTTTAGATCTTTACCTATAAACCCCGTAAACATAAAAAAAACATCACATCAAATATTTTGACATATGCATGGAGTACTAAATAAAGTTTATTTATAAAACTTTTTGCATAGATGGGCTGTAAATCGCGAGACGAATCTAATGAGCCTACTTAATCCATGATTTGCAAACAGTGATGCTACAGTATCCATCCGCTAATTATGGATTAATTAGCATCATTAGATTCATCTCGCGATTTACAACTCATCTGTGCAAAAAAATTTGTAAATAGACTTCATTTAGTACTTCAAATTAGCAAGATTCCTTCGCAAAATTTTTACATGTAAATAACTGTAACACCCTAATTTAAATTTCAGCATTTTATAATAAATTTAATTGGCTTTAATTAAATTTCTAAGGTTTATTGTGTTAGTCTTGCATTTAGTCTAAATTTTTGTTCTATAAGTAATTAAAATTTATCATAGGTTTAATCTTTGTTGTTGCATTCATGCTGGTGCACATTTTGTTTAATTTATTTGAGTGCTTGAGTGAATTCAAATTCAAATTTGGATTCATTTGGGTTAAGTTTGTTTGAATTAGAAATAGAAAAGAGAGAGGAAATAGAAATGAGAAAGAAACCCAAAACCCACTTCCACGCGGGCCCAACCTCAGCCCAAGTCCCGACGCCAGCCCCGCCCGATCTCTCTCTCTCCCACCGGCCCTTTTTGCCTCCCCAGCAAACCGGCCCATCCCGCTTAGCTCGGCCCACCGTCTCCCCGCCGCATCAGCCCGCGAGCGTGTCGCCCGCACTCGCTGATCGCCTGGGCCCGCACGTCAGCGCACCCGCGCGTCGCCCGCTCAGCCGCGTCTCTCTTCCGCTCGCTGACCCGTCGGCCCCACACGCCAGCTTCGTCTTCCTCGCGCAACCGAAGCCGAGATCCTCGGCCCCGATCGCGCCGGCCTTCCAACCACGGGCGCGCACGCCCAGGTCACCCGCCGCCCTACAAATAGCACCCTGCGGCCCTCTGCGCCACCATCTCGCTCAGCCGCGCCGCCATAAACCCTAGCACGCCGCCACCACCCGCTCCGCCGCGCTAACCCCCTGCGCCGCCGAGTGCTGACCGCCCCACCTCGCCACGGCCCCCAATAACCCCCGCATCTGCCCCGCTGAAGAACCACGAAGATCTCCGAACCCTCTGCGTCGGCCCTAGGTCGCGACACCGCCGGAATCGCGCCGAGCCCCAACTCCGGTAAGCTCTGGGCTCCGAGTAATTTCCCCGTTGCCAGCCGTTCTCGGACCCCTCTGACCCTGTAGGACATCCGCAGGTCGACCACGAACCTGACCGAGGGACCTGCAGGCCCGGAGACGCCCTGCAACGCCCGGACCTCAAGCTCCGCGTCGAGCTTCGCCGCCGGAACACTACGCCGACACCCTGCGCCACGCCATTCCCCGATTCGAACCTCGGTGGGCCACGCAACAACCACCATCCCTTCTGCGCTAGCTATTTTTAGCCCGTGGCCCACCCACGCGGCACGAAGTCACTCCTGCCGGCGGCGAGCCGCCACGCCGAGCCACCACGCCGAGCCGCCTCCACGCCTTGCACCCTGCTTTGCCCCACCGCATCACCGCGATATCCACCCCAGTGGATTACCTATGCCGCGGTCTACCTCCCCGGCCAAACCACGGTCGAAACCGAGCCCTAGAGCGCCGCCTTGGCCTTCTCCGATCATGCGCCGCCGCGGAACAGGAAGTTCCGGCAAGCCGCGCCGCCGCCCGCGCACCAACCTCCCAGGGCCGTTCGATCCGCAGCGACGGCCGTGATTAGATCCAGCGCTCCTCAAACCCTGACCATCCGATCTAGATCCTACGGCCGAGATCCAAACTTACCGGTTCGGCCCGTTCTTTTTGCATAAGAGCCCCTGAGTTTCTTCCTTATCAACCCGCGGTCCTGTTAGTTCAAAAGAATTTACGGATAGGCCCTGTTTTTATTGTTTTAGCCCCTGAGTTTTACCAGAATAGAACCCGCAGTCCACACTTGATGTTTTTGCGAGTTAAACCCCAGAGTTTTAGTTTAATTACGTATAGACCCTCGGTTTTTGCAGAAAACCGCCTGGAACTTAGTTTTTCTCGCAAATAAGCCCCTGAATCTTGTTTTTAGCCTAGATAATGCGTTTTAACTCTGTTTTAAGCGTTCTTTATGTCCACGCGATCGTTGTAACGCGTAGAATAGTTTTAGACTAGTTTAGTGTGCTGTTTTTATGTATTGATGTACTGTTTCTTAGTTTTTGTTAGTGTTTGCTTGTATGCTTATTATTGTGCATTGTTTTGGCCATGTGCTCGTGAGTAGACGCTGAGTTACCGGAGGAGCCCCAGTACCAGTACCCGGAGTAGCCGTCTTCTGACCACTTTGTGCAGCAGCAGGAGCAGTACGAGGAAGGAAAGTATAACATGAACAACCTATCATCTTTAAATACAATTTCATACTGCATTTAATACTGTATGCCTATAAGGATTTCCTAGCCACTTTATATCCTTGATATATATCCTTTGGGTTGCATTTGTTTAGTTGTGCTAGGTTGCTGTGGTATAACACACTTTGGTCCTTTTTAATTAAATTGATTAATGGTTTACTTGAACTTAATTCTGAGAGTGGCCCTCTGTGCTTCGTGCTTGAGTGGCTCACGTCTCGTTAAAATATATTTTGTTAGAAATATGGTTTAGGGGGCCAGCACGGTGCTTAGTGCTTGGTTGGCCACTCTCCATAAGAACCGGTTCATAGAGCGACAACCTAGGACAACAGCGCTACCACAAGGCTAGAATGGGATAGACTTGGCGTAATAATTAGATCTTTTTGGTTTGGAGTAACTTACCTGCGGGGCAGGGGCGGTAAGCTTCTATGGCCCTCGTGCTGAGTGGCCTCGTCTGTGCTTCGTGTCTTGACGCCCACTAGACCTGCTCCATAGTCGCTGATCCACCCTCGTGGTTACTCCCTACCAACGAGATTCTTTGTAAATGCCTCGTAGTGAGTCGCTAGTCATCTCACCTAAGGAAGTGTGATGAACCTCTAGCGTAGCTCACGACTTGTGGGTAAAGATGTGCAACCTCTGCAGAGTGTAAAACTGGTATACTAGCCGTGCTCACGGTTATGAGCGGCCCAGATCCTCCTTTTGATTAGTGGGGTTGTCTCCTTCCGACGAGGGAGGTGCCTCTCGGGGTTACCTTGGTGGCTTGGTTTTAGTTTGGTTCTCAGTAGTATCATAAATTAATTCTGATTAATTACTATATAACTGGGTTAATGGTAATTCATCAACTTGTAGTAAATAGTTTTAATAAAATTTTGCCAAGACTTAAAAGCTAATGCAGTCAGTCAGCCAACCTAGAGGCTCATAGTTTGTGTTATACTTGTTGAGTACAAGTTGTGTACTCGCTCTTGCCTCTTCTCTACTTTTTCCTCTTGGATACGCTACTGCTGCTCAGTTTCTGCCGACACGAGAGAGTTCGTCCAGCGCTACCAGGACTACGAGGACTTCTAGGTGTTCGTCTCCCAGTCGACGTCCCTGTGGCGCCCTGCTCAGTTTCGGAGAGTTTTATCGTATTTTGTACTTCGCTTCCGCTGTATCAGACATTTTTGTCATTAATGTAATAAATAACATTCGTTTTCGCTTTATTATATCTTTTTACGTGATATGTGCTGTGATATACTGTTCATTCTGTTGTATATACGTGTGACTTGATCCTGGCACGTATATGATTGCTCGGTTTATGTCCTTTTATAAACCGGGTGTTACAATAACTAAACAAGCCCTTAATCAAAGCGTCCCACCTTGGTGGCAGAACAGCATGCCAACGCGAAATCGACAAGCATCCTACCTCTATCCCTTTTTAACTGTCGCCGTCGGTGTACGTGCCACAAGTTTGACTCGATTTATAGAAAAAATATGCAACAATTGTATCTCCAAATAAATTTGTTAAAAAACTAGATTAAAAAATATATCTAATAATATTAATTATGTATTATAAATATTAATATATTTTTATATAAAATTAATCAAAGTTATTTCTCGGGAAGCGAAAGCGACAGTTATTTAGGGACGAGGGAGTAGTCATGTGCCACAGTGCCAGAGAACAAGGATGGTACTGGCGTGCTAGTAATTCCCGGTGGCCAATGCGAAATCCATTATTTTTTTACCGAATTTGAGTGAATAAAAAATTTAAACAAATCAAATATGTAGCGGTAGCATTACAGTATCTTCAAATCCTGTGCAATCATCTGGTCACTACTTCCACTTTCACTGGACTTCCATCAAAAGGAAGGAATAAGTGCCGATTTTGGCTAGTAACGAAGCAATGCAGTTTGAACTTCATCAGAGCATCAAGCAAACACTACATAAGATGTGCTATTTAAATAGAAAAGATAAAAAAAATGAGGCTTTCACTCAAAGATAAAGTTCACACATTGCATTTCCTGTACAATATGAATATGCATACTCTACTGTGGCTCCTAGCAAAATGAAAACATACTATGCACAGACATTTTTGTTGCTACAAAATTCAATTCTGAAGTGAGATTGGTCGAAAGTTTTTTTTCAACTCAACGCAATGGAGAGACGATTACTAATACTAGAAGTATCTAGTGGCAGATTTTGAGGAATCCATCTTCAGTTCCAACCATGAACAATCTTGACAATGGAAGCACAGCAATAGTTGAAAGAACAGAAAGGTCTTTGTGTTTCATTCCTCTGTCAGCCGAATACAAATTCTGAAGTGCAAGCTGTTGATGTCCAATCTGCATAGAAGCATATGAATATCACTTTCACAAGAACCAAATAGATTTCCAGCTCATTACCCCACGCAAATTGCTTAATAAAAGGCACACTTCTATTGGAAGTAGCAAACTTTTTTTTTCGAGATTAAACAGTGGCGCAAGTTGTGAGAAGGATAAAGTCTTACATCACTTGCTGGCCTTGAAAGAGAAGTGAGTGCGATTTTGTTCCTCGAAATTGATATCACATCTTGACCCCAGACAGAAAAGTAGGGGATGCCATCTGAATGACTTCTGAAAATGTTTGACTGCATTGCCAGATTCCTATCACATTTTCCAGCAATAGACATTTAAGAATTTTGTGCAAATTCGAAGAGAAAATACATGTGAGCCAGAAGAAATACACGCAATCCAGAAAAGACATTTAAGAGAATAATACCCTCTGATGTCCCAAACTCGAAGAGTCTTGTCCAGGGAACTTGATACAATTAAGTGATCATCTGGTGCTGCCAGCTGTAAGCATAAATGGGAAAGGGAAAACAGATCAGAAAATGTCAAAGGAAACAAGGTTCCTTGTAACATCTGTGGTAGAGGGCTAGGGGTGCACTGACCTTTGTGATGTGTCCATCATGTGCTCGCCAGACTGCAATGAAGTTCCCACTACGCTTATCAAGCAACCGGCAGTAACCAGAACTTAGACCTGCTGCTAGCCAGGATGAAGCCATTGGGGTTCCTTTGGTAATCCTGTCTGAGGCACATGAGCAAATAGCGGACACAAGGGATGAGAAAGATATTTCAGCAGAATCAGTCTTCCATAAATGTAGCTTCTGATCCCGAGATATGTCAATAAATCTGCAAAGACTCGACGATGTGCAACACAATAATTAGCAGATATATTCAAACTACTCTGATAGAAATTGAGAGAAATAACAATGAGATTTGGAGAGAACAGAGCATGCTCTCAACTTCTAATCGCTGATCCTTCAAGAAAAAAACAAGTACACACGGCTTCCAAACTCATTTTGCGTGAGTACTACCTAGTTAACTGAAGTAAATTTTCAGCTTTTTGGCTATGGCTATTCATGTGTATAGCTGCATGACCACTGCTTCTGGCCACAAATACATTCCCCAAACAAAGAGTAGGATTCAAGGAAAGATATTTCAAAAAAAAAAGATCACGCCAAACAGATTGATGACATAAAGATCAATACCTGATCGAACCATTTCCCATACCAGCAACAAGTATACCATCAGATTCCATATAATGCATAGATGTATACAAACTACCACAAAATGCATTTGACAATATTCCACCTGAGAGTGCATCCTGATTGAGCATGTTTGCCTGCTCAATAGATGCAGTTTGGAGTGGGAAGGTAGTAGATGACTCAGCATGAGCTGCAATGAGCTTTCCTGTCTGCCCATTCCATATATGAATAGTGCCATCACAAGAAGCCACTCTGCCAGTAATTGACAGGATGCAGATGGAATTGACAACCTACAAAAATGAGATGGTAAGAGAAAAACTTAAAGGGTGAACTGTTTGCACATAAAATAATTAATAAAAAGATACCAAAGAGTAGCCAATGAGTTCAAACATAGAACACATGAAAGAGAGCAAACAATCTATAATATACAATATGTCAAGCAGCAGCACTAGTCAAAATCTCTACAAAAGAATACTAATCATAACTTTTATACTGTCAGACTTAAAAAAAAAGAAAAGTAAATATGTACTATACTGGAATTTACTGGAATTTGGAAATTATTGAATATATATAGACAAGAGTTTGATTTATTGAACAGCAATGCTTGATCAGATCTTTTCTTAAAAGTCAATGGATGAATTAAGAACAAGTAGAAACAATTCAAGTCAAGTACATTTCGCAAATTCTTTAACTTCATCTTTTTTGTTATTTGTCTCCATTTTGGTGATTACATGTGTAAAATCAGATCATGTTCAAGAAGTGTAAAATCATCAGAACCTAAAGGCATCAGGAATGTGTGAGGTCGAGAGCACCTCTAAGGTGGGCCCCACGGTGCACTGGGGCCAGACTCATTGTGTACTTGTGTACCGAAGAGGCCTTTAACAGTGGGTCCTGGGGTGGGTCCCGCTCAGGATAAAACAATTCCCATGTCTCCTAATCTCTTTCGATCTTTCTTCTGCGTCTGTCCACCAGACTGCCGTCTCCGAGCTGTGGGAATACTACCCCTTGTTTTGTCCGCCACGCCTCCTTTGATCGATTTTTTTATTCCTTACAAGTCTTTAGCTTGAGGCCGGGCCTTTGCCTTTTTCGGTTAGGAACCCCCTAGGACCGAGCGTGTTATGTATGAGGTCGGCCTTAAGGCCCTTACGACCCCTTGTTCTGCAACACTCCAGATGCCCTAACAACAAAGAGTCTTTAATATCCCAGGGCCTACTTTTATCTTCCTCTCTTCTTTCCATGTCTACTAGTACTTAAGTTACTATTTCTGTTTCTCTTCTATAGAGATATGCTACCACTTTAACACTTACCAGTACCAAGGTGGAGCGGGAGCCAAGATTCCCTAACTACATGCAGTAAAGAAACATAAGCTGGCACTGTTTCTTAGCTGATAATGGGCAATGTGCTAAGTAAAAATCAAGCACAGACATGAATTTCAAACACTACGCAACCAGTTAGCAAAAGTTCTCCACTAGTTACTACCATTAAAAAAAATTCTTGAATGACCATTATTTAAATTTAGAATCCAATAAACAAGGTGGATTTTTTAATGCCCATTCAACTAGGAATTCTGTGAACCATCAGCAGGCAGTCTGTTTTTTTCTTTTTGCCGAAGTTCTAATTTTCTGATTCATTACGAATTTTTGATGCAAAATCTTTTTCAGAAAAATAGCTTCTGCATAATAGCAACATTTAGAATTAGATCACATCACACTCATGATAATATGCCAAAAATATCCACTATGACATTCCCCCAAGACTTCATCAAGGCATCCACACCTACATGCCAGTATGCCACCATAGCTAAGAAATTCCCCTACGTCACCTGATTTTTCCATCATGGGCTTTTGCTCGAATTTCATTACTCACGTAACAAAATTATAGCATCATTAACAGGTTTGACAAAACAAACAAACAGAAAAAAAGTACTGTAAACTAGAACAGAAGTGGCAAGGATCCCAGCCTCTGGCCTCCAAAAGAAGGGGCAAGGATAGGTACCCCCATCCACTCCACGGGCACACGACAAGAGAAAGAAATCCTCCCAGAATACAAAAGACCTCCTAAAACGAGCGCCATCGGGGGCAAACAAAGACGGATTGTCAAAACAGACGAAGAACAGCCCTTTGGGTGTTGCGCGCGCCAAAAGCTTTAATGGAGTAGCACCAGCCCATTATCCCTCGGTGACGCCTGATGACTCCACAATTATCACTGAACAGAATGGCAGCAGATAGATGTTGATCCTGTGCCAGTTGCTGGTGAGTATTCTTATTTGTCCTATTTTTCTAGGGTCTTTATTCTTGCTACTATTCCAGTGTCCTTTGTTTTGTTTTTGTGTTTCCTAACATGCAGAAGAACTGCGTCTCAATGCATTGCAAAGATGAAAAACAGTTGATTATCACAACAACAGAACGAAAACAAACAAAACAGTGCCCTTTGGTTTGGAAATATATGCCATTATGAACTAAGCTTGCTGTTGGAGTATATTGAGCCCATGTGTATAGAGGCTCATCTAGAGGCCCATGTGTTGGATCTATATATACCCACCCATCTAGGGTTGGAGGAATATAGCAATAATTCCCGTCATTATGGTATCAATAGCCTAGGTTAGGGTTCCTCCTCTGTTTTTCCAGCCTCCCCTGTTTTCCAGCCGCCGCATCCCCTGTGCCCGCCGCCAGCCCCCTTCTTTCCCCCCTCCTCCTTCCCTCCCCTCCCTCCCTCCCCCTCTGCTCCCACTCGCGCGGATCTGGGCGCCCCGCCTGGATTTCCTGCAGCCGCCGCCGCCTCAGGCCCGCGTCATGGCGCGTGGTCCC
This sequence comes from Panicum virgatum, assembly GCF_016808335.1. Classification (NCBI taxonomy): domain Eukaryota; kingdom Viridiplantae; phylum Streptophyta; class Magnoliopsida; order Poales; family Poaceae; genus Panicum; species Panicum virgatum. The sequence continues at coordinate 19,966,959 of NC_053149.1, forward strand.
GTTCCGCCGCCGCCCTTCCAGGGCCGGGCGCGGGCGCGGCGGGCACTGCGGGATCCGCCCAGGGTCCGGCCGCCGTCGCCCCTGCGGTGGTCCTCACCGCCAATCTCGGGCGCGGTGGTCCGGACGCTGCAGAACCCGCCGCTGCAGGGGCCGGGGACGCCGCCCCCCTTGCTCCAGCCGCGGGCCCCGGCGCGGGTCCTCTGCAGCAGGCCCTGGAGCCACCTCCCGTGGTGGAGCAGCCCATGGAGGCCGCCATGGCTGCCGCAGGTGCCGATCCGGCGGTCCTGCGGGCCGCAGCCCAGCTCCTACACGCCGCGGGGGCTGCTCCTGAGGACGCGGCCGCCGATCCCGCCGTTGCTGCTGCCCACCGCGCCGCCATCGCCACAGGCAAGCAGCCCGTCGTCGACGCCGCGTCCGACACTGCGTGGACCGGGCTCGGGATGCCGCCCGCGGATGCGCCGCTCTCCGCCATCGCCATCCGCGGGCAGCCGGCCGACGCCGCACTCACCGCGGCCCTCCTCGCCGCCAAGTCGGAGGCTTCGGCGGCTCAGGAGCGGGTCCGCGCAGCTTCCCTCGCCTGGGAGCGTGAGCGCGCCACGGCCGACGCCCTCGCTCTCCGGGTCGCCGAGGCGGAGCGCTTCCTCCGCGTCTCTTCCGGCCGGCCCGTCGACCACGAGCCCGGCGCCTCTTCCTCACGCCAGGCCCCGATCGCTGGAGCTGGAGCTCGGTACGACCCGACCGACCCCATGGTCGCCCAGCTCCACCTCCAGGCGGCCGGCGTCCAGAACATCAGGGCCCTGGTCTCCGTCCTCCTCGACCCCGCGTCCTCCTCCTACGGCCGCTGGCGGGACCAGGTCCTCACCCTTCGCCGCTACGCCCTCGACGACCACGTCCTCGTCGACTCGCCGATCGAGGCGCGGGACGTGACGTGGCTGCGCCTCGACAGCGTCGCCCTGTCCTGGATCTTCGGGACCATCTCCCTGGATCTTCAGGACCTCGTCAGGACACACGGCGGCACCGCGCGGCAGGCCTGGGTGGCGCTCGAGGGGCAGTTCCTCGGCAACGCCGAGTACCGCGCCCTCCAGCTCGACGCCACCTTCCGCACCTTCGTACAGGGGGACCTCTCCGTCGGTGAGTACTGCCGGCGGATGAAGAGCATGGCCGATGCTCTTCACGACCTCGGGGATCCGGTGTCCGATCGGGTCTTGGTGCTCAATGTCCTACGGGGACTGAGCAGCACCTACGACCACCTGAAGAGCTGGATCGCCCGCCAGAGGCCCTTCCCCACCTTCCTGCAGATCCGGGACGACCTCGCCCTCGAGGAGATCACCAGGGGTCTCGCGCCCGGATCGTCCTCGCCCACCGCCGCCGCGCTCGTTGCTACTCCACCGACCTCCTCCACTGTTCCTCCTCCCGTTGGGCAGACCGGAGGAGGGGGGGGGGGGCGTGGACGTCGCCGGCGACGGGGTGGTGGTGGTGGCACTGGTGGCCCTGCTCCTGGCCACACCGGTACCGGTGGGGGCCGTCGGGGCGGCGCGCCGACACCGGCTTCGGCTCCCGCTCCCGCCCCTGCTGCTGGAGGTACGCCCTGGCCATCCTTCAGCAACCCATGGTCAGGGCGCATCTCGTTGTGGCCGTTCCAGGGTCCGGGAGGGGGGCCTCGTCCTCAGCTCCAGCCGGCGGCCATGTTCACTGGCACTGCTCCACTCTTCGCGCCTTCCTGGACCCCGCCCGCTCAGCCCAACCAGCAGCCGACCTGGCCTGGAGGGTGGGACCAGGCCGCTCTGGCGCAGTCCTTCAGCACCATGGGACTGACGCCGCCGACCAGCACCGAGTGGATCGCCGACTCGGGCGCCTCGTTCCACACCACTCCCAATGCTGGGATCCTCTCTTCTGTCCGACCCCCACACCCTTCTTGTCCTTCTTCTATCATGGTTGGTGATGGGTCTTGCCTTCCTGTCCCCGCCGTGGGTTCTGCTCCTCGTCTTCCTCATGTTCTTGTTGCTCCTCAAATAGTTCACAACTTTCTTTCTATTCGTCAGTTTACTGCTGACAACTCCTGTTCTATCGAATTTGACTCTTCCGGTCTTACTGTGAAGGATTCGGCTTCCCGGCGTCCACTTCTCCGATGTGACAGCCCGGGGCCCCTTTACACTCTTCGGCTTCCTGCTTCCGCTGCCTCGCCTTCGGCTTCTTCGTCTTCTGCTTTTGCCGTGACGCCTTCTTCCACCACCTGGCACCGCCGGCTTGGTCACCCCGGCCGCGACGTTTTGGCTCAGCTCCGCCGTAGTACCGATGTTCCATGTACTAGGGTTCCTGCTGAGCACCTCTGTCATGCGTGCCAGTTAGGTCGTCATGTTAGACTTTCGTTTTCTGTTTCTTCTTCGCATGCTGCGCATGCTTTTGATCTCATTCACTGTGACTGTGGACATCTCCTGTACTCAGCATGTCTGGCTATAGATATTATCTGGTCATTGTTAATGATTTCTCTCATTACTCTTGGACTTTCCCTTTGCGCGCTAAGTCTGAGACTTTCCCCACCCTCCTCCACTTCTTTGCCTGGGTGTCCACTCAGTTCGGCCTCACCGTTAAGGCCGTCCAGTGTGACAACGGGCGGGAGTTCGATAACTCCACCTCCCGGTCTTTCTTCCTGTCTCGGGGTGTTCAGCTGCGTATGTCTTGTCCGTATACCTCTCCTCAGAACGGCAAGGCTGAGCGGATGATTCGCACGACGAACGACGTCGTGCGCACCCTTCTGATCCAGGCTTCTCTCCCCCCGCGCTTCTGGGCTGAGAGCCTCCACACCGCCACCTACCTGCTCAACCGCCTTCCGTCCACTGCTTCTCCTGCTCCCACTCCACACCACGCTCTTTTCGGTACCCCTCCTCGCTACGACCACCTTCGGGTCTTCGGGTGTGCGTGTTACCCTAACACCTCCGCCACCGCTTCTCACAAGCTGGCGCCCCGCTTGACTCGTTGTGTGTTCCTTGGGTACTCCCCTGACCACAAGGGGTACCGATGCTTTGACCTCACCTCTCGCCGCGTTCTGATCTCCCGACACGTCGTCTTCGACGAGTCGGATTTCCCCTACTCCACCTCCTCCACACCTTCTCCTGATCCCGAGCTCGCGTCTCTGTTTCCGACTGACCCGGTGGTTCAGCCACCGTTACCTGTCTGTCCTTTTCCTGCAGGTTTTCACGGCGCACCGGCACCGCTTCCGGTGATCCCTGCTGCGCCGAGCGCGGCCCCGGGGCCCGCGGTCGAGCCACGCGCGGCCCCCGGACCTCCGGTTGTGCCGCGCACGGACCCGGTGTCTTCTGCTGCGCCTCGCGCGGCCCCGGTGCCTTCCCCTGCACCTGAGCGGTACGCTCAGTCGGTGCAGGTGTACCGGCGTCGTCCGGCGCCAAACCCGGCGCCGCAGCGGTACGCTGAGCCGGTGCAGGTGTACCGGCGTCGTTCCGCGCCAACACCGGCTCCGACTCCTGCTCCGGAGGCTCCTGCGACGCCGACACCGGAGCTGCCGCCGCCGCCTCCTCCGGCTCCCACTTGCGCAGAGCCGGAGGTGTACCACCCGCCGGTCATCCATCGGGATCCTCGACATATCCATCCCATGGTGACTCGGCGGATGGCGTCCCAGGCCGCGACTCTCTCCGCCACCGAGGGAGAGCCGCGGGTCTCTCCGGTACCCTCCTCTGTCCGCGACGCCTTGGCGGATCCTCACTGGCGTCGCGCGATGGAAGAGGAGTACGCGGCTCTTCTTGCCAACCAGACGTGGGATCTCGTGCCGCGTCCGTCTGGTTGCAATGTGGTGACTGGCAAGTGGATCTGGACGCATAAGCGTCGGGCTGACGGCACACTGGAGCGCTACAAGGCTCGCTGGGTTCTCCGGGGGTTCACTCAGCGGCCTGGTGTGGATTATGATGAGACTTTCAGCCCGGTCGTGAAACCCGCTACGGTGCGCACGGTCCTCTCACTTGCGCTCTCGCGCACTTGGCCTGTGCACTAGCTGGACGTGAAGAATGCATTTCTTCACGGCACCTTGTCAGAGACTGTTTACTGCTCTCAGCCTGCGGGATTTGTGGACTCGAGTCGTCCGGATCTGGTCTGCCGGCTCAACAAGTCTCTCTATGGACTGAAGCAGGCTCCACGGGCTTGGTACTCTCGGTTCGCAACGTTCTTGCTGACACTGGGGTTCACCGAGGCCAAGTCTGACACGTCTCTCTTCATCTACCACCGTGGGGATGAGACGGCATATCTACTGCTATATGTCGATGACATTGTGCTCACAGCTTCCAGTCAGCAGTTGCTTCAGAGTGTCATCTCCTCTCTGCAGCAGGAGTTCGCTATGAAGGATCTTGGTCAGCTCCACCACTTCTTGGGCGTCACTGTTGAGCCTTGCCCGTCTGGTCTCCTTCTGCACCAGCAGCAGTACGCCCTCGATATTCTGGAGCGGGCTGGGATGACTGACTGCAAGCCCTGCTCCACTCCAGTCGACACTCAGGCGAAGCTGTCTGCTGATCTGGGTGATCCGGTGGCTGACCCTACAGCCTACCGGAGTCTGGCCGGCGATTTGCAGTACCTCACCTTCACCAGGCCGGACCTCACCTACGCTGTTCAGCAGGTCTGTCTCCACATGCATGATCCCCGGGTGTCACACCTTACTGCGCTGAAGCGTCTCCTCCGGTACGTCCGTGGCACTGTGGACCTCGGCCTGGTACTTCACCGCTCGTCCTCTGCTGAGCTGGTGGTCTACACCGACGCTGACTGGGCTGGCTGCCCGGACACTCGTCGCTCCACCTCTGGCTACGCCGTCTTCCTGGGCGGCAACCTGGTCTCCTGGTCGTCCAAGCGGCAGCCGGTTGTCTCCCGCTCCAGTGTCGAGGCAGAGTACCGGGCTGTCGCTAACGGCGTGGCGGAGGCGTCCTGGCTACGACAGCTCTTGGCGGAGCTCCACAGCCCGCTCGCCAAGAGCACGCTCGTCTACTGCGACAACGTCAGCGCCGTGTATCTCTTCACCAACCCCGTCCAGCATCAGCGGACGAAGCACGTGGAGATCGACCTACACTTCGTGCCCGACAGAGTCGCCATCGGCGATGTTCGGGTACTCCATGTCCCGACTACCTCCCAGTTTGCTGACATCTTCACGAAAGGGCTGCCCTCGTCGACCTTCTCGGAGTTTCGATCCAGCCTCAACGTAGCCGGTGGCTAGTTGTGGCTGCGGGGGGGTATTAGCCATTTTTGTGCTCTACTTGTACTCTCATCTTGTCCAGTCTTGAACACCGCTGCGTCGGTTGTTCAGACTGCGGGGGAGTGTTAGCTTTCTTGTTGTCCAGTCTTGAACACCGCTGCGCCGGTAGTTCAGACTGCGGGGGGGTGTTGGAGTATATTGAGCCCATGTGTATAGAGGCCCATCTAGAGGTCCATGTGTTGGATCTATATATACCCACCCATCTAGGGTTGGAGGAATATAGCAATAATTCCCGTCATTACTTGCAACCTTTTTCATAAAAAAAACTTGTAGTTATTTCATTCAATTATTTCAATCTGTCAAATGTTTGGCTGCAGCAGTCGTCGACCTAGACCAGCTGGAGCCACTCGTATCTTTATCAGGTTCTATGACCTTGCCAGTAACATGATCCATCTTGCTAGTAGACCATTTGCACTGGGAAGCGACTGGTTACATACAAAATGCATCCAAGAAAATACTGGGAATCAGCTGGTTACTGGATGAGAACCGAGACCAAACTGATTACTGTTAGATGTATCCCCTTTCTGTTGTAATTAGATACTAGTGTAGGGGGCTTCCTGCATATTCTACATGCTGTATACATTACATCCCCTTTGGGGCATTGCAATAGAGTTGAGTTGCAGTTCTCTAACAATTACCATTATGGAGCCCACACCAGCTCATATTAAAAGCGCATGCAGGATGCAATAGTTCGCTCCTACTTTTCAAAATCAAATTTCATTTTTCAAACAATACTACTTATGGGCCAGGAAACTGTCCAGTTCCTGAGTGAAAATCATAACCTTGTAGGTTCTGGTTTCTAGTTGAAAAAGAAATTCTAAAATGGTCATAACCTTGTATGAGGTGGACTTCGTCTGGGGGAAATTTGATGTAGTGGACGTGCTTTTGACAGTTGGAGCATGTGCGAACAACCTCGTGGGCATCTGCCACCGCAGAAGCTTGATGTCCTAATTATTGAATGAAACTAGATTGGTGGTTCAACCGGGAAGAACCAAATGGAAGATTCCTGGGTTCATCATCATTCATCAAAACCAGCCAGTACAAGTAATATCAGAGGGCCCAAGTTCCTCCGTAAACCAGCTGGATTTCATGTAGGCCCAGTAACATTCAAATTCGTTCTTTGGAAAATATCACTTTTAAATACAGTTTTTCATTGCTCATTTGAAAAAAATATATAAATTCAAAAGAAAATCATCCATCATAAGAAGCAGAGAGAATGACTTTATTAAAAACGAGTAAAAACTGACCTCTTCATGCCCATAATAACCAGACGTGCAATTCATGTTTGGCAATTCCCACCTCTGGATACTTCCTTTAAAACCAGGACCAACTCCTCCAGTAAAAACTGTGCATTCATCATCATGAACTGCTAATGAACGTAAAGCACCAGGATGAGCACGTGCTGAGTAAAGGACAGAAGCTTTAATCTTCCAGGGAAGTTCATCTCTCACACCACCACCACGTCCAAGAAATTCTGGAGCACCCCAACTACTATCAGGGCTGGGGAACCAAAACCATGGCTGATTTCCAGAACTTGAAGTATATGAATTGTCACTGGAAATCTCATTCTCAAGCTTAGATCCTGGCTTAGAGTATGCAGCCTTCTGAGCCATTTTAGAAGTTTCTGATTGTGACGTGGACCAACCTGCCCCATTGAAAAGCAAATTGGTTGGAACAGACTCTGATGAGAGATAGTTGCCAGGCTGAAACCTCTGAGCTTTCATATTTTCAGCATTCTTAGAACAATCACCGGAAGGCTCCCACTAAACAAAAGCACAGAAGGAAATAAGGAAAACAAACATGATAGGATATCATCTCAACAATTGAGAGTATAAGAAAGAATGAAGCCTTATGTACCTTCCAATTGTACGACCTTTGAAGAGTTTGCTCCAATAGAAACCATGTTGAGCAACACTCCCGGAGCTTCTCTATCCCAACAAGTGATGCAAAGAAAGGATATAGCAGAAACCTACAATTTTTACCTTATATGAAAACAGAAGCATATAAAACTATTTATACGAAAACACAGAAAAACTACTTTTGACTTACACAAGATCAATTCGGGATTCCATTGTAATTGACTCACTTTTGTTTCCTTCAGAAGTTTTTAATCCTTTTGTAAGAAGGCTAAGACTAGATGACTCATGAGAAAAGGCAAGTTCAGCAAAAAGCTCCTTCAGCTGTGGCAAAACATATATAGAAGTGTTATCTGGTCCAATGCGTCGACAAAGGTCAGCAAGTGCGGTAGCAGCCACCTAATCAACAATGCAGTTTGGATGGCAAAATGTTTAAGTTGTATAATAAACACTAATGAAGAGAAATACTAAAGGGAAAGCATGTTAAGAATAGTTATTGCCTGAATCACGCGAAGATCCAAATGAATCTGCATAAGAACCTTTACATGAAGACAAACTTGGTCCTGCAGATGCCAGTAGAAGACTAATGGATGGGTGAATGCATAAAGAATACATAATTAAGGGTGAAAGTGGATATGATTAAAAGTAACATATTTAAAAGAGAAGCCTGGGCGCCAACAAATTTCACTTGATTAATATGCCCAATTTTGTATTAAGATTTTTTGGTCAACAACAACATAGCCTGTCCCAAGCGAGTTGGGGTAGACTAGAGATGAAACTCAAAAGACACAAAGGTAATGGTTCAGGCACGTTGATAGCTAGTCTCCAACCGCTCCTATCCAAAGCTAACTCCTCAGAGATATCCCAATCTTTAAGGTTTCTCTTAACCGACTTGTCCCAAGTCAGTTTAGGTCTACCTCTACGGCTCTACCCCTCTTTACCATATCAACACGCTTTAGCACCCCACTACGCACCGGCGCCTGCGGAGGCCTCCGTTGGACTTGTCCAAACCATCTCAACCAATGTTGGGTAAGTTTCTCCTCAATTGGTGCCACCCCTACCCTTTTCCGAATAACTTCGTTCCGGACTCTATCCCTCCTTGTGAGCCCGCAAAACCACCGCAACATCCGCATCTCTGCTACACTCAGTTGCTGGACATGTCGCCTTTTTGTAGGCCAACATTCAGCACCGTATAACATCGCCGGGCGAATCGCTGTCCTATAGAACTTACCTTTTAGCTTTTGTGGCACCCTCCTATCATAGAGGACACCAGAAGCTTGACGTCATTTCAACCAGCCAGCTGAGATTCTATGCCTAACATCTTCATCAATGTCGCCATTCTTTTGTAACATCGAACCTAAATACCGAAAAGTGTCCTTATGGGCCACCACTTGCCCATCGAGACTAACGTCACCACCCTCATGCCTAGATGCGCTAAAATCGCACATCATGTACTCGGTCTTGGTCCTACTAAGTCTGAACCCTTTTGACTCTAACGTGCGTCTCCACAGCTCTAACTTCCTATTAACTCCTACTCTACTCTCATCAACTAGCACCACATCATCAGCAAAGAGCATACACCAAGGGATATCACCTTGTATGTCCCTTGTGACCTCATCCATCACCAAAGCAAATAAATAAGGGCTCAATGCCGACCCCTGATGTAGGCCTATGTTAATAGGAAAGTCAGTGGTGTCCCCACCACATGTCCGGACAAACGTCATCGCATTCTTGTACATATCCTTGATGAGGGTAATGTACTTAGTTGGGACTTTGTGCTAATGGATATTTTTTGGTCAATATCAGAATTTAAAATTCAAGACACTTAAGTGTTAGCAGAGGGGTTCGGCAGGCCCTTTGGGCCTTGGGTCTATTGCCGCACATACTTGTGCGTGTCCCGTAAGCGATAGTTGATTAGTCCTAATTGTATTAGGCAAGGACTCCCGATTGGTTGTGTTTCCAACTTTCCATAAGCCATATCCTTGGGTTCCTTGCCTATATAATTGTACCTGTGCCTTGCACCTATAATCAATCAATCTATTATCTGAGCCACATGTGCTTTCACTAAGCATCTAAATCAGTGCTGGAATTTGATAACATTATAGGTAATATTAGTAAACACATTTTAAGGACCTAGATGCCCACTTTGAGATTTTATGGACCTAGGTGAGAATCTACATAAAGTTACCCTAGTGCATTTTACTCTTGATTTAAACTGTGACCTAGTTTCGTATTGATGTATATAACAAAAGTAGAAATGCTATCAATTGGTCAAAGGTAAGTAAAGTCTTATCGGAATCTGGTAGACTTTGAATTTGTGCTTAAAGTCATCTGAATTTGATCTCAACTTAAATTTTAAAATAAGGATTCCAGTTTGGTTCACCTTGAACCCAATATAAATTCTATCCATTTTCACACCCATGTTATGTTTGTCTGCTAAGCTTTGTTTTTGCCAGTGCAATACCTGAAGAAGCTCTTTAAGAACAGCTTTGATGGGAAGAATTGACACAAGGCCTTCCAAGGCAGATAGGCTATCAACAAGAGCAAAAGTGTTCCAACTATGCTGTGGCTCAGGCTTATTCATCTTTGACGAATCGATACATGAGAGTATAACATTCCTAAGCAACGGAAGAATTTGCTTGACAACAAAAGTTTCTCCAAGTAGTCCACCTATATAATACAAAGGTTAGTGATCACTGAGCAAATCAGTTTGAACCTAACGAGAAAGCATTAAGTGGTTACCAATCCTGACCAAAGTATCAATTCCATCAGCACATAATCCTTTGCCAAAACAGTGAATTAGCGGTAAAATTGTCTGGAGAAAGTGGAGATATCGATCAATGATGCATGGATTAGGATGGTATATCAACAAAAGTTTCCACTTAGACTTGCCTGGTGAATTGTGATTGGTACTCCTAGTTCCTCACTTGAGACGATCAGCACAGTGGATGCAGCAGAGGCAGTGATCTTGTTAGGTGAATTGTATAAGTTTGAGATCACCAAAGGATGAATCTTCTCAATATAAGTTTGTTTTCCTAATTTCTTCCACAAATCTCGAACAAAAGAGTCTTGAAGAAGGGCAACCTTCAGATGCGAATATTCTACCGCCTGTAGGAACCACCATCAGACAAAACTATCAGTAGGAAGAAACTATGTCCCATAGGACAAAACTTCAAAATCAAGAAAGAAAACCACATGCGAATATCCTTCCTACTGATATATCTTAACTGGCCTGTAAGATCTTCTGAATGATGTGCAGAATGAGGTCCTTAGTTGCTTGGATACTCAAGCTCTTTATAAATTCTTTAAGCAGAGACAAGGCCGATTCAGTGTCAACATCTGACAACGATGATGAAACAAGCGATAGGCAGTAAGGTGCACACATTTCAGCAGCAAATTCTCCCATAGCTTTAAGTGCCCCTTCACTTGCAAGCTTAGCAGCATACTTGATTCGCTCTCTAGATGTACACAAAACTTGAAGTGGAGCAAGAAACATATATGCAGATCGAACTGATGGAGGAAAGTATGGTGACTCCAAAAGGTGCTTTGCTGTTGGTCTCCTGCAAAGGTACAAAAAATAAGTATCAACGTAACAGTTATGTCTTTATATTCATCAAATCAGTGGGATATAAACTATAAACATCTTCATTGCTGAAGTTACCTGTTCCATTCCCTCTGTATGCATGACTCAACAAAAAGTTTGACATGAGAAGGCAATTCTTGAAGTGCTCCTGGTACTATGCCAATTTCTTTGTATGCAGCTAGCAAGGCAGCATCGAAAAGTGGCCTTTCCAGATAGATTTCCGCCACCATGCACCCGATAGAAAATACATCATTTGCATGATGCTCATTTTCTGAACGAGACTTTTGATTCCACAGTAGCAGTTCTTGATAACCCATAGGGGAACCATCATCAGACTCGAAGCATTCAAGAAAGGAACCAAAATCAAAATCGGCTGCAACTGGCATTGCACAGTCATGTCGCAAGATCTGATCTGCATTTTGGCTCTTGGGATATTTGGCTGAAGAGCACCTAGTTGAAGTGGTAGCATAATCATATATTGGATTCAAATGGTGTTCAAGCTCTGCAAACAAAGTTGCTTTCTCAAATTCTTCCAAACAACCAATTTCTGAAAGCACAATTGGAAAACTGCCATCTAGTGCAGCATCAGTTGTTGCACCGCTTCGTTTGCCACAGCATCTACCACAGGAGTCCATTTTATTGTGGTAGACTGCATGAGGGGTGCTAACAAGGCGCTTAGGATGAGGACTTGTAAAAAGCTGATGTCGCCCAATTGATTTGGGTCTAGATGGATCACTAGGAGGCAACATTACATTTTTGGCTTCAACAGATGCCTCTCCAGAAAGTTTATAGCCAAACGTTATGTCGATCCAGTGATGCAGTTGTTGTGATACTCTATCACTCTCTAATGCATCCCTATGCAGACAAATGAAATCCTCTGCAGATGTTGCCCAGGAAGGCAAAGCCAAATCACTCATTTCAGAATGAAGAGAGGCGAAAATCCGAGGATCACTATAAAATTCTGGAATGCATTCATCAGGCGTCCACTGGTAAAGCCTTTGCATACTAGATGGGTATTCATTGGGCTCATAGACGGAACGCACAGCTGACCTCAAGATGGTCTTAGGTAACCTCCTTGCTTTGTAACTGCAGACAGCTAGCTCTGACAGACACTCATCAGAAACATGATGTGGAATCTCAGATGATGAATACGTAAAATCCAACTGCTCATCTCCTTTTGCCAACCGCCATTTACTTTTGGTTAGGTCCCTCCAACCATTATCAGAACTTTCATCAGGCATCACTGTGAAATCTATTACCCAAGGCATCACAGTGTGAAAAGCTGGATCACCCCACCTTCTACCAGCTAACTTGTTTAAGACAAGAAGGTATTCATAATTGCTCAGCTCACCTTTCCACCATTGCTTAAAGTGAGATTGCCAATCCAAGGATGATTGCAGTTTGAAACCACTGTAAATGGCTTTTGAGGAACAGTCCTCCATAAAACAGCATGAGTTAGGTGAGCATTTAGGATCAGAAAAACCCCAACTGTGTTTTACAGGGCAGGTATCAGTTATGCTCAGGTAAGGCCATAAGGAATCTGACATCAAGATGTTTGATGGCCTTAGATTGCCATGATGAACTCCTGAATCATGAAGGTATGCCAAAGCAGATATTATCTGGTAGATAAGAAATCTAATATGCCAATCTGAGCAGAATGCCTCTGGACTGTAGTGCATGATATTTTCCAAAGTGTATGGAGCCTTTGGATGTAACATGTAGCAATGATCAGATGTTTCTAGAACACCTAACACTGGTAAGATGTTGGGATGCCTTACATGTCCAGAAGGATGCAAGTCATCAAATGCTGAAAATCCAACAAAACTGAGGAAATATAATCCAGTTAAACCACTAATTTTGTTTTCAGATAACAGATTTAACGAATTAATCACATTCTCTTCAGTTGAGAAGTTCAGGTAACTCAAGATAAGCTCTTCAACCTCTGAAGTGTGGTCTATGCTGAGATAGCAAACAGGAGTTAATTTGGCAATTGTGCTTATGACCTGTTGCTGCTTACTGAGCCCAGGGGGATTTTCATGATCTTCAATGCATCCTTTGCCAGAAGAGGAATCTGATTGCTGAGTATCCTGGTCATCATCATTATATACTGTTTGCTCTGGCAGGGGGTCATTATGAATACCATTCTCCAAGGAATTGTCATCACTGTAGGGAATGAAAATGTGGAGAATTCCGTATATGTTGATACATCAATTTTGGAGCCTTTTGAAGATAAATCATAAATATAATCCTTGGAAAAGAGAATTACCATTTTTTACTACCAAAAGGCACTTTAGCACCGCACAGGCCCACTAAAACAAAACTGGAGTAATGCTGCCTGCAACATATATGGATGAGTGGAAAGGAGTGGAAACAAGAAACAGCATTTAAGTTTTATGGTGGTAATTTTTTTATAGCAAAGTAAGAAATTGTCCGCATGACTAATTTGTCTGCTTTCTGTCGATCAGAATTTGTAGCATATATTTTGCAGATTTCCAAACTAGGTTGCCTACTAAGCAGATTTATTCCAAAGGTCCAACACAAAAATCAGTACGTGCTTACTTTGTTCCAATATTAAACAAGAATTTGAAGCAGCATTGATAGAGTATCTGGTCTGAAACATACAGCTCACTCTAGTTGGAATTGCACCGAAGCACATTCCCAGCTGGAGCAGTAGTTGCAAGCTTATAACGACGTAACATTATACACAGCTACAGTCGAATGAAACAATTGTCATAATGATATCGACACACTGCAGCGGAGTCCAAATATCTTAACATGAGAAGCCGGAAACCAAGCAAGTCATGGATGCGTAGCCTTACCTCCCGTTACTTTCCTCCGCTCCATCAGACGCTATCTGCACGAGAAGGAAACAAGCATTAAGGCGAAGCTACAACCAGCAGCTCTTCCAAACCAAGCAGGGGTTTATGCATGCGAATAATGGAGGCTCAACAAACTATGCCGCAAAACAGCAGGCTGGCCGAACCGATGAGAAGGCCCGCGACGAGTTTGGAGGCACGCGTCGGCGAAAAGCGCCGAGAAATCACACGGAAAATAGAGCAGCCGAGGCGGACCTGGACGACCGCGGAGGCCGCGAAAGGGAGCGGGGAGTCGGAGAGGCCGTGGACGAAGGAGAGGCCGGAGACTCCGAGGTCGGAGCGGACGAGGCGCTCCAGGCAGTCCGGGCACGCCGCGGCGGCCGCCTCCGGCGAGCAGCCCATCGCCGGCGCCCGGCGGCTAGATCGGAGGAGCCGCGGCCGAATTCGTGAGACGGATGCCTCTGTGCTGTGGACCCCTCCGGAATGCAGAGCGGACCGGGGGGGGGGGGGGGGGGGCTGCTGGGCTGGTGCGCCGGAGTGGGTGAGCTGGTCTGGCTCGACCAACTCCGCCGGGTCGGACTCGGTCGAACCTTGTCTGTCTGGGTCTCTGGGACTCTGGGTAGAGACTAGGGGCGCGTTTAGTTGCTTGTATCTCCATTGGCTAGGCTATAAAGATGCATGTTCGAGTTGTTTCGTTTCCTGGACAGCCGCTCGAACAAGGCTCTCCTCATGCAACCGTAAAGTATTATGATCAGCTATAAGCAGATTGAATACTGAGATGGAGAAGATGTAAGAGAAGAGAGAGAAGTAAGAACTAAAAAATTTTGTGAGATAGACAAATTAATGGATCATGTATTAATGGTGGAGAGTTAAACCACTATACAAATGAGCTAAGAGATGAGCTGTAAAGATTTTTGCAGCCAGCAGCAGGCTAAATCATTAGCCTTGCTCTAAACGCACGAATCGAGCAGTTTTTGCGAGCCGATAGCACACGGCTCACACCACAGGGACTGAAGCATGCAAACATACTCCCTCTGTTTCAAAAATAATATAAATCCTGCTTCCTGAGAAGTCAAGCACTTTTAATTTTCACTAAAACTATTAAAAAATTACTAATATTTGTGTCAACGAGTTGATGTAGTATAAAAACATATTACATGATCTAAAAATAATTATGTTGTAATATATATATATATATTAGTATTATTTTATGTAAATTCAGTTAAAATTAAAATTATTTGACTCTCCGGAAACGAGATTTATATTTTTTGAGTGAGTTAGAAAGAGCCTAGTTCAGGGATGCGATGCAGGCTGAGAAGGTCCAGCCATCCAAATCATACCCTAGAGAGAGACAGATCAGATAGTACAGGCTTGGCGCTCTTCCGCCACTTCTGGTACTGCAGGAAGCGGGGCGTTAGGCCTCCAGGGTGTTCTGTTTGGACCGATGACCTCTCCGTGAGCATTTTCTTTTCCAGCTGATGTGGGTCTGATAGTATATACTATCAGCGCTATCTTCTTTGTCGTATCTCGGGTGTGTATTGGTAGAATGGTACTCCATCTATCACAATTAGTCTTTTCGGCTTTGCTAGATTTATAGGATTTGCTAATACAACACATATATAAACTATGCACTAGATGGTAAGTTCACTCAAGACATTAAAAATAGGAAAAAGGAACAGTAGACTTGTTGTAGATATAATGCACACACACGACTCTAGCCCTCGCCCCTCACGTCGCCCCCGCTAGGTGACCGAGGGGGGCTTCACGCCGCCCCGCTCCAAGCGCCCCCCGCCGCCTCCCAGCAACCTCGCCGTCGCCCGAGCGGGCCCTCGGAAGTCTGGTGGCCGGCAAGGAAGGCGGCGGCGAGGCAAATCGGCTTGTGGATCTCCAGCGTCAGGGCGGGCCGGCGTCCTGGGACCACGGCCGTCTCGACGGCCGCTGTGGGCGGCTCCCGGCGGCGCCGACAAGGATGGCCGGATCCGGCACCGGCGAGTGCGGATCCGGTGTCCCCCCGGCCGGATCCGTCGACGGGAGGTGAGCGCGTCGGCCGGCGCTCTTGGTGACTGCGGGTCTGCGACGAGAGGTGCGCCGGCGTCGCGGCGTCAACGTGATATGCGGGCTGGCTGCGCGGCATCCTTGCGTCGGTGGGCCGGCGGCGGACCGGGGGCGTGGCGCGGTTGTCGCCCTTCGCGGTCTCCGGCTGGCCTTGCGTCTGCGGACCTGCGCGGCGGCGGTGTGTGCCTCCTTGGACGTGGAGGGCCACGGCGAGGGCTACGCCGCCCCGACGCTCGGCCAGCTCGTGGCCGCGGTGGAGTTGCGCCCGCTGGGAGGACCTGCTGCGCAGGTGTGGGGCTGCCGACGGGGCGGCTAGCGGCGATGTGCGGTGGGCCGCGGGGCGTCGGTGTTTCTGCCTTTGCGACTGCGAGCGGTGCAATGAGGTGGTGCGAGTTGGAAGTGATGTGTGGTGGCTTGGTGGCGCCGCTGGCCCTGAGAAGACTTCCGTGGTTTGGCCGGACTATGGGCGTGCAGCTAGGGACGGGATTCTTCAGGCGAAAGTCTCGCAGGCTTCATGCTGGTGGCGATGACGATGGCATCCGAGGGTGTCGTTCTCCCTGTTGGGGGCATCATCTTGGAGCTCATCCCTTCTGCGCAGATTACTCTAGGTGAAAACCTTGTCCACCTGTTGGACGGGCGCCGGCGGTGCCTTTGGCGTCGTTACCTTCTTGGAGGCGTCGTTGGTAGAGACCCATCTCAGCCAGATGGTGGAAGGCTTGCCAGTGGCTTGGCAAGGGTGGCTCAGTGCAAGTGGTGAACTCGAAGGGGTTGCCGAGCTCATGCGGCGGTGACCAAAATCTTGTTGGCGGCGGGGGGTCGTCATATGGATGTTGGTTTTGGCTGCTTGCAGCGGACTGTGACGGCTGGCGTTGCTTGGCAACTGTCAGTGCGGCGTGGGACTGCGTCGGAGGGCGGTGCTTGCAGCAAGAACATCGTGGGGGCGGCTTGGCTTGCAGCGGACTGTGGTGGGTTGCTCAGCTTTGCTTGGCGACACCAGTGTGGTACATCATCGAAAGACAGTGCAAGCGACAACTTGGTCTGCTAGTATTGTGGTGGTAACTATTGCGTCGGTGGCACAACGCGATGCGGTCGTCCGACAGGTACGGTTCGGTGGTTTGTGTGGGATCTTAGAACACGGGGCAACACTATTAATCATCCCGACGGCGATTTAAGGAATGGATCCGCGATATGGAGTACTGTGGCGGACGTGGCGAGGCCACCGCGTGCGGTGTCTTCCGTGAGGCGACGATAACGAGGAGGAGGTCCAACGGTGGGTGTGGCGAGGCCCCTGCATGTTGTGTCATCGCGGTTGTGAGGGCGAGACAGCCTGGGCGAGGTCCGGATTCTGTGGTTTTCACTATGTTGGATGGTGTATGGTGGGGCAGCTGCACTACGGCGACAGGTCCCGCATGGCAGTGGCCTACCCAGTGTGGTGCGGTCCGGTTTCCTCGACTTCTTATCGACGCGGAATCATGTTTCGACGGCGACTTTTGTGACACCCCAGCCCAAGGACTTAACAGGATTAATGGAATATTCATACCAACAAGTTGCAATTTTTTTTCCGGAATCCAATCTCAGAAGAACTCCAATGTTAAGCGTGCTTGGCCTGGAGCAATTTCGGAATTGGTGACCGACCGGGAACTTCTTTCCGGGTGCGCACGAGTGAGGACAAAGTGCGCAGAAAAGACTTGTGTTGGTCTGTGAGGGTAGTCTATGTCTTGGATAAGCTGCCAGATATAAGCGGGCCCGACCTCGGGGAGGTGGGACGTTACAACTTTCTGGATAGGAGAAGGTTGGTAGTCGCGGCATCTTGGCTTGCTCGGTTGTTGTGCCCCTGTAGTTTTTGAGTTTTACCTGTGTTGATGCCCCAATCCAACCGGGTGAGAGTTGAGGTGTGGAGAGTTGAGTTGCGGTATTTTCTGCGTTGACATCTCAATCCAACCGGGTAGTCTATGTTCTGGATAAGCTGCCAGATGTAAGTAGACCCGGCCTCGGGGAGGCGGGACGTTACAACTTTCTGGATAGGAGAAGGTTGGTAGTCGCGACATCTTGGCTTGCTCAGCCGTTGTGCCCCTGCAGTTTTTGAGTTTTATCCGTGTTGATGCTCCAATTCAACCGGGTGAGAGTTGAGGTGTGAGAGTTGAGTTGCGGTGTTTCCCGTGTTGACGTCCCAATCCAACCGGGTGAGTTTTTTTTTCTTTTTTCATTTTTTTCTTTTTCCTGCCTATGGTCTCGCAGGATTGTTGTCTTGTATTTTTCTGCTATATCAATGAAACTCGCACTACCTTGTGCGGTTCGTTCAAAAAAAATGCACACACACACGCCTACGCAATGCTAGGCCCATGGTTCTGTTAAGATCTACGCCATCCTAAAAAAGATTACGTTTGAAAAATTCTACAAAGAGTGTAATACTTGATCTCAACTTATCTGACTAATTATGTGGTTGTATTTATTTGCATGCTAAATTAAATTAACAGCATGTGGTTAACAAACGAGGATATGAGAATTTTTTTACTAGTACTGGCACTAATTTGTATGAAAAAATAGAATTGCACTTTTCATGAAATGGAACAGAGGAAGTACATAATTTTTTCCTAATTTTTAGTGGCTTGTGAATATGAGCTCTTTTACAATGGTTGGTGGTGCCTCTTGGTGCCTCCCCAAAAATAATTAATTTAATTAATTTGAGGGGCGGAAGGGTACTGAGGTAATTCGCCACCCCCCAAACCCCACGCCCCCCTCCTTCTCGCACCAAACCCACGCCTCGGGCAACTGTCCTCCCCCACCCGGCCTCCCCTGGCGGATCACCGCCGCCGACGTCGTCGTCACCGCCGCACCCTTCCCTCGGCCCCGCTTTCGTTCTTTGCGTGGACCGCCCTTCCCTCACCCCCGCCGCTAAAGGTCGTCGCCCTACTCCGCGTGGGTAGGGTTTGGACGCCGCCGGTTGTGTTCCCTACTACATTGCCGCCTGCGCCTGCTTCGTTAGCTGACAGCTGCCCCGTGTTTGATCATCTAGCCAAAGGTACTTGGTCGCCGTCTCCTCTTGTTGTGTGCCTTGTTTCATGATGAGATGATATCTTGCTCAAGATGGTATTCGATGATTGTAGCGAAATTTTTTGTTTGTAGTCTGCATTCTCATGTGACATTACTCCTGCATGTGTAAGAATTGTAACCCTTCATCTGTTTGTTCCATTAATGTATATGCCTCAATCTAGTTGGCTTCTTGATTACAACCGAAACCCTGCTTCAGATTAGTGTCCTACATATTTGTGCATCACAACTACATAATGTCATTAGCATATTTTATATACAGTGGTCTACAATATATATATATATATATATATATATATATATATATATATATATATAGTCTGTCAACATCCTCTCTGCAGTCTAACTTGTATAACTTCACAGTGCTAATTTGGCTGTAATAATATTATTCACTTCATGTAGTTGGTCTGCATTGTACATACACCTCAACGTTTACTGGTTTTACTTTTTACTAGTTCTGGTTGATATTACAGTTCAAACAAGTGGCTATTGATATGTTGCATTTGGCTCTGCTGCATCTAGTTCCCTTGGCTCTACTGTATCCAGTTGCTTATGCATTTTTTGAGTTTTCCCTATTTCCCTTCATCTAAAACACCCTGAAATTTGTAGGCTAACTATAAGTGAATTATATACATCTAATTGATCTTTGGGTTTTATACTACAATCTTTGATTTTAATTTTTATGCAGCTTAACTGGAATTAATCAGTGTACTGCAACCATTAATTTGTTTAATGTTGTTGATGGATGCAGGAAGAAATGGCGGATCTTGAGTCTTTGCTGGAGTACAATGAAATTGTTAGGAAGATGTTCGCAAACGAAGATGAAGGATTTCAGTTTTATAATACATACGCACTTGGTAAAGGATTTAGTGTGAGGAAAAGCTATGTTGAGTGAAACCGTGAGCACACTGAGCTGACCCTTCGGAGGTATGTTTGCAGTCGTCAAGGTTGCTGTGAAGAGAAGTAAGTGAAGAAGGAGATTAAGAAGCGGAGGCCACGGGATATAATTCGTGTTGGATGCCCTGCAAAATTGGTAATTGCACTGGACCGGAACACCGGGCAGTGGTACGTGAAGAATTTCATCGATGAGCACAACCATCCGCTGGCTCCAGCCGACCTTAGTTGCCTTCTGGGTTCACATCGAAAAATCAGCGATGCGTAGAAAGCTGAAATTGTGGAGCTGGGGGTAGCTGGGATCCGCAAACACCAGATTTTTTAAATTATGGAAATGCAATATGGTGGGTATGACAAGGTTGGCTATACATTAAGGGACTTGTATAATTTCTGCCATCTCTATAGGCAGGATATAATTACTGATGGTGATGCTCAAACAGTCATTAGTCACCTGAAGGAACGTCAAAACAGAGATTCTGAGTTCTTCTTCAAGTACATGACTGATGGGAAAGGACACGTGCTGGGAATATTCTGGTGTGATACTCAATGTATGCTTGATTATACAGCATTTGGTGATGTCGTCATATTTGATAGCACCTACAAAACAAATCGGTACAACCTGCCCCTTGTGCCTTTCGTTGGGGTGAATCACCATTACCGCACAGTTCTTTTCGGATGTGGAATTATTTCTCATGAGAATACTAATTCATATGTGTGGCTGCTGAAAACATTTACCGAATCTAATGCTCAGAAGCATCTTGTTTCCTTGATCACTGATGGAGACCTTGCTATGCAGAGAGCAATCAGTGTGGTGTCGCCGAATTCACCGCATAGGCTATGCGGATGGCATATTGAGTTGAACCTAGTCCGCAATGTTCACAATGATACACTAAAGGGTGCATTCAGGGTTTATTTGTATGACCTTTGCTTCATAGAAGAGACTGAGAGGAAATGGCAGGTGTTCCTGGCTGCCAATAAGGTCAAAGAAGGCTCGTGGCTTTATCAGATGTATGAGGTGAGGCAAACCTGGTGTGCTGCGTATCATGTAGGTCATTGCTTTTTAGGATTGAAGAGCAACCAACGAAGTGAGAGCATGAACTCTAGGCTTCAGATGAAACTGGATGGTAAAATGACCCTGTTAGAAATGGTACAGCACTATGAGACCTGCCTTACAAAGGTGCATAGAAATGAGGCGGATGATGACGCTAAAGCACTGCAATCTGCACCATTCACAGAACCTGATGCTTCAGTTCTTGAGATAAACGCAAAGGCTCACACCAAATGTTTTTAAGGCGAAGGTCCAGTTCAGCGTGGAAGCAGCCAAGAAGTGTTCTCTAATTAAGATTCTAGATGGCGATGATACAACTGAGTATATTGTTCGAAGGAGAGATAGAGACATCATGTACTATGTGAAATGTGAATTAACTGAAGAGGCCAATCTGAAGAGAATTTCCTGTTCTTGTCGTAAGTTGCAATCCCTTGGAACCCCCTGCTCACACATCTTCTTTGTATTAGGCCTCCGGGACGAGAGCAAGCTTCCAGACTGCTGTGTTTTGGAAAGGTGGACTATGGGGGTGAAGCGTGCATTTCTGACAATAAGGAAGAGCACCATGTATGACTATTCCCCTACCCTACTAAGCTTCCGTGAGCTATGCAATCTCAGTCTTGCTGCAAACCTTCGTAGCATCTCATTCAACCAAAGCATATGAGCGGACCAAACGTGTCCTTAAACAAGAAGCTGCTGTGATCGTGCCAAATGCAGGAGCGATCAAAGGCAAGATGTATGGACCGGTGCTGCCACAAGCGCCAGAGGTTGATTGTGAAGTGTTCAGAGATGTCCTGGATCCCATGACTGTGCCTGGCAGAGAGGCCCCAAAGAAAAAGTTGATGTCAAGTTCAAATAAGATTGAATCTACCACGAAATCTTCCTCGAAATGTAGCCTATGTAGGGGCTCGGGTCACAATCGGCGAACATGCTTCTTGAGACCAGAGGTAGTTTTGAGTAATGTTCATCAGAGCTGGCAACTGCCCATGTGTGAGGCATGTGTACTTATGACTGATGTTCATCTTTATTTGTAGGAAACAAAGCTCCCTGAAGATGTGCTAGATTAACGATTTGCCAAGGATCTGATTGCAGCTACCGAATGGATATAGGTAAGGTGACAATTTTCATCTTCATTCACTGGTAAACTCTACGTTACGAAGACTAAATTATTGTTCCTTTTTGCTTCTTGTACAGAACCTTGTCTATTAGCAGGATCCATTTTCTTCGTGCGCTACCTTGTCATCTAATCAAGAGTGACAGCAATGGCCATCAGTGGAACTTGTCAGCATAGTCATTAGGCTTAGTTTTGCATGGGTGTATCTCCAGACACCTTCCTTGGTAGTATTGTAACAAAATATTACCCTGATATGAAGCGCCTATTTGCGTTTGTGAAATCTTTGTGTTCCATTTGTTGTAGTGAAATGTGCGGCAGCATCATGTCTTACTGCACTACAGGTCAGACCGGTGTGCGCACCGTACAACATCACCGCATCATTGTCGCTGTACTTTGAGAGACAGTTGGAACTGTAGTTCCCACGCAATGACAGTCACCGGACAATGTTTCTAGGTTTTGACTGTCTCAAGGTCCTGACATTGACCGAACAATATTTCTAGACTTTTTACTGTCTCAAGGTCTTGACATTCGCCGGACAATATTTCTAGGTCTTGACAGACGCCAGACTTTTTTGTCAATGCAATTCAGTATGAACTCAGAGGACTTCAATTTTGACGAGTTCCTCTTCTGATGCACTCATCATTCAGACCGGTCGCTGCACTCGTCAGATTTGTTGGTGAACTGATATATCCACGAACTTGTCAAATATTTTTAGTAGGAACTCAAAAGACTTGAATTTGGTCGTGTCGCGCACCGGTCGGACCAGGTGACTCATGGGACGTTTTAGATGGACTCGACAGATATCTTGATGGATCTATTCTTCCCATGCACTATTCGACCGGTTCTCCATTCTGATCATCGGAGCATTTTTCAGTAAAGTGTGAGGCTACCCATTCAAAAGTGCCCCTCCTACTCTTCGCGAGTGCAACATCATGTCTTACTGCACCAACATCATCACCGTAGTGTTTCCCCGTACTTCAAGACTCAGTTTTGAAACTGTGGTTTCCACGCACTTACAGTCACCGGACATGTTTCTAGGTTTTGACTGTCTCAAGGTCCTGACATTGACCGGACAATGTTTCAAGATTTTTTTACTGTCTCAAGTTCTTTACATTTTTACCAGACAATATTTCAAGGTACGGGCCCGGGGAGAGGTACCACAGCCCATGGGCCAGAGAGAGGTACGACAGCCCAATGTTGTTCGGTGCGGATCTGTCAGGGATGTGTCTGGTTATTTTGCACGACTTTCCCCACCAATACACCGGACAATCCACACCGCACTGTCTATCCGCAACGGTCTCACCGGTGCTATCCACAACCGGCCGACATCAGGTGGACGTCTCTATCCTATTTTATCATCAGTCCCACCCGCCCCTCCCCGGGGCTTTGGAATCCTAACCGACGCCGCAGGAAACGAACCACGCGTCCCCGCGGCCACCCCCAAGAATTAATCCAAACTGTCGCCGCCGCCACACACGCGCATGCAAGAAACCATCCCGTGCTATATGACGCCGCACAATTATGGAGCCATGGCGCCCGCCACTGGTGAACATCGTCATGCCAACGGGGTGGGATGAGTCGCCGCAAGCATCGGACACAAAGCCGAAGCGCCATCGCCCAACAACGCCGGCCAGTCCACCGACAACTATGCATCAATGGGTTGCATTCGATACAACCATGCTTGATGTGTGGATAACCTGTGACGCGGGGGTGGTGGCGAGCTTTCTTGAAGACATCCTCCATGGCAACTCAGCGCAACGCCGCCGCAAGCTCGTTGGATTGGACACCGAGTGGAAAAGGCTCCCTGGCGGCGACGTCACGACTGCCATCTTGCAGTTGTGCGTCGGCACTTGTGTCCTTGTGTTCCAGTTCCTCTATGCCAACGGCGGTGACCTTCCCAAAGTCTTGAAGAGGTTCCTGGCAGACGACGACAACATCTTCACCGGCGCACACATCGAGAACGACGTGAAGCGACTACGGGACGACTTCAGCATCACAATAACCAATCCGATCGACCTCCAATTGGTAGTCCCCGAAGCTGCTGCAGAATACAAGCACCTTGGCGGATCCCATCCTGAGTACGGACCATGGCGTTCGTCGCTCGAGAAGATCACATCAGAGGTACTGTGCCTACCTTACCTCCGCAAGCCGGTGGGCGCCGACCATGATCAGTGGCACGAGAGGTATTTGGACAGCTTCCAGGTGCGCTACGCCACCATAGACGCGTACTTGTCGTATGAGATAGCAAATCAATTGGAGCTCAAGCATGGCTATAGATTTGCTTAAGTGACGTGTGTGTGTTTGTGTGTGTGTGTGAGAGAGAGAAAGAGAGAGAGATTAAAGTGAGGATTGTAAAGGTTTCCATGACTTGTAATGTCAGAGAGATCTAGCTTCTAAACCATCAGTGATGCTTGTGACCCATCTGGCAATGTAATGTGATCAACCTATTCTTCGTATCATGTTGGTGATTTATTACATTGATCGTTTAGACGGTTCGATTACGTTCCTACCGGAGCATTCACCGGACGTTTCATTTTTTTCTCTGCAGGTTTCGTGATGGTACTGATCTTTCCGGTGACTGTGGGTGGTGTTCAGTAATGCTGTCCTGCGTTGGTTGTACGAAAGTTCATTTGAAAAGACGAATCATTTGTTTCGTGTCGATGAACCGGCTTGAATTGAGTACCTGAAATCACTGAAAGTACCTCCATCTCAAATTGTCAATCATTTAGGCTTTTCAAACCAATTTTGCCATTACAAGTTCATGCCATTCTGTTATAAGGACTGCACACACATCTAACGCTATTCAGTCATTGAAGTTATAATGTCACAAACTAACAGCGAAAAATGACAGATGATACTTGCCACATCATTGTCACTAAGACACTAACATTCGAAACACAACACCTACAAATACAGCAAGTGACACTGGAGATCTGGCCTTTTTCATTCACAGGACGACTGTGACCATCCGGTGAGGAAGCTCTGACAAATATATTGGAATATTTCAATGAAGCTGATTTCTTGCACTCTAGAAGGATCACAAGGGTTGGGTGTAGGGTAACAAAACAGGTCTAACCGTTGTTGGCCCTAAACTTGGAATGTTAGCTAGCGCTCCTGAAAGATCATATGGTCCAGGTGTACGGTGCTAGCGCACGTGTGAAGTAAACTTGGAATGTTACGCTGCACTCCAGGAAGATCATCCGGTGAGGATGTACGGTGGCATAACTTCTAACCGGTGGGTGCAGTAAACTTGGAACACGTCCAATACAATACTCTGAGTACCGGCAAGAGATCATCAACGAAAGCAAAAGATACAGCCAGTGACTTGATTCTAGTGGTGCCACCGGTCTCTCCCGTGATACTAGGACGGAAGCAATGATGCTAGGAGACTTCCATTATAATTACATCAAAAGGTGCTGCATAGAGAATGTAACAATGTTTCAAGAAAAAATCACGCATCCCAAGACACACCAAGCATCTAACTTACTGAAGGCATATATAGTCAGGTCCTATCTAGCTAAGGTCTGCACTTCACATATTTTGCAGCACACATATATAGTAGGTCAGGTCTTCACTTTGAAGTCCAACTACTAACTTGACATTGCACCAGATGTCCCCAAAAGGCTGCAATTAGCATCATATTCAGGTGTTCACTTCTTCCTGCCAAATATAACACCAAATAGCAAATCCAGCGTCAGACCAATCATGGAACTATATCTACAAAAAACCATGCATATAGCTGATATATATGGTCATGTCATCAACTATGATAGGCGAATGGTACTCAACTCTGATGGGCAACGTACGGGAGTCGGTTTCTAGGTTGATGCCTGTCTGACCGGTGGGCTGACATGCCAAGTTTAAGGGCTGCAGCTCTAGGATCTCCTCGCCCGGACTCCCGGTCACCTCTGAGCTGATGCCTGCCTGATTTGCCTCCTGATCTGCCAGCCCTGATGGCTGATGCTCGTCTCTCTGCTCGGCTGAGCTGATGCCTTCATGAGTTGTGACCAGAGCTAAAGGAAGGGGGAATGAAGTTGGCTCCTCTTGGGCAACGTTGACCTGGTCAGGTGCTGATGCCACCGTACGGGAGTCGGTTTCTAGGTCGATGCCTGTCTGACCGGTGGGCTGACCTGCCAGGCCTAAGGGCTGCAGCTCGGATGCCACCTCTGTGATCTCCTCGCTCGGACTCCTGGTCACCTCAAAACTGCTACCTGCCTGATTTGACTCCTGATCTGCTAGCCCTGAGGGCTGATGCTCATCTCTCTGCTCAGCTGAGCAGATGCCTTCATGACCTGTATCCAGAGCGAAAGGAGGGGATAAAGTTGTCTCCTCTTGGGCAACGTTGACCTAGTCGGGTGCTGATGCCACCCCCACAGACGTTCCACTAGGAGGAGCATTCGGGGACCTGAATGAATAGTTAACACCAAGCTTGTTGGCCATCATTAGTTGCATTTCACCAACAAATAACACATTAGGTGGAACTGGATTTGTGGTCTCTGTCAGAGTGACCTGCTCTATAGTCTGCTGTAATAGGATATCTTTGGCCACTCTCTCAGGCTCCGTGGAAATACAGTCATCTGTGGAGGTAACAAGAGCTGCTGACACTGGAGGAGGTGGAACTGGACTAGTGGAAACTAGCAGAGTCACCTGCTCAGCTAGAGGTGTAGCAAAAGTAGCTGGCTGCAGCAGCAACTGTTCAGATAGAACTTGTAAGTGAGCCGAGGGTGCTGAGATAGCCAATGGAGGCTGTACTAGAAGTGGCTCAATGCCGGTACGCTGGTATAGGCGATCAAACATGAGTGCCGTAGTCTCTCTTTCTCTGGCCATTGCCTTGCTCATCTCTTCCTGCTGCTGCTGGATAGCATGAAAATCTTGCGAGTTGCGCTCTTCCCTTTTTGCTGCCTCCTCCTGCATCTTCAGCATACTTTGGTTGAATTGCGACTACATCGCGATCATCATCTTCATAAGTTCGGCAGTCTGAGTCGTTGCTGGATCTGCTTGAGCTGAACTGGAAACACTTGCCTCTGCATCGTGAGCTCTAGAAGGTGTGGCTCGAACTATGTAGTCGGAGTCTGACGAATCGGAGCCATAGTCCTCGCCCCATAACCCCTGAGCGGCATCCAAATCCTCAATAGCATCATCATGCTGCACAGCTGCTTCTCACTCCTCTAGAGTCAGCTCACTTAGAGCAGCTACTAGGGCTCTCTGGCCACGACGAGGATCACTGGGAGTCGGTGGGTTGTAGACCTGGTAACAAGAAGCGCTGTCTGCAAGCCCGTGATGAGGCAGATTCTGTAAATGCTGAACAATGGCCCTGTCCAACAGATAACTTATAATATGTGCATTGGGCTACTATCTTCCTGCCTTCACTCCATCTGCAATACTTTCCTCAACCTCACACAGAAGAAAGTCTACAATATCAAATGGTGTATAGGACAGGATGTGAAGGAGGAGCCACTGCTGGATACTGGTCACTGCCTCTCCACCTCCCATCCTTGGAAGAAGTGAACGTCGCAGGGCATTGTGCACGACCCGAGCCTCAGTAGTAAGCCTGGTGGGTGCACGGGAGGACTCTGGAAGGAACGGTTAGCGGTAGCATATAGATACCCTTTCAAAAGGTGGAAGAACACCGCCACAACGTGCACGTCTGGGAGGAATGGCACCTGGGTAGGCCAACTCGTGAAGGCGAGTGTCATTGAGATCCACTCCCAAGGCATCTGCTATTTCTGCCCGGGAAAGAATACGAGGCCTGCCCTTGAAGATGAACTTAATGTAATCTCTGCTCGGCTCAATCCATACTGTGGCGTAGAAAATTCTAACCCAACGCAGCATATATCTGCCTGTCCGGGAAAGTAAATCGGCAAGTCCTCTCAAGTAGGTGAAATACGGCTCAATTCGTGCTCCCCCAGCAACAACGCTTAATTTGCGGAAGTCGAGAACATTGTGCCTGCTCAAATGAATCCCCCTAGCCTCATAAGCCCTGAAGAAGGCTTCATGAAGGAGTGTGTATAAATCTCTACCTGCACTGTCATCTCGGGGGTTCACGGAACCACTCCTCAATAGAAATAAACCGCAGCTTCTTGACTCTTCTGGCTGTAGCATCAATAGAATCCAACGGCACTGATGCAGTCTCGGCACGGGGCCTCTTCATACCGGACTGAGTGGTGGATGCAGAACACGAGCGATGACTGCTGGTGAATCTCATATGAGGTGGAGATTCAATATCCTGATCAGCTGGTTCCATGATCCTCAGAGTGCCTGACCTTGCTTCTCCTGCTGCCGACGCTACCTGTGCTTTCTTGCACAGCTTCTTCGTCTTTCTAGGCTGATCTGCAACACCTTTGCCTTTGTCCTTTGCCGGTATGTGAGATTGGTCGCTGCCTTCACCCTCATCATCACGCTTGGCGGTCTGCTTGGTCCTAGCCATCACTGACCACAGAAGCAACAAATGCAGCACTGGCAATCACCTTCAGAGGCTTGGCTGCAATCCCCCTCGTACTGTCAAATGACTGCTTCTGACTCAAACACAGCAAGCTAACAAGCAACTGAACAAACCGCACACTATAAGATAGTAATCAACTGATATTAATAATGAAAAAAAGGAATCAACTACTCCAACAGTTTATACAAACATTAATGCCAAAACTTTATTAAATAGTGAGGATGAATTAGGACCAAGTTCTAACGTTGTAAACTGGATTATTGTTGGCACCTACCAACATCACCAGCGATGACGCCCACAGACGCCAATTTGGGGTGGCAGTATTTCATGAACCACGAAAAAATCCGCAAGCGCACGGAATACCGCTGTAGCATTTTACCCGGGAGTATACCGGGGTGTCATTTATATTTCTGTAGGGAAGACGGTGAGTGAGATAATATATAGATTAGTGGGTGAACTCTATCTAGATTGAATATTCTCATGCATAAACAGGGGTAAGATAATAACATGATAGGAAGTAGTGTGACACACACACACAAACTACCCTCTCGGATAAATAAATAAAAGAAAGATAAAAGAAAGATAAAAGATGCTTTAGGCAGGGAGCAAGGTAAAAGTCAGAGCTCGAGTCAGCAGTGCTAGGCTAGCTATATCTACACTTTCTCATTGGTTAGCTCGTCAGAGATTAAACTACACAACAGGAAGATCGCTATCGAAGCGACGGGAGGAGCTCGTACACCCCGACGACATTATGTACCTCCTACCCCCATACCGAACGTGGAGGATTACTAAAAGGCTCGGACAGGGCTGTCACCACCTGCCGGCTAGCTCTACAAACCGTGGTTTATAGTTGACATCTAGCAACACTTAGCTAATCTAGACACCATGTCTACACTAGTAAGGGATACTCTAGTGTCCCGCGCGGAGCCCCCACCCTCGGATGGACAAACATCACACTAGAGCAATCATATGAATACTGGAGCAGTTGATAGAGTTCTAAGAACAAAAGACTAACCATCTCCAGTGCAGGGCGATCATACAATGCAAGCATAGAATGATAACACAACCATATCAAGAAGCATATATCCGATAACTCAGAGCATACTTCAAGCAGATATCGGTAACCATAGTCTAATTCTATTACAAACAACCGAATATCACAAGAAAGAACTAGAGATGAACCCATACCAGACTCTCGAGCAACACCGGCGACTCGATGACTCCTAGACTTCTCCTAAACTCCACTAAGCCTAAAGACTATGCAAGGAATGCAAGAGAGGAGAGGTGAGTGGTGTGTGGTGTGTTTGTGTGTGTCCTATTCTCTACCCCCTCCCTTGTATTTATAGGAGGGAGCCACCGGCCGCAGTACCGCAAACCGACCTAAAGGAGCAACAGGGAGTCGCCACATGGCAAAGTTGAGGCGGTGGGACCCATGGGCCTGGTCGGCCGACCTATAGTTCGGCCGGCTTGCCCTGGCCGCCAACCGCCCCCAACTGCTGGGGGTTGGGCTTGTCTGGGCCTCCTTGTCTGATCCACGCTGGGGTTGGCCTGTCTTGACTTGTTTTGCTTCGGTTCTTGGGCTACACTTGGTCCATTTGAGCCTGAATCGGTACTCTGATATTTTCTTTGATTTTCTGCTGGGCCAAAGTGTGCTTGCAACCTGCATATTAGCTCAAAAACACAACTTGCATATTCTAGAAGGTAAGTGTGGTTTAGGGACTTTATTGAATATAAGTGCGTATAAGAAATGCAAACTCTCATGATTTTTTGATCAAGTTGACGCCTAGAAATGATCGTTAGTGAGCGTCAACAAGATCCCCCAAACTGTCCTTTGCTCGTCCCGAGCAAAGTAGGACAAATCAGGTTGTTGATCAGAAAATCACTTTGACTCGTACCTTACCTATCATGTCATGGTTTGAAGCAAAGGGATTCATCTATAAGCTTAAATAAGTCGGTTAGCATACCTTTGCTCAATTACCTTACTCCTTCATGGGGCTTTTTAGCTATCTCCTTGTCTTGGGCTATTGAAAGTCAGAACAGTGCATAGAGTGATACTTACTTGTTCATAGATCCGCAATCCATCTGGAGATATTTTTTTGAAAGAATTTTGAAAACATGGCAAAGCTCCTAGGATAACTCTCTCGAGGCACTCATCTTGTATTTCCTTACCAGGACAATATCTGCCTTTGATCTTCCCTACTACTACAAGCCTTTATGGAGCTCAAGGTAGGATAAGAACAGGGCACACTTGTATTCTATTTATTGTAAATTCAAAGAGAGGATCCATGGAGAAACAAGTCATGCAATCTCGATCAAAAGGTGCAAGTGTATGAGTGGATGGATGGATGGATGGATATGACTTACTCCTTGAGGTAATGGCTTTTCTCTCGAATTATCCCTATATCTCTTTCTTTCCTTTTTTTTTGAGACATGGCTACCTTTTTTTTCTCTCTCTCTTTTCTTCTTTTTTTAGATCATGCTTCTTTGGCATGCCATCTTTACTCTTTTTGGGGGCAACCATAATCTGACTTTATTTTATTTCAGGGATGTTCTATGAGAGAGATCACCAAGACATGGAGCATTTATTATGTGGAATGAATGGGTGGTGGTGCCAATTCCCAGTGTAGGAATGTAGCAATTGGATGTGACGTGTACGTGCTTAGGATCGAGAAAGCATGAAAATCATCTCGCTAGGGTCACACAATTTGACAAAACTCAACAGAATATCAAGCAGCATATGTGTAAAGGGTTTTTCATGGAATATGGCATATGGCTTTGGTAGGACATTGCATATCGCTGGGGAACTTGCCTCTTTTAGAATTTTTGAAAACAACTCCAGACTTCAAGCATGACTAGAACAAGCTTGCACAACCTTATTTACCATATCTGAACTCGCAACAACTTAGACTTGAATCAAGCATATGCATCCCACGGAACTTTCAGGTTCATTGACATGATATTTGCATAACCAGCAGATTTAAACTCAAGAGAACTCTTATTTTCAAACAAGGCACAACAGACATGATAGAGCAAAGCAAAACTCATCCTTTCAACTTATCAAAAGGAGTTAAAACATTCTTACCGCGCATCATGAAAAAGGGAAATAAAGCAGTAAATTTTTATTTTATTTTTGAAAGTTTTTTTTATCAAATTGTATTGAAAGAAAATAAAGGGATACAGTTGACTTAGGGGAGGGAACCTCCCCCAAGCTAGCTCTTGGTTTAGGGTCCAAAAAGTAGGACCTTTCTCCATACCTAATCAGGTTGAGGTCGTTTCGTCCGTACCTTGAGAAGTAGTAACGGTCGATGACGTCTTGTTCTTCTTGCGCCACTCCTTCTTGGTCTTCTTTGGTGGCGTAGGCGGCGCAGGAACAGGATCCTCGGATGCAGGATAGACAATTTCCAAATCTTCCCATACTGTGTTGGTGATGAAGTCAGGGATCTTCTGGTCGTCTTCCACTGGCTCGGTTGGTGTAGTATGAATTTCCCAATCCTCCCAAGCTGGCTTGGAAGGGGGATGATAATCTTGACCATCCCAACCTGGCTCTGCCCATAGCCCTTGTTTCTCACTATCCTCATGAATCAGGAATACCTCCCTTTTATTCTGGAACTTGAATTTCATGATCTTTCCCATGATACGAAGGCTGATTCTTCTTGTCCCCACATCAATTCTGGCGTTTGTATCCTTGAGGAATGGTCACCCAAGTATGAGCGGAATTCCAAGATCTCCTTCCATATCAAGGACTACAAAGTCCACTAATATGTAGGTATTCTTGACCTTTACCATTAACCTTTCCACAACTCCTTCTGGATATCTTTGCGTGGAATCCGCCAGCTGTACACACATAGTGGTAGGGGAAATTGATGGATAGCCTAGCTTCTCGAAAGTTACCTTGGTCATGATGTTGACACTGGCTCCAAAGTCACAAAGGGCGTGATCAAATTCATGGTCAAAGATTGAGCAACTGATCACTGGGGTTCCGAGATCTTCTCTTATTGTGGCTGCTAACTCGCCCCACGCACCTCTTCTTGGGCGTGTGAGTTTTTCTGCATAGCTGAGGGGTGTCCTGCTAAGTGGCTCTTTCCACATAGCATTGATGACATTTACACTCTCTAGAGTTGATTCAGGTTGCCCTGGAATCTTCCCTAGTTCAGCAGCAGGTGTAGCAGCAGCTAATTGAGCCAATTGAGTTTCTGGCGCCTTATTGAAACTCAGCTGGTTCTTCGTAGCCATGGAGAATCCGTCCATCTTGGCATGGATAGTCTCCATAGATTTGTCTATAACGGCCAACTTCTTCTGAAGGGACTCACTGATCTTCGCTTCGCCGTAGACAAGATCTCTTAAGGTAGGCTGGTTAGGACTGAAAGAATTCGAATTCCCATTACCTCCTTGGTAGTATGGGCGTGGTTGATTCCACCCCTGACCTCCTTGTGGACGAAACCCATTGCTGCCATTGAGGAATAGAGCTTCTTCTTGGGTTTCTGTTCAATTATCGCCCGAATGTCCAACATTCCCGCAGACCTCGCACGTCATGCGAGTCTCCAAGGCTTGAATTGTTTGCAATTGAGCCTTATCTTGGGAATAATCCTCAAATTTCTTGAGGAGAAGATCAATCTTCATAGCGAGCATGTCGGCCTCCTTAACGGAGTGCATACCTCACTGGTGTGGTTGGAGGCGATCATTGCTCCAACCTTGGTTGGAAACCATCTTTCGATCAATGATGTAGCTCTTTCAATGGTTAGCGAGAAGAAAGCTCCACCCGCAACGGCATCCACATGATCACAGGATGACTGTGTCAACCCATTGTAGAAGTTCTGTAGAATGAGCCAATTATCCATTCCATGGTGCGGACACGCTAGAATGTACTCCTGAAGCCTCTCCCAAGCCTTTGGAATTGACTCATTTGACGCCTGTTGGAAGTTCGAAATCCGACCACGAAGAGCATTGGTTTTGCCCGTCGGGAAGAATTTCGAGAGGAACGCCTTGGCACATTTGTCCCAAGTATCCACAGCAGCCTTGTTAGCACAAAACCATTGCTTCACTCTCCCCAAGAGAGAGAACGGAAACAGACGGATCCGGATAGCATCTTGTGATACACCCTTGATAACAAAAGTACTGCAGAGCTCCAGGAACTGCTGGAGATGAGCGCTAGCATCCTCAATGGCCTTGCCACATAATGGGCTGGCCTGCACCATCGTAATGAGACCCGTCTTGATCTCGAAATTTTCTCCTCCGGTATTAACCTCGGGTCCGGTAGGGACCTGGTTAGCAGACGGAGCAGAGTAATCATGGAGTGTCTTCTAGGCCATAGCTCTAGGAGCTGACGATGATGCGATAACTGGATCGACTGCCGAGAGTGATCTCCGAGGTGATACGAGATGAGCTCGCGCCCTCCTCAAAAGTGACCCTGAATTGGAATGAAAGTTTTGCGGCAGATCGAAACCGGTCATACACTACCCTGTTTTCATATCAACAAAGACAAGAAAACAAAGCCAAGTTAGCCTGTTTAGCAAGCGAATACCAATTTTGATTTTGTTCACAACTTTTATCTATATATTTCACTCTGTGCCTTCCCCGGCAACGACGCCAAAAATGCTTGTTGGCGCCTACCAACGTCACCAGCGATGACGCCCGCAGACGCCAATTTGGGGTGGCAGTATTTCAAGAACCACGAAAAAATCCGCAAGCGCACGGAATACCGCTGTAGCATTTTACCCGGGAGTATACCGGGGTGTCATTTATATTTCCGCTGGGAAGGCGGTGAGTGAGAGAATATATAGATTAGTGGGTGAACTCTATCTAGATTGGATATTCTCATGCATAAACAGGGGTAAGATAATAACATGGTAGGAGGTAGTGTGACACACATAAACTACCCTCTCGGATAAATAAATAAAAGAAAGATAAAAGATGCTTTAGGCCGGGAGCAAGGTAAAAGTCAGAGCTCAAGTCAGCTGTGCTAGGCTAGCTATATCTACACTTTCTCATTGGTTAGCTCGTCAGAGATTAAACTACACAACGGGGTGTGTGTCCTATTCTCTACCCCCTCCCTTGTATTTATAGGAGGGAGCCACCGGCCGCAGCACCCCAAACCGACCTAAAGGAGCAACAGGGAGGCGCCACATGGCAAAGTTGAGGCGATGGGGCACATGGGCCTGGTCGACCGACCTATCGACCGGCCGGCCTGCCCTGGCCGCCAACCACCCCCAACTGTTGGGGGTTGGGCTTGTCTGGGCCTCTTTGTCTGATCCACGCTGGGGTTGGTCTGTCTTGACTTGTTTTGCTTCGGTTCTTGGGCTACACTTGGTCCATTTGAGCCTGAATCGGTACTCTGATATTTTCTGTGATTTTCTGCTGGGCCAAAGTGTGCTTGCAACCTGCATATTAGCTCAAAAACACAACTTGCATATTCTAGAAGGTAAGTGTGGTTTAGAGACTTTATTGAATATAAGTGCGTGTATGAAATGCAAACTCTCATGATTTTCTGATCAAGTTGACGCCTAGAAATGATCGTTAGTGAGCATCAACAAGTATCTTATTGACATTAAAATTAAATAAATTATAACTGGAGGCACTACCAACCAACAAACATTTGTGAATTTGTAGAACCATTAATAGGGGAAAAAGATAGCTTTTGAAACCCAAAATATAGATTGAAAGGGGAATCCTCACCCACAAGCCCGTCAGGATGCGAATCCGCTATCGAAGAACAAGGATGCGGACGCGAGGAAGCGAACGACGGTCGGAGCCGGCGAGAGTACGCGCGAAGAGGCGATCTAGGGCGGATGGCGGCGCACTAGGGTTGGGAGCAGCGGGGGCGCTGCGCGGGGTGGACGAGGCCGCGGCCCTTCAAGGGACAGACGTTTCCGCAGTGCTGCGCGAAGGCGACGCGAGGGCGGCAGCGCGGCACACGGCCGTGATGTGATGACAAAGAGGAGGAGGCGGCGGCGGCGGTGGTGGCGGCGGCCATAGAGAGACACAGGTGCGTCAGGGAAAATGAGGGTTACCGGGCCCCACACGAACGGTTTGGTTACTACGGATGGCCCATCGCCTGGTGGTTCGAAATGGACGGCTCTGATGCGCCTCAAGTCTGGTCCTCCCCCTCCGATCCGACGTGTCACGAGCGCTGAGTCTGCGGCTGTAACACCTCCGGTGTTTAGCACTGTTTAAACATGCAATTAATATGAAATGACAAGTTAAACCCCCAAATTTTCAATTACTTAAAAGCCAGAAATCCATTTAAATAGACCAAAAAGTCAACTCTCACACCTTAGCTCAAATGAACTTTTGCCCAAAACAAAAGTTGTAGAGTTTTGCAAGGCAAACAACTTTCATATTCAAAGTTTTTCAAGTTATAACATGAAATTTGGAGCAAACACCGAAAAACAGTAGGTTTAGGGCGTTTTCATTTAAACTTGAATTTGAATTTGTAACTTTCAAACCAAACCTCAAATGGGAAAATGCCTTAAACAAAAGTTGTAGATTTCGACATTTTGAACAACTTTCGTATTCAAAGTTTTTCGAGTTTCAATGGAAAATTTTGAATTTGAATTGAGTCAAACAGTTGACTTTTCAACTCTTACTCTCTCCCCCCCCTTTCCTCCTCCCTGCGCATGCGGCAGAGCACTCGAGCGCCCGAGCTCGCTGCGCCGCAGCACCGCCGTGCTCGCTGCCTTGCTGCCGCCTGGCTGCTCCCTTGCTGGGCCTTGCCATCAACACCCCGCTCGAGTGCGCACACCCCCGGACCGCACTCGCTGCGCCCCTGCTCGGCTTCGATGGCGCTCCGCGACGCCGGCTCCACGACGCGCTCTCGGTGCCGACGGCCATCAGTGCCGCCCGGCCTTTAGCCTTGCCCTCCCTTGCCTAGCTCTCCTCCCCCTCATTTCCCTTCACGGCGAAGCCTCCTCTCCCTCCCACTCCACTCCCTTTCCCAGAGCCAAGCTTCTCCCTGTGCCAAGAACACCACCGCCGCCACCATTGCCGCCGCCAAGCCAAGCTGCCGCGGAGCCCCTACCTCCGGTACTCCTCGGTCCCAATAGACCCCACAGAGACCTTCCTCATGGCACCGTGAAGCTCCCAGACCTGCTCGCCTCCACCCCGGACCACCGGAGCGGCGCCGCCGTCGCAGACAGAGCCGCCGCCGGCCGCCCGCTCGCCGTGGAACCCCCTGCTCCGCCCCTCCTCGACACAAATCAACCCCCAAGAGAGCTTCCTCGTGGTCCAGTGAACCTCCCTGGCCTGTCCTCGCCCTCCCTCCCACACCAGAGCGCCGCCGCCGCAGCTCGCCACCACCGCCGGCCTTGCTGCTCCGCCGCCGACCCCTCTCCCGGCCGCCCCCGACCTCGAGAAGACCACCTCCGAGTAGCTCTCGACCTCCTCTATCCTTTCCCCCCACTTCCCCTCGCCACCGGTGAGCTCCCTCGCCGGGAAACGCCGCCGCCGCCTCCTCTGTTCCTGGCTCCGGCCAGGGGCATATCTGCGAGCCCCCAAATCATTCCAGGGGCCTAGATGCAACATTTCGTTTTCTTTTTCTTTTATTTTCAAAAACAGCAAACTTGTAAAGTTGATATAAATTTTTAAAAAAATCGGAAAAATGCAAACTCAATTGATCTGAGTTCCTTGTTACTAGATCTACAACTTTCATTACATGCACTTCTTCATTTGCTCACTGGTTTTTGTTCTTGATTAAATACAACTTTATTAGTCCTTTATTTAGATCTCAAGTGCTAGCCATGATCTGTAAGTGAGTTTTGGACAGTTTGTTGTAGACTACAAGTGTAGGACTCTGTAAAAATTTGAGGTCCTTTTGACACTCCTAGATATAGGCTTTATTTAGGACTTGACGCATGCCTAGGATAAATAGTTTTGTTTATCCATGTTGTTATGATATGTTTCTACAAAAAAAGTTTGAGAGTTTTTTTGTTAAACCCAACTGGACCAAATGATTTTTGGTAAGGAGAAATACATTAAATCATGAAAAAATAGTTCCTGCACATGTAAATTCTAATAATTTTTCTATGGGTTAACTTTGAGTATATAACCATGATGGTAAAAGATGGGGCTCTAGAACTTGCTATAACTGTCTGTAGGATTTAAAACTGATTAATGTAGCTTTATTTTGTTCTATTTATCATGCTCTGTTACTTGCACCTTTAAATCTGAAAAATTTACAGTAGACTTACCATAAGTTTAGGAGCACTTAGTAAAAATTGTAGCATCTTTACTTGTAGGGTTTGTTCTGTATAAATGAATCTTAATCCTAGCAGTAGCTGTTTAATGTATTTTTAATGATTAATATGCTCAGTGAAAATTGCTGAAATTTTTATGGCAGGTTTGAACTTAAGTAATTGGCTCTCCATAAAAATTTCATCTTCAGAAACTATACCCATCAGCTGTTTTGAATATTCCATGCTTGCACTTGAAAATTAATCTTTCTAAAAATAACAAAACCCTCACTTACTTAATGAGAAATAGTTAATCTAGATAATACTCTATAAACGATTGCCCAAGGAGATGTAAAGAAAATATTTTACAACTCTATAGTGAATTAAATTAAGTTTGTTACCATCACCACAACTCATGCATGTGCATTTCATATAGATTTGACTACTCTCGCCGACGGTACGTACGAGCTGGTGCCGGAGTCCGAGAGTGAGCAGCGTGAAGCTCAAGTTAATCTAACTGAAATTTCTAAAGACCAGAACCAAAGTTCAGAAGAGCCCAAGGCTAGCTCCGCTCAGGAAGGCAAGCCCCGGAGCATGTCCTACCTATTTTAAATTTATGCAACTGCTCATATTTCTATCTACTTGTGCATTTAAGTTTGTAGGAATTATTTGGAACCTTAGTTGCATGATACTAGGTACCTATGCTTGAACACTAGTATGTGTAGGTCGCTAGTTGGCTATGCTAATGGTTCGGTAGAAGTCGAGTGATGTCCTGTCACTCGCGAGAATTATAGGAGTTGGATGTTTACTTCACACTGCAATATAATGTTTACGGGCGGGGTTGTCGTACTTGTGATACCCCGTCTGTTTAGTGAAAATGGATAAGGCCGCGGTGTGTAGTAGTGGTGGTTAAGCGTTTGAACATACTGATCACATGCCGAGAAATATGGTAATCGGTAAGCTTAAGTACCTGATCGGCCCGGGGAGTGGACTTTTCCCTCACCCTCTTTGAACGTTGTTTCTCATGCGGCCACATGCGAGTGCAAGCGTGATCACGACCCGGCGTCGACCGTGGCGTGGGGCTCTTGTAGTCGAAGGGGGTGACCCTGATCCACAAGCCGGAAAGAAAGGGGAAATGTTGCGTGGGGACTCGGTTCCCATGCGTGTGTTTAGGTCTGCCTGGCCAGGTTAACAAATTCGATTCGAATCATCCGTCTCTCACGGATATTGAGACTGCTTAACCCTTTTGCCACATAGAGTAAGAAGTGGAACAATGATGATGAGGAATATGGTTGAATGATGAAAAATAATTATTTTTCACCATGTATGCTATTGGATAGATGCTAATGTAGAATGGTTAATCGAACTAGAACTTGAAAGCTAAAATCTGAAATTAAGGACTTACTCTTTGTTGCTTTTCGGCAAAAACAAACCCATCAAGCCAAAAGCCTTGCATGTCTAGTTAGAGGGCTAAGTATATCCTAGTCGGGTAAGCCTTGCTGAGTATTAGTATACTCAGCCTTGCTTGTGGCTCAACTTTGTTTTCAGGTGATTCGTTTGAAGATCAGGTAGCTAGCTTGACTTGGCCGTGTATTTTACCTCCTGGTTGGTCGATGGAGTGGGATACGACTCCGGCCAACGATGACAATGCCGAGTGATGTCATGGACGGGCTTCATCATGACATCTTGTATCGTCGTTTAGAACTCGCTTATTTTTCCGCTGCTGTTGAACTCTGAACTACTTTCAAATTGGACTTCAAGTACCTTTCTGAGATTTCGAACTTAGTTTGTAATAATTAAGTTAAGACTCTGTAATGTAATGTTTTGGTGAAATATTGTACTCTCTGGACTCACCTTCGTGTGGGTTGCATGTAAGCTTTGGGTTCGATCGACGCTCAGGTGGATTCTTTGGGACTTTACCCGACAACCCTGCCGGATTACTCCGTTTGAAGTGCGTGTTAACCGGGAGTACCTTTAGGGTGATGGTTAGCGCACTTGAGCTGGATTAATTTGGGCGGTACTGCCACAGCTGGTATCAGAGCCGAACAAAGCGCGCACCCGAGAGTACGACGAGATTTCAAAAGTTTTCCTTAAAACTTAGCCACAAAATCGCATTTGGAAAATACGTTGGTTCGCTAAGGATCGTGCATAATACGTAAAGCCCTAGGGAAAAATTATGGGAGTTACTAGGTGGCTATCTAACTTATGGTTTATTTATGACTGACTTCCAGCACATTTCTTTCTGTACTTTAAATTCAGTACTTTACATTATGTAACGACGCACCTACGCTAAGGTAAGACGGTAAGGATCCTCAGTCAACTGAGAGAGTTTGACCTTCCCGTCGGTGATACGAGCCGAACGCTGCCCTCAAGCAGTGGCTTACTTGAGGTGCTGCCAATATACCAACTATTAATTGGCTATATTGGGAGTAAAGTATACTCAGTCAGCTGAGGGAGTCTGACCTTCCCGTCGGTGATGCGAACCGAACGCTGCGCTCAAGCAGTGGCCTACTTGAGCTGCTGCCAATATACCGACCATCGGTCGATTATATTGGGGGTAAAAGAAACCGTGAATACATCACCTCGGTAGCGTATGAGCGCTGTCCATGCAGTGTTGGACACATGGATGCCGCTTCTATAGTGAGCGGTAATGTATGGGGACGCTTTCATGTGTGCTGGCATGAAAGGTTCAATGAATATATATATCTGTCCATTTTTCTACAGGTACACTAACCACGATTACGTAAGTTAAGAACGGTTAGAACTCGGCTAGAAATATATATATAGGGAGAGACATAAATTGTGCCATGCCACCGGTGCTAACCCCGTAAGTCCAAAGCTATTTGGCAATTGTTTTCCTTGTGAGGACGAATAGGTCGTGCATGCATCATGATCATAAACTGAAAGCCAATAAAAATAGATGTGGGTTAGTTGAGAATATTAAGGTTTGCACATAAGCACGGTTCATTTTCTCTCAATTAAGGTCTATCTAGAAATCTGTCATTTTCTGCTATATCCTGTAAGTTGGATTTATTTGACATAGTAGATGACTTTATCTGTAGAAGTGTCAGTGGATAATTTTGCTCCAAAACTTGTCTACTAGCTGCTGTTTAAATTTGAGAATTTTTCGACTAGTATACAGCGGGGTACACTAGAAACTTTGGCACTCTGTTTTCTGTCAGTTTTGAGCACTTCGGTTGTACGAATTTTTAGGCCTTCCTAGAGATGTTTTATGCAGATATGTTCAACACAAAACTTGTGCCAAATTTACTCGCCGAGCTTCTGTAAAAATTTGGTAATTTTAGGCTTAGTAGTTTGTCCTGAGAACTCATTTTACTAGCTCTCTGGTCACTGAAAATTCTGGGCAGACAGCAAAGGAAAACTCTAAGGATGAGACCTTCTTAGGCTCTGACCTAGCTCTTGGGTTAACTAGTAAAGTTGTGCATAAGAACCTTATGAATGTTCCAGTAAATTTTGAGAAATTTTAGAGCTATGTGCTTTCAGTTATAATTATTTTCGTGCACTACCCAAAATCTGTTTTAACCATCACTCACTTGTGCCCATCTTTTGTACAGATGGCTGCCCCTGCTCTCCTGGTGTTTGATGAGGATGGGCGTGCACACTCCGAGTGCACACACTGGCAGGGTTTTCCCTCCATTCTTTGGGAAGTGATGCGCGATGCTGGATATCCCAGTCCCCCGCGCTATGTGGGCGAGGAGTTCCATGAGATGGGAGTCGCGCGTTGTCGCGTGCTCATGACTCATGCTCCCCACCCTTTTCCAGCTCACTGGGCTTCCTTGGAGCTGGAGGTAGTTGGACACCGTCTGGTTGACACTTGGGAAATTACAGCCATGAGAGCGCTCAACAAGTTTTGCGAAAAGAATTATGCAGCTGTCACACTAGCCCCTATTAGCCTCTTCCCAGCAGAGCAGCCCAATGACCCTAACTGGCTTAGTCGGGTCGGACACACTAGGTACCTTCAGCAGAACAGAGCTGCAGAGACTATCTCCATGTCGGTGAAGTGCATGAATGCACTCTACCGCTTGCAGACCTTACAGGCCAAAGCCATGGCCCAGATCATTGGTTCTGCACGGACCAGCCATGAGATAGTGACTGCTAAGAAGAGCAGATCGCGGATCTTAATGCCCATATTGGCCAACTTGAGGGTCAAGTTGAGGAGCGTGATGTTCTCTTGGACGAGAGGGATGCTGACTTTGCATTTCTGGAGCAGTAGTTCACCACCCAACAGGTTCAGCTAAATAATGCCTTGGATCACATCGAGATGTTGGAGGCTCAGCAGGCCCAGCCCGAGGCCATGGAGGAGGAGCCCCAGGAGGTTCAGGGTATCTTAGGACTTGACACTACATCTGGAGTGCCCATGCCACCACTTCCGGGAACTCACTCACCAGTGAGGAGCGAGTCGTCAGTCAACAACCTCGACAACTTTTAGATGATGTCTTAAGTAGTCTTTTGCGCATACTCCTCGATAGGGTAGCCTAACCTTTGGACAGTGATGTAATAGGCTAAATAAGAGTTGAGTACCTTTTTTTTGTAATGAGTGCCACTCAGATGTAAAAATACTTTAATCGCTTAGGCCTTGGCTAAGAACTTGATGGATGGTTGTGATGGTTTGCTTGCAGTTGAATCTATCACTGCAGAAATTTGTCTAAATTTTTATCCATGTTTCCTTGCATTTCTGGGCTGTGTGTTGAATACCAAAGTTGTTGGGAATTTCATGACCTAGGTGCTCACAAAATTTCAGCATCATTAGACTTGTGTGCCAATAGTTATGGGCCGAACATTGTACCTCGGTCTGCTGAAAAGCAGACTGGACAGAGAGGCAAAAATTGTATTTTTCTACCATCTTAACTATCAATTTAGCTTTGGAGTTGAATACCAAAGTTGTAGTATGATAAATTATCTATCTTCTGTCAAAATTTGGGCGCATTTCAATGAACAGAGTGCAAGTTATGGATTTTCTTGTAACGAACAGCGTTGCTGTCCCTGTTGTTATCATACTCATTCCAGTTCTACTTTTCTGCGCTTACCCTTCTGTACATTGGGGAAGTCATATATCACCATACTAATGAAAGAATTTGCCGTTCCAGATGGTGGGAGCGACACGTGGCAACCCTGATGGTTTCGGGAACGCGAATGGTAGCGGATCGCAGCAGCCGCCACCACCGCCACCCAACTTCGCGGAATATCTTACCGCCCAAACCGAGTTACTCCATCAACTCGTCCAGGGACAGCAACAACAGCAGCAACGGGGTGGGCACAATGTTCATCAACCTCAAGCTGCTGGTTACCCAGAATTCTTCGCAACCCAGCCCCCTCTGTTTAACAAGACAGAAGAGCCGCTGGATGCGGATGCTTGGATTCGCACAATCGAGTCCACGTTTTCACTACTGCTGGTGCCATGCTCAGAGCAAAACAAGGCTCGCTTTGCCGCGCAACAGCTTTGTGGTTCGGCGCGTCTTTGGTGGGATAACTATCTTGGCATGCTCCCAGCTGATCACATTGTCACTTGGGATGAATTCAAGACTGCATTCAAGGGTCACCATATTCCAGAAGGACTCATGGAAAGGAAGCTGAATGAGTTCCTGGCTCTTACTCAAGGGACACGTACAGTTCTCCAATATGCCCAAGCTTTCAACAATCTCTGTCAGTACGCGGGCTACCATGCTGACACAAATGCTAAGAAGAGTGATCGTTTTCGTAGAGGCTTAAATACCAAGCTCGAGGAACATCTAAACCCCATTAAGGTCGACACATACAACGAGCTGGTTAATCTAGCACTCACTCAAGAGGACTGTATCATGGCTCACCGTGCTGAGAAAAAGAGGAAAGCGCCAGCTGGACCCTCTAGTGCTCAGCCACAGAGGTATCTCATAGTGTAGAATGTTGCACCCCAGATTCCTCAGAAAGCCCCTCAGCAAGGGCGTTGGGTTATCAGGCCTCCACTGCAGCAGGGCGTTGCATGTTTTCATGTTCCTCAGTTAACTGGCCCAAGGCCAAATGCTCCACAGCCTGCCCGTCCAAGTGATGGAAATCGTTGCTTCAATTGTGGGAGCTCAACTCATTTCGCCCGTGAGTGCCCGCAACCCAAGCGACAAAACCAGGGCCAAGGCTCTAATCAGAACAACAAGAACAAGGGCAGAAAGCAGACTATTCAGGTCAGGCAAGGGCACATCAATTTCACCACTCTTGCAGAACTTCCTGAGGGCGCACCAGTGATGACGGGTACATTTTCTATCCACAACAAGCCTGCAGTTATACTATTTGATTCCGGTGCATCCCATAGTTTCATTAATGCAAAATTTGGTGCAAAAGTGGGTTTGGATTTCTGTCACACCAAAGGGTCTTATATGATATCAACACCGGGTGGAAAAGTTGCTTCAAATCAAATCATGAGAAACGTTCCGATCAAACTGGGTAGCAAAACTATCAAAACTGAACTAATCCTTTTGGCACTTGGAGGCATAGATGTGATTTTGGGAATGGATTGGATGATTCGACATGGAGTGGTCTTAGACATTCCTTCCCGAGCTATTGAAATCAACTCCCCAACCCATGGAACCACTAGTCTCTATTTGCCATTTCAAGAGTGCATGAATTCTTGTGCATTTGTCATGAGTGAATCCAAATTAGAAGAAATCCCGGTGGTATGCGAGTATGCCGATGTTTTTCCGGATGACTTGCCAGGAATGCCACCAGATAGAGACATTGAATTCATTATTGAGTTGCAGCCAGGCACATCCCCTATCTCAAAGAGACCATATAGAATGCCACCTAAGGAGTTGGCCGAGTTAAAGATTCAACTTCAAGAACTTCTAGACAATAATTTTGAGCAGTCAGCCCTTAAAATTTTGTCTTTTTCAAATCTTTTCAAAACATCGTTAGCCCTCATGCATGCAACTCGATATTTTGAGCAAAATGGCACTAAAGACCCGTTAAGCATGAGTACACAACCCCTCTTGATAGTACGGCTATCTATCCAACAAATCCGGTCACTTTTCATCCACTAAACGCCTTGTGACCGGTAAAATGCAAAAGCCCTATTTATACCTTTGCCTTGAGCCCGAGCTTTGCTCATCATCTCCAAAACTCCATACGTTCACAACCAAAACTCTTTCATCCGTGGATCAACCTATACTCATTATCTCAAACGAAATTGTTAATCCACAAACCGTTGTCATTAATTACCAAAACTTGAATTAGGGGCCTAGATGCTTTCAATCTCCCCCTTTTTGGTAATTGATGACAACACTAAATTTTGGAGTGATAAAAGTGTTCAAGTCAACTTTATACACTAGGCATAAGGTGGACTTGGAATTGAACTTTGGAAGAACTTACTCATTTTCTTGAAAATTTCAGAATATAGTATGAATAAATTCACCAAGTTCGATGAATAGAGAGAACTCCCCCTTGATATGTGCATATAAATTTGCATGAATACCAAGTACACATATATATATTT
The DNA here is from genome assembly GCF_016808335.1 of Panicum virgatum. NCBI lineage: Eukaryota > Viridiplantae > Streptophyta > Magnoliopsida > Poales > Poaceae > Panicum > Panicum virgatum. The sequence continues at coordinate 20,011,707 of NC_053149.1, forward strand.
GAAACTTTTGACGGAGTTTTCCCTACAAGTGGAAATCGAGGCATACAAGATACTAGATATATATGATATGAATTTTAGCTAGGTTAGCACAACCTCACAACCACAAGATGAACATAAATAGATAAGAGTAACACAAACCAACATAGTTCATCACACATTACAAACTAAATGTTCAAATCCAAACACAAGTCTCAAATCGAGTTCATGCAAGACACAAATCATGAACAAGTAATGCAATAGTTCAACACAAATAAGCACGAGTAGCAAGCGGAAGCCGAAAGCGAATGATCTCCATGAGAAGTCCATGAGCTCACCCTAGATCCAAGCACTCCAAAGCTCCTTCTCCCCCTTTGGCATCAATTGCCAAGAAAGTCAATCCATCGGCGGTGGAGGAGGTGGTGGTGGGTAGAACGGCTGGTGCGGGTAGAACTCTGGAGGCGGCACTGGAGCCGGAAATACCGAGTAGAAGTGGTCTGAAAACCCGGTGAAAGCTGTGCTGAACGTATCCAAGCGCTACTCTAGCTGTTCCTGCCTCTGCTCAAGCTGCTCAAACTGCTCAGAAGATGGCAAATCCTCAAAGCGTGAGTCAAGAGCTGCTATGTCTGAGTGTAAACTCTCCTGAACCCCCTGCATCTGAGCCATCATGGGCTGGAACATCTGCTGCTGCATGTTCTGGAAGTTGAGGTTCATTTGATTCTGCATCTGACTAGCCAACCCCGCAATCTGAGAGGACATGCTCTCCTACATGGAAGCAAAATAAGGGTCAAAGTAGCCAGCTGGAGGAGCCCACTGCTTCTGAGCTGGAGGATGCAGTTGTGGCATGGCATGCTGAGCTGCAGCTGCTCCCATGTGAGCATCATCATCACTATCATCAGCACCATCTTGCCCTGTGCTTCAGCATCCATATCATCTCTAGGGAAAGGAGTCAGAGGCCTCAAAAGAAAAGCATTGTCATTCTTGAATGGCCTGAAAGGTGTGTGCTTGCTTTCACATAACCCTCTGAAGATAGACTTAACCTTGATGATGGACATAATGTATGGAGCAAAATATAAGTTCATCTCCATGTTAAGCCTCAAATCTGCAAGCTGATCCATGATAAGAGCAATGACATTTATTCTATTTCCGTTCATGACATGAGATATCACATTCGAATAGTGCCCTCTAATCTTGTCCTTGTTGCCACTCTTAGGCATGAATGTGACTCTAACAATTTTATTGATCACTGCAGGATGATGCCTTAGACCCTGAGTGCCCCCAAAGTTTCTAGCAATTCCAAGATGTGCAGGCTCATAGAACATGGGGTAGTCATTCTCATCTAGAGGGTTTTCTAACACAATATTCATACTTTGCTCACTAGTGATGAAATTATAATCCAATTGATTTGCCCCAGCAAACTGTGCAAATGTAGCATAATAGGTTCTTTTGCCAGTTGTCCACCTAAATGTTTCCTCAACCATGTTGATCTCTAGAGTGGCATAGAACTGACGTATCACAGTTTCATTCCAATCACACCTATGCTGCAGAAAATTTGCTAATCCCATTTGCTGAAATCTATCTACTAGATCAGACATGACTTGTTGTCTCATATAGCCTAGGTCAATGGTCTGATGTTTGAATACATTCTTCTTAACTAGATGACCAAAGTAAGCATCTTTTTGTACCTCAGTTTTGAAGAAGAGGATGTTGGTATCACGAGGCAAACTGAATTGATCCACTGCTCTTGCATTTGCATAGCTCTCTGCAGTCCACTGTCGGCTAGGTAGATCTAGCCCCCATCAAATCTGTAACATCATCCTCAACACCCTCAGTCTCTTCCTCTGAAGATTCATCACCTGCATCTCCTACTGAAGATGCTGCAGCCATCTCACTGAGATTTGGAGCATAGTCCACATCATCGGAGTCATCACTGTCTCTTTGTCTTTTGGAAGACATAGCCTTCTTGATTTTAGAAGCAGTGACCTTGATGATCTTCCGGGGTGGCCTGAGATCAAGATTTAACCATAAGAACAATTACTAAAGCAATAGGATCAATCCATAATGATATAAGTCAATTCAGCATTCATCTAAAAAATCTGACACTAGCGGACCGTCCGCACTTCTGAACGCGGACCGTCCGCGGTTCATGAATACCACGGCGGACCGTCCGCGTCCAGCAGGCGGACTGTCCGCGACCCATCTGTTCTACACAGGAACACAAAATTGCCCTTAACTTTGATTCATCCATATTGTGAGTTTCGATTCAAATCCACCAACCAAATTTTAACTATAGCATCTCCTCATCACTAGGAATAAGATCCCCAAAATATTTTCAAGAATACATGGTCCAAAAACAGATCGGAGCATCTAACCCTAACTCTTTCCAATAAAGAAATCCAAGAACAAGAGTTAGAGATTCGTCAAAATACCGAGAGGACATGATGCACAATCTTGAGAAGAGTCCGGGGATGTTCTCGGACCGTCCGGGAACCACGCCAAAAAGCCTTGACCTTGTTGTCTCCCCCACGTGCTTGAGAGAGAAAGAGAGAGAGCCTTTTGGATGTTGTGCTCGGTTTGGTGGGGACGGGTGAGAGTGACATCCATTATAAAGCAAGTCTGGCCGACCCCACCATTCTGTCCAGTTACGGACTGTCTGTGGAACCCTGGTGGACCGTCCGCCTATGAATTTTAACACTGACACCCGACTGAAACTGCCACTGGTTCAATACTGCCCAACACAGGCGGACCGTCCGCGGTCCTTTGGCAGACCGTCCACAGTATATATTTTTTGTTGAAAACTTCTCTGCAGAGCCTTTGGTGGACGAGTCTCATGAACTGCGGACCATCCGCCTCTTACCCGCGGACAGTCCGCGCTACCAAAAATCTGACAAGTCTGAATTCTGCCAATTTTCTCAATTCCAATTTCAATTTGGGATCATTGCTCATATAAAAAATCCAAAAATCTCAAATCTTGCATGAAAACGTTCAAAAGATTCATATGAGCAAGTTACAACAAGAATTCAAAAATAAATCGAGTAAAATCTTGAAAACTCATAAATGGCTCAAAAATACCTCAAAAATTCAAAAAAATGAAACAAAGAGTGCATGAAAGAACCATATGCCACATGTGCTAGTTTTCAAGACACATTTGAGAAGTCAATGATATTTAACTCATTTCTTAACTTGCAAAACCGAGATTCATCCAAAGGCTTGGTAAATATATCGGCTAATTGATCATCCGTGCCAATACCATCAATCTTGATATCACCCTTGTTCACATGATCTCTAAGAAAATGATGGCGGATATCAATATGCTTGGTTCTTGAATGTTGAACCGCATTAGAAGCAATCTTCACGGCACTTTCATTATCACACAACAAGAGAATTTCATCAAATTTCACACCATAGTCAAGAAGAGTTTGCTTCATCCATAACAATTGTGCACAACAACTTCCGGCCGAAATATATTCCGCTTCGGCGGTTGAAAGAGCCACGGAATTTTGTTTCTTTGATGACCAAGATACAAGAGATCTTCCAAGAAATTGACAACCACCGGAAGTGCTCTTCCTATCAACCTTGCACCCCGCATAATCCGAATCCGAGAATCCAACCAAATCAAAATGAGCACCCTTGGGATACCATAAACCAATATTAGGAGAATATTTCAAGTATCTCAAGATCCTTTTGACGGCGGTTAAATGACATTCTCTAGGTGCGACTTGAAATCGTGCACACATGCAAACACTAAACATGATGTCGGGCCTAGATGCGGTCAAATAAAGCAAACTACCAATCATAGAACGATAAAGCTTTTGGTCAACCGGGTTACCTCCCTCATCAAGGTCGAGATGCCCATTGGTGGACATAGGAGTCTTGATTGGTTTTGCATCTTCCATACCAAATTTCTTCAAGATATCCTTCACATATTTTGATTGACACACAAAGGTGCCTTCCTTGAGTTGCTTGATTTAAAGTCCAAGAAAGAAACTCAATTCACCAATCATGGACATCTCAAATTCCCTAGACATCATTTCACCTAATTCCTCACAAAAACTTGGGTTAGTTGAACCAAAGATAATATCATCAACATAAATTTGACAAACAAACAAATCCTTACCAATTGCTTTAGTGAACAAATTAGTGTCAACCTTACCAATTTTGAAGCCCTTAGAGATAAGAAAGTCCCTCAATCTTTCATACCAAGCTCGTGGAGCTTGCTTAAGACCATAAAGAGCTTTAGAGAGCTTGTATACATGATTTGGCTTCTTGGGATCTTCAAAACCGGGAGGTTGCTCAACAAAAACAAGTTCACTAATCTTGCCATTCAAGAAAGAACTTTTCACATCCATTTGAAAAAGTTTTATGTTGTGAGAGCAAGCATAAGCTAATAAAATTCTAATAGCTTCTAATCTAGCAACGGGAGCGAAAGTTTCACCGAAATCCAAACCTTCGACTTGAGTGAAGCCTTGAGCTACCAATCTTGCCTTGTTTCTCACAACCATTCCATCTTCATTTTGCTTGTTTCTAAAGACCCATTTAGTGCCAATAACATTATAATTCTTGGGCCTCTCAACTAGATCCCAAACTTGATTCTGGGTGAAATTATTTAATTCTTCATGCATAGCATTCACCCAATCCGGATCTCTCAATGCTTCATCTACACGGTTAGGTTCAAGAAAAGATACAAAAGAATAATGTTCACAAAATGAAGCAATGCGAGATCAATTTTTTACACCCTTACTAATATCACCCATGATTTGATCCACCGGATGATCCTTTGCAAGAACATGATGAATTCTTTGAGGAACAATGGGTTCTTGAGTTGATGAAGATGGTGCACTAGATGAACCAACTTGATCTTGTACTTGAGAATCATCATTACTTGAATCTTGTACAATTGGTTGTGCTTGATCATTTGAGATAGAAGTTGAAGGATTAACTCTAATAGAGATAGAAGGATCATCTTCATCTTCATCTTCTTCTCTTGGTCTAACATCACCAATTGACAAGTTTTTCATTGCATTTCTCAAACCATCACTTCTCACATCATCAAGATTTTCTTGTTCATTGTGAGACCCATTGGTTTCATCAAACTCAACATCATATGCTTCTTCAACAATGCCATGTGTTTTGTTGTAGACCCGATAAGCCTTGCTTCTAGATGAATATCCAAGAAGAAAACCCTCATCACATTTGCTTTGAAACTTTGATAACCGAGTTCCCTTCTTGAGAATATAACATTTGCAACCAAACACTCTAAAATATGAGATATTTGGCTTCCTTGCAATGAGCAACTCATATGGAGTCTTGTTATGAAATCTATGGCAATACAATCTATTAGAGGCATGACAAGCCGTGTTGATTGCTTCGGCCCAAAAGCTATCCGAAACATTGTATTCGGAGAGCATTGATCTTGCCATATCAATCAAGGTTCTATTTTTCCTCTCAACAAGACCATTTTGTTCCGGAGTGTACTTGGTTGAGAATTCATGCTTGATCCCTTTCACATCACACCATTCCTCAACTCTTGTGTTTCTAAACTCACTTCCATTGTCACTCCTCACTTTCTTCACCTTGAGCTCAAATTCATTTTCAGCCCTTGTAAAGAATTTCTTGAATGTGTCATATGTATCGACCTTGTCATGAAGAAAGAAAACCCATGTATATCATGAGTAATCATCTACTACCATAAGACAATAGCAATTTCCACCAATACTTCTATTTGTTGTAGGACCAAATAAATCCATATGCAATAATTCCAATGGTCTCTCGGTTGACATGACACTCTTAGTGGGATGAGTATTTGCAACTTGCTTTCCGGTTTGACATGCACTACATAGCTTATCTTTTTCAAACTTCACATTCTTCAACCCAACTACTAAATCATGCTTCAAAAGTCGGTTGAGTTGCTTCATGCCAACATGACCAAGCCTTCTATGCCATAACCAACCCAAGGATGATTGAGTGAATAAGCAAGTGGACAAGTTTGCCTCTTTAGTAGAAAAATCCACAAGATATACATCCTCATGTCTAAATCCCGTAAAGATGTGATCTTTTCCATCCAAGCTAGTCACTACCACATCATCTTTAGTGAAACTACACTTATATCCAAAATCACAAAGTTGAGTGACCGCTAAGAGATTAAACTTGAGAGAATCAACCAACAATACTTTTGAAAGAGAATGATCACTTGAGATAGGAATTGTACCAACTCCTTTGACTTTACCCCGGCTATTGTCACCAAAGATGATGTCACTATTGCCACCCACATTCTCATCTAGAGAGGAGAATATCATTGGATCTCCGGTCATGTGTTGAGTGCATCCACTATCAAGCACCCAATGTCTTCCTCCGGACTTGTAATTTACCTACAAAGAGGAAGTAACTCTTTTAGGTACCCAAACTTTCTTGGGTCCTTGAATGTTAGTGACCACGTTAGTGACCAAGACTTTTGGCACCCAAATGGCATTCTTTTTAGCACAATTTATAGGTATCCCAACAAATTTTGCACTAACATTGCCATTTGAATTTTTCATAAGAATGTAACTTGAATCAAAGAATACGACTTTCTTGTTGGTGCAATTCTTCTCAACATGACCAACTTTCTTGCATTTTTCACAATATGGCTTACCACTACTCTTCACAAAAGTAGTTTTGGTTTGCACAAAAGTCTTCTTCCCTTTCTTAGGAATGTATCCAAACCCTTGCTTGTTCAAGGTGAACTTTTGGCTTGCCCAACAATGATTAAACTTGGCTCTACTATCATAGCACTTTCTCAAATCATTAGTCAAGCAAGTAATCTCTTTCTTTAACAAATCATTTTCCATAATGAGAGATTCATTGCAAGATGAGTTATCAATTTTGGTGCAACAAGAACTAGTAGAGCTAGAGCCACAAGATTTATCATCAATTAAATCACAACTAACACCAATGCACAATGTTGCTTTTCTTTCATGATTAAGCAAGGTATTGTGAGCTTCCTCAAACTTCTCATGAGTTTCTTTGAGATTCTCATGAGAAGTCTTTAGCTCCTCATAGGAATCTTGAAGAGAAGTAAACTTCAACTTCAAGTCCTTCAACTTAGCCTTTTTCTTTGTCATGAATTCATCGGCATCATTAAGCATTTCAACAAGATCATCATATGAAAGTTCATCAAGTTCACCATCTTGTTGTACCTTTGCACCACCCTTTGTCATAAGACAATGTGGTGTAGAGAAGAGTGATGGAGCCTCCTTGATGGCGATCCCGGCAACTCCTTGGATGGCTTGTCATCATCATCATCATCATCGGAGCTTGCATCGGAATCCCATTCAACAAAATAAGCTTGGCCATTCTTCTTCTTCTTGATGAACTTCTTCTTCTTCTTTTCATCATTTTTCTTGTCCTTTTTCTTGTTTGGACAATTGACAATGATATGACCTACTTCACCACATTGGAAGCAAGTCTTGTCCACAAAAGGATTTTTTTTTGATGATTGACCTCTCTTGCCAAAGTTCTTCTTGCTTATCATTCTATTAAATCTCTTGACAAAGAGAGCCATCTCCTCATCCGATTTTTCTTCTTGGCACCCACTTTCTTCTTCATTTTTGCTAGCTTGAGCTTTGAATGCCACACTTTTCTTTTTCACATCAATTTCTCCACCATGAGCTTCATCTTGAGATTTCTTGAACATGTCATGGGAGAGAATTTCTCCCAATATTTGTGTGGGAGTTGCGGTCTTCACATTTGACCTTACAAGTAAGGTCACAATTGTGTCATATCTTTCCGGAGGACATCTAAGAAACTTGTGGTTGAAATCCCCATCCGGTACCTCAAATCCAAGTCCCATGAGGTCATTCACAATGTCATTTAGCCGATTGAACATCTCGGCTATACTCTCATCCTTCTTCATGGTAAATTCACTAAAATTCCCTTTAAGCAAATATAACTTGGCCTCCTTCACAGTTGATGTGCCCTCATGAATTCCCATGAGCTTCTTCCATATGTCATTTGCATTTGTGAGGCTCTTGACTCTATTAAATTCATTCACATTAAGAGCACTAAAGAGCACATTAACCCCATGATCATTTAGTGTCTCATTTTCCTCATCTAGGGGTGTCAAACTCTTTGGGTCCAAAATGACATATCCATCACTTACTACTCTCCATAGCTTTCTACTCATGGCTTTGAGATGAGCCGACATCCTAGTCTTCCAATAATCATAATTGTTCCCATCAAAGAACGGTGGCTTCCCAACATGAATTCCATGATCACTAGTCATTGTTCTACTCCAAGATGGCTAAATCCGCAATTAATGGAGTACTTAGCTCTGGTATCACTTGTAGGATCAAGAACACCGACTAGAGGGGGGGTGAATAGGCGGTTTAAAATCTATAGCCAACAATACTAGAGAAATTTAATTAGTAACAAAGGAAAGCCCTATGTCAAGCTATTACTATCTCTAGATGGGTTAGCAACCTAGGGTGACAAGATACAAAACAAGCTCTAGTAAAGTAAATTGCTCAAAGTAAAAACAAGAATTAAAGTGAGCAAGAGAAGTAACCAAGCTTGACACAAGAATTTATCCCGTGGTGTCGATGACTTGCCAGTCACCCCTAATCCACGTTGAGGTGGATTCCAAGAATCAACCGCTCCTCTATCAAGAACCTCTTGATCTTGAGCCGGCTTGAATCAAAGAACCGCTCCACACCTCGATTCCACTAGAGTTGCTCTTCACCACTCCGGTGAGGTGAGCACAAGACCTCTCACAACCGAAATCGGGGCTCCTCAACAATCTCCTTGGAGGAGCTCCATCAAATCCTCTTCTCCAAGCCGTCTAGGGAGCGGCAACTCCCAAGAGTAACAAGTCGATGACGCTTGCTTGAAGTTTCCCTAGTGCCACAAAGCTCAAACTCTTGATGCAATGCACTAGGAAGCTCTCACACCCTCAAGAATGCAATCTCTAAGCAAGTGTGTGTGAGAGAGGGATGCCTTAGCTCTAAGATGTCAAGTATGCAGTCCAAATGGCCAAGAGAGACACCCAAAGGCCGGGCAATGGGTATATATAGACATCCCTCCAAAAACTAGCCGTTACACTCTTTTCTGTGAAATCGCGGACCGTCCGCATTTCAAAAATTGGACTGTCCGCCGTTATAAACCAGTGAGTCAGAGTGCATTTAATACGTGTCAGAGCTAGCCGTTAAGCCCTGGTGGACCGTCCGCGACCCAGGTGCGGACCGTCCACAGTGAGTGTTCCACACCACCAGAGATGAAACATCGTCTCTGGTACAACTTTGAAATTAGCCTGCGGACCGTCCGCGCCTCAGGAGCGGACCGTCCACAGTTCAACCTTGAAAACCCACCAGAGACAACAATGTCTCTGGTACAAATTGTCAAATAGCCGATGGACCGTCCGCGCCCCAGGGGCGGACCGTCCGCCGCACAGATCATAAGCCCAACCAGAGAAAACACCCTCTCTGGTACAATTTGAGTTAGAGTTGCGGACCGTCCGCCCACCTGGGCCGGACTGTCCGCCAGACACCTCTAAAAACCACCAGAGCCAAACATGCTCTCTGGAACGATTGCGGACCGTCCGCGCCCCAGGGGCGGACTGTCCGCGCTTGTGCAGTCAGCTTTCAAACTTGTTCTTTTTCAAATCTTTTCAAAACGTCGTTAGCCCTCATGCATGCAAATAGATATTTTGAGCAAAATGGCACTAAAGACCCGTCAAGCATGAGTACACAACCCCTCTTGATAGTACGGCTATCTATCCAACAAATCCGGTCACTTTTCATCCACTAAACGCCTTGTGACCGGTAAAATGCAAAAGCCCTATTTTATACCTTTGCCTTGAGCCCGAGCTTTGCTCATCATCTCCAAAACTCCATATGTTCACAACCAAAACTCTTTCATCCATGGATCAACCTATACTCATTATCTCAAACGAAATTGTTAATCCACAAACCGTTGTCATTAATTACCAAAACTCGAATTAGGGGCCTAGATGCTTTCACACGCGTTATGGACTCTATGAATATTTAGTCATGTCTTTTCATCTCACCAATGCACCTGCCTACTTCATGTACCTCATGAACTCGGTATTCATGCCTGAGCTTGACAAGTTTGTCGTGGTTTTCATTGATGACATCCTTATTTATTCCAAGAATGAGGAAGACCATGCTACGCACCTGCGCATTGTTCTCCAACGTCTTCGGGACCATCAGCTCTATGCTAAATTTTCCAAGTGTGAATTCTGGCTAGATAGTGTGAAATTCTTGGGCCACACTATTTCTAGCGAAGGCATAGCTGCGGATCCTAGCAAAGTGCAAGAGGTGATGGACTGGAAACCTCCTACCTCCGTTCATCAAATTCGCAGTTTTCTTGGTTTAGCCGGATATTATCGCCGATTCATTCCGGATTTCTCCAAAATTGCTAAGCCGATGACTGAACTGTTGAAGAAAGGAGTAAAATTTGTGTGGGATGAAAAATGTGAAAAGGCTTTCCACACCCTAAGGGAGCAGTTGACTACAGCACCTGTCTTAGCTCAACCTGATAATACCAAGTCCTTTGACGTGTATTGTGATGTGTCGGGTACTGGTCTTGGTTGTGTACTCATGCAAGACAATAGAGTTACTGCTTATGCGTCACGAGCTCTTCGACCCCATGAGCAGAATTATCCTACTCACAACCTTGAATTAGCAGCTGTCATTCACACTCTAAAGATATGGAGACACTATTTGATGGGTACACATTGCAACATATACACCGATCACAAAAGTCTTAAATATATCTTCACTCAAGCTGATCTGAATATGAGACAAAGAAGATGGCTAGAATTAATCAAAGACTATGATCTTGAGGTGCACTATCACCCAAGCAAGGCTAATGTGGTAGCGGATGCACTAAGTCGCAAACCTCATTGTCATTGCCTATCCATCGAGCCCTATGCCGAAACACTATGTCATGAAATGAGAAAACTGAATTTGGAAATGATTCCCCAAGGCACTTTAAATCACATCTCAGTTGAACCAACTCTTCAGGATCAAATCATTATGGCCCAATTACATGATAAAGGTGTTGGGATCATTAAACAAAAACTCTCTCAAGGAGAAAGGAAATATAAGTGTTTTCGTCAAGACCATAACGGAGTCCTATGGTTTGAAAGTCATTTAGTTGTTCCGAAAAATCATGATCTTCGGAAGCAAATTCTCGACGAAGCACATCTTTCCAAATTTTCTATTCACCCGGGCAGTACCAAGATCTTAGGCAAAATTTCTGGTGGACTAGGATGAAAAGGGAAATTGCTAAATATGTCTCAGAATGTGACACCTGTCAGAGAGTAAAAGCCAGCCACTTGAAAGTAGCCGGTTTACTTCAACCTTTGCCTATCCCATCGTGGAAATGTGAAGACATAAGTATGGACTTCATTGTTGGATTGCCAAACACATCCCAGAAGCACGATTCCATTTGGGTTATCGTCGATAGACTCACCAAGACGGCACATTTCATTCCGGTACATACTACTTACACTGCCAAGAAGTATGCTAAGATCTATCTCGATCGCATTGTTTGCTTGCATGGGGTACCCAAGACAATCATTTCTGATCGTGGTACATAGTTCGTTGCACGCTTTTGGGAACAGTTGCAAGCATCTCTTGGGACCAAATTGATTCGAAGCTGAGCTTATCACCCACAAACTGATGGACAAACTGAGAGGGTGAACCAAATCCTGGAAGAAATGTTGAGAGCTTGTGTCATTCATTATGACAAGAGTTGGGACAAATGCCTAGCTCTAGCGGAGCTCTCATACAATAATAGTTACCAAGAGAGTTTGAAAATGGCACCATTTGAGGCCTTATATGGTCGACGGTGTCGTACCCCTTTGAGCTGGTCGCAAGTCGGAGAACGAGTGGTATTTGGACCCGATCTTGTAGCAGAGGCAGAAGAAAAAGTAAGGGTAATACAAGAGAATCTAATAGCCGTCCAGTCTAGACAAAAGAGTTATTTTGATAAAAGGAGAGACCCTTTGCAATTTGAAGTGGGTGATCATGTCTATCTTCGAGTCTCGCCAACCAAGGGTGTGCAGAGATTCGGAGTGAAGGGCAAATTAGCTCCCCGATATGTTGGCCCTTATGAAATCACTGAGATTTGTGGACCCGTGGCCTATAGAGTGCAACTTCCTCCTCGACTTGCAGCAGTACATGATGTTTTCCATGTTTCTCAACTCAAGAAATGTGTTCGAGTTCCCACCGAGATCATTGAACAAACAGAAATATTGGTAGAACCAGATCTCTCTTATGTCGAGTATCCTATCAAGGTTCTTGATCAAAAGGAAAGGGTCACTCGAAGAAAAGTAGTTAAAATGTACAAAATTCAATGGAGTCACCATACCGAAGAGGAAGTTACCTGGGAAACTGAAAGCTACCTAAATCAAAATTTCCCCGGTTTTCTGAATTCAACTGGAGGTACACCCCCTTTTTCCTCACTTAGCTTGCTTATCTGAATCTCGGGACGAGATTCTTTTAAGGGGGGTAGGCTGTAACACCTCCAGTGTTTAGCACTGTTTAAACATGCAATTAATATGAAATGACAAGTTAAACCCCCAAATTTTCAATTACTTAAAAGCCAGAAATCTGTTTAAATAGACCGAAAAGTCAACTCTCACACCTTAGCTCAAATGAACTTTTGCCCAAAACAAAAGTTATAGAGTTTTGCAAGACAAACAACTTTTGTATTCAAAGTTTTTCAAGTTATAACATGAAATTTAGAGCAAACCCCGAAAAACAGTAGGTTTAGGGGGTTTTCATTTAAACTTGAATTTGAATTTGTAACTTTCAAACCAAACCTCAAATGGGAAAATGCCTGAAACAAAAGTTGTAGATTTCGACATTTTGAACAACTTTCGTATTCAAAGTTTTTCGAGTTTTAATAGAAAATTTTGAATTCGAATTGAGTCAAATGGTTGACTTTTCAACTCTTACTCTCTCTCCCCCTTTCCTCCTCCCTGCGCGTGCGGCAGAGCACTCGAGCGCCCGAGCTCGCTGCGCCGCTGCACGGCCGCGCTCGCAGCCCTGCTGCCGCCCTGCTGCTCCCTTGCTGGGCCTTGCCATCAACACCCCGCTCGAGTGCGCATGCCCCCGGACCGCCCTCGCTGCGCCCCTGCTCGGCTTCAATGGCGCTCCATGACGCCGGCTCCACGACACGCTCTCGGCGCCGACGGCCATCAGTGCCGCCCGGCCTTTACCCTCGCACTCCCTTGCCTAGCTCACCTCCCCCTCATTTCCCTTCGCGGCGAAGCCTCCTCTCCCTCCCACTCCACTCCCTTTCCCAGAGCCGAGCTTCTCCCTGCGCCAAGAACACCACCGCCGCCACCATTGCCGCCACCAAGCCAAGCCGCCGCGGAGCCCCTACCTCTGGTACTCCTCGGTCCCAATAGACCCCACAGAGACCATCCTCATGGCGCCGTGAAGCTCCCAGACCTGCTCGCCTCCACCCCAGACCGCCGGAGCGGCGCCGCCGTCGCGGACAGAGCCGCCGCCGGCCGCCCGCTCGCCGCGGAACCCCCTGCTCCGCCCCTCCTCGACCCAAATCAACCCCCAAGAGAGCTTCCTCGTGGTCCAGTGAACCTCCCCGGCCTGTCCTCGCCCTCCCTCCCACGCCGGAGCGCCGCCGCCGCAGCCCGTCACCACCGCCGGCCTTGATGCTCCGCCGCCGACCCCTCTCCCGGCCGCCCCAGACCTCGAGAAGACCACGTCCGAGTAGCTCTCGATCTCTTCTATCCTTTCCCCCACTTCCCCTCGCCGCCGGTGAGCTCCCTCGCCGGGAAACGCCGCTGCCGCCGCCTCCTCTGTTCCTGGCTCCGGCCAGGGGCATATCTGCGAGCACCCAAATCATTCCAGGGGCCTAGATGCAAGATTTCGTTTTCTTTTTCTTTTATTTTCAAAAATAGAAACTTGTAAAATCGATATAAATTCGTAGAAAAATCGGAAAAAAGCAAACTCAATTGATCTGAGTTCCTTATTACTAGATCTACAACTTTCATTACATGCACTTCTTCATTTGCTCACTGGTTTTTGTTCTTGATTAAATACAACTTTATTAGTCCTTTATTTAGATCTCAAGTTCTAGCCATGATTTGTTAGTGAGTTTTGGACAGTTTGTTGTAGACTGTAAGTGTAGGACTGTGTAAAAATTTGAGGTCCTTTTGACACTCCTAGATATAGGTTTTATTTAGGACTTGACGTATGCCAAGGATAAATAGTTTTACTTATCCAAGTTCTTATGTTATGTTTCATGGGTTCAAACTTTTACAGTACCTGTAGTTTCGTTCCCAGATTCTACAGAAAAAGTTTGAGAATTTTTTTGTTAAACCCAACTGGACCAAATGATTTTTGGTAAGGAGAAATACATTAAATCATGAAAAATAGTTCCTACACATGTAAAATTCTAATAATTTTTATATGGGTTAAATTTGAGTATATAACCGTGCTGGTAAAAGATGGGGCTCTGGAACGTGCTATAACTGTCTGTAGGATTTAAAACTGATTAATTTAGCTTTATTTTGTCCTATTTATCATGCTATGTTACTTGCTCCTTTAAATATGAAAAATTTACAGTAGACTTACCATAAGTTTAGGAGCACTCTGTAAAAATTGTAGCATCTTTACTTGTAGGGTTTGTTCTGTATAAATAAATCTTAATCCTAGCAGTAGCTATTTAATGTATTTTTAATGATTAATATACTCAATGAAAATAGATGAAAATTTTATGGCAGGTTTGCACTTAAGTAATTGGATCTCCATAAAAAATTCATCTTCAAAAACCATACCCATCAGCTGTTTTGAATATTCCATGCTTGCACTTGAAAATTAATCTTTCTAAAAATAACAAAACCCTCACTTACTTAATGAGAAATAGTTAATCTAGATAATACTCTTTAAACGATTGCCCAAGTAGATGTAAAGAAAATATTTTACAACTCTATAGTGAATTAAATTAAGTTTGTTACCATCACCACAACTCATGCATGTGCATTTCATATAGATTTGACTACTCTCGCCGACGGTACGTACGAGCTGGTGCCGGAGTCCAAGAGTGAGCAGCGTGAAGCTCAAGTTAATCTAACTGAAATTTCTGAAGACTTGAACCAAAGTTCAGAAGAGCCCAAGGCTAGCTCCGCTCAGGAAGGCAAGCCCCGGAGCATGTCCTACCTATTTTAAATTTATGCAACTGCTTATATTCCTATCTACTTGTGCATTTAAGTTTGTAGGAATTGTTGGGAACCTTAGTTGCATGATCCTAGGTACCGATGCTTGAACACTAGTATGTGTAGGTCGCTAGTTGGCTATGCTAATGGTTCGGTAGAAGTCGAGTGATGTCCTGTCACTCGCGAGAATTATAGGAGTTGGATGTTTACTTCACACTGCAATATAAGGTTTACGGGCAGGGTTATTGTACTTGTGATACCCCGTCTGTTTAGTGAAAATGGATAAGGCCGCGGTGTGTGGTAGTGATGGTTAAGCGTTTGAACATACTAACCACATGCCGAGAAATACGTTAATCGGTAAGCTTAAGTACCTGATCAGCCCGGGGAGTGGACTTTTCCCTCACCCTCTTTGAACGTTGTTTCTCATACGGCCACATGCAGGTGCAAGCGTGATCACGACCCGGCGTCGACCGTGGCGTGGGGCTCTTGTAGTCGAAGAGGGTGACCCTGATCCACGAGCCGGAAAGAAAGAGGAAATGTTGCGTGGGGACTCGGTTCCCATGCGTGTGTTTAGGTCTGCCTGGCCAGGTTAACAAATTCGATTCGAATCGTCCGTCTGTCATGGATATTGAGACTGCTTAACCCTTTTGCCACATAGGGAAAGAAGTGGAACAATGATGATGAGGAATATGGTTGAATGATGAAAAATAATTGTTTTTCACCTTGTATGCTATTGGATAGATGCTAATGTAGAATGGTTAATCGAACTAGAACTTGAAAGCTAAAATCTGAAATTAAGGACTTACTCTTTGTTGCTTTTCGGCAAAAACAAATCCCTCAAGCCAAAAGCCTTGCATATCTAGTTAGAGGGCTAAGTATATCCTAGTCGGGTAAGCCTTGCTGAGTATTAGTATACTAAGCCTTGCTTGTGGCTCAACTTTGTTTTAAGGTGATTCGTTTGAAGATCAGGTAGCTAGCTTGACTTGGCCGTGTATTTTACCTCCTGGTTGGTCGATGGAGTGGGATACGACTCCGGCCAATGATGACAATGCCAAGTGATGTCATGTACAGGCTTCATCATGACATCTTGTATCGTCGTTTAGAACTCGCTTTATTTCCGCTGCAGTTGAACTCTGAACTACTTTCAAATTGGACTTCAAGTAGCTTTCTGAGATTTCGAACTTGGTTTGTAATAATTAAGTTAAGACTCTGTAATGTAATTTATCGGTGAAATGTTGTACTCTCTGGACTAACCTTCGTGTGGGTTGCATGTAAGCTTTGGGTTCGATCGACGCTCAGGTGGATTCTTCGGGACTTTACCCGACAGCCCTGCCGGATTACTCCGTTTGAAGTGTGTGTTAGCCGGGATTACCTCTAGGGTGATGGTTAGCACACTTGAGCCGGATTAATTTGGACGGTACTGCCACAGTGGCGACCGGGGTCTGCGCCCGAATGGAGGCTGGAGACTCCGTAACACTTCAGTGGTGGTGCACTGGACAAGTACGCCTAGGGTTAACTATTCGGTTTACCCTGCCGGTTGAAATCCCCAATTCGAGCTACAGCTGCCACTCCGCTGCTACTGCCC
Source organism: Panicum virgatum (assembly GCF_016808335.1). NCBI lineage: Eukaryota > Viridiplantae > Streptophyta > Magnoliopsida > Poales > Poaceae > Panicum > Panicum virgatum. The sequence goes on from NC_053149.1 coordinate 20,028,452, forward strand.
CCAAAGCCACAAATGTGAATCATTTAGCCTCCAATCCTCAATCCATGGTCGTATCCCTCGAGATTTAAGCTCGAATCACTAGTCCCCCAAGAATGTCGCCGGCGAGGGGGACCCGTGCGAGGACGAACTCTAAGAAAAGGAAGCTTGCTCACGACGGGGACCTGTAGTGGAAACCACGGTACAAGACGATTCCAGCACCAGGGATCGTGTGGAAACCATCCTCCGTCAAGCATGAAGACCTGGAGAAGCTTGTGGACGATGGCTTACTGCAGCCACAAGCAGTCATAGGCTGGAGGGCGGACCCAGGTATGGCCTGGCCCTTCAATGAGATCGACGAGATCATGGTGTTCACTCCCTTTTATGAGCGAGGATTCTCCACGCCGGCTCACAATTTCCTCCGCGACCTTCTCTTCTTCTACGGGTTAGAGTTGATCCATCTCGACCCGAATTCCATTCTTCAGTTGTCCCTATACACCCATCTTTGCGAAGCTATCCTGGGGATCGATCCCCATTTCCACTTGTGGCGCCATCTCTTCCATGTCGTTCCAGACCAGTCTACCGTTGTCGGAGGCGCGACCTTTCAGGTGCGCCAAGGGCACGAGCAGGACTACTTCGTCTTCAAATTGAAGGAATTGAACACGGAGTGGCACTGCGAGTGGTTCTACGTCCAGAATCAGCCGCCTCAGCTCATTTAGCACACCGGCCATCTGCCCCAGCATCACGCCAACTGGGACAGTACCCCTTCCGGCTACCAAGAATGCAAGGACATCTCCAAGCTCCTCGGGCTGATAAAGGAAACCATGAATGCTGGCATGCAGGGAGAGTCAGTGGTGCTGAACTTCATCCGTCGTCACGTGCAACCCTGTCAGAATAGGGTGCACGCTGCCTACGACTACTCGTTTGCTTGTGACCCAACGAGGATGTGCAAGGATCAAATCGGGTGGACCGAGTGCTTGGCCCGCCTTAAGAGGGTTTTCCATAATGTTGAAACATTGCCAATGGCATTCGAGGGTTGGAGTCTGATGTATCATGTCCCCGATGTAAGTAAGAACTACTCGGCAATGTCTCATATCTTGTCAGCATTCATGTTCGAAATTTGCTGAATCTTTCTATCCAAAAATTTATGCAGAATCATCGTGAGCTGTACACTAGCAAGCCCCCGTTGCCAGAATACCTAACTACCGAGGACCTGAACTTGGTCCCGCCAACCTCGCGTGAGGCGGTACTGGAAATGATGAAGAACATGGAGACAGACAGATCAAATGGAGATAACGGCGAAGGTGCCTCTAGCATGAACCCCTCTGCATTCGAGGAGCCAGAGTCATCTCCTGATATGGAGAAGACGATCCCCTCCACGAACCTACCGCACCTCAAGATACCAAAGGTTGAGCAAGATGCCGAGGATACCTATGTGGCGCCGCCGCCAGAGGTACCGATATCGGTACGCGAAAAGGCAAAGATTTCCTACGTCTATAGCTCACAGAAAAACAAGGCCCCTATGGTGCCGCCAAGTCCCTCAACGGAACCGGCTGGATCGCCTACAAGGGCATCATCTTCTACTGAGGAGGCTCGCGGTGCCCCAGCACCGTCTTTTCCAAGTACTCCAGGCCCCATGAAGGTCAACCCTGCCCATGAGGAGCCAGCTCCTTCTCCTCCTTCCCCTCCGAGCACGACTCCGGCCGCTGCATGGCCCCAATCGACCGAAAGCATTCGTCGCGCCTCGGCCCGTGCGGAGGACACCACCATCGCCAGGTTGGGGATCGAGGAAATCCCCCGGCCCAAGGTTGCTGCGCCTCCGTCGCCGCCGCGACCCTTTCAAATTGGTTGCGCACCTCCTAGAGCTGGATGGGACGACAATCGGCGCTTCCTATTGCGCACCTTCGAGACTGATGATGATGATTTGGACAAGTTGAAGGAGTTGCACGCACGATTTGAGGAGGTGCATGCACAAGTTGCGAAGTACAATGAGGTCAGTCGCTCTTGTAGATTTATCCTTTGAGCAAGAATATCCCGTCTTGATTGTACTCTTGTCAAATACAGAGTGTCCTCATGCGCTCGGTCCAGAAGAGCGAGATTCTTCGCCGAGCAACTGCCAGCATCACCAGGGCTGAAGAAGCACAAGCAAAGCTCGTGCAGCAGGAATTAGCCTGGGAGGTGGAGCGCTCTCACACCAAGAAGGAGCTGGACGAGTGCTATAAGAAGATTGACTTTATCCAGAATGAAAAGGAGGCACTAATTATCAAGAATGGGGAGCTCCATGCGGATATCGGAGGTGAGCCCTTTGATTGATGCTCCGAGTTTCCAATCAAACTTTCCCCTTTTGCTATGCTTGCCTTCTGATCGCTGATGTCCTTGCTAGACCGAGACAAAAGGATTGCAGCTTTTGTGCAGAGGTTCGTGACTATCTGAAGCGTGCCGAGGAAATCAACCGTCTGCTCGAGTCGGAGAAGAAGCTGCGCAAAGAAGGGGATAAGCAATTGGTGAAGGCCAGGGCCACCCTGAGCAACAAGCTGCAGCAATTTGAAGTGCTGCAGAAGGAATTTGAAGCACTGCAGAGCACCCTGAGCAAGAAGCAGCAGCAATTGGAAGCGATGCAAAAGCAAGAAGAAGCGCTGCAGATCAACCTGCGTAGCAAGCAGAAGCAATTTGAAGCACTGCAGAAGGAAAGTGAAGCGCTGCAGAAGGAAAGTGAAGTGCTGCAGAAGGAGACCAAGGATCTGACAGCCGCCGCTCTCAAGCTCATAAACATTGTTGTGCCGATCAAACCAGGAACTGCACCGCCTTCGTCAAGCTCCGTTTGAGCTGCGGACGTACTGTGAAGCCCTGGCCAAGCTCTGCGTGAAGCATGTCCTTGCGCTGGCGAAGTCGTGGTGGCCTACCCATGATATTAGCCTATTAAGCGGCATCAACCCGGAGGTCCCTCCCCAAAGGTTTAGGGAGCTGACGGATGAGGTCGAGGACACAACCAAGGAAATTGTGGCGCACGCACGGTTTTAGGCTGTTTATCTGTTGTGGCATATAGCCTGCATGAAGAACTTAATGAAGCATGTAGATATTTATCTATTGCAAGATATGTAGCCTGTGGGAAGAACTTAATGAAGTTGTTTCCCTGCACTCGAGAAAGATGATCCGGTGAGGTCGTACGGCCATTGCAAGTCTAACTGGTGAGTGCAGTAAACTTGGAATCTTAGCTTGCAATCATACGGTGCGGGTGTACGGTGCAACGACATGTGTAACCGGTGAGTGAAGTAAACTTTGATCGTTACCTTGCACTCCAAGAAGATCATCCGGTGATGATGTACGGCGATATCACAGGTCTAACCAGTGATATCACCGTAAACTTGGAATCTTAGCTTGCAATCATACGGTGAGGGTGTACGGTGCAAGCACACGTGTAACCGGTGCGTAAAATAAACTTGGATCGTTACCTTGCACTCCTGGGAGACCGTCCGGTGAGGATGTACGGCCATAGCACAGGCCTAACCGGTGAGTGCAGTAAACTTGGAACACGTCCAATTCAACTACTCTGAGTTCCAGCAAGAAACCATCAACAAATGTAAAAGATCTGCGTCAATTCAGCTTGTAGATCTGCGTCAATTCATCAACAAAATGGGATGTCAACAGACATTATTTCGTATAAGGGCTACGCTCGTGTGGCCCTGGAAAGCTGACCCTTTTTTCTCTGCTTCGAGGTTGTTGTAGCTTAAGTCGTTTAGCAATAGCTTGAGTGCTGAACTCATTTACGACAGTTGATGTGGGAGTTTTTGGACTATCTGGAAGTTTCTTTGGCCGTCCTGGTTTCCTTTTCTCTGATCCTGATGCCGCTGACGTGCTGGGGGCAGTTATTGAAGGAGTCACTGACGTGCTGGGGGCAGATTTTGAAGGAGTCTCAGTGGTTGCTTTCCTTGTCCGTCCTCTCCCCCTTTTCGGTGCTGTCGCGCTGACCGCAGTGGTTCCAGGAGTTGCTTGAATGCTCACCGCAGGCGTTGATGGAGTTCCAGCACCATTCTCCACCATCTGTACATCATCATCATCTTTAGCATTCTCCTGGCGTTGTGAGTCCTCCTGATACTTTGCCTTGTACTGTTCCTCCTAAGTATGAACCCAAACATTAGATTGGCCCCCGTTATTTGTACAGCCTGGAATAAAGTTAGTCAAAAGTCCATGTACGTACCGTGATAGGCTCTTTGTAAGTGTCCAAGCGTAACTTGTTGCGTTCAGAATGGAGCAGTCTCGTGCATATTTTCCAGCGAAACAATTTAATCTGCGACTGCAAGAGAAGGTAGTGCAAATCATACAGCAATTATTTTTTCAGCCTATAGCAATTTGGAATTGGAAGAATTCTAAAGACTCACATTGGAGAACTTATGGGCCATTCGTTCTCCATCCCATGCCAGAATATACTTGATGACGAATGCCGCACATGAAGTACTGCAAAGGAACGTAAAGGTAAGTAACTGGAGTGAAACATTAATACAGAACCTAAAAGAGTACCTGTCTATTTGTAGCGGTATGTCAGTGTACGGAACTGTTTTCCAAGTGCGCAAGTTAATCGTTGTACCCAAAGAGTCCATACATGATTGTAGGCCTTCCACCTAGGGGTGTTGAGATACATGTTAACTTTGATCGAGCGAAAGATGAATACTGGTTTCGTGTTACGCGCCATGGTATGTCCTTACCATTTTCTCTTCTAGTTTTTCATCTCATATTTTGGGTATAGAGTTAAGGATTTGTACCTCTGACCTTTTAAAATTCAGCACTAGGAGAACCCAGTGGTTCCCGTTCACATTCATTAGCACAAAAACCTGTAACAAAATGTTGCAAAGCAATGAGTGGAATGTCCTAATTAAAAACTAAATTTAGCAAATAAATACATGGGTGGACCGAATTTGCGTCGGGATCTCATTCTGGACATGCTACGAACAAGCATAACCAAATGCTAAGAACGATATGAGGATCACAACTAATTGTTACTGTTCCTGCACATGAAGTTCAATATTAATTGAGTATTATGTACCAAATGCCTTCTGTTGCATAATTCAGCAATTCGTTCCCTGTATCTCATGCGTTCATCGCTCCCCAGATTATGTGAAGTCAACAGCCTAGCTTCATAAGTACTTATGAAAGCTGCTGAATCAGTCTCCACAATGCTGATGGCAACATAAGCATTTATGACCTGCAAATGGTTGATTTAGTACATATGTGTTTAAATGTTTGTAATGTCGAAATGGATATGAAATGATAGTACCTCATCTGATATATATCCTTCTAACACGTTTTCGCACATCTACTTTGCTCTGAGTTGATATTCACCTATTGCTACCAGATCCGCGTCTTGGTAACTCAGTTATACGAAGGCTGCAGCATCATAGTCGTCATCAGTCAATTCATAATTTTCGTCAATAATAGGCATCCTTGGTGGTATATGTGGAGAGTGTTCGCCAAGCTGCTCTGTAGAGTGGACGCCCTGCTTCTGCATGTTCATTTCCTTCCTACCATTTGTTGCGGTTGTTGGTTCCTTAAAAATTTTGTCATATGCCTTACAGAAACTTAATGTTGACTGCTGGACCGGTTTCTGTAGCGGTACCTGTGAATGGTATTAGTTGTGTTGTAGAGATCAAATGGTTCACTAGCAGTAGCTCTTGTTTATTAGTAGGAGTATGTAACGAGCCATCTAATCCTAATTGCCGGTGCAATTCCTCATCATGTGAAGATATCGGCATAGATGGCTTCCCAACATGTCCAGGCGTAGGCATAGATGCCTGAACTTGTTGAGGTGTAGTTGTAGATTGATGAACCATACTCTGCCCTAGCTGCAGCATCCTCATAATTTCCTGTTGTCCCTATCGCAATTCCTGTTTTCATACAAATTATGTTAGAGAATGATGATGAACAGGTAGCTACAATCAGTACTCGCACGCTGATTACCTTGATATCCATTTGCATTTCTGCAGTATCATCTTCTACCTTTCTCACACTTTCCTCCAATCTTTTGTCCTTCTTAAGCCTAGTTAACTCCTCCTTTTGTGCTATTAGTTTCATATCAATTTTGTGCTCTATGCTCAAAATTTTTTTCTCCATGTCTAATAAAATATCTGTTCACGTATTGTTCACCAAATCTTCTAAGACCTGCTTATACATAAATAGGAAAAAATGAATTAGGCACACAAACTAGGTTGGGCAAATAAATAGATGTCATACTTACTCGTCGATTGTGTAGACCATGGTCACATACTGGCATATGGTCATGATCACGTTCCTTGCGGTTTGGTATGCTTTCTGTCTCTACTATTTTATGTTTTGGCTGCTTGGTCCGATTATCAGTGCGCTTGATAAGCTGCAAACAATAAATAAGATGGTTAGATTGTACATGTAGCAACAGCCACATGTTGATGCAATGTTTGGAAACATATATTTCCTCCATCTAAACCATCTACATAGAAAGCATTCCATTGACGGGTAGCATTGTCATCATTCCACCTCGTCATAAATGGTGGTTTGATTGGCGAGTAATTGACCCCGTAGGTGTTGTACGCAACGACGCGCTCCCAGTACCAAAACTATGGTCAAAATGCAATAAATACATTAGATCGAAAATAAACACTGTTTATAAGTGTTGGCTGCAGCATATAGAACTGACCTGTAGAAAAGTCAAATTGCCCTGTAAGCTGGATTGATCCGCTACTTTATATTGATAAAGAGAATGTAATAAAAAATTCCGAGTGAATTCGCCCCAATTGAATTTTGGAATGTCTGATATTTCTCTGATGAGGGGCAAGTAAGAGGAATGAACATAGGGCTTTGTCGTTGGTGCTAGAATAACACCAATTGTGAACAAGACAAAAGCTCTTCTGAAGTCATCATCCGCAGTGTCGGATTTGATAATAATGTCTCTCAGTCTATTTATCTGCATGTTTTTGTGTTCACCGGCAAACCTGAGAAACAAATCCTTGTCTATAGTGTTGCCCTCTTTTTTGGTCACTTTGTCGCCTTTGTGTTCGAACACACTATTGCCTTCAATTTGAAGTCTCATTATTTCCTTGACATCTTCTGGGAGAATCTAAACATCATCACCACATAATCTGAAGCTCTGGTTGCTCAGTTCGAATACTTTTACAATTTCAAGTATCATGTTTCTTCTGAGAGGCATCTCTGGCATTTCAAGTAGGCCACCAAATCCCATACCCTTAATAGCATTCTTTCTATCAGGCGATAACACTTTGACAGTTTTTGCAAACTTCACAGTCGAGCATGTTAAATGCATATTAGCTTTCTGCACCAAACAGTTGGACAATGATAAGCTGCTAAAATGTACACCCCACTTACAAAATAACTGAAACTATATATGTAGATTACCTTCTTCGGAGTCTTTTCTTTATGTTCTTTAGTAGAAGACTTGGGTTTGTCCCCTGCATCGAATTGTGTGAATAAGAGCACAGCAGCATCGGGTGTAACGAACCCGGCGGTTAACACTGCAGAAATTGATATTTTGTGTGCCACAATGCATACTTACAAGTGGACACCAATCTATCCATTTGCCACTCATGTGTGTCCATGAGTGAACTAGCACAGTACAAACATCTACTCGTGTGCATTTAAATTTGAACCACTGACCGTCATCTATTGATGTATCCGATATATGTACCGGAGTCGGAGACTTTTCAGGCCCATCTATTTGTCCAACTGTTTCCATGCTGTTAAAACCAACAAAGTAGTTCATTGATGATAGTTTTGACACCCAAAATACAACCAAACCACATGCTAGTAGGCTACTGATTAGTGCGTCCAAGTGGTGGCCATGGTGGAGCATGCAACAACACCCTAGTGAGGTCGCCGGTGGCAAAGGATCATACCTTCGGATTCTTAGTGGAAAGGAGGTCTTCGTGACGCGGCTATCGCAGTGGGTGAAGTAGAGGTCTGGCCGGGAAGCGACGAAGATCACCGACGGTGTTCCTGGCGGTGCCAACTTTGCCGTGGAGGCGGCACGAGGCGATGGATGGGGATGGCTGTATGGAGCTCGGCGAGATTCACCCCGAGGGAATCGAATTACAGTGTGAGGCCGGGAGGAATTTGGCCAGCGGGCTGGTTGCACTCGATGGAAGGGCGCTAGCTGCGGAGGAAGGGCGCGCGGCGTCTACGCCGGAGGAGGGGCTGCGGCGTCCTCGTACGACGATGGAAACTAAAAGAATGGAGGAGTAATCTTCGGGTTACCACGATCTCCATAACGGATACGAGAGATTCCAGAGGAAATTCATAGATGAAAAGATCAGCCTTGTGGGGCCAGGCCCGCCGTCAAGTGTGAGAGACTCATTTGTTTTTTGTGAGAAACAGCGCGCCATGCAAAACTAACCACCGCATTTGGTGCATGTTATGTTGCACGGAAACAGGGTTTAATTTACCGACCGGTCCAGTCAAACCGGCGGGGTCCGGTACCAGTATACCGGACTGGTTTGGCCGGAAACCGGTCAAATTTAAATTCAAATTCAAATTCGCATGTTCAACCGGTTCCGACTGGCTTACCGGTCGACCGGTTTACCGGCCGGTTTGACTGGTAACCGGTCAAATTCAATTTTTTTCTTTTTTTGTTTAAATTCAAATGCCCGTAAAGAATACTAAATAAATGTTTGTATAACATATTTTAGCCTAAATGAACCCTCCAACCCTCTTTTGTACTACTTTTACATTGTATTTGTATACTTTTATAAGCACGCTTTTTTTTGTTTAACTTCAAATCCCCGCAAACTATACTAAATGAACGAATTTTTGAGAAAATTTGACACCTTTAGATTCGTCGCACCTTGAAGTATTTTTAGGAATTTTTTGAGAATTTTTTATTTTTTTGAATTTAAATTTAAATTTTGAATTTGGGCCGGTTTGGTACCGGCCCAAACCGGACCGGTTCCCACCGGTTTGGTGAACCCTGCACGGGAAGGCAAGGCAATATGCAAGCAAAATCATTCCCCGTGCCGCCGCCGCTAAACACGCAGGACGCCGCCCCCGCAAACCATGGAGCGAAGGCACGCACCAACCACGGCGACGAGGCATGAAAGGATCGAGTTCCACAACCACAGCACCCACCCAACACGACCATTTCAAACTAAACCCTCAACATTGCACCGGACCGTTTCATTTCAAGTCACCGGACCGTTTTCCACCACCACCTTCTTCCCAGGTGTGCCTTCTCCACATTCTACCACACCTGTTCGACCGGCGTGACACTAATCTTGTTGGCCGGTCTAATTTTATGGACAAGGGAGCGATCTGGCTACTCCTCTCACCACCTTCCAGCGGACCCCACCGCCCTCTTCTGCCTCCCGCCAATCTCGGGAGGGCAGAGCCACCCATAGCCCATAGCTCTCGGGAGTCTGGAGCCAAGCATTACATAACATGACATGAAGGTAAAATGTTGCAGAAAATGAACATGGAGTCTAGATTCATACACAACATGATATGAGGCCCTAGGCAGAACATAACTTGCAGAATTACATCACATCCAGATTTAGTTGAGGAAAGACTCGCACGTGAAACGGATCTTGCAATCCTCGCTGCAGAAGTTCGACCATGGCTGCCATCTGTAATAGCTGACACGCTTGCCACACCAGCCCTCCTCGACGGCGTCGTCGCCCCATCCCACCACCCGGCCATATGGGGACACGCAATGGTGATCGTCCGCACGAGGTGCTGGTGGAGACACGCGGCGGGGGCCCGAGCGCCAGAAAGTCCACACGTACCTCCACATCGTGTGGTAGATGTGCCCCTGCGCAAGAGAAAGCCCGTGGTTGTTCAAGACGGCGAGCGCCGGGTCGTCGTCCGCTGCCTCCTCCAGGTCGTCCTCCGCCTCCGCCAGGAGCTCCTTGGCCCGAAGGTCGTACTCGGCTCCACGATTTGCTCGCCACAGGAGCACAGCGAGTAGGAACGCCGCTGGCTTGTGGCACCACCGGGCAGCCCGATCGAGATCGTCGAGCGGCGCATCAAGGGCCCCGCCGTGTTGTCGGAAGACGGCCCTCATACCCATGATGAAGAGCGCCTCCGGGTTGCCCGCGCCGTGGGTTTTGATGATCAGTCACTCGCGGATCGCCGCGCCGTCAAGTTCCAGTGCCCGCTTCAGGTCGAGGCTGCTGCGCACCAGCCCCGCGCCACACACCTTGTCTCTCATGATAGAGCAAACCCCCCTGAGACTACGGAGATCGGCCTGGGGTCTTCAGATGAGGCCGCGACGCTTGCGGCGATGTGGATGAGCATCTCCTCTAGAAGGTCGGCGAGGGATCTCGCAGGCGCCATAGGCCGCCGGGCGACGAGGAGGGCGAAGGTGGTCGGGTTGGTCGGTAGCAAAGGGGGTGGAAAGAGGCCGGAAAGAGGGCGAGAGCGCAGTGGCAACGGGATGAGAGGACCGGGTTTGGTGTCGTTCCCTTATGTAGCAATCAAAGAGAAGCCTAAAAGGCGACCTTGGGAACTGTCGTCGTCTCGCACCACCCCAATAATTGCACTGTAACCGCACTCACAACAGGCGCGTCCTTTGAATTCGTCCGGTGCTGTGTGCTTTGTAGGCAATGGTTACATACGTGAGTGTAGATGGGTTGGAAGTTGTTTGAATTCTCACAGCGATGGTTGATTCCCAAGGACATGTGAGCATGCGCGGTGACGGTTCATATCCCGAAGCGTCCTTTGGTATTCCATAGGGCCGTTGCCCGCGTCGCTCGGCATTTACAGGTCTCCTGTCCACGCATCGAATACAACGTCCCCAGCCCTCACGCACGAAACTCTCTGTCACAGGCAAGCTGTAGTGTGACCCGATGGCTGGCCCATGCTCTCGATCCCGCAACCGCTCTTGCTCTCCGACTATGGCTGCTGTTCCGGCTCAGGCAGCGCCTCCGTCAACCACCACGGCTGGACGGTCGCCTACGCCGCCATCAATCTACAGTGCTGCCCAGTCGCCGACGCCGCCGTCAACCTCCAAGGCTTCCCGATCGCCGACGCCTCGATCGCCATCCTCCCACCTGTGCAGCGACAATAGTTGGACGCCGATGCTGCAGCGCACGCCCTGCAGGTCGTGGGATGGTTGGCGGCAACATTCATCTCCGGAGAAGAAGCGCCTGAGCGCCATGCCGGCTGGTCCCCCGATGTCGAGGCATGTATGGGTTCCATTCGAGCGGAAGCTCCTCAGCACGACGGTAACATGTGACACGACGGTGGCGGCGAGTTTTCTGCAAGAAATCCAAGGTACCCTACCAAAACGCCGCATGATCGTTGGATTGGATACCGAGTGGAAAATGCCCGATGGCAACGGCTTCAAGACGGCCCTCTTGCAGTTGTGTGTTGGAACCAGTGTGCTTATCTTCCAGGTCCTCTATGCCGCCGCCGGCGACCTCCCCGAAGTCTTGAAGAGGTTTCTGACAGAGGAGAACCACATCTTCACCGGTGCACACATAGAGAACGACGTGAAGCGGCTGCAGGAGGACTTCGGCGTCACAATAAGCAATCCAACTGACCTCCAAATTGCAGTCCCCCAAGCCGCTACCAGATATGAGTACCTCGGAGGAACCCATCCCATTCACGGACGGCGTCGTTCGTCGCTCGAGAAGATTGCGAGAGAAGTACTGAACCTACCTCATCTCCAGAAGATGGACGCCGACCAAACAAACTGGCACGCACAGGATTTGGACACCTTGCAGGAGACATACGCCGCCGAAGACGCGTACCTGTCCTACAAGATTGCAAATCAACTAGTGATCAAGGATGGCTATAGATTTTAGTTGTTGTAAGTAGTTTGTAATGTCTGGATGTCAGGTGTTTGTTGCTATAACCGCATGTGTTGTGTTTGGAATGCTAGCGACAGTGATGTGGCATCATTCACTTGTAAGTTGTCATGACTGAATGGAAAAATCATCAATCATTTTGTGCTTTTATTTGGTGTCACTACAACTTCAATGACTGAATGCCTATACAAATGTGTCTGCAATTCTACAGACCGAATGTCATGAACTTGTAATTTTAAAATGGGTCACAAACAGCTTGCACCAACCCAGGAAACGACCATGACTCACAATTTAGAGATGGAATTACATCCAATTGCACCAATGCAGGATAACATTGCTGAAAACAGCAATAACCGGACCCCTTTGGACGCATCACCGGTCAGACTTGTGGTGCCAGGCAAAGGGGCAAGAATACCACTGTGTTTGCTGCACCCACCGGACACAACAGTGTGTACACCAGTCCGTAGTATAACTCGACCAGTGATCACTGGGCACGTACTAGACAATTAATCTCAGGACAGACATGTGAATGTATCATGTGATTTCACCGGTCTTACTGGTGAAAGATGTGCTGATCAACTAGCATCACCGACAATTCTTGGAAAACTGTTCGCATTGCTGACATGCGTTGTGAATTGGTCTAGTACCGAGTGCAAAAGACAAGTTCAAAGTAAAAAACAAGTTTGCAAATATAGAAAACACAAGTTCAATAGTAACGAACACAAGATCACAAGTTTTGTCCTGCTAGACAAAGGGGTAAAAATGGACTCATACTTAGTAGCATCACAGCATGCATGCATCACAGCATGCATGCACTCCGGACCAATTATGAATGCATGGCCATCGGCCTACGTGGCCGAGCTACTCCCACCCTTCTTTTGAGTTCTGACGACATTGTTTTTTCTGTGCTGGACAAGATACGCACTGTTCACAATCCGAATGGGAGCCCGAAGAATCGCCTCTTTCAACACCCTGATTGCCCTGCATTGTAAGTTCATTGTAATAACATTAACGCATTGCAAAGTATTCAGAAGAATGTTGAGAACAGAAGCATGTACTCAAGCCGTCCAAATAACCATAAGCCGTTTCAGCATCATCATATAACCTGCCCACTATGTAGAGATGACAATTCCTGGTCTCCTTCTCAGCATGAACAGTCATCTTTTGCTTTACGTCTTCTTGTCCGGTGATATGTACTAGTCCTGTTGCTGGCTCACTCAAAGGTGGGAGGTAGTACAACTCTGCGCTTCCTGTGAATCCATGATGATTACATAGACATTGCAGCATAAAGCGGTACTCAATAGGTTGCGGCTTCAAAATGCTAAACTGACTAAGTTGGTCACGACTGTCGCCGTACTTCCATAGATCTGGATATACTTCCCTCACATGGTGGACCTTGAAACACATTACCACATCCTGCATGCATTATGGATTACACAAATTAAGGTAGTTTGAGAACAATTAGTTATTGCAAAATAAAATTTAATTTACCGGGTGATGCTCGTTGTCTGATAGTATGTCAAAATCTCGCCGTGGCATAGAGATAATATCGTCTTGTTCCTGAAAGCGCAAAACATCCGAGGCGTTCAGGTAGGTGTATCAGTAAATATTGCAAAATATCAATTATCGTAGTTACCTCGACTTTCTTCTTGCCACGAGCCTTGTCCTGCGAGATGAATGACTCAACCTGGGACTTCAGGTTCTCGTGCTCCAAGATCAAAGCATGGAAGTGTGCTTTATACAGGGCAAGAACCGAGTCCATTGTTTGTTCATCTTTCTTGATGTAGGAGTTATTTTGTTCAATGAGCCTGGTATAACCCGTGTTTGAGATGGCGCATTCCTGCTGTACATTGCGCTGGAGAAAGGCATCACGCGCTTCTTCTGCTGCTTTTTTTTGCAAGGTTTACCATTTGATGCTCCAACTTGAGTGCCCATTTATCATATTCAATCTCGATCTGTTTCTTTTGTTTGGCTCGTTCAGCTTGTACGTTACGGTCGATGATCATACGCTCTCGTTTCCGGCTCACGGTACTTTTGCTACGGCCTAGAACTATCTTTAGTTGCAAGTCGGCTCGGTCCGACTTGAACTATTCCATCTTCTCCTCCACATCGTTCATGGACTATTGAATTGGATCCATGATAACTAGGTATACATCGGGTAGACAAAGAATTACAATATGCACATGAGAAATAAAAAGAACTGATTCAGTAAACAAAGACACATAAACTCCGTGCTTCCTGGATTTAATGTACATAATTAAAATTAGAATTTGAAGAGTCGACGTTGATTTTCTATTTGAGTACGAACGGAACGCGCGCAGCGCCGAGGGGCGATGGCGACGCGAAATGACGGCGCACCGCGGCGGGGTGCGGCATGGCGCGCGCATCGGGGCCGGTACGGCGCGAGGCGACGCGGCTGGGCGAATAACAAGATGGGAAAGACGGTGCTCACTACGGGCTTGAGGCAAGAGCGGCGAACGGCGGCGTGACATCGGGCGACTGGACGGCGATCGGCGGCGCGAGGTCGGATACGGTGAACGTAGCACGAAAGCGGGCCGGAGGGGACTACGGCGAACGAATGCCTCCTGCACACTAAGTCGGCAAGGAGCAAAAAAAGATGGCTTTGTGAGGGAGGAATGGCAGCAGGGCTGATGCTTTTGTAGGCATAGGGGATCGACCTAGGGCTCCCAATGACTCGGCCGCGACGTGGGCTTCTAATTCCCTAAATTGTTGGCGTGATTGGCGGTTTACGGCGCTGGACCGCTTCCATAACAGAACCATACATGAACTAGCATGTCTATAAAATTCTATAAAATTATTAGGGCCAGGCCCACCGTCAAGTGTGAGTGACTCATTTGTTTTTTTGTGAGAAACAGCGCGCCTTGCAAAACTAACCACCGCATTTGGTGCATGTTATGTTGCACAGGAAGGCAAGGCAATATGCAAGCAAAATCATTCCCCGTGCGCCGCCACCGCTAAACACGCAGGACGCCGCCCCCACGAACCATGGAGCGATGGCACACACCAACCACGGCGACGGGGCATGAAAGGATCGAGTTCCACAACCACAGCACCCTCCCAACACGACCATTTCAAACTAAACCCTCAACATTGCACCGGACCGTTTCATTTCAAGTCACCGGACAGTTTTCCACCACCACCTTCTTCCCCGTTGTGCCACGCCTCAACATTCTACCACACCTGTTCGACCAGCGTGACACTCATCTTGTTGGCCAGTCTAATTTTATGGACTCGGGAGCGATCTGGCTACTCCTCTCACCACCTTCCAGCAGGCCCCACCACCCTCTTCTGCCTCCCGCCAATCTCGGGAGGGCAGATCCGCCCATAGCCCTGGCACAGTGGGATCACCAGGCCACTCGTTCTGGTAGCCCGGTCCCACGCATAGCGCCACGCCCGGCCTAGGTCAATACCATGCGCCTATGAAAGCCTCAGCCGCCGCCATCCCTTCCTAACTCGCCTGCGCCTTGCCACAGTAAGCCACCACGGACATCTCTTTTCATTTTCTACCGCCGCCGCCGCCGATCCTCGGGACCTAATCGCCTTGGTATGCAAGAGCACTTCACTCGAAGAGATCGCCTTCGGCCCATCGTCGCGCTGCATTCACCGTCATCTCGCGCCGCCGATCGCCGTCCTCTCGCCTGACATCACTCCCCCGCTTGTGGCCTGGTGAGCCAGGTCGTTTCCCATCTTATCTTTCTCTTCACTCAGACAAGAAGTTACTAGTACTTGAACAAGCACATTAAATTTCTGGTATTGATTGCGTTAGTTATACTGTGTTTTTGCTGTTGATTCGTGAACTTATATATGGTAGTGTATCCCTCTTGCATGTGTCAGTAGTATCATGGATCCAGTCCTCAATTCCCTGTACGGGGTCGAGGGTTTGATGAGCTCTTTCAACGAGCAGCTGGCAGATATAGGTTGTCATATACAGCTTGGACGTGGCACTACCATACTTCGCCAAAATAGAGTGTCAGAGCATCGACCGGTTAATTATGGATCAGCGTGACCGACTGAACAAAAAGTCCGAGAAGGAGTATAGAGATTTGGCAAAAAGGTTCGAGAATACGCTGGCATCCGCTTTTCGCCAAGAGTCAACTGATGCGCATAATGTTTTCTCGGCGATGATAGCGGAGGAACGCGCTATCTCCAACAATGCCTTTTTACAGGTTACTGGAAAATCTGATGCGCACTTAATGAACGGCGCAGAAGAAATGCGCTCCATTCTTAAGCACCTTCAATCACAGTTCGATATGTTGGTGTATGAGAACTCAAAGCTGAAGTCCCTGATTCAGTCCTGCATCGAACAACAGGGGATTCGCGGCAAGAATAAAGTAGAGGTAACTACGGTACTCTATTAAATGGACTCCGTTATATTTTGTCTGATCGCCTTGACTGTTTGCACTTTCAGGTAGAAAATGTGATCTGTATGTCATGCGGCAACTTCAACATATTAATTGACACCGAGTGTGCCCCGGTATATAAATTGTTTTCATTTTTTATGAAAGAATCATATCTTTTTGGGCTCAAATGATCCGTATTTGTCTAATCGATATTAAATGCAGGATGTGGTCATGAAATTTAAGGTTCACAAGGTGAAGCAACTCTATTCTGATCTACAGAAGTATGGCGACAGTCGAGACGAACTCAGTCAGTTTTCAATAGGAGCGCTAGCAATTACTATTGAGTACATTGAACTCCTGGGGGCTTTGAACCATCATGGATACACAAGGGACGCACAGTTGTACTACCTCAGTCCTGTTCCTGGGAGTCAGCCATCGACTGGATTATTTAAGATAGATGGACCAAATGACCTGAGACAGATGTTGAGTGCGCATGATGAGCAGAGTACTAAGATTTGCCATCTGTACTTAGTGAACGGTTCACACGGTGGAAGCCATCCTGATCCACTTAATATGGATGAGGCCGCTTGATACACTGGATGGCAGTCCTCTGTCTAGCCTAGCGGGAGCTTGTGATTATTATCTTGGTTTGGGATGTTATGTTATCTAGGTGACCATGTTGGAGTGAATTGGTTAATGTTGGTCACTAAGTGGTGTGGTGCGGCCTTAACTTGAATGATGATGTATTGGGAGTGGATGTGTGATTATCTTAACTTCTTATCTGTGAATATATCCTAATCTGATTCGTTTACGCCAGTCAACTCACTCGCCGATTCGTTTACGCTGCTTCCGACCGGTGGCCACCAGTCCAAAACAAGCATTGAAAGAGGTGATTAATCACCGAATATGTCAAGCGCATGAATAAGACCCGGTGACAGTCAACACTGGCACCGGTCAATCACTAGTGTAACCTTAGACTGGCTGCGGAGCATCGAGTTTCACAAAATCAAACTAGGTAACTTAGGAAAACACGCATTAGGCAATTCGGCATTGGTTCCTGTAGTTTTTACCGGTGACATGTAACGATGAGGATCGGTCGAAGTTGCGTGTGGAAAGAACAATTCCGTCACAAAATCTGCCGAGAGAGAAATCGACCGGTCAACCACCGATCCGAATGGAGAAGTGCAATAAAAGAGGGACGCTTCAAAATTCAAATCATTTGTCTTCGTACTCGGATTGTTTTACAAACTTGCACCACACCAAATCTCTAGGCTCATTGTAGGCATTTGGGAGGCTGACGCACACTACACTGCATCAAATTAAATGGTACACAAGTTATTCAAAAAAGTCTCGAGTTCCAGCAAGATTGAATTGAGATTAGAAAACATAAACATGATCAATCAGCGAATATGCCAAGCACATGAAACACTGATCACCAGTCAATCACTTGAGTAACCTTTGTCTGGCTGCGGAGCATCGAGTTTCACAAAATCAATACGGTTGCGATTTATTGGTCTCGTAGCAACTGCATTGCTTAGTAGCAACTGCATTACATAGTTGCCATGTTGCTTCTGGCTGGTGCACTGGCACCAGATTAAACAATATTTTACCACTGGCGTAGCATCACATGACATGTAATCATGAAAAGTTATACAAGTCTCTGAATGGATGCACCGTCTGGCTTCGCACCTGGCCAGCAGGCACCGTACGGGGAAGGTGACTGATGTAACCTCTCAGCATGCACAGTTCGACCGGCCAATCTATTGCAACTTGTGCCACGTCACTACAATCAATCGCATTTAAATGCTACAAGGACATTGAGTTTAGAACAAGCATAAAATATGATGACATGACATGTAATTATGAAAAGTTATACAAGTCGATCTCTGAATGGATGCACCGTGCGTGCTCCTTTTATGGAACTGGCTTCGCCCCTCGCCAGCAGGCACCGTACGGGGAAGCAGACTGATGTGACCTCTTAGCACGCACAGTCAGTGTCACCTAGCCTGAATATTTAGAGGGCTCAGGAGCACTCTCTTTCCTTGCTCCCCTTTTCTTCTTCCACTCCTCTTTCTGGTTCATTGTTTCATCCTAAAAATGGGGGGGCATAGGGAGGTATCAATGGATCTTGGGGAGGTGGGGGGATTAATCCCCCCTCGTAGATCCGCCCCTGCGCATAGTTTGACCAAATTTATCGCAACTTATGCCCATGCCACTACCATCAATCGCAGTTAAATGCTTCAAGAACATGGAGTCTAGAACCAAGCATGACATAACATAACATGATGTGAAGGTAAAATGTTGCAGAAACACAGGCTCTGGATGACATAAAATGACATGACCATGATATGAGGTCCTACGGATAACATAACTTGCAGGTGTACATAACATCCTCAGAATGAGGGCGGAGGATGCGGAACATGGACTCGCACACGCTACGGATCCTGCATTCCTCGCTGCAGTAGTTTGACCACTGGTTCCATCCGACATGGCTGACGGGCTTGCCGCACCAGCCCTCATCGACCCATCCGACCTGCACCGGGTACGAGGACGCGCAATGGTGAACCGAGCGAGGCACTGGCCCAGGCACGGGGACGGCCTCGTGCTAGTTAGGCCACAGGTACCTCCACAGCGTGTCAAAGATGTGGTCATGTGGAAGGGAAACCCCGCTGTCGTTCAAG
Organism: Panicum virgatum; assembly: GCF_016808335.1. Classification (NCBI taxonomy): domain Eukaryota; kingdom Viridiplantae; phylum Streptophyta; class Magnoliopsida; order Poales; family Poaceae; genus Panicum; species Panicum virgatum. The sequence continues at coordinate 20,047,250 of NC_053149.1, forward strand.
ACGGCGACCGTCGGGTCGTCTTCCGCCGCCTCCGCCAGGAGCTTCTTGGCTCGGAGGTCATGCTCAGCGCCACGATTTGCTCACCACAGGAGCAAAGTGAGTAGGCATGCCGCCGGCTTGTGGCCCCGCCATGTAGCTCGATCGAGATCGTCGAGCGGTGCATCAAGAGCCCCGCCGTGCTGTCGGAAGACGACCCTCATCCCCATGATGAAGAGCGCCTCCAGGTTGCCCGCGCCGTGGGTGTTCACGATCAGTCGCTCGCTGATCGCCGCGTCGGCCGACTGGTGCAGCACCAGCCTCAAGTTGAGGCTGCATCGCACCAGCGCCGTGCTGCACACCTTGTCTCTCATGAGAGACCAGGCCCCCAGAGGCAACAGAGATCGGCCATGGGGTAGCCAGACGAAGCCGCGACGTGGGCGGCGACGTGGATGAGCATCTCCTCTGGAAGGTCGGCGAGGGATCTCACCGGCGCCATAGGCCACCCGGCGACGAGAGAAGGGCGAATGAGCTTCTGGTCGGGGTGGTCGATGACAATGGCGGCGAAAAGAGGGCAAGAGTGCAGGCCAAGGGATGGGGCAAAGTCGGAACGGAGCAGGACCTTGGAACCGCTGACGACAAGCCCTCCTCCAACCTTTAAATGCAGTGGTGGAGTGCAAGGCTGTGATGCAGATTCAATGACATCGTACGTTGTAATTTCTAGTGATATCGAGTCACTGACATATTTGACCCACGTGATAAGGGTCCCACACGTCAGTGGCTCGTTGTCCCGGGATATGTCTTCACTGTGTAATGTCACTGAATCTGAATACCCGAGGCAGAGAGGTGTGGGTCCGGGGAAGTTGAAGCGGTGCCAAAGAGGTGGAGAGATGTGGGTCCGGCAGGGCCGACCTACCAATCGATGAAGACTAGGCCCTAGGGCAACAACTATAGATAGGTCGATTGGGCTGTAGGAGTATGATTGTGGGCCATAGTGCTACTAAGACTATCCCCAACCCTCCTACTAGAATGGTGTCCATAGCATTAGAGATACTACCAACTAAAGAAATTTCGTGACATGGCAAGAGAGAGTTCAAGAGGGAAAAGATAGATGGGTTTCTCATGCAAGACTTCCATGTTTACACAAGAACCAAGCAAGAGAGAAGAGTGATAGGGTAAGTCAAAGGAGAGACTATGCATTGGGAAGGTTTCATTTTGTTGTTTCCAAGAATGCCACATCACCAAGAATACAAATGAAAGTTGAATGAAACTCACCCCACAATGCATTGTCTCATATTTGCTATTTCATAGGCTCTCATCCCATTTAATTCTAAGACTCATCAAGAGTTGGTAACTGTGCATGCATGGTTTCATCTTCATCAAGATGAAACCCATTTTATCTCTCTCATTATTAAACTAGTGCCACATCATCTAAAATGGTGACATGGCACTCTATCTAAAGTGCATGAAACTCACATGGAACCACTCCTGGGAGTGGCAGTAGTTTCTTACTCTCTTTTATCTTTAGACACCATCTATAGTCATCATGGGTTGGGGATGGCCTATGTATACTCCCATTTAGCCCTTTATCTAGCTGTACATATTTACAGTGCTGCTTGTGTGTGATAAATATTTGATTTGCAAACATGTATGTGATTTGAACTTGTGTTTTGCAGTTGCTAGTAGACCACTAATTCACAACGCATGTCAGAGATGGCGGGTTTCATAAGCATCAATCCACATCACCAATCACCGGATTGATTTTGTGAAACTCGACAATCCGGGGCCAGACAATGGTATCACAAATGATTTACCCGTGTTCAGTGTTTACTTCACCAGAATATTATTCACTCGATTGACACATTCACTGATTGATCAACCACCTCTTTCGACGCATGTTTTAGACTGGTGGCCACTGGTCAGAAGCACTGAGCGAGATGACTGGTGATCGATTCATGCACCAATTCCACCGTTGCTCGACGGACAAGTTCACCGTACAATCAATAACTCGGAAGGGAGATGGAAGATGGGTTACTGCCTAGAGTCATTAAGGATCTCCATATAATATGCACACAGCATCCATGTTCTAATCATCATGGGTGGGGGATGGCTTAAGTATATGCCCATTTAGACCTTTATCTAGCTGGACAGAACTACAAAACCTGTGTTTGTTAATGCTGCTTTGTGTGATAAATATTTGATTTGCAAACTTGTGTTTTGCAGTTGCTACTATACCAATAATTCACAACGCATGTCAGAGTTGGTGGGTTTCATAAGCATCAATCCACACCACTACCATCAATCGCATTTAAATGCTACATGAACATTAAGTTTATTAGAACAAGCATAAAATATCATGACATGACATGTAATCATGACAAGTGATACAAGTCTCTGAATGGATGCACCATACGTGGAACTTTTATGGAACTGGCTTCGCCCCTGGCCAGTAGGCACCGTACGGGGATGGAGACTGATGTGAACTATTAGCACACACAGTGAAGGACCAGTGAAGCAAGATGAAGGTGCTGGTGGGTTCGATTTAGGTCGAGCCATGGCGGAGGGGTGGCTCCGCGTACGAGCAGGGGCAGCGGCGCTAATGGAAGGGGCGGTGAAGGTGTTCCGGTGCGTCGGAGTGGGGGAAAAGCGAAAGAGCGAGAGGATTAGCTTGCTGGGGTACTTGTAGTGCTCATGCGCGCGCGAGAACGAGAGCCGGGTCTCTGATTTGGGCTTGCCACGGCGACGGCGAGGTGGCGGCCGGCGGGCGCTCGGTGCTGCGTGGCAAGGAGAGAAGAGGACACGGTGTGAGGCAAAAGCGGCGGTGAGGGCTCGGGCGCGACGCGTGGGCGTCCACAGCAAGCAGGAGGTGGCTCGGGGGGGGGGCTTCCTTCGGCGGCAGGCGGCGTGGTTCAGCGCCGGCGGTGAGAGTAACAGAGAGGCAGGCAGGAGGTGGAAGGCAGAGGAAATGTGCCCAACATGAAAGTTGCTCACTTTTTCAAGATCTACAACTTCGATGTTGTGCAAAAATTTATTTGATCAAAGGTTAAAGAGTTATTTTCGAAAACATAAAGAGGATTTGAATTCAAAGGACTTTTGTCTTTTTCGAGGCAAATTCACTTTAAATCTGGACTAAAAAGTAAAGTTTGCTGCCATGTAATGATTACACTACATTTTTCAAATAAACCCTCCACAAAAGCTATAATCACACATCCTATTCAAATAAAACTATAAAGTTGACCTTGGAATAATTCATAATTACACAAAGGTCCTTAAAATTTTAAATAGGCCCTTGCTCAAACAATTTCACACATGAAGCACATGAAATAAATGTAGTTTTATTGTGCAGACACCTAGGGTGTCACAAACATGGAGTTTAGAACCAAGCATAACTCAACATAACATGACATGAAGGTATAATATTGCAGAAGCACAGGCTCTAGATGACATAACATGACATTTTTTACGACGCGAGGCGATGCCCCATCTGCATTACACAGAACGGAAATTCCAAGTTCATACAGGACAAAGACACAGGAACCTAGACCAAGAACAGAGAACAAAGAGAGGGGGACAGAGACACCCCTCAAACATCCTGATTCAGACTGAGGAGCATAACACCAAGTTTAAGACCGGGGAAACTGGAATGACATAACATGACATGACCATGGAGTCTGGAACCAAACATAACATGATCTGAGGCCCTACGGATAATGTAACTAGCAGGAGTACAGAACATCTATATGCCTGGTTTAGGCCCGAGGAAGCGGAAAATGGACTCGCACACAGCATGGATCCTGCATTGAGCGCTGCAGTACTTCGACCACTACTGCGATGCACTACTCCCGACATACTTGCCGCACCTGGCAGGGTCAACCCATCCATCAAGCCCCCGGTCCGGGGACCGGCGATGCTGAACATCCGCGCGACGCACTGGTCCAGGCACGATAGGGACGTACGGCCACTCCCTGATAGGCCAGACATACCTCCTCAGCGTCTCGATAACGTGCTGGCGTAGAGGAACAACGCATGTCAGAGTTGGTGGGTTTCATAAGCATCAATCCACTCCACTACCATCAATCGCATTTAAATGCTATATGAACATTGAGTGTAGAATAAGCATAAAATATCATGACATGACATGTAATCATGACAAGTGATACAAATCTCTGAATGAATGCACCGTACGTGGTCCTTTTATGGAAGGCTTCGCCCTTGCCAACAGGCACCGTACGGGGAAGGAGACTGATGTGAACTATCAGCACGCACAGCCTCTCTCATTCGCGAATCTACCTTGAACATTTATAGGGCAGGGTTAATAACCCAGTCGGCTGGCCGGCTGCATGCCCTGCCATGCGCCAGCTTTGGCTCCAGCAGTAGCCTGCAAGCTAAGCTAGCGGCTAGGACTGGCCAGGCCAACGATCAGGAGGTGAGGTCGTCCCTTCCATCCGGTGGTAAGCCAGACGCCTACTTTCTTGTCTCTGGAATTGCATTGATGCAAAAGGCAATTGCTGTAGAGAGGCATGGAAGTCAGTCTGGAACTCTGGATTTATCTTCTCTGAAGGTGCGTGCCCAAAACAGAGGGTACATGTACATTGCACCAGCATTACATGTCGATGATGACGGTTTTGGTCGTGCCAAGACATTCCGGTGCAAAACGGTCAACCGGATGCCCAGATGCTCGTGGACGCACACGTGCTACACTGCTGATTGTCATGTTCTTTGAAATTGGACGTGTTCCTCTTTTACTCAATGCCGAGCGACGTGGGCAACAGCCCTCTGGAACCGTCAACGTGCATGCTCGCACCCCTCCACGGTGCTAGAAGAATGTTTGCTAGCGGCGGAGGATTTTCCTCAGGCATGAACACGTGCGGTTAAGATTCATTTGAGGCAATGAAATAGTTTGCCGTATTCCCTGCAATTGGTAATGAATGGACGACGAGGGATTTAATTGAAATTGTGGAGTACGCACCTGTAAGCCGATGCGTCGCGCCAGTTGCCGCAGAGAGGTCCATGTGTGCTGGCTCGCGTCTCGAGGTGTCGCTTTGCTCGGGAACCGCTGCGGAGTGATGATGTGAGCTTATTTAAGCCCCTCCTTCCTGTCTCCTTGTCTCCGTCGACGCTGCTGCCTGCCAGTTCACGAAAAAACAAAGAGAGGACAAGGTGCGGGGGGAGAAGGAGAAAAGGGAAGTGCTAACCGCCTTCATTGTCGTCGTGATCTACATCGATGGCCGACGGTAAGTGCCCTCGCGATGAGGAGTCTAGTGCTCCGCCACTCGGCCTGCCACGGGTGTGTCGCGATTTCTTCTGGGGGAGGTATTTTCTGACGCATTTTCTTTCATCTGCTTCCGCATTTGGTCTTGTCATGTTCTTGATGTTTCCTGTGTGGTAATAGGGTGGCGTCGTCGGGCCCCGGCGAGTGGATCACGGGGCAAGGCGGCGTCGGGCCGTCGGGCGCCGACGAGTCCCCGGCACGGGACGGTGCCGGGACGTCCGCCGTTGCTGCTGGCGGTTCTGCTTCGTCTTTCGTCGCACCCCCGGCACGGGTTTTTGCGGCCCCGTCGGTCGCCGCTACTGCCGTGCCGGGTTCGCCCGCGGCATCCGCCACGCCCTCGGAGTCCGGCCCTGTAGAGGTCCATCCGGACATACCGGTCCTGCAGCGGGAGTGCGACTTGGCGCGTGGCTGCTTTTCGGCCGCCTCAGTCAAGATCGAGCGTATGCGGGAGAGCCTGCGAGTGGTCGAGATGAGTACATATAACTTATAACAATAAAGGTGGTGTGAAAATAAGGTGTCACTGTACAATAAAGGCTTGCATTAGAGATGAGTACATATAACTTATAACAATTCAAGATATATGAAACAGATCTGATTAAAAGGCAAACAAAGATATAGTAACTAATAAACACAAGAGTTAGGTAACACTTGCATGGAGCTCCAAGTTCTCAATAAAGGGTGTGGCTCTCAGAAATGAAACTAAATATAAAACATTGTCCTCATATTGGGGAATTATTATTAACAACTGCAAGTTCTTAAGATAACGAAACTTGAGCGGGTTATCCCACAACCATTGTTTCTGAAAGAGATAAGAAAATAAATGTCAGTGACCAGGTCATTTAAGGCAAATATTAATCTCAAGAATCTTTAAGGGAATCACCTCTAAATGTGTCCGCCAAACGCGAAGCATCAGATTTTGCACGCTAGGAAGCCCATTGAGAAGGGACAAGCAACACGAATACGGATACGTGTATCGGTATTGGAAGGATACGGATACGCAAATACATCATTTTCAAAAACAACCCGATACACGGATATGTTTCATCTAAAAAAATTAAATAAATAGATAATAATGCATATTAAATAGCCACACTCAGATACAAGGAACAACAGTTAAAACACATAAAACAGAGTGGGCAATTTACTTTACTGTGAAGTAAATAACCACACAAGCAAACAAAGTTCATCTTGTGGTTATGAGGTTGTGCTAACCTTGCTAAAATTCATATCATATATATCTTGTATCTTGTATGCCTCGATTTCCACTTGTAGGGAAAACTCCGTCAAAAGTTTCAAATATATATATGTGTACTTGGTATTCATGCAAATGTATATGCACATATCAAGGGGGAGTTCTCTCTACTAATCGAACTTGGTGAATTTATTCATACCCTATTCTGAAATTTTCATGAAAATGAGTAAGTTCTTCCAAAGTTCAATTCCAAGTCCACCTTATGCCTAGTGTATAAAGTTGACTTGAAAACTTTTATCACTCCAAAATTTAGTGTTGTCATCAATTACCAAAAAGGGGGAGATTGAAAGCATCTAGGCCCCTAATTCGAGTTTTGGTAATTAATGACAACGGTTTGTGGATTAACGATTTCATTTGAGATGATGAGTATAGGTTGATCCACGGATGAAAGAGATTTGGTTGTGAACGTATGGAGTTTTGGAGATGATGAGCAAAGCTCGGGCTCAAGGCAAAGGTATAAAATAGGGCTTTTGCATTTTACCGGTCACAAGGCGTTTAGCAGATGAAAAGTGACCGGATTTGTTGGATAGATAGCCGTACTATCAAGAGGGGTTGTGTACTCATGCTTGACGGGTCTTTAGTGCCATTTTGCTCAAAATGTCTAGTTGCATGCATGAGGGCTAACGGCGTTTTGAAAAGATTTGAAAAAAGACTAAGTTTGAGAGCTGACTGAGTAACGGCGGACAGTCCGCACCAGAGGGGCGGACAGTCCGCGCCCGTTCCAGAGAGCTTGCAGAGTCTCTGGTGGGCTCGCGGATGGTCCGGCCCAGGTGGGCGGACGGTCCGCCACTATTTTTCAAATGTGTACCAGAAAGGGTGTCTGTCTGGTGTGAGCTTCAAAGTTGAACGGCGGACAGTCCGCCCATGGGGCGCGGACGGTCCGCCGGCTAATCTCAGGTTTGTACCAGAGAGGATGTTTCTCTGGTTTGGGCTCAAAAGTTAAACTGCGGACGGTCCGCTGCTGAGGCGCGGACGGTCCGCTGCTGAGGCGCGGACGGTCCGCAGGCTAATCTCAAAGTTGTTCCAGAGACGATGTTAGTCTCTGGTGGTGTGGAACTCTTAACTGCGGACGGCCCGCCACTGGGGCGCGGACGGTCCGCCAGGGCTTAACGGCTAGTTCTGACATGCATTTATTGCACTCTGACTCACTGGTTTATAATGGCGGACAGTCCGGTTTTTGAAACGCGGACGGTCCGCGACTTCGCAGAAAAGAGTGTAACGGCTAGTTTTTTGAGGGGTGTCTATATATACCCAATGCCCGGCCATTGGGTGGGTCTCTTGGCCATTTGGACAGCATTCTTGACACATTAGAGCTAAGGCATCCTTCTCTCACACACACTTGCTTAGAGATTGCATTCTTGAGAGTGTGAGAGCTTCCTAGTGCATTGCATCAAGAGTTTGAGCTTTGTGGCATTAGGGAAACTTCAAGCAAGCGTCATCAACTTGTTACTCTTGGGAGTTGCCGCTCCCTAGACGGCTTGGAGAAGAGGATTTCGTGGAGCACCTCCAAGGAGATTGTTGAGGAGCCCCGATTTCGGTTGTGAGAGGTTTTGTGCTCACCTCACCGGAGTGGTGAAGAGCAACTCTAGTGGAATCGAGGTGTGGAGCGGTTTCTTGATTCAAGCCGGCTCAAGATCAAGAGGTTCTTGATAGAGGAGCGGTTGATTCTTGGAATCCACCTCAACGTGGATTAGGGGTGACCGGCAAGTCATCGACACCACGGGATAAACTCTTGTGTCAAGCTTGGTTACTTCTCTTGCTCACTTTAATTGTTGTTTTACTTTGAGCAATTTACTTTACTAGAGCTTGATTTGTATCTTGTCACCCTAGGTTGCAAACCCATCTAGAGATAGTAGTAGCATAACATAGGGCTTTCCTTTGTTACTAATTAAATTTCTCTAGTGTTATTGGTTTTAGTTTTTAAACCGCCTATTCACCCCCCTCTAGTCGGTGTTCTTGATCCTACAAGTGGTACGAGAGCTAAGTACTCCCTTAATTGCGGATTTAACCATCTTGGAGTAGAATAATGACTAGTGATCATGGGATTCATGTTGGGAAGCCACCGTTCTTTGATGGGAACAATTATGATTATTGGAAGACTAGGATGTCGGCTCATCTCAAAGCCATGAGTAGAAAGCTATGGAGAGTAGTAAGTGATGGATATGTCATTTTGGACCCAAAGAGTTTGACACCCCTAGATGAGAAAAATGAGACACTAAATGATCAAGGGGTTAATGTGCTCTTTAGTACTCTTGATGTGAATGAATTTAATAGAGTCAAGAGCCTCACAAATGCAAATGACATATGGAAGAAGCTCATGGAAATTCATGAGGGCACATCAACCGTGAAGGAGGCCAAGTTGTATTTGCTTAAAGGGAATTTTAGTGAATTCACCATGAAGAAGGATGAGAGTATAGCCGAGATGTTCAACCGGCTAAATGATATTGTGAATGACCTCAAGGGACTTGGATTTGAGGTACCGGATGGGGATTTCAACCACAAATTTCTTAGATGTCTTCCGGAAAAATATGACACAATTGTGACCTTACTTGTAAGGTCAAATGTGAAGACCGCAACTCCCACACAAATATTGGGAGAAATTCTCACCCATGACATGTTCAAGAAATCTCAAGATGAAGCTCATGGTGGAGAAATTGATGTGAAAAAGAAAAGTGTGGCATTCAAAGCTCAAGATAGCAAAAATGAAGAAGAAAGTGGGTGCCAAGAAGAAGAATCGGATGAGGAGATGGCTCTCTTTGTCAAGAGATTCAATAGAATGATGAGCAAGAAGAACTTTGGCAAGAGAGGTCAATCATCAAGAAAAAATCCTTTTGTGGACAAGACTTGCTTCAATTGTGGTGAAGTAGGTCATATCATTGTCAATTGTCCAAACAAGAAAAAGGACAAGAAAAATGATGAAAAGAAGAAGAAGAAGTTCATCAAGAAGAAGAATGGCCAAGCTTATTTTGTTGAATGGGATTCTGATGCAAGCTCCGATGATGATGATGATGACGATGACGACAAGCCATCCAAGGGAGTTGCCGGGATCGCCATCAAGGAGGCTCCATCACTCTTCTCTACACCACATTGTCTTATGGCAAAGGGTGGTGCAAAGGTACAACAAGATGGTGAACTTGATGAACTTTCATATGATGATCTTGTTGAAATGCTTAATGATGCCGATGAATTCATGACAAAAGAAAAAGCTAAGTTGAAGGACTTGAAGTTGAAGTTTACTTCTCTTCAAGATTCCTATGAGGAGCTAAAGACTTCTCATGAGAATCTCAAAGAAACTCATGAGAAGCTTGAGGAAGCTCACAATACCTTGCTTAGTCATGAAAGAAAAGCAACTTTGAGCATTGGTGTTAGTTGTGATTTAATTGATGATAAATCTTGTGGCTCTAGCTCTACTAGTTCTCTTTGCACCAAAATTGATAACCCTTCTTGCAATGAATCTCTCATTATGGAAAATGATTTGTTAAAGAAAGAGGTTACTTGCTTGACTAATGATTTGAGAAAATGCTATGATAGTAGAGCAAAGTTTAATCATTGTTGGGCAAGCCAAAAGTTCACCTTGAACAAGCAAGGGTTTGGATATATTCCTAAGAAAGGGAAGAATGCTTTTGTGCAAACCAAAACTACTTTTGTGAAGAGTAGTGGCAAGCCATATTGTGAAAAATGCAAGAAGGTTGGTCATGTTGAGAAGAATTGCACCAACAAGAAAGTCATATCCTTTGATTCAAGTTACATGCTTATGAAAAATTCAAATGGCAATGTTAGTGCAAAATTTGTTGGGATAGCTATAAATGGTGCTAAAAAGAATGTCATTTGGGTGCCAAAAGTCTTGGTCACTAATGTGGTCACTAACGTTCAAGGACCCAAGAAAGTTTGGGTACCTAAAAGAGTTACTTCCTCTTTGTAGGTGAATTACAAGTCCGGAGGAAGACATTGGGTGCTTGATAGTGGATGCACTCAACACATGACCGGAGATCAAATGATGTTTTCCTCTCTAGATGAGAATGTGGGTGGATATAGTGACATCATCTTTGGTGACAATAGCCGGGGCAAAGTCAAAGGAGTTGGTACAATTCCTATCTCAAGCAATCATTCTCTTTCAAATGTATTGTTGGTTGATTCTCTCAAGTTTAATCTCTTAGCGGTCACTCAACTTTGTGATTTTGGATATAAGTGTAGTTTCACTAAAGATGATGTTGTAGTGACTAGCTTGGATGGAAAAGATCACATATTTACGGGATTTAGACATGAGGATGTATATCTTGTGGATTTTGCTACTAAAGAGGCAAACTTGTCCACTTGCTTATTCACTCAATCATCTTTGGGTTGGTTATGGCATAGAAGGCTTGGTCATGTTGGCATGAAGCAACTCAACCGACTTTTGATGCATGATTTAGTAGTTGGCTTGAAGAATGTGAAGTTTGATAAAGATAAGCTTTGTAGTGCTTGTCAAGCCGGAAAACAAGTGGCAAATACTCATCCCACTAAGAGTGTCATGTCAACCGAGAGACCATTGGAATTATTGCATATGGATTTATTTGGTCCTACAACATATAGAAGTATTGGTGGAAATTGCTATTGTCTTGTGGTAGTAGATGATTACTCAAGATATACATGGGTTTTCTTTCTTCATGACAAGGCCGATACATATGACACATTCAAGAAATTCTTTACAAGGGCCGAAAATGAATTTGAGCTCAAGGTGAAGAAAGTGAGGAGTGACAATGGAAGTGAGTTTAGAAACATAAGAGTTGAGGAATGGTGTGATGTGAAAGGAATCAAGCATGCATTCTCAACCAAGTACACTCCGGAACAAAATGGTCTTGTTGAGAGGAAAAATAGAACCTTGATTGATATGGCAAGATCAATGCTCTCCGAGTACAATGTTTCAGATAGTTTTTGGGCCGAAGCAATCAACACGGCTTGTCATGCCTCAAATAGATTGTATTGCCATAGATTTCATAACAAGACCCCATATGAGTTGCTCATTGGAAGGAAGCCAAATATATCATATTTTAGAGTGTTTGGTTGCAAATGCTATATTCTCAAGAAGGGAACTCGGTTATCAAAGTTTCAAAGCAAATGTGATGAGGGTTTTCTTCTTGGATATTCATCTAATAGCAAGGCTTATCGGGTATACAACAAAACTCATGGCATTGTTGAAGAAGCATATGATGTTGAGTTTGATGAAACAAATGGTTCTCATAATGAACAAGAAAATCTTGATGATGTGAGAAGTGATGGTTTGAGAAATGCAATGAAAAATATGTCAATTGGTGATGTTAGACCAAGAGAAGAAGATGAAGATGAAGATGGTCCTTCTATCTCTATTAGAGTTAATCCTTCAACTTCTATCTCAAATGATCAAGCACAACAAATTGTACAAGATTCAAGTAATAATGATTCTCAAGTACAAGATCAAGTTGGTTCATCTAGTGCACATTCTTCATCAACTCAAGAACCCATTGTTCCTCAAAGAATTCATCATGTTCTTGCAAAGGATCATCCGGTGGATCAAATCATGGGTGATATTAGTAAGGGTGTCCAAACTCGATCTCGCATTGCTTCATTTTGTGAACATTATTCTTTTGTATCTTTTCTTGAACCTAACCGTGTAGATGAAGCATTGAGAGATCCGGATTGGGTGAATGCTATTCATGAAGAATTAAATAATTTCACCCGGAATCAAGTTTGGGATCTAGTTGAGAGGCCCAAGAATTATAATGTTATTGGCACTAAATAGGTCTTTAGAAACAAGCAAAATAAAGATGGAATAGTTGTGAGAAACAAGGCAAGATTGGTAGCTCAAGGCTTCACTCAAGTCGAAGGTTTGGATTTCGGTGAAACTTTTGCTCCCGTTGCTAGATTAGAAGCTATTAGAATTTTATTAGCTTATGCTTGCTCTCACAACATAAAACTTTTTCAAATGGATGTGAAAAGTGCTTTCTTAAATGGCAAGATTAGTGAACTTGTTTTTGTTGAGCAACCTCCCGGTTTTGAAGATCCCAAGAAGCCAAATCATGTATACAAGCTCTCTAAAGCTCTTTATGGTCTTAAGCAAGCTCCACGAGCTTGGTATGAAAGATTGAGGGACTTTCTGATCTCTAAGGGCTTCAAAATTGGTAAGGTTGACACTACTTTGTTCACTAAAGATATTGGTAAAGATTTGTTTGTTTGTCAAATTTATGTTGATGGTATTATCTTTGGTTCAACTAACCCAAGTTTTTGTGAGGAATTTGGTGAAATGATGTCTAGGGAATTTGAAATGTCCATGATTGGTGAATTGAGTTTCTTTCTTGGACTTCAAATCAAGCAACTCAAGGAAGGCACCTTTGTGTGTCAATCAAAATATGTGAAGGATATCTTGAAGAAATTTGGTATGGAAGATGCAAAACCAATCAAGACTCCTATGGCCACCAATGGGCATCTCGACCTAGATGAGGGAGGTAACCCGGTTGACCAAAAGCTTTACCGTTCTATGATTGGTAGTTTGCTTTATTTGACCGCATCTAGGCCCGACATCATGTTTAGTGTTTGCATGTGTGCACGATTTCAAGCCGCACCTAGAGAATGTCATTTGACCGCCGTCAAAAGGATCTTGAGATACTTGAAATATTCTCCTAATATTGGTTTGTGGTATCCCAAGGGTGCTCATTTTGATTTGGTTGGATTCTCGGATTCGGATTATGCGGGGTGCAAGGTTGATAGGAAAAGCACCTCCGGTGGTTGTCAATTTCTTGGAAGATCTCTTGTATCATGGTCATCAAAGAAGCAAAATTCCGTGGCTCTTTCAACCGCCGAAGCGGAATATATCTCGGCCGGAAGTTGTTGTGCACAATTATTATGGATGAAGCAAACTCTTCTTGACTATGGTGTGAAATTTGATGAAATTCTCTTGTTGTGTGATAATGAAAGTGCCGTGAAGATTGCCTCTAATCCGGTTCAACATTCAAGAACCAAGCATATTGATATCCGCCATCATTTTCTTAGAGATCATGTGAACAAGGGTGATATCAAGATTGATGGTATTGGCACGGATGATCAATTAGCCGATATATTTACCAAGCCTTTGGATGAATCTCGGTTTTGCAAATTGAGAAATGAGTTAAATATCATTGACTTCTCAAATGTGGCTTGAAAACTAGCACATGTGGCATATGGTTCTTTCATGTACTAGTTGTTTCATTTTTCTGAATTTTTGAGGTATTTTTGAGCCATTTATGAGTTTTCTTGATTCTACTCGATTTATTTTTGAATTCTTGTTGAAACTTGCTCATATGAGTCTTTTGAAGGTTTTCATGCAATATTTGAGATTTTTGGATTTTTATATGAGCAATGATCCCAAATTGAGGTTGGAATTGAGAAAGTTGGCACAATTCTGGAAAGTCTGAAATTTGGTACTGCGGACAGTCCGCCGTTCATTAGACTTGTCCACCAGAGGCTCTGCAGAGAAGTTCTCAACCTCAGAAATACATTGCGGACAGTCCGCCAAAGGACCGCGGACAGTCCGCCTGTGCTGGGCAAATTTTACCAGAGGCAGTTTCAGTCAGTTGGCAGTGTACAAAATTCAAAGGCGGACAGGTCCGCCAGGATATCGCGGACAGTCCGCGACTGGACAGAAAGGTGGGGTCGCCCAGACTTTACTTATAATGGATGTCCCTCTCACTCCCCTCCACCAAACCGCACACAAACATCCAAAAGCTCTCTCTCTTTCTCTCTCAAGCACGTGGGGGAGACCACAAGGTCAAGGCTTTTTGGAGTGGTTCCCGGACGGTCCGAGCACATCCCCGGACTCTTCTCAAGATTGTGCATCATGTCCTCTCGGTATTTCGATGAATCCCTAACTCTTGTTCTTGGTTTTCTTTATTGGAAAGAGTTAGGGTTAGATGCTCCGATCTATTTTTGGACCATGGACTCTTGAAAATACTTGGGGGATCTTATTCCTAGTGATAAGGAGATGCTTTAGTTATAATTTGGTTGGTGGATTTGAATCAAAACTCAAAATATGGGTGAATCAAAGATGAGGGCGATTTTGTGTTCCTGCGCAGAACAGATGGGTCGCGAACAGTCCGCCAGCTGGACGCGGACGGTCCGCCGTGGTAGTTCATGAACCGCGGACGGTCCGCGTTCAGAAGAGCGGACGGTCCGCCAGTATCAGATTTTTCAGAAATGCTGAATTGAGTTATATCTTTATGGATTGATCCTATTGCTTTAGTAATTATTCTTATGGTTAAATCTTGAACTCAGGCCACCTCGGAAGATCATTAAGGCCACAGCTTCTAAAATCAAGAAGGCAATGATTTCTAAAAGGCAAAGAGACAGTGATGACTCGGATGATGTTGACTATGCTCCAAATGTCAGTGAGATGGCTGCTGCATCTTCAGTGGGAGATGTTGGTGATGAGTCTTCAGAGGAAGATACTGAGGGGGTTGACAATGATGTTACAGATTTGATGGGGCTGGATCTACCTAGTCGACAGTGAACAGCAGAAAGCTATGCAAATGCAAGAGCAGTGGATCAGTTCAGCTTGCCTCGTGACACCAACATTCTCTTCTTCAAAACCGAGGTACAAAACGATGTTTACTTTGGTCATCTAATTCAGAAAAGGGAAAATTCGATTCATGCCACCACAACTCCGTGAAATTGGGTGTCATGTTGAAAATCATGCCACTCAATGGCATAATTTTCAACATGAGATCCAATTTCAAGAAATTGGAGTGGCATGGATCCAACTGACCCTTAAGAAAAATGTATTCAAACATCAGACCATTGACCAAGGCTATATGAGACAACATCAAGTCATGTCTGATCTAGTGGATAGATTTCAGCAAATGGGGTTAGCTAATTTTCTGTAGCATAGGTGTGATTGGAATGAAACTGTGATACGCCAGTTCTATGCCACTCTAGAGCTCAACATGGTTGAGGAAACTTTTAGGTGGACAACTGGGAAAAGAACATATGGTGCTACATTTGCACAGTTTGCTGAGGCAAATGAATTGGATTATAATTCCATCACTAGTGAGCAAAGTATGAATATTGTGTTAGAAAACCCTCTAGATGAGAATGACTATCACATGTTCTATGAGCCTGCACATCTTGGAATTGCTAGAACTTTTGGGGGCACTCAGGGTCTGAGGCATCATCCTGCAGTAATCAATAAGATTGCTAGAGTCACATTCATGCCTAAGAGTGGCAACAAGGACAAGATTAGAGGACACTATTGGAATGTGATATCTCATGTCATGAATGGAAATAGGATAAATGTCATTGCTCTCATCATGGATCAGCTTGCAGATTTGAGGCTTAACATGGAGATGAACTTGTATTTTGCTCCATACATTATGTCCATCATCAAGATTAAGACTAGCTTCAGAGGGTTATGTGAAAGCAAGCACACTCCTTTCAGGCCATTTAAGAATGACAATGCTTTTCTTTTGAGGCCTCTGACTCCTTTCCCTGGAGATGATATGGATGCTGATGCACAGGGGAATGATGATGATAGTGATGATGATGATGCTCACATGGGAGCAGCTGCAGCTCAGCATGCCATGCCACCACCGCACCCTCCAGCACAGCAGCAGTGGGCTCCTCCAGCTGGCTATTTTGACCCATACTTTGCATCCATGCAGGAGAGCATGTCCTCTCAGATTGCGGGGTTGGCTAATCAGATGCAGAATCAGATGAACCTCAACTTTCAGAACATGCAGCAGCAGATGCTGCAGCCCATGATGGCTCAGATGCAGGGGTTTCAGGAGAGTTTACACTCAGATATAGCAGCACTTGACTCACGTTTTGAGGATTTGCCCTCTTCTGAGCAGTTTGAGCAGCTTGAGCAGAGGCAGGAGCAGCTAGAGCAGAGATTTGATTCTTTCAGCACAGCCTTCACAGGGTTCTCAGACCACTTCTACTCGGTATTTCCGGCTCCAATGCCGCCTCCAGAGTTCTACCCGCACCAGCCGTTCTACCCACCGCCA
Organism: Panicum virgatum; assembly: GCF_016808335.1. Lineage (NCBI taxonomy): Eukaryota > Viridiplantae > Streptophyta > Magnoliopsida > Poales > Poaceae > Panicum > Panicum virgatum. The sequence continues at coordinate 20,063,739 of NC_053149.1, forward strand.
CCTCCTCCACCGCCGATGGATTGACTTTCTTGGCAATTGATGCCAAAGGGGGAGAAGGAGCTTTGGAGTGCTTGAATCTAGGGGGAGCTCATGGATTTCTCATGGAGATCATTCGCTTTCGGCTTCCGCTTGCCACTCATGCTTATTTGTATTGCTTTACATATTTATGTTTGATCGGTTTGAGACTTGTGTTTGGATTTGAACATTTGGTTTGTAATGTGTGATGAACTATGTTAGTTTGTGCTACTCATATCTATTTATGTTCATCTTGTGGTTATGAGGTTGTGCTAACCTTGCTAAAATTCATATCATATATATCTTGTATCTTGTATGCCTCGATTTCCACTTGTAGGGAAAACTCCATCAAAAGTTTCAAATATATATATGTGTACTTAGTATTCATGCAAATGTATATGCACATATCAAGGGGGAGTTCTCTCTACTAATCGAACTTGGTGAATTTATTCATACCCTATTCTGAAATTTTCATGAAAATGAGTAAGTTCTTCCAAAGTTCAATTCCAAGTCCACCTTATGCCTAGTGTATAAAGTTGACTTGAAAACTTTTATCACTCCAAAATTTAGTGTTGTCATCAATTACCAAAAAGGGGGAGATTGAAAGCATCTAGGCCCCTAATTCGAGTTTTGGTAATTAATGACAACGGTTTGTGGATTAACGATTTCATTTGAGATGATGAGTATAGGTTGATCCACGGATGAAAGAGATTTGGTTGTGAACGTATGGAGTTTTGGAGATGATGAGCAAAGCTCGGGCTCAAGGCAAAGGTATAAAATAGGGCTTTTGCATTTTACCGGTCATAAGGCGTTTAGCGGATGAAAAGTGACCGGATTTGTTGGATAGATAGCCGTACTATCAAGAGGGGTTGTGTACTCATGCTTGACGGGTCTTTAGTGCCATTTTGCTCAAAATGTCTAGTTGCATGCATGAGGGCTAACGGCGTTTTGAAAAGATTTGAAAAAAGACTAAGTTTGAGAGCTGACTGAGTAACGGCGGACAGTCCGCACCAGAGGGGCGGACAGTCCGCGCCCGTTCCAGAGAGCTTGCAGAGTCTCTGGTGGGCTCGCGGACGGTCCGGCCCAGGTGGGCGGACGGTCCGCCACTGTTTTTCAAATGTGTACCAGAAAGGGTGTCTGTCTGGTGTGAGCTTCAAAGTTGAACGGCGGACAGTCAGCCCATGGGGCGCGGACGGTCCGCCGGCTAATCTCAGGTTTGTACCAGAGAGGATGTTTCTCTGGTTTGGGCTCAAAAGTTAAACTGCGGACGGTCCGCTGCTGAGGCGCGGACGGTCCGCTGCTGAGGCGCGGATGGTCCGCAGGCTAATCTCAAAGTTGTTCCAGAGACGATGTTAGTCTCTGGTGGTGTGAAACTCTTAACTGCGGACGGTCCGCCACTGGGGCGCGGACGGTCCGCCAGGGCTTAACGGCTAGTTCTGACATGCATTTATTGCACTCTGACTCACTGGTTTATAACGGCGGACAGTCCGGTTTTTGAAACGCGGACGGTCCGCGACTTCGCAGAAAAGAGTGTAACGGCTAGTTTTTTGAGGGGTGTCTATATATACCCAATGCCCGACCATTGGGTGGGTCTTTTGGCCATTTGGACAGCATTCTTGACACATTAGAGCTAAGGCATCCTTCTCTCACACACACTTGCTTAGAGATTGCATTCTTGAGAGTGTGAGAGCTTCCTAGTGCATTGCATCAAGAGTTTGAGCTTTGTGGCATTAGGAAAACTTCAAGCAAGCGTCATCAACTTGTTACTCTTGGGAGTTGCCGCTCCCTAGACGGCTTGGAGAAGAGGATTTCGTGGAGCACCTCCAAGGAGATTGTTGAGGAGCCCCGATTTCGGTTGTGAGAGGTTTTGTGCTCACCTCACCGGAGTGGTGAAGAGCAACTCTAGTGGAATCGAGGTGTGGAGCGGTTTCTTGATTCAAGCCGGCTCAAGATCAAGAGGTTCTTGATAGAGGAGCGGTTGATTCTTGGAATCCACCTCAACGTGGATTAGGGGTGACCGGCAAGTCATCGACACCACGGGATAAACTCTTGTGTCAAGCTTGGTTACTTCTCTTGCTCACTTTAATTGTTGTTTTACTTTGAGCAATTTACTTTACTAGAGCTTGATTTGTATCTTGTCACCCTAGGTTGCAAACCCATCTAGAGATAGTAGTAGCATAACATAGGGCTTTCCTTTGTTCTTAATTAAATTTCTCTAGTGTTATTGGTTTTAGTTTTTAAACCGCCTATTCACCCCCCTCTAGTCGGTGTTCTTGATCCTACAAGTGGTACGAGAGTTAAGTACTCCCTTAATTGCGGATTTAACCATCTTGGAGTAGAACAATGACTAGTGATCATAGGATTCATGTTGGGAAGCCACCGTTCTTTGATGGGAATAATTATGATTATTGGAAGACTAGGATGTCGGCTCATCTCAAAGTCATGAGTAGAAAGCTATGGAGAGTAGTAAGTGATGGATATGTCATTTTGGACCCAAAGAGTTTGACACCCCTAGATGAGGAAAATGAGACACTAAATGATCAAGGGGTTAATGTGCTCTTTAGTACTCTTGATGTGAATAGTTAAAAGCTACTTAAAGATTAGCCCTTAAAATTATCCCTAGGCTAAACTTCCAAATAGAGCCCAGGTGCTGCTGCTCTGGCCTCCTTCCTCGCGTGGCCGCCCAGGGGCGCGGCCGAGCAGGCGCTGTTGCTCACCGGCTTCCTCGTACGCCGATACGCGTGGGTTTTCTGCATCTTGCCTTGCCTACCGTGCTGCCTGCCGCACTACCTGTTGCGCTTCTTGCGGTGCTGCATCTCGTTCACGCATGCCACCCTGTCTCGCTGCTGCTTGTCAGCGTGTGCTGCCTAGGATGGCAGCGGGGGAGAAACCCGGTGGGGGGCACGGGAAGTACCCACCCCCACCTGGGTTAAATTTTCCCGACCAATTTCACCTCATACCGCCATCCGTCGGGTAACGAGTACCCATCGGGTGACCCTCTCCCACATAAGAAATTAATCAATCAATGATTGAGTATATCAAATTATGAATTGCACATGCTAACAGCACAAGATCAGAATTTTAGAGCTAAGCAAATTATCAAGCTGGAGCGCGGCACGCCTTCTTTCTCCGGCGGCGGGCTCGAGCTGCCGGCTCCAATAGGCGACACTGGCGCCATTGCAGGGAAGGACCAAGTCGGAGAGGCTGGCAGCGCCGCAGCGGCCAAGGGCCACCGGCCGCGGGCTGGCAGGGGGCGGGGCGGGCGACCTGCAGCTGCAGCTTGCATACTGCCCCTGGCGGCGGCTGGAATGGGGGTGGGGGTTGTGGCAGAGGCTGGATGAGGTGAGGGGTTTGGAACAGTATGGGTCGGTGGGGATTAGGTTAGAGTTTGGGTGCTTATATAACCAGGGTTTGAAGGTAGGCTCACATGTCATAGTAAAAACGGGTGTTCCATCGGGTAATGTGTCTTGGGTGTGAAAGAATGTATCCGTACCCGCTTTACCTGGTGGGTGGAAAAAATACCCATTAGTAGACCTGTGGGGGCAAAAAAAACCATACCCACACCCTAATAGAGTTTTTACCCGTGGGTTATCGGGTTACGGGTCCCCATTGCCATCCCTAGTGCTGCCTGCTACTCGCGTGAGGTTGCTGCATCCGGCCTGCTAGGTACTCGCTGCTACTCGCGTTGCTGCCAAGAAGAAGAGCGGGAACAGAGGATGGAGCAGAGTAAATAATTGGATAATTTGTATCAAGACTAGGAGATACATGTATTTAATTTCCTTCCATCAAGAAACGTAATTACATATATTCAATGCATTTTGAGTGAGCAGGCTCACACATTGATGGTTAGGTTTGGAAGAAAAAAATTATACCGAGGTTCTATGTATTATTACGAGCAACTTCTCTCTCAGTCTTTTTTCCGCTGGTAACTTTCCCTCCTCTTTGTATTTAACTCTAGTTTTTTTATCAGCTGGCATGCTTGTACTTCTCTCTTGCCCTTTACTGCTAGCTTCCCTTTGATCAGTGGAATCACCAGCAACTGTAAAAGAATCGAGAAGTTCATTTTTTTTATTCATCACAACCATGAAGCGCAAAGATTATAATTACATTGCTAAGAAGATATGAAAAAAATACATGTGGCCTCATCATGGGTAACAGGCTCCTCACGTAATTGTCGTTTTGGACGATTCAACGTGTTTGTAGTATCTCCAAATAGTCGACAACTATCCATTTTTAAGAAATATTCAACTGATCATGTATTATGGATCTTTATAATAGAGTGCACGGCGGCATGCATGTGTTAAAAACATTATAAATAATAGATTTATATTCACATATATATATTTAACATATACCATAGTAATTTTCAATTTTTCATTTACCACAAGCATTCAAAATATGTTGAAGCCAAAATTTTTCTGGCCTTGTGGATAGAGTGATCGGTTTCCGTATGTGCTTTCCATGCTAAGATAAACCATGTGCATGTGCATTAGGAAAGAAGAGAATAAATCGTGTACGTGTGCATAAGGAAAGACAGAAAATAATATTTTCCTTCTAAACGTATTTTTCTTCCTCAAATTTATGGAAACTTATGGGAATTGATTGGCTGGCCATGTAGAGTAGTGCAGGCAAAATTTTTGTCATGCATGCTTGAGGCGCGTGCATGTCAAAGGAAAGTAAATTGCCGGTAGAAGAGGTGGAAAAAATCAATTTTTTTGGTAGAAATATTTTCTGTCTATAAAAAAATAGGTTTGCACCACTTTTCGTCAAATCTTTTAGCCTAATAAATGGGGTCTACGTGAGGATACAGTGAGCCTAATTTTGGTGATAAAGAATTACAATTAATTCAATTTTTATAGTAATAGACTCAAGAATACGAATACACCATCTTAGAATATAGAAACCACCTCTCTTTTCTACATTGGGACTGCCCTAAGGACGCAGATTACCATTACTGGAAGACAAGAAAGAGTCGAGCCGAAAAATGGAAATCGTCCAAGCAGCAACCGCGACCAGAAAATGCCACCATATTCCAAAATGAAGCATCTTTCCAACATTATTGACCCACTTGAAAACGGTTGTCGCTGAGTCTGGCGAGAGTTAATCAGGTTCTTTTTACCGACTGGACACCCCAAACCGCCGGCCACCGGTTCCGGTTTACCGGACCGGTTTGACCGGTTACCGGTAGGAACCGGTCAAATTCAAATTTGAATTCAAAAACTCAGTTCAACCGGTTCGTACCGGTATACCGACCGGTTTGACCGGTTTACCGGTCGGTTTGACTGGTTTACCGGCCGGTTTGACCGGTTTGAATTCAAATCCAAATTTAAAATCGCATGTTTAACCGGTATACCGGCCGGTTTTACCGGTTTACCAAGTGGGGCTTAATGGGCCGTCTCATTTTTTTTCTTTTTCTTTTTTGTTTTAACTTTAAATACCCGAAAAGTATGTTAAACGAACGAATTTTTGAGAAAATTTAACACCATTAAATTCATCGCACCTTGAAGTATTTTTAGAAATTTTTCATTTTTTTAATTCAAATTTGAATTTTAAATTTTGGCCGGTTGGGTACCGGCCGGAACCGGAACCGGTCCGGACCGGTTTGACCGGTAACGAACGGTTCCCACGGTTAGGTGAACCCTGAAGTTAATGCACATCTTCCCATGCCATGTGGACCCCACACCACCAATTCACTCTCTCTCTGCTCCGGCACGAAGAGGAAAAAATCTTGGAGATGAATGAGCCTTGACATGACATCACTATCACCGGAGCTTGGCGACGCAGATCCACGGTCGCCGGTGCTCGTTGGCGTCGCGTGCAGCTCCGCGGCCAGAGGAGATAGGATGGATAGAAGACAGATCTGACATTTGGGACCCACTGTATATTGGACAGCATGCTGAACAGCTGAAGGTCGTGGGTCGATAGATTGTTGGATGGGTCGTGGGTCGATAGATTGTTGGATGGGTCGTGGGTCGTCGTTTATATGTACACGTGGGTATTGTAGAGAGTAAGGGTCCGTGCGTTTAGTTAGAAATGGATGCGTGGAATGGTTCCAGCTGAAAGAGTAGGTTTTATTTCCACGCCCTCAATCAGCTGGATTAGTTCCAGCCACGTCCGGAACGGGCTAGCCGAAGGGTATTGTAGAGAGTAAGGGTCCATTCGTTTAGTTAGGAATGGATGCGTGGAATGTTTGTTTCCAGTTGGAAGAGTAGGTTTATTTCCACACCCTCGATCAGCTGGATTTTTTCCAGCCACGTCCGGAACGGGCTAACCGAAGGGGCCGAACGGGCTAACCGAAGGGTATTGTAGAGAGTAAGGGTCCATTCGTTTAGTTTGGAATGGAAGCTTGGAATGGTTCCAGCTGGAAGAGCAGGTTTATTTCCACGCCCTCAATCAGCTGGATTAGTTCCAGCCATGTCCGGAACGGGCTAACGGAAGGAGCCCTAAGTGGTATGGTAGAGAGTTAGGGCCGTTAACCGTTGCAGGTGCCCACATCGATCCGATTTCAGACGAAATCTCTCGTTGTCGCTCTCCTTTTTGGAAACAAAATTTACCGCGATCGGGTCGATCAGATGGAACCAGAGTTGACATCATCGCAATATTGATGATTCGATTCTGAACAAATCATACGAATAACACTGTCAGCAACACTGTATTTGGAAGTGATATCTTTGACGAACACTTTTAAATCCATCCAACATCCTCAACTGAAACGGCACTGAACTAATTCCCCACTACCTGTTTTGCACAAATCATGTGAACTATGACAATGACCTTGCAATATTTCGTATGCAAACATAACTAAACTCAGCTGACAGCTTTTTGCAACATATCAATCAGGACGCGAGCATACCATCGTCTCACAGAAAAATAAAATATTGACATCAACAGTGACATGATATCAGAGAGATGTGACTCTAAGAACAAAATCACGTTAACACTGGGCACACATAGTATAAGATTAACACAAACATAGGTTGAATTCAACAGTGTTTGGTGCGATCCATAACGACATCACCATGAGAGATGCAGGTGTTCTGTTCCAACAAACTACTTTAACTTAACATGCGACAAAAAAAAAGAAATAAGATTTATCATCTAGCAAGACTTTCCATTTTTTTCCTTCCCCCCACCACAACAGCGGAGCATCCATCCTACGCCTGCTGGTTGTAGACGTAGGTGAGGCCGCACTTACCGCAGTAGTGGCGGTCGAAGTGGTTGGCCATGAAGGTCCCCGCGCCGCACTCGGTGTTGGGGCACTCCTTGCGGAGGCGGGTGACCTTGCCGGTGGCGTCGTCCACCTTGTAGAACTGGAGCACGGCGAGCTTCACCTTCTTGTGCTTGTGCTTGATCTTCTTGGGCTTGGTGTACGTCTTCTTCTTGCGCTTCTTGGCTCCCCCGCGGAGGCGGAGCACCAGGTGCAGCGTCGACTCCTTCTGGATGTTGTAGTCGGCGAGGGTGCGCCCGTCCTCCAGCTGCTTGCCGGCGAAGATGAGCCGCTGCTGGTCCGGCGGGATGCCCTCCTTGTCCTGGATCTTGGCCTTCACGTTGTCGATGGTGTCCGAGGATTCCACCTCCAGCGTGATGGTCTTCCCCGTCAGCGTCTTCACGAAGATCTGCATCTTCGCAGGCGCGCCCTCCCCGGCGGCGGCCGCCCTTACCTGAGCTGGAGCTGCTTCTCGCCTGCGGCGGCGGGGTGGAGTGGTGTGGTCGGCTAGGGTTTTGGAGGGAGGAGAGAGAGATGATGGTTTTATAGCTGGAGCGAGTTTTCCTGCGGCGTTGGATTCGGGAGGGGTTGGATCGGACGGCGGAGATATGGGCCCACGTGGTCCCGAGTTGGGCCGTATGGGCTTTTACCTTTTTACTAACGGTCGCTATTGGGCCGGGCCTTGTACTTTTCTTCTCCAATTCGCTTTCTCTCTCGCTCTCCTTCTCCCTCTCGTTGCGGCGACGCCTCCGCTTCCGCCGCCCGAGCCGAGGAAGCCGAAGCCACCAACCGCCAGGGGGAGGCGAGGGATTGATTCGGCGATGGCGTCGACTAGCTCCGCCCGAGACGTGGGCGGCTCAGGTACTAAGCCCCCGGACAAATCCTGCGCGCACGAATGCTTTTCTCGGTTAACATGGGATTGGGCTTGCTCGTAGGAAAAGAGGGGGGGGGGGGGGTTAATGTTAGATGCTGCGCTCTGTGGCGGGTTTGCGCCCCCAATTCCGGCGTTGGTGCTGAGATCCTCCTCTTTCTAGTTCGTGGGATGAATCCGCGCGCTGTTTTTAGTCGTGTACGGTTCTCGATAGGATTACTGTCCATGCGTTATTTTTCTTGGTGTAGTGGGCGCATTAGGATTAGTTAGGCTTCACATTAGATTCCGAACAGTTAAGGGAAGCAATAGTTTGTCCTACCATGCATGCGGGAACTCTGACGTAATCCTGATTTTGGTGCAAACAGAGGATTGTTCATAGGGTATGTCTGCAATTTTATCTTCTGAAAAAAATCCTGATGAGGGAATGCAGACTGTTCATAGGATAAACCTTGCCATTAGATTCTTACCCGTTTTTGAAAGCAGCAGTTTGTCCTACCATGCATGCAAGGTTTTAAAAAACGCTAGACGCTAGGCGAACGCTTGCCTATGGTTTAGAGTTTTTTGTGATTAAACATAGATTGAACATGATTAAACGTGTGTTGTGATTAAACGATACTGTGATTAAATGCAATGCTTGGCCACTGTTCAGCGTTTAATCAAGATTAAACGATGTTTAAAAACGTTTTTCAAAACACTGCATGCATGTGAAAATTCTGAAGTAATCCTGATTTTGACTCTTGAACTGAAGCACAATCAGAGGACTGTGGATAGGCTACCTCTGCAGTTTTACTTTTTCAAATGCGAGGACTAACTTTGATGAATGGCTCTTTAGTGTGATGAGATAACAGCTCGAAATGCTCAACTCAAAAGTGTTCCTCATCCTTTTGGTATGATCTTTAGGACTACCTCTGCAGTGTTGTTTTGTTGGAACAGGCAGTTCCTTTTTTTTGTTGTGCCCTGTGAGACCTGTTTGTTACTGGCTTCCGCAAAGTTGATATTTTTATTTAGAAGAGGTAGCTGTTTCTGATGTCTTCCCCTGTAAATGGATAGTATATGCACTGAAAGTTGGCACTGGTCCTCTTAAGTATTGTACACATGAGACTAAGAAACTACACATCTCACTCACAGAAAGAACTCCCTACATAGGCAAGAAAACTGTTAAAAACATTTGATTAGATAACTTTTCATGGAATCATTTTCAACTAACAAGCAACTTGAAGGTCGTGACCGTTGTAACTTCTGTTACTCATAAAATTGAGATGAGGGTGTTGAAGTAATGCTTTGCGTGTTTGGACATAGTTTTTTTTTCTTTGGCCTTTTAATCTTTTAGTCAAACTTAGGAGTGTGAATGCATGATATTTGAAGTGTAAGTTTGTGAAAAGATTCAACAAAACAATACAGTTTTATTAAAATGGACAACTATAATACAGTTAGTGCCTGGTAACTTAGTCACACTCCAAACATTTTTCTGGTAGCAGTGGGATAAGTTGTCCCTCATTGTTTTTATTTAGAGGCTCTGTGAACATAAAATTTTCCGTTTTGTGTTTTGGTTCAGGAGCAAAAGGTGTGGTTCCAGATGAAACTCTTGTCAGTTCTGCAAATGCCAGTAGCTCAAATCAAGAGTCTCATGATGTTGGTATGTATACTGCTCGTTTCCCCATGCTTGAGTTGCTCCCCTGGAGTAATGTATTTTTGCACACATGAATCAGAAACTATCCGTTTAGATATTTGTGTCAAGAAGATTCAAATTGTGATGTGTATATGGGCTGTGGACCATAGTCATACTACAATTGTAATTTTTGTTCATGTTTGATAGTAATTCAGGAGACTGACCTCTTGTTGATTCTGTTATTTTCACTAGATATTAGTTTCCCTTCCTTTCCCTAGTGATACATCTATTTATTGAAATCATCAATACTGGATCTTTTTTTTTTGCTAGTGAGAAGTGGCAATGGTTACAAAGGAACACTTCCTTAAGCATAAGTGGACGAACTTTAAAAACTAGTACATTATATCTGACATTAACATACATGAGGTGGTATAGGACACCTGTTATCTCAGAAGCTGGCAATAATGTGATATATCAATGACCTTGTGTTTTACATGATATATAGTTTTTGTCTTAGACAGCACAGTGTAACATGCCTTTCATATTTGGAAAAAGTCCATTTTACTACCCCCCCCCCCCCACCAATTCACTTTGTCCGCTTAACCCTCTGAGCAAAATTTTGGCTCAATTTACTCCCCGACAATTCCAATTAGTCCAATCTACCCCCTAATGATATTTCTCTTTTCTGTTTCAGCAGGTACAAATTTAATTTGTGATAGTGAACATGTTGCCCTATGTTAAAAAAATACAATTAAGAATTTTTCATGGTTATTTTCATCAGTTGTAAACATTTAGCACGAAATTTATCACAGATTATTCTGCATGAAAATTATTCATGAAAAAAAATCAAAATATATTTTTCTAGCATAGGGCATCATATTATAAGTTATGTTGCAAAATTTGAAGTTAAAATTCCTCTTGTACGCGGAGAAATAAAAAAGAGAAATCTCAGTTGGGGTAGATTGGACCAATTGAAATAGTTCAGGGAAGTAAATTGAGCCTAAATTTTGTTTAGGGGGTTAATCGGACAATCTGTATTAGTGAGGGGAGTAAAGTTGACCTTTTTTCATATTTTGTCCTTATGCAACATGCTGTCACTATTATTTTAGCGATTACTTCTTTAAAATTAAACGCATAGCCTCAAGCATTTCTTTTCTCCTACAGGCACAAAATCACGTGTGGATGATATTTGGAAGAAAATGAACAGTGGTTTACCGAATAAGATGCCCCCACCTACGATGACCAAGCTCAGTAATACAACAAAAGAAAAGAAAAATAAGCCAACAAATGTGAGTAATGTTTGTTGTACCTATCTAAGCGCATTCACTTATCTGATGTTTGGATTTTTTTATACTTATATTTACCTTTCAGAATTTTCTTTTTCCTGTAGAATTGGATGACTGTTCTAGGCCTTTCGCCTAGTAATACTTCTTCCAATCAAAGCCCCCCAAATGGGCAGCAACAGGCACAACATGAAATGAGTGAGGATGCGAAAAAACTTGCAGCAGCTGCCCTTGCAGCTGCCAAAAATGCTGCTGCTGTGCCATCTGGAAGAGGGAAAGTGGAGGTAAATTTGAACCATCTACATCACTCATCCTTTGTGTTTTATTACTGGGTTTAATAGTAGAATTGCTTGATAAAGAAAAATATAATGACACATGGCTTGTTTTTAGGCTGTAGCTATATCTTGTTCACATAATGTATGCTATTTCTTGTCCATTTACTTGAATCTTCTTTTGGTCCAAAACTGTTTTAAAACTTAGGAATACCCATAATCGTGGATTTGCATTGGGCATTGGCTCCACAATTAGGGACGTAGATGAAAATCTTCTGACAGTTTGCGCAACTAGTTCGTGTGGTAATCTTCTGCTTTTGAATGATCCAACAGATCACTGAGGTAAGGGACTTTGCTGGCAAGGACATTGAAATCAAGAAATTGGTGGATGCTAATTCCAAGGAGGCAATTGAGAAGGCGAAGGCAGCTGGCGCTGCCCCCTCCGCTGTCGACAACATCCTTGAGCAAATACGGAAGAAGCAGAAGCTGAGCGTCCTGGACAAGACGAAGAAAGACTGGGGAGAGTACAAGGAAGAGAACCGGGGCGTGGAGGAGGAGCTTGACACCTACAAGAAGAGCTCAAACCAGTACCTCGACAAGCAATCATTCTTGCAGCGAGCTGATTACCGGGAGTTTGAGCACGAGCGGGATGCTCGGCTGTCAATGATGGCTAAACGGAAAACTGATATGCGTGAGGATGATGCATAGCCTTGAAATGTACCATCTTTGGAGATCTTTCTCCACTGCCTCTGTTGTAGACATTCTTTTGAGATAATGGTAGACACCAATTTGTCTATGTTTTCCAGTCCCATTCAACCAGTTGATTTTCTTGTTTGTTTCTTCTTCTTTATTGAGTTTCAATCCGTTGATTGTGGATGAAGAAGATGCATGTACATATGGCAGTCTCTCCACTCATTGACTGGAGAAGCTGGGTTTGGCAGCGTTTCTGAAACTGGGGATCTCTGATGAAACTGCACCAAGGAGCTCAGAAACTTGAGGTAAAAATGGTTATTTCTGAAACATGGATGCACAATTGCACATAGATATGATTCCAACCTGTTGATTCTTTTGTTTTATTCAACCTGTTGAGCAATCATCAGTGTGCATCTGACGGCCTGCCCGTGAACCCAATGCTTTCGCTAGCACGCCGAAGCTGCTCGCGTCAGTTTACTGAAACATGAAAGCTATGCCTGAGCTACCCCAGGACGGCAAGTGCTGTGCAGTGCTAGGAACCCATTGAATATTCTTGTGGTCGCCACGAGACGCAGCCATTCAACCACGCACACGGCGCACGCGGACGAGAGAGAGGGAGCAGCCATGGCCGCCTTGTACTACCACCCGGCCGCCGGGAAGGCGAGCCTGGAAGCAGTGGCCCCGTCCTCGCCTTCTCTGGCCCTGCGGCCATCTCAGAGCAAGGTGCTGTGCATCGGCAGCAGCCGGTGGTGGATGAGGAGGAGATGGGAGGGGAAGGCGAGGGCGAGCGGCATCAGCAGCAGGGCGAGGGCAAGGGCACGGCCTGTGGCGAGGCCGGCCTTGTTCTCTCCCGTCGCCATGGAGTGGCAGGAGTGCACGTACGTGTCTCTCCTCCTGAATCTGCCTGATTCCTCGCATCCCTATGTCAGTTCTTGGGACGCTTCGCCAATCTTCAATCTGTTCCTGGGCTTGTGGGTTGAATTCATGCAACATTCTGGTTCCCAAGGAAGGAAACTATGATTTTCTGTTTCTTGTGTGGGTTCTCAAGTCTTGATTCACCGGAGCTGTCATACTATAATGACAGCTTACTGGTTGAATCGGAGAAATTTCCCCTTTTCTCTTTCTACTTTTCCTGTTGAGCTCACTCTGCTTGCGGACTTTGTATCACGAAAATTCAATGTTTACTTGAAGAGGAACTGGACTTTAGGAAGTGTATCTCGGTCGGTATTCAATAGATTGGTAATTAGTAGCCATGCACGGTGGTCCATGGAAGCAGCAAAGATGGATAAGGCCCAGTACAAGCTGGCTTGCATTGGAATTGGATAGGGCAAGATTTTGCTGGCCCCAGGTTGTCGATGCTATTTATCACTTACTCCATATCCAAACTGTATGTCTGACTCAGAAAGCTCTCTCGTTGAGGAAGAAACTATTTGTTGGGGCAAAGTTTTTCACTTCGGCTATGACTTGATGCAAGAGATGTTGATGTGTACTTCGGTGCTTTCAATAGGAAAGGCATCTAGATGTGGCCATGTTAAGTCTAACCACCATTTTAAACATATAGAGTTTTAGATTACATGTAATATGGTCATTGTAACTTGTCTCATACTTGGTTTGAAACCAAAAATAAGATGCTTCATATGTTCCTGCTGAGCACTTGATTGGATGATCTTAAATTTTGGTAAGAAAAAAATGGGTATAGATATTTTTTTCCTCCTTTCGAAGATTAAAATCATGGCATGGTTTCCAGTGCACTTGAAAACCAGTGTAAAACTAAAAATGTCTACTAGAAAGTTCACTGTGCAATAACAGTCTTGCGCAAGTTATCTGCTTGAGTACAGTAGTTTTGACATAAATTTGTTCATCATCCTTTGGTACATTATGAATTTTGACTGAATATTACCTTGGCAACAGCACTGAACTTGAAGTTGACATTCCTTGTTCCGTTGCCTATCAGTGTTACTCAGATCGGGAGAGCATTCCTCAGTGGATGCCATTCATCTCATCTGTCAAGGTTAGTGTTGTTCATTATATTTGAAACAATACTGATATATGTTAATATCATTCTTGTGTACATATCATTTTCACTAGCTTGGCTTTGCATGCATTTTGCTGCTTTTCTTTTCAGTTTCAGCACTCATGATTATGCAAATAATTATTTATAGGTCCTTGAAGATAAACCAGATCTTTCACGCTGGAGTCTGAAATACGAGGTATTTGGTCGGAATGTAGAGTTCTCTTGGCTTGCTCGAAATATGACGGTGAGTATCAGATATGACAAGGCTGCTATAAGTTTGGCTTTTAGTGTTCAGTCTCAATGACATCACTTCTGTGTGTCAGCCTACTAAAAACCAAAAGATCCATTGGCGATCTCTTGAAGGCCTTCCTAACAGGTAACTCTTCGAAAAATAAAAATACAGCTGTTGCATTCATATATTAGTCCTCTTAATGCTTATTTTCTCTACAATATATTTCCCACTTGGTTTGGTTACTCGCACTGCAATAATTTGCAAATCATCCATGGTAAACTTGAATGCTAACATAACCAAATCTGCTTGTTGCAGAGGCACTGTTCGCTTCTTCCCTAAAACCCCATCGTCTTGTAGAGTACAAGTGAGCACAGTCCTACGGATTCTCTCGCAAAAAAAGTATTGTCAACTTAATAAGAAAATACAATGTAATTCTTTGATTATTGATTGCAGCTAACTGTGGCATATGAGATTCCTGAAATTTTGGCACCGGTTGGATCAGTAAGTGGCATATCAACACATCGAATGCTTGTTGCCATATTCCAACAGCTGTTGCAAATCCTTAAATTGACCAATCTAATCGTCATTCACCAGGCGCTGAAACCATTCATGGAAGGCTTACTTCTTAAAGGTCTAGAACGCTTTGCGGCATTTGCAAAGGAGCGTAACAGCAAGATCCCTCAGCCTTGATGATCTCAGGAATTTGATTGGTTTCATTTCCATTGAAGCATGATGATCACAATAGATGAAGGTTATATTGTCACTGCAGATGTGGGGAAAATAATGTACCTGGCAGGGGAATAAAGAGTGAATATTATGGCTAGTATGAAGCTCAAGTTCTGCTCTTATTGATCATTTCTATTTTTGCCCTTATGATTATACTTCTTTGGTCAGATGCCATCACAAAATGTACCAACCGGCCGCATGGAAAATGCACCTTCAAAGTGACTGTTTTGAGTCCAATAAAAAATATGGTTAATGTTAAATGCGTGCAAAGCTGCAAAGATAATATTAACAAGCAACTAAACTTTTTCTGCAATCATCTCATGTTTATGTAGTTATAACCCCCTACGGTCAGCAGGGACCATGTCAGTTCGTTCGATTCACATAATACACATAGTGGAGTTCCCTGCGAAATTGATTCGTCATTGAAAGCTTCATGCAAGGATACCGAATACATATCTCAATCGAGGACGTAAAAAAGAAAGAAATAGAAAAGAGTGGCATTTCAACAATGAAGCAAGGGAACCGTTATATAAATCTGCACCGAGTCGAAGGTAATTGATATCAGAAATAAATCAAGAATCGTTTCAGAGATACACAAAGTACCAGGATAGTTTTATTGGGATGTATATAGCAGACATGTAAAATCAAAACAGACTGCTATAAGATGGCATGGGTCAATTCGCAGTATTGCCAACAAAATGAAATGCGACAGTCAGAGGCCTTTTGGTACCAAAGATCCAAAATTAACTTCCATATCCAACATTTGGATGATAAGAAAAAAAAAACAGGAATCATATGTGGATAGCCTTGGAGAAGGTTTGTAAGCAAGCCTCCTTGAGGGCCTCGCTCACAGTGGGATGCGCATGGCAAGTGCGGGCAACGTCCTCGCTCGATGCTCCATACTGCAAAGCAAGCACGGCTTCATGGATGATTTCACCAGCATTGGGCGCCATTATGTGCACACCGAGAATCTTGTCGGTTTCCTTCTCAGCCACCACCTTGACTATCCCCTCAGCATCATCAATGGCCTTTGCACGGCTGTTAGCCAGCAGTGGGAATTTGCCGACGCGGTAGGCAATTCCTAAAGCCTTCACCTGCTCCTCAGTCTTGCCAACAGAGGCAACTTCTGGATGTGTATAGACTACTCCTGGAACTGTGTCATAGTCAACATGGCCTTCCTTTCCAGCAATGAACTCAACACATGCGACACCATCCTCTTCAGCTTTATGGGCAAGCATAGGCCCAGGGATGGCATCCCCAATTGCATAGACGCCCTTCACATTGGTCATGAAGCGCTTATCAACTAGGATCCTGCCAGCCTTATCTGTTCCAACACCAATAGTTTCCAGCCCGATCCCAGAAGTAAATGGGGTTCTGCCAGCAGAGACAAGGACAACATCTGCTTCAAGGATGGTCTGATCACCACCAGCTGCAGGCTCAAGTGTCAGCTTCACACCATCTCCACTGGTATCACATCCGACTACCTTTGTCTTGAGCATGAACTTGAACTTATGCTTCTCTAACATGCGTTGAAACTGCTTCCTGATCTCGCCATCCATTGATGGTACTATATCTGGAGCAAATTCAACAACAGTGACCTCTGAACCAAGGCGGTTCCAGACTGAACCCATCTCAAGGCCAATATAACCTGCTCCAATTACCACCAGTTTCTTTGGGATCTCAGACAAGCACAAAGCACCAGTAGATGAAACAACTTTCTTCTCATCAATGGTGATTCCAGGAAGTGATTTTACATCAGACCCAGTTGCAATGATTATGTTTTTCCCTTTGACAACAGTGCTACCGCCATCAATCAAATCAACTGACACTTCTGAGGGGGAAGCCAATTTCCCAAAGCCTTTTACGTAAGTCACCTTGTTCTTTTTAAAGAGCCCTTCAATCCCTTTTGTTAGTCCTGCCACAGCCTTGTCTTTCTGAGCCATCATGGCTGGAAGGTCGACTTCAAGATTTGAGAGCTTAACTCCATGGTGCGCAAAAGAAGTCTTTGCTTCATGGTACATATGTGATGAGTGCAGAAGAGCCTACAAAAGGGACAGACTTAGAAGTGTTCCTAATGAAGCATGAGGATAAAAACAAATCAACTAAGTAGATAATTCCCTAAGGCAATGATACAGAGAAAAACAACAATGAGATATTTGGATCCATGATAAAAAAATGTATAGAGATACGCTCCATAGTTGATGATCCAAGAGACACTACTGTGTAAATCTTGAGTTTTTATATATAGGCTTAAAAGGAAGAGGTTTAGATCCCATGTAGTGATACTTAAATATGTATCCATACAAACAAAAATGTACAGTAGAACAACGATATTGATTGAACAATAGAGCCTGAATCATAGTATCATACTGTGTAGACAATGTGCTTATTTCCCACACAAAGAGACAATACATCATCTCTTAGCACAAGGACAGTACTCTAGCTAAAAGAGGACCAACACAGAGCCCTTTTCATTATTATGCTGTACTACATAGTCAACAAGATTCAAGCATTACGCTCATTTAATTTGGTTGTGAATGATAACACCCACAAAACAAGTGATAAAATACTGTAATACAGCGCTAATCACACATAAATGGTAAACAAGGATTCAGTACATCAAACTGAAAGTGTGAATAGCTTATAACTATCAGAAATAGTGCCACTAACTAGGGTCACAAGGCGTACTATCAAACAGTCGCAAAGGGTAGTTGAGAAATGAGTCGTAAGAAAAGGACAGCTAACTAAAATTATTAACTAGACACACTATGACTACAACAACAACAACAACATAGCCTTTTGTCCCAAGCGAGTTGGGGTAGGCTAGAGATGAAACCCAAAAGACACAAATGTCATGGTTCAGGCACGTTGATATCGTGATAGGTGACTCCCAGTTCAACCAACAGCCGGATATTGTGTTGACCGAAAACAAACCCAATTGTTGTCAAAAAGGTCATTTGCAGCAGACTAGCAGAAGCAAACTCAGGAAATTTAAAAAAAAAAACACCGTTGAACAAATCTAGGTTTATGAAATCTTATCAGTTGTTTATAGACCAAGGACAACCATTAATTGATCAAAAAATAACAAGAAATGACCACATATTGCCCTATTATAAGTGGCATGCTGCAGTTGTTTATTCTCTTTCACATTATTGAAGTAAGGTGTAAAGATTGGAACATTGCAATTAATACACCAGCATCTTTGTCAACAAGACCAAATTTTATTAGTCCAACACAAGTTGGAGTAAGCTAGAGATGAAACTCAAAAGAGCCACCCACAAGGTGGTTGGACACTAAGGAGAGTATTAAGATGATACTCGGAACAGTACAATGTACATTGCTATTTTTTTTGGATATAGAAGCAGATGCCAACTAATCAGATTTCAAAATGACAGAACCAATGTTTTTGAGGCGTCGCGGCGAGGCGTGGCGCCAGACCCCCTTCACAACGCCTAGGCGTTTGTGGCGGACGCCTAGGCGATGCCATACACACATTGCTTAGGCGTTGTAAGCTAGAATTTTATATACTAGTGCAGCACATACATGCCTCGTTTGTTGCCAATTCTTGAGCCCAGGTGTTATACTAAAAGCAGAGCAGGAGACATACAAACACAAGCATACATTATTCAGAGCAAAGGACACGCAGCATTAGTAAAAGCAAAGCAGGGGGCATACAATATTCAGAGCAAAAGCAAAGCACCAGGCATACAATATATTCAGAGTACACACAAGCAAAGGGATGTGCATACAATACTCAAAGCAGAACAGAGCGCCTGGGAACAGAGAGGAGTGAACTGCAGTTGAGCAAGCAGACGGGCGACGGAGGCAGGCGAGCAGGTGCGGACGGCCGACGACTGCAGGTCCGGCCAGTCGACGGAGAAGGGCGAGCAAGGACTGATGTGCAGGAGCTGCAGGTGCGGACGGACAGGAGCAGGTGCGGACTGGCGGGAGATGCAGGCGGCCGGTGAACTCGAACAGAGGAGCAGCAAGCGGAGATGGGGTGCCGCCACCGCCGCCAAGATTTCCCGCCTCCGCCTTTTCTTTTCCTCTCCCTTTCCCTCTCTCTCTCCGTGAATCTGCCCGCACCCGCGGTTAATGCCTCCGAGCGGGAGATTTACTGTGCTTTGCGGTCGATTCCCGTCGATTGGCGCGAATGCGGGGTCGATTTCCCGCCCAGCGCCCCCATTGGTGCTCGATTTCCCGCCCACTCGTATTGGCGTCCGCTAGCTGGCTGTAGGCGTCCGCCCGACGCCATTCGCGCCTAGGCGACGCCTAATCCTTTGAGGCGGACGCCATACAGGCTGAGGTCGTGGCGACCCCGACGCCTTGGCCCTCTACCACGCCTTGTCGCCTAGGCGACGCCTCAAAAACATTGGACAGAACAAGAAGGAGACAGGAGAAATAAAGCAGAAGATAGTAGAAAACATCTAATCATGAGGGTGACAATAAATGGTTGTGGATTTGGAAGACTGATCTGTCTAACAAACATGCATGTATTATTGCAATGCTAAAGAGTATTAAGATGACACTTGGACCAATACCATCCTTTTTTTAGATTTATTAATCAAGCAGATGCCAAACAAGCTAGATTTGAAAGACAGAATTCCAAATGGACAGCAGAAACATAGAAGAACAAGCTCACCCTACGTCAGAACACGCTCACACTACGTCACGATATGCAGTGGATTTGGAATCCAAACCACCAAACATGCAAGTACTATTGCAACGCAACTCAAACCCTAACCGCACACATTGCGAAATTAGACACCAAATCAGAAACTGCGTCCCTTGCAGAACCAAGGTGCAGGCACTTCAACACCAACGCACCCACATCAAAGCGCGCAGCCAACATCACCTACGAAATTACAACAGCAAGAGCCGCACAGCCGTCGCAAGCGACCTGGGTTTACCCCCCCAGCAACAGATCTATGGCCACGAATCATACCGCAGGGCAATGCATCGGAAAGCAGTAACAACAAATCTAGAGGACACGGCAACTGGGGAAGTACAAGAGGGTACGAGAGAGGCAGAGGGCCGGCGCAGAACCTTGGATGGGATGCACCCGACGTTGAGGCAGGTCCCGCCGAGGGTGCCCCTCTTCTCGATGCAGGTGGTCTTGAGCCCCAGCTGCGCGGCCTTGATCGCCGCGACGTACCCGCCGGGCCCGCCGCCCAGAACGACGACGTCGCTCTCCTCGCCCCCCGCCGCCGCGTACGCCCGCCACGCGGACACGGCCGCCGCCTGCGGCCGCCGGAGCACGGCCTCCGCCGCGCGCCGCCGCGCGAGGATCGCCAGCGCCATCTCCCTCTCCCTCTCCCTCTCCGGTTAGGGCTTCGCTGTGGTCTGCTTCGGAAGAATCCTCGTGCTCTGGAAGGAGAGAAGAGGAGGAAGGGGGGAAGCCGGCGGCCAGGAGAGGAGGACGGGGAGGAAGCGAAATGGAAAGCGCATATCGCGGCCGCCGGTGGGGCGCATCAATCAGAGGGGGCATGTGTCGCTTCTGGCTTTACGATTCTTTTATTCCTCCCTCGAAGTATAATTCGGTTGATATTTTAACCTTAAATTTCGCCACTTATTTTATTTAAAAAATTTCTACAAATATAATTAAATTTAAGTTATTTTTGAAGAACTTTTATTAGTAATAAAATAAGCCACAATAAAACAAGTATTTTGTATAAAATTTTGAATAAGACAAGTGGTTAAATTTAGGGGCGTGTTTGGTTAGAGGGTGTAAAAGTTTTTATGAAAACTTTTTGCCCTTTGACCACTAATTAGAGCTATTAGATGAAATTTAATTATGAAACAATCTTCATAATTATGGTACTGTAGCATGTGATGTAGCTAATAAGGTCTTTGACCGCATGATTAGAGGATGATTTGGGGGTGGTTACTGTAGCATCACTGTAACCAATCATGATGAAACTTGGCTCATTAGATTCATCTCGAAAAGTTACACCCATCCATTAAAAGGTTTCGCAAATAAACTTCGTTTAGTACTCCATGCATGCATTCGTCTTTTTGTGTAAAATTTTACCAAACACGTTCGAGGACTAAAAACGTCAAACGAATTATAATTTGGAACTTCGATGGGAAAAAATAATTTGAAGGAAGAAAGAAAGATTTTCTCAACATAAAAAATGACATTTCTCTATTTTTTCTTTTTCTTGTTATTATTTGATATGAAATTTTGGTCCAACCGAGCTATCTCTGCACAATGGAAATGGGATTAGGTGATATTAGCATAC
This sequence comes from Panicum virgatum, assembly GCF_016808335.1. Lineage (NCBI taxonomy): Eukaryota > Viridiplantae > Streptophyta > Magnoliopsida > Poales > Poaceae > Panicum > Panicum virgatum. The sequence goes on from NC_053149.1 coordinate 20,084,903, forward strand.
CTTTTCTACTACTCGCATTAAGTTTATATTGCAATGAACATTGTTAATGTTGGTATATTTCCTCTCTCTTTCTTGAGATTCTTTTTTGTGAAAAATGTGGAGTCAGGCTACTAACTACCTTTTAAGTTTATCTAGGACATCGCATGAACGTCCGTATCCGCGCAGATGGAGCTTTCAGCATCTGAGACGAACATCGCCTGGACGTCCGTATCCTCTATCCTCGAAGATGGAGCTTTCAGCAACTGAGATAGGTGAGAGTTTAAGTTGCTGGCTCACAGCTCGCACCCCCAACCAAGCACTCCATAAACGCAAAAAAACCGTAAACGCAAAATTTTGCGAAGGAATCTTGCTAATTTGAAGTTCTAAATGAAGTCTATTTATAAATTTTTTTGTATGTATAGGCTGTAAATCACGAGACGAATCTAATGAACCTACTTAATCCATGATTGCAACAGTGATGCTATAGTAATCATCCGCTAATTATTACTTAATCATGGATTAATTAATATCATTAGATTCGTCTCGCGATTTACAACCCATCTGTGCAAAAAAATTTGTAAATAGACTTCATTTAGTACTTCAAATTGGCAAAATTCCTTCGCAAAAATTTTTTGCGTTTACATGTAAAGAGAACTAAACAGGACCCAAGAGGATATTGTGCTCCCTTGTCTCACATGTCAATTGCACTTGTCCTCGACAGCCATCGGAACACAAAGGCAAGAACGGTACTTGTACACAATGCAGAGCAAAAGAGAACGGTACTTGTACACAATGCAGAATAGCATCAGTAATCCCTCTCCCTCTCTCTCTCTCTCTCTCAAGTACATGAACTCTATTTCAACAGCATCAGTAATTCCAAAAAACGTAGAATCCTGAGTGTTACCTCCCCACATGAAAAACTGAGAGCAAGGACATATGACAAAGCAGTTACCCAATGTTACAACTTACAAGTGTTGCGCGCCTGGTTCCAACAATTTTCCACTGATCTACTAAAAGCCAAAAAATCTCGGTGAGGTGTTGTACAAGAAGGCTAATCTATCACTCTTCCTACTTGCAAGTGTTGGTGCAGATGCTATTCACAGCATACAGCTTGATAATCCGTCTTAAGCTTCTCCCACAAGCACATCATAAGCCTTGGGGTCTGGTAGTGGGCAAGGACATAGTCCGACTCACATCCTTCGCTGTAGAATCTATCATCAGTCACGATGTTTACTTGTTGACCGCTGCGCTTGTACTGTTGGATCCAAATCCCCATTGCCACATCTTCGAGTTTGAATAGCTGAGACAGCAACAAGATCAATCAAGATCTGCGCCGATGTGCACCAAAATAACAAAATAGGAAATCCGTTGATCATTTCCTACCTGAAGAGTCAGTTCCTGGTGACCTCGGACTACAAACTTAGCAATGTCACGTGAGATTATGTAACCTGGACCATGTGCCCATGGTGGATACATGTCGAAAGGCCATTCCTGAATTTCTCACGAGTGTGAAAAAGCAACCAATCAAATGAAATCTTCTTGCATAACAAATGCTGCAGGGAATACCTTCCGACTGATGAACCATTTGCTATCTTTATCTCTGTGTGGTGAAGATTGGAAAGAAATTAGACCATACAGAAGGCCATGGGAGTTGCTCTTCTTCAGGCTTGAGATCACTTCATCGATCCTAACAAAAGCATCATCATCTGTTTTCATGATGTACTTCGCAGGAACAATTTTGGTCTGCAAAATTGCAACAAAAGATATATAAGTGTATGCTAATAGGATCAATGTTCTTACGGCGTTAAGGCGAGTTGTGGCGAGTCACCACCGCCTAGCCGCCTAGGCGGGCTAAGGCGACGCCTAGGCGGGCTAAAACGCCTAGGCGGGCCAAAATAGGGGAGCGCCTTGTCGCCTAGGCGACGCCATAAGAACATTGAATAGGATGTGCATGCATTTTTTTTAACTCTGCTTATACGTGCAATTTGAAAAGTTACTAAATCCATACAACATGTCACCATAACACAACAGGCAAATAAAAAATCATGAGTAAAATGCACTGGGGGTCCTTAAACTAGTGAGGGTGTGTCAAGTAGGTCAACGAACTCCGAAAATGCAGATTCGGCCCCCTAATCTATTTAAGTGTGTCACTGGAGGTCCAAAACCCATTTGACCGGGTCTGACCGCCTACGTGACTTGCCACGTCAGTCCTACGTGGCCTCTCTCTCTCCCTCTTGCTCCCACCTCTCCCCCTCCCGGCCACGACGGCGCCGGCGGCCGGATCCGCGCAGGTCCGACGGCGCTCCGAGCTCGGGCCCGTGGCCATGGCGCCCGTGCGCGCCCCGCAGGGCTCCCTCCCCCTCCCTCGCCGGTGGGGCGCGGGGCCATGGCGGCGGCGCTCCGAGCTCGAGCCTGGGGCCATGGCGCTCGCGCGCGCCCCGCGGAGCTCCCTCCCCCTCCCTCACCAGAGCGCGGCCCCCACCCTCGCCGTCCCGAGCCGCCGTCGAGCACCGCCCCCACCCCTGCCACCGCCGTCCCTGGTCGCCCCCGAGCGCCGCCCCCGCCCTGTCCCGCGCCACCTGCTCCGCACCACCGTCGGCGGTCCCGCGCACCACCCCAGCTCCCGCCAAGAGCTCCGCGTCGAGGAGCGAGGCCGGCAGAGCTCGACGAGGGACGAGGCCGCTGCCGGCGAGGGAGGAGGGGCCCGCCTACGGCAGTTCCTCCACGCCTCCTCCCACGCCCGGATGCAGTTGGACGGCCGCCCCGCCGTCCTCATCCGCGCGCGCGAGCTCCGTGCCCGGCGTAGAGCTGCGGCCATGGCGTCCGCGTCCGCCGCCGCCGACGCACACCGCGCGCACGGCGCCGCCGCGCGCGTGAGCACGAGCTCCGCGCGCCCGACGTCGACACCGCTGGAGCAGGGGAAGGGCGAGCCGCCGTCACCTCCGCACCGCCCACGGCGCTCCGGCCGGCCGCCCGTGCGCGCACCTCTGCGGCCTGCCTCGCCGCCGCTTGGCCTGCCGCGCGCTCTGCCTGCCGTCGCGCTTGGCCACCGCGTGCTCCGCCATGGCGCGTGCGCAGGCCGCCGAGCCGCAAGGAGGGTCCGCCGTCCGTGCCGGCCGCCCGCTCGCCCATCGCCGCGGAGCCTCGCTGCCCGGCGCCGGGAGGGGAGCGGAGCCGCCGGGGGGCAGGGGCGGCGCCGCTGGAGGACGGCTGCAGGCCGGAATAGGGGAGGGGGCGGGTCCGGCCGCCGGCGCCGTCGTAGCCGGGAGGGGGAGAGGTGGGAGCAAGAGGGAGAGAGAGAGGCCACGTAGGACCGACGTGGCAAGCCACGTAGGCGGTCAGACCCGGTCAAAGGGGTTTTGGACCTCCAGTGACACACTTAAATAGATTAGGGGGCCGAATCTGCATTTTCGGAGTTCGTGGACCTACTTGACACACCATCACTAATTTAAGGACCCATCAGTGCATTTTACTCAAAAATCATGACAAACTAAAGTCCAGTTCTTTCCCTCAATCAAGTAGCAAGGCAACGATGCCTTGTGCCTCAACTTCTCATTTCAATTTTTGTCAAAATGTGTAACTGCACAACAGATGGTGAAGCTTGCAAGCTATACCTCAAGTATTCCATTTGATTATTACAAAAACTACATGATTAGGCTGCAGGTACAATAGCTAGTAAAAACAACATAAACTGCAAAGGTATTGATATCTTTTACACTTCATGGAAATCTCTTTGGCATCAGAATATTAACTGTTTGTAGAGGACCCTATCTGCCAGCAATAAAAGAAGAAAGGGGTTTTCAAGGGGCTGGAAAGATTCCAACTTTTAAGCAGCCAGTGTGCTTCCTTGGAAGTTTTTTAAGGGAACTATATGATATAAATGAGCCAAGAAATGTATGAAACGCACAAGTACTGGGAAAAAGAAAACCATCCAACCCTGGTTTTAACAGACTGCTTCGTCTGATTGCACCAAGCTGTGATAAACTGAAATACAAAAACTACAGTTCAGATAATGCTAAGTCTGATCATCTGAATGAAAATTTCACCATCTGAATCATCCACAACTCAGACTACCAAAATAAAATGATACGGAAAAATGCCACAAATAAAAGTCAATTTTTATTTGAAATCATGCAAATAAAATATTAGAATTCAATGCATTCTTTCAAGATGGTGACATGGTCCATAGTCCAAACAAAATAATTTTTTCCGCCCCCAAACGTGCAGGAGAGCTGCATTTCATTTCATTAGGAGAGAAAAAAAAAGACTCAAAATAACAAGGTGAAAGCCTGAAGAAGATATCATACCCCAAACATGCAAATTGATATGGTCTTGAAAGTGATCAAACTATAGTAGTCAACAAAGGGCATCAATTGGATGTCACCATACAATTGAGATTCTCTCCATAATTCCATATTGACTTGCTCACTCTTGTGCTGCATTTTGCGCATAAAGAAAGATGATGCAAGAATGGAAGTAGATTTGATTAACATTGAGAATAAATGAATATTGAAAGAAGCTTAGATGACAGCTCAGTTTAATGCAAGGAGAGAAGGTTCACTACTAAAGAATACAAATGAACATGATTCACATTGTCAAGAATATTTGTAATGCAAGCAAATGTTCTTGCATACTTTGGAGCTGGATTAGGATGGATGCAGAGTGGAGCCTATAATATAAGTCATTTCAGTTTATCCTTTATAGATAATTTTGTTGTAGAAGTTTCACCTTGTTCCACAGTCTTACACATTCAAGAAAGGAAGAAAGAACTGCTATAATATCAGTGTGACATGGTGCTCTCTACTATTATTCTGAACAACAATGCCTTGTTCAGTGGAGTTGAAAATTTAAGTTCTTATATGCTGAAGCTAGTGCGAAAATAGGGAAATAATTAGGCTGTGAAGACATGAGAATAAGCAAGTGATTTTTTGTCTGCTAACGTGTCTCAACTAAACAGAAACACTGGTTCCAAAGAAAGAACTAAAAATATTGTAACAGTACTCAAGGCACATAAAGTGAACTTACAAGACCAGAGAAAAATCGGACTACTACATCGCCTGAGCGGACAGCCTCATATTGCATCCATGTTCGCCTCAGAGCCATCCGCCGCTTGAAGTTGTTTCCAGTAGAGAAAACACCAACCAGTAGAAAAGTTCGTTTCTTTGGCAGAGGTGGGGCCTTCAGAAGCGCGACACTAGCCATGTCGATTTCTTCTGAAACTGGCAATCCATTAGCCAAGAATGACAAGAGCTCCAAATCACCAGAAACCTTGACTTCTGCTATCAACCATGGCTCCGACCTCTATCAAAAACCTAAAGGCTTTCACAATTATGCAGTACTCACAAAATCAAAGTATGAAGTCTTATTGCTTTGAAAAACTCCCACCTCTCTATAGGCAAATGATGTTTCATGCCGGCCATTTACTGTCATATGGAACCCCTCTCCACCAGCCCACACTGTTACTGTAAAAGGCTCTCCTACAACAATTGAGAAGCTGCCACTTAACTGACTGCGGTCTTTTGGCTTCTGCCCATCTTCAGGTTGGTTCCCAGTAATATTTATCATGGTATTGTTATTCTCCGGGATGATGCTGGCACCCACTTTCTCATTGCAACGAACAAGCCCATCAACTAGACTGGTCAAACATATAGCAAAAATATATTTTTTCTTTTATCAGTACCAGCAGAGACTATAAATTTATTTTTCAGCAAGATACTAAGATGTATGATAAAGGATGCTGATGAAAGCATATGATCAAGTGGCCAAATGTTGGCAACCTATTATAACTGGACATTCCAGTCAGAAGTCGGGATTACCAGAACTACTTAATTAACAGATCAAAGTTTGAATTGCAAATTTAAGGAACTCATCGTGTAAATATACTAAAGAACACCATAAAATTCCAATAAAAAGTACAAAAGAATAAATCTGCATGAATGCTGACTTATACCATATGTTCAATTTGTAGTTAATCACTTCTTGTTTTGTAGGATTCCCTAAGGAAACTGCTAGCCTCTACAATGGCAGTTCACCAGGTTAGTAAAATGTCACTAGAGTACCGCATGCTTGTAATGGACCTGGTACACGAAGAATCTAAGAACACCTCGATCTTGGTAACAGATACAGTGGTGTAAATAAAATTACTCACAAATATTATGTCACATTACCAATCAAGGGTTTTTTAACTGTAGTCAGCAATCAACAGAGGACATGTGCAATGCAGGACGATATCACTGAAAAGGTCCACATTATCACCTTGTGTACTCAAATTTAAATCACTAGCAAATGTATTTTAAGTAAACTTTATATTTCATTCATTAAAAAATGCAATACAACTATCTGAACCATGACACCAGAATCATTATTAATTCAAGAACGAGATCATATATTCATATGGCAATGTCTTTGCTGGCATCTCAAGTGAAACTCCCACCCATGCTGATATAATCTCTGCATCTTTTTATGACAGTGTGATTACAAGCAAAGAACAATATTATCGGCTCTAATTTGCATGTTTATAAATCTTTCCTTGATTACAGCAGTTTACTGTGGCTTATAAACTAGATTCCTGTTAGTTTCTTATTGTTTGGATCTGTTGATAAATAGCTCTTAAGTATAAATCAGTTTTCAGCTGCCCCTAAGGATTTGTGTGTTTACGTCTACAACACATTTAAGCTATGTAGACTCTTAAATCCTGAAGCAAACCTGCTAAGTCCTGAACCTAGTACTAATCATAACACAGTCATAGGAATCGAAGCCTCAACCAGGACGCGAGGAAACGACTGTTTGTTGGACTATGGTGGCACTACTTTCCCTCTGGCGCAAATACTAATCTTCTGCATATTCTTTCACATCAAGTGTGTGACAGTCAATGAGAGGAGATTGAGGTACATCAGTACCTTACATGCCTAACAGTAAGTAGAGAGCAGCAAAGGCATAAGCAAGTTTCCAAGATTTGAAATCATATCTGCAACTAACTAGTGGACTAGATTCTGAAATCATTGCATAAACCAGAGATGCAGATCCAGGCAAAATTAACACAGTTAACCTTCGCTGCAAGCTGCTATTGCTGTGGCCGACATCACCAACGAGCGGGCATCGCTCCCACTCCCCCCACCCTTCCTCGGGCGCCCATGAATTCTGCTCCACCACCATCCCCGCGGCTCCCAGGCTCACATTGACGTGCATAAGCACCTGACCGCCCGCACCAACCATCTCCACCTGGAACCGGGCCGCCCCCTCCCTGGGCACCCCGATCACCGTCACCGCGGCGCCCTCCGCGAGCCCGCACGGGATCCTGGCACGCCCCGCGCCCAGATCCCCTTCCACTGACGCCGGGCAGCTGAGCCCTCCAGTGCGCCCCTCCTCGCCTGCCGCGGCGGCGGCGGCCACAGCCAGGGTGAGGTTCCGCCAGGCACCGGCGGCCTCGAGGACGCCCGCGGCGGTGCCCGGGAGCGCGTCGGAGCGGCGGAGGAGCGGGCGGAGGAGGCCCCAGGAGAGCCGGGCGGTGGAGTTGGCGGGGGGAGGGTAGAGGTCGGGGAGGCCGGGGAGGGAGGGGAGGAGGTGGGAGACCGGGCCGGTGGCGGCGGTGGTGGGAGGCGGGACTGGGGAGGGCGAGGGCGAAAGGAGGAGGAGCACGACGGCGAGCGTGAGGATGAGGAACACGCCGGAGCATTTCCTCATTGCAGCGAGCGAGGGGGCGAGCCGGCGGGGGACGGCCGCCGAACGCGTGCCGGTTGTCTCGACTGTTGTTGACCACCATGAGTCCAGATTTCTCCTTTCAAAAACGGAAAAATTACTCTCCCTTCTTCCAATTAAAAATGCAATTTATTTTTTTTCCATTCAAGCTGGTGGTGTGAAATAACCACTATAGTCTCGTTTATTGACTCATTCAACTAGCCAGACTTCCTAATATCATGAACAGAAGTTAATTTCATGCAAATCAAATCCGACTATTTGTTGTCCAATTCCTATTGCGCTTTTTTTTGGAATTTTTTCAAATAATAGATTAGCAATTTTTCGTAAGACTGAGGGAGCATGTTTTAAAAGAACCGAAAAATCTATAATTAACTGAGTATCTATAAAACCGATATAGTTGATCCTCACTAGAGATTTTTCTCAAATTTTTCTCAACATGCAAGTTGTCCACGTCAGCAATGCATTATCAAATGCAATTAAAATCTACTACACTAGCATTAAATTATAATAGTTTGTTCATTTATAAAAGTAATCATAATATATATAATTACTTCATTCAGTCACGTCAACATGTGCATCACTATTGGAATCCATAAGAATTTATTACTATTTCTCTATTATCTAAATCAACCACATCACCTTTATTATTATAACCATCCAATCAATTTCGTGCACGCCTTATATCTATAAAATCCATGTCTTGTTCGTTTCTTTCTACTCTAACCAAAGAATAACTCAAAAAATCTATTATTTTTCATCCAAGAGATTTCTCATATGGCTTTCAACGTAATCTTTACAAATGTACCATTTATACAAGCTTTTCTTTATTAAAAAAATCTATCATTATTTGTTTTTAGCAAATTCGATTCTAAGTGTTTATTTGTCTTACTAAATGCTCTCCTTAGCGTTTTATTTAAAGAACTATTGTATTTTTTATCATAGTTTATCACAAAACTCTCTCAAATCTCATAGCAACTCGCGAGGAATCACCTAGTTTTATTGACAATTCTAACTGATTTCTTTTTACCATATTTGGAGACTTGGTTGTTGTGATCCACATAGAGGAGAAATTTTACGGTCACTTTGGGAGGGTTTATTGCAGCTTCGGCTCACTATTTTGCATAACATGAGGCACTGTAGTGTGAAGTTTTTAAGTTGGGGTAAAAATGAACTAATCTAGGTTTTTTTTGGATAGTCTTGCTTATGAGAGTACAAGTTGTAGTATCTGAACTTACACTAGGTAAAGCTAATTTTTTTTAAGTCGGGGTAATAATGAACTAAGCTAGGTGAAGCTAATTTCTTTGGCTTTGACTTCGGTGAAGCCGTTTTAGAAGAACCCTCCCAAATTGCCCCTTTATATGTGACACTCAAGTTGAGCCTATATGGATTTGACACTCAATTCGCATGTATCGAGGTCAATTACCATGGGTACCCCAAAGAAATGCCCCCATGTGCCCTTAATCCCACTCGATGGCTTGCTAAAGCCAGTCGCACATGGCGTCAGCCCACTCGGCAGAATGGCGACTCAGGAAGCTCGATCGGTAGGCGACCAACAGACACGTGGCATCAACCCGAACCCTCATGAGCGCAACGGGGTTCCGGAGCCAGCGCCGACCCGATGGCCAAGTCTGACCCCACCCCACCCCTAGGTGGCATATCGGGGAAGTTTGGCCGCTGGGCTTGACAAATAGGATAGGGTCTAAGCCCGAGGACAAGGGTCCAACAGGAGCGCCATTGGTCAGCAAAGGCATCATGATGTTGCGGACTCATGCACGCATTGCCTGCGCCCCTCCCCTCGTCAGGCCGATGGGACAGCTACACTGGTCACCCTCCGCTATCTGGTGCAGGGAGAGGGAGGTACGCCTGGCTAGAGGGTCCCACCATGCACCACCGAGACCAGGGAAGAGAGGCCCGACCCCCCCCCCCCAGAGAGAGAGAGAGTTGACCTCTCCAATAGGACAAAGAAGCCTATCCCAGCGGATTGGGACGGCCCTGCAGCAACCACACACGTGCCATACCCTAACAGGGGTTGGCCGACACGTCTGAGGCCTTGATAGGCGGCGTCACGGGACGAGCAGACAAGACTTGGCTTTAGGACATGATGGAGCACCACTGATCGGTGGATCTCTCGACCTCCTCACCTGGATGTCAACCACGACGGGTAAGGTATTCAATCCACTGAGATATATAAGAGCAAGTTTTATAGTCCCAGTCGGCAGCCGGCTGGGAGCACGCCATCATCAGGTCGCAGCGCCCGCATTGAATGTGTTGCAGTGAGAGCGGGAGCGCTTGCCGCCGGCTGCAGCGGGCGATTCAGCATCCGCCCGTTCTCGCTCTCTCTCCTCTCCACGTCGAATCCCAGTCGGTTCTCAGTCCCTTGTAATACCTACTCTAAGACGGAGCTGGCCTTCTCTCGAACATCACGCCATTCTCACTCTCTCGACACACACACACACTTTCACACACTTGCAAGCGTCCCATTGTAAGCATTCAGCACTCGAACACAAAGAACACAAAGTGCACCACCCCCATAATGGACGTAGGGAAAAAGCCCAAACTAGTCCAAATCCCTTATCTTTGAGTGTTAGCCATCGAGCTACTGAGAAGTGCGGCGCAAATTTACTAGACGGCGGGGGTTGGAGGCACCGAGGGTAGTGCACGAGAAGCAGCTCGAGGGGGCGGCATTAACTTAGGGCACCGAGCAACAGGAGTAGCAATGGTGGTGGTAGCAGGAGTAAGGAGGGTGGAACTGGATGATTGAGGTAATGAATCAGAGGGAGGAAAGTAATTTACACGAATATCCAACATTTAAAGATGGATAGTAAAAAATCTTTGAGAAAATATATAGCATCCACCATGTATAGTTGGCCAAATGGACAAGCCAAATGGCGGCCCGAAGCATGATCCGAAAAGGCACGACCTAGGCATGCCCTGATACAATTGCCATATTGCCCGAGCTGGCACGATTGATCGGGTAATGCTTGGGCCACCATCTTGGCCCATAGTGCTGGCCCCGGCACGACCCGACTAAGGGCTAGGCCTAATGGTGGCCCGGTACAAGTCCCCCTAACTTTCCACCATCCATATAAAACTCAAAACTCTCTTCCCAAACCCTAATTTTTACCCACGCCGCCCATCTACCACTATCACATCTTCCCTTTCGGCTCCCGCGATGGCGCGGCAGCTCCCACCCCTCCTGCATCCCCACCCCTACCTCCTCGGCGCGCTGCCGCCCCTACCTTCCCTCCCATGCTAGCTTGCGATGGTGCGGCCATCTTCCACACCGTCATTGGCCTGTCTGTGTTGGCGTGCGATGGATGGAGGCCAGGAGCGGTAGAGGCGACAGAGCAAGGCATATAGGTCGGCAGCCTCCCTACATCACTTGACAACACCGGCAGTCTTCCTCCATACCGGCCGACGCGGCCGCCATCGCTGCGCTCTTGCGCCACCGCTAGGCGTTGTGCTTAGGTAGTGAAAGGACCTCGAATGTCGCCTAGAGGGGGGGTGATTAGGCATTTCTACAAATTATGTAAATTACAAACTTAAACCAAGCTGTCAGCCACAGACCAGTCAAACTGGTCAGACCGGTCTAACACTTAGTTTGCTGAACAGAGAATACAAGCGGTTATACCGATTGGAGTGACCGGGCAGACCGGTCTACTGCAAAACCTGCACAAATGTCAGAGTTTTCCCCTCTCGAGCTCTAGCACAAATGTAACTTGGTGTAGTGCCTCTGTAGATGATGTCAAGTATATTTCAAGTCCCTGCACACACATAAACAACACAACCAAGTAGATCGAAATGGAAGCACAATGTAAAGCTAGAGTAACAAGTAGCGAGGCAAACCACAAATGAGACACAAGGATTTATTTCCCGAAGTTCAGTTCACTACCAAAGTGAATCCTACGTCTCCGTTGAGGAACTCGTTGGGTGTGAGTTTCTTTCAACTCGGTCCCTTGAGTTGGGTTTCTTTCAACCACTCCTCGTTTCCACTATCTTGATCCTTTCCACCAAGGGGGCAAGATCACGCCCGCACAAACTTGCCATTGCTCACCACACCGTTGGGAGCTAGCCGGCGACACCTTGCCATCTAGGAAGCAAAAGCTTCCAAGAGTAACAAATGTCACAATGATTTCTTGACGCCGAACTCAAGTGCTAGAGCTATGTTTGCTCTCTGCTGCTCAAATTTGAGCTCTCACAAGGCTTACTTGCTCACACAGGCTCAATCTCTCAACCCAATAAAAGATATGCAATTTAGGTAGCACAACTCACAAATATTGTTGGAGAGAGCTTGATGGTCAAAGAAAAGCTTCAAGAAGCACAAAAGTAGCTAGTGAACTAGCAGCCCACGCAAGATAGGGTCAAGAAATATAAATACCCAACTTCCTAAAACTAGTCATTTAACTGTCAGAGCAGATCGGTCAGACCGGCCTGACCGAAACTAGCCGTTAGACCCTGGGACAGGTCAGACCGGTCCCCGTATGGCATAGCATGAGTGGCTAGTCGTGCCCATTCATGCCACGCTCGGGCCGTGTCATGCTGGGCTGCCCATCTGGCCATCGATTGAGCGAGAAGAGAAAGGGAAAGGAAGTCGTTGTCGAGAAGCCCGCTCGCAAGCGGACTCGTGCAGAGAAGGAGGCCGAGAGGGCCGAGATGGTGGCCAAGGCCGCCGAGGAGCAGGCATCAGGCCGTGCTCGTCCGTTCCAGATCAGGGAGGACCCCAGAGGCAGAGGCAGAGGCAGGGGTATGGGCAGAGTGAGAGGTGCCAGGGCCACCAGAGCCGCGACGGCAGCAGCAGCAGAGTCAGATCAGTCAGATACAGCTGCAGATTCAGATTCAGAGGCAGAGCAGTCTGAGCAGTCTCAGGGGCAGAGCACACAGGAGTCACCGACTCTACGACGGTCTGGCCGCACTCGGCAGACGTCCCCAGCAGCAGAGACTTCGCCAGCGACCGAGCGTCGCACTGGACCGAGGACGCGAGGAGGTCACCAGCCACAGGAGCCTCGCAGGTCCACAGCTGCAGCAGCAGCAGCTCGTAGAGCCGATGCCCTAGAGGCCGAGCGCGCAGTGTTCCGTATGGACACTGTTGTGCGTCTGGAGCCAGGTGTGCTGCTCCAGAACTTGACCAAGGCCAATGCGGCGAAGGTCAAGAGGCTCAGGTGGAGTGTTCAGGAGGAGGACTGGTTCCCCGTGACCCGTGACAGCCGAGTCAACCGTAGGTTCTGGACGCTTCTTCAGGCCAGTTTCTACGAGACCTACCAGAGGCTGGGTCACAGGATCTTCCCGCACAGAGTGCTTGACTGGGTGTCTCTGAGGACAGCCGCAGGAGGAGCAGATGTCAGAGAGCACTTCGCTCACTTCAGGGGCCTGCCCAGGTTACTCCAGATTGAGCAGAACATATATATTGAGGACTGGGTCAGAGTCTTCTATGCCACGGCCTGGATTGCTCCCGAGCGTCGAGCAGTACACTTTGTTTATGGAGGCCAGGTCTTTGGTTTGTCGAGAGCGACGATAGCAGGGATTCTCGGAGTTGACTTAGTTGACGTCTCCCTGCACGAGATGGTTTACGGAGATGCAGATCCACCGCACAGAGCGATGATTGGCGGGATTGCACCTTCTCATGAGGCGATCTCTCAGTGTTTCCGCCAGCCGTTCCCTGCCTCCTACGCCAGAGTTCCCAGCCTGCTGACCCCAGAGGCATACGTAGTACACATGGCACTCCGGAGGACTTTGCTACCGAGGAGTGGCTACCCAGAGGGGTTTACAGGACTGCAGCAGCTCCTGCTTCTACACATCCTCACTCACGAGCCGTTTGACATAGTTGACTTTATTCTGGCTGAGATAGAGGATGTGATCACAGACGGGATGGGTGTGGTGCGACAGTTTCCCTTTGCACACTGGATCAGCTATATATGTTCTATGATTGTGCCAGCAGAGTCACCCATCAGCGCTCCCTACCATCACGACGAGGCTCCCCGGTTCCCAATTTACCGACCGACAGCTCCACAGGACCGGAGGAGGGGCAGACAGGCAGAGAGAGCTGCCATGGCACAGTTGTCACCAGAGGCACAGGCCCGTGTGGCACAGGAGGACGAGGCACTGCTTGCCGCCGAGGCACAGCTTCCCGGAGGAGAGGATGAGATACACTGGTCTGAGCTTGAGTCAGACTCCTCCGAGGACGTAGAGTACTTCCCTGCAGCAGCCCTAGCTAGTCACGACCACGAGGCAGGGGGGTCTAGAGAGCCAGCTCCAGAGTCACCAGCACCTGCTACAGTCTCTGAGTCCCAGGTGTCTCAGCCATCCGAGCTCACCGCACTTCTACAGCAGCTCGTGACTCAGCAGAGAGAGGACAGGCTTGCACAGGAGGAGGCCAGGAGAGCCCATGAGGCTCAGCTTGCTGCTATACAGAGAGAGGCCGCCCGAGAGCGGGCTGCGACCGAGGAGCGTTTTGTCGGGCTTATCGACAGAGTTTCACAGAGGACAGACGCTCAATTTCAGCAGATGCAGCAGGGGATGATGGCGATGTTCGGGATGATCTCACAGCTTTACTCTCACACCGGACTCGCCCCGCAGCAGCCAGGACAGCCAGGCCTTCAGGGTGTTGGAGCACCTCAGCTTGCCGTTACACCAGCTCTAGCCCCTACTGCAGCTCCAGCTACCTCAGCGACACCGGAGACCACGTTCTCGATGTCCGCATTACTTGGGTCTGCCGGTCGTCCACTGTTCTCACCACTGCCAGCGACTTCACTCTTCCAGGAGTCTCCTTCAGCAGTCCAGTCAGTCGCCCTCCCCGTCGTACCACAGACACTACCTTCAGGGGGAGGAGGAGAGGGTTCCTTGCTTCAGCAGTCGTCACAGCCGGCAGCTTCAGCACTCACTACTTCAGATGTTGACACATCTTCTGCTGAGCCGGTTACTACTTCTACGGACCCTCTTCCAGGCAGTGCCAGCACGCGAGCCTCTACCACAGCTACACCCCCAGTCACTTCAGATCCAGCAGGCAGTTCTGACCAGCAGCTCCCGTCTGTCACCGAGGGTACACCGTCCGACGACGACGACGATGATGACCCGGACCGCTTCATCGCAATACCACGACAGCCGGACCAGTAGCTCGCCTTTTTGGTGCTTTGACGCCAAAGGGGGAGAGAGTCAGGGGGAGTTGGAGTCAGGGGGAGGGTAGAGTTAGAGAGAGCTCGTAGTTATCAGGACTTTGATGTTTTATTATCCCATTTGGTGTTAATTCATGGATATGTACATTTGTCGCTTGAGTATGCCGTTCTTCGAGACATATCTATGGATTTCATTTGAGCCGTTGAGCTCTTTGGTCCTTCTTCGAGTTTGCTTCTGTTTATCCTGTTTTATCTTTCTCGCTCTCTCGTTTATTTATGTTTGTGTTGTCATCAATCACCAAAAAGGGGGAGATTGTAAGCATCTAGGCCCTCAAGGTATGTTTCGGTGATTAATGACAACCATTATTGTGACTAATGAGTTTGTGCAGCTTAATAGATCTTTATCGCTCATTTGGTCATATGTCAAAAGAGGCCCCTCAATTTCATTATTCAAAAGGCGATCTCGGTATTCAACTCAATTATATGTCAAGACTAAGGATCTTTATAGTCCTAAGTGTCATAAGGTTGAGAAGGACACTTAGGTTAGTATAGGTTTTATAGTTTTGTAGTGATCGCACTATTAAGAGGGGTTAAGGCTAAGTAACTTGAGCATGGACATGGTCATTTGAAAATGGATGCACACTATGGTCACTCAGGTTTTTAGAAGTTCAAATAAGTGGTTCTCAAACTATATCTCAAGAATATTTGGATTTCATTCAAGACTCAAATCAGAAAAGACAAAATCAGAAAAAGTCTATACACCGGTTTAACCGACGCTCTCAATTTTCTATACGTCGGTTAAACGAAGTCAGCAGAGTCTGGACAAATTCAATACACCGGTTAAACCGACGTGTTTGAATTTAACGTCGGTGCATTAGTCCAGAGTTGGTTTTTCCAGGGTATTTCAAGTTCTATACACCGGTTAAACCGATGATGTTTGAATCAGGACGTCAGTGCAATTGACCAGTGAGATGGTTTTCCAAAGAAATTCAGAAGTTGTACTCACCGGTTAAACCGACGATAGGTTTGAGTTAACGTCGGTGCAATTGTCCAGAGACTTGATTTTTTAGTTGATCAGTGGACAACTACACTCACCGGTTAAACCGATGATACGTTGGTTAATCTGCCCAAGTTGTAACGGCTAGTTTTCAGAATGGGCAGTTTACATTCACCGGTTAAACCGACGATGACTATTGGAGGGACGTCGGATTAACCGGCGCTACGCAGTTTTCTGGCAGCTTTTCTCCAACAGCTCTATTTGTGTGAGCTGCCTATATATACCCCTCCAATGGGTCATTTCGCCCACTCTTGACACCAGGCAACATCCATACACTCATAATATAGTCAAGAGCCACCTTGAGCTTCATCATTCACATACTTGTGCATTCAATCAATCAAGAAACAAGATTAAGGACTTGAGTAGAGAGAAGCTAGTGTGCATCCGTTCTTGGTGATCGGTTCTTGCTCAGGTGAAGGCCTTAGCTTGTTACTCTTGGTGATTGGCATCACCTAGACGATCTTGGTGATCGAGGTGTTTCTCGCGGAGCTTGCCAAGGATTGTGGGAGCCCGGAGAAGAAGATTGTACGTGGCTTGAGCTCCACCACGCGGAGATGGTGAACGGAGACTCTTAGTGAGCGCCCAAGTCTCGGTGACATGGGAGGTGACAAGACTCTTAGTGAGTGTCACAACGTGGATTAGGGGTGTGTGCCAACACATCGACACCACGGGAAAAATCCGGTTGTCTCTTGCACTCTCTTTCATTTCAAGCACTTACTTTCATACATTCTTTCATGTGCTTGACCTTAGAGATCATAGTTTAGCTCTTTCTTGCTTAGTTTCATATCTTTGATAGCTTGTGTAGTTTGCTTTGTTTAGCCGGTTGGGGAATTGAGCCTTACTAGCATTGCATAGGTTAAGGTTGTTTTATCTATCTTAGAAATTTGAAAAAGGCCCAATTCACCCCCCTCTTGGTCCATCGATCCTTACAATGTGGGAGCTGATTCTCAAAGAGAAGTGATTCACTAGCTGAAATTGATTCTCTAAGATTAAATTAAAAAAAACTGATCTAGTGGGAGAAGTGAATCGGGAGAAGCTACTTTTTCAGCTCCTAGTTCACTAATTCATTTCAGAGAATTAGTTCACAAAATCAGCATAGAATCACTTCTCTCAAAAACTGTTTAGCAAAGCTTCTCCTGGATTCAACCTAGAAGCTGCTATGGGAGCTCTACCAAAACAGGATCTTATATTCTCCCGTACGCTTGAAAATATTTAGGACAATTAACTTATTCAGTCAATTAGTAATTGATTTTGGTGCCTGATTATTATAACTATACATGTTTATGGCACTTGATTATCCATAAACACCAGGAGAGCACACACGACAAGCCATTCTAGCGTCCAGCGCATGTGGCGCCTGAACCCTGTGATCCAAGCAGGTTTCAAAAACCGGTGACACTGTTCAAAACCGGAACAGTAGCACAAACAAATTACTTTTGTATTTTTTGATTTAGAAGCATAAAATATAAAAAACCGGATCCGGTTTACCGTCCCGGACCGGACCGGGAACGGAAAAAAACCCAGAAACCGGCGGTTCCCGGCCGAGATTTGAAACCCTGGATCCAAGTACTTGCCCTCTTCCAGCGAAAAGAAGCCAAAAAAAAAAAAACAAAGTAGAATGAGACGCAGGCGCTGTCAGTCTGAGTGCATCTGTGCCTTTGGTTTGGCATGGATTTCCTTTAGAGAAAAAAGCAATCTACTGCAATCCCCGCAACACAATGCTGGCCGGCGGAAAAGAAAATAAACCAACCAATTTGCAAAAGAAAAGGTAAATAAAAGGAAAAAGAGAAACCACAAGTTCCCATATAATTTTGAGCCAGCAACAGCAACTGCCGACTTTGTAAGATCAGATTTACTTTAGTATGTAATCATGATGTCTGATGAGGTTTATCTGAAGACGGTATCTTTTGCGTCGAACAACCGCACGCGTCGCGAGGAAGGGCGACTCGGGCCCGCCTTGCGCCACGTAAGCCACGTCGCCGCCACCCCGCTTCTCCTCGATCGCCTCCGGCCATTAGCCGGTGGTAACGAGGAGCGGGTCCATCTTTCTCAGCTTTTTAGATTTTTTTTTGTTTTTTTTCAAAATAATTAGGCTAGGATTTGGATTGTTGTTTCGATATCTTCGATCTGGTTTTCTATTTTGTATTGGATTTTCTCCATGAGATACACTGTATTCTTCAATGGCGGCGTGTTCCTCGCGGAGGGATTGATGTATGTTGGCCTAGTCCTCTTTGAGAAGGGATTAGATCTATTTTCCCCTTCGGTGGAATCATCTTTCGGGCCGTTGGTGTTACCACCGGCGTTGGCAGATTTGTCCTTCCGGCCGCCCTTGGTGATGGCTAATGGTGGTGTTAGATTTTCAACCTTTAGAAGATATGACTGATGTGCTTTCAGCACCCTTTACTCCTACAGTGGTTGAGCATTATGCGCCTTTTTTGCGGTCTACATGATTGTGGAGTCTTCTGTTGGTGAAAATTGCGATTCTCGTTGTCGGATCTAGTGAAGTTCCATGGCGATGGTGTTTTCTGAAGCAGTGGACTTCGTCGGATGCAAAGAAGATGAAAGATAGGAACCTAGTAGTGTGCTTCAATGTAATTTTATTTTATGTTAGGTCTCAGTTGTAAAAGGAGTTTTATTTTAATAAATCTGATCTTTTTTTTAAAAAAAGATTTATCCGAAGACAGGCCCATACAATGGGCGGTGCAAGTGGAGCAACCGCGGCCTCCAGAATTTAGGGTCCCTAAAATCTTGCATGCAAAGGTATAGACCTGCATGCGCTTGACTGGTAGCTTCCATTCCCTGACAAATGCATGCAAGCATGCATACAGTCTTTCCTTTTTTTAACATGTCCACGATATCTCAATGAATACTTCTTTGCTTTTCTCTAGCTTCTTTCTTTTTCGTCACGCATAAACTCCGGCATGCAATCTGCTGTTGTTTCTAACTTCACTTTGATCTAGCTAGTCTTTGTTACTATAAACCAAACTAAACTCAAAATTCAGCCAAATAAATCACTTGATTACGTTATCAGCCTATCAGGTCATGTTTAAGCCATTAAAGTTATCAAATTTTGCTATCAAGAAATAATACTACTAACTAATCCAAAAAAACAACAAAGGCAACTAGTCTGTCGTACCACTACTATAAAAAAATAATTTACCGCAACTTTTTTGAAACACCTCCGAGGTGGGCAGAATTTCAGACAGTCATTTTTATTAATCGAGGCGGTTAAGAAAACCGCCTCATAAAATAGATTAACTGAGGCGGGCACCCTTAAAATGACCGCCTCGGTCGGAAAATACAGATCCAACTAGGGGCCCAAAAAACTCATCTTGCATTGGCTCGATTTTCCGTTTAGTTTATATATACCTCTTAGGGCTTGGAGTCTCGCATCTCTCCCTCCCTGTCCACCACATTCAGCCACCGACCCTCTCCCTTCGCACCTCTCCCTCGCCCCCAGCCCACCCTCTCCCTTCTCCCCTCTCCCTCTGCCCTAGCCCGCCCTCTCCCTTTGCACCGCCCTCTCCCTCTGCCTGCTTGGAGCGGTCTGGGCACCGGCGTCGGCCCGAAGCGGCGGTGGCGCAAAGCCGTGTCCTGGAGCGGTGACATGGAGTGGTGGCGGCAGCGCGGAGGACGGCGGCGAAGGTGGCGGCAGCGTGGACCTACAGAGCAACGCCCCGGAGAGGCGGCGACACGGAGCAACGGCGACAGCGCGAAGGACGGCGGCGGAGCAGCGACAGCAGCGTGGAGGACGGCGAGCGGAGGACGGCGGCGGAGGGCGCGCTAGGCACAGGATGGACTCGTGATGGGCTCCGCGGGCTTTTTTTTTTAAAAAAATATTTGATTAACTGAAGAAGGGCAGCAAACCGCTTCAGATAATAGATCATTTACCATGACTTTTGATCCGAGGCGGTTGCGACAAAACACCTCAGTTAATTATTTTTGCCTGTCTCGATTAATCGTTTTGTAGTGGTGGTTTTCTTTCATGCATAATGATCTCCATTGTCGATACAACAAGGTGGATTTAATTTGGTTTTGGTAGCTTTTGACAATTTGGTTTTCTTTCACAATCCCTTTTGATAGCTGTGGCTTCTCTCAAATAGACAAGCAAGGTGACTCCATGTCTTCATGAGATGAGTTTAATTTGGTTGTGCTTCCTCCAATAATCCTCCTTGTAGGTATTCTGCGATTGTAAATTTTTCTCTCTTACCCTTTCGTATGTCCCGCCGATCAGGATAACATGCACCCAAAAATCAAATCAAAATATATTCCACTTACTTATATTTTCTAAATGTAGGGCCCATTTTGTATATCGTACTGGAGCCTCAAAATCTTAGGTACGGCGAAGTACGAGACCGCATACAAGCCTTTGAGACTGCCCGTGACGCTCACCAACAAAAGCATTCAGAGACAGTGAGCCCACTAGCTCTGAGCGTCGCTAGCTGTACATATATCACTTCGGCTGGCACAAGTAGCACAAAAATTTTGACCAATAATTAAAGATATTAAATAAAGGTAATTTATAAAACTAACTCCACAGCCCTGCGCTACTTCGCGAGACGAACCTAATGAGGCCTTTGACCGCACGATTAGGGGATACTTACTGTAGCATCACTGTAGCCAATCATCGATTAATTACTATCATTAGATTCGTCGTGAAAAGTTACACCCATCCATGAAAAGGTTTTGCAAATAAACTTCATTTAGTACTCCATGTATGTAAGATTTTTTTTTCGGAAATTGTGTGCTATGGTATGATAGGGAATACCAAACAGAGCCTTGTACCTTAAGAGGGCAAAACAGTTTCCATCTGGTATGGCCATCTCGTGAAGAACTAGAAGCTTCTTCCTTGGGGCGTACATAACACGGGCACTGCATTTCTTGGCAGCAGTAAAGTAATCGCTAGGACCATGCCATTCGTTTTCACGTGACAGTAGTCGCAGTGAATCAAACAATGCAGTCATGCTTGAGACCTTAATTAGACTCATGTGAAGTGGCATAATCCAAGTTAACAATCACAGGGTACTCATACATACTGATGGACTATGGATAAAAGCCTCCACCTCTCCCATTATAACACCTAGATTTTATGATCGGGTTGGCTAGGTGGGGCGCGCTAACATGGTATCAGAGCCGAGGTCCCGGTTTCGAACCCACCCGGCCACGCATTTCTGCTGCGCGATTTCCCCTGCGCCTCTCGTGTGCTGAGACCTGCTGCGGGCTACGCCGGGCACTAGAACCTGCTGCGGGCTACGCCGGGCTCGCACGCCGTAGGGGGAATGATGGACTATGGATAAAAACTCTCACCCCTCCCACTATAACACCTGGGTTTTATGATCGGGTTGGCTAGGTGGGGCGCGGTAACACATACAGACGAAATGAAATCAACCGTTCATCGAGGCTTTAAAAAAAAAGGTTTCGGCACTAGATATATGCTTAAGATCCAAGCTGTGTAGTTTGTAGCAGGCAGAGCTAGAGAGCTATATGCCTATATAGCATCTAGTATGTCCTTCATTTGCTGGTGCACACAACGTACTTAGGATCCAATTCGTACTTTCACGATTTGACACCCCGACCACATGTCAATACCTTAGATTGACCCCACCGGTCACTGTGATATGAGTATCAAATCATGAAAGGCTCACAAATCGAAAGGCAAATTCTGAAATTTCTCCAAAACGTGCGTTCGAGGTCGACGCATGATCAGACCATCTTTTCAGCGAACACTGGCCCAAACCTACCTCTAACTACTTCAGTCTGTTTCTGTCGGTACCACCAAACGATCTTTTCGCATCACGTCATAGAGCCACACAGAGAGATTCCCATCCACGGAACAGAAAAAAGAAGTACAGTCATCAACTCTGAATCAGCTGGAGGCAGCCGGATCGATCGGAACTGTTTCTGCTATCCCACAGGCCACAATACATGATATGGTTCCATGATTGCAACAAGCTCAAGCTCTCACATACGTGCAGAAGACAGCAGCTCAGGTGTCTATATAGCGTGGTCATCATTTCCCTCCAATGCTCCATAAATCTCCAACCAAGCAGTTCCCCATTGCTCAGCCAGAAGTCAGAGCCCTAGAGCCTCGATACTAAACGCTGCCATTGTTTGCAATGCCGCCGCCGCCGCTGCCGTCGATGAGGACGCCGGTGACACGCACGCGTCCCCAGTTGCGTCCTCGTCCGGCGCCATTGGTTGTGACGACGGCGGCGGTGGTCGTCGTTTCCATGGTTCTCATCTCAGTGCTGTGCTGCCATCCTGTCGCCGCCGAAGACGCGAGTAGAGCGCTGCACTACCACCGGAAGCAACGGAGGCACCACAGCAGGCACCACCGCGCGGAGAACGGCGGCGGCCACATCGCCCTGCCCCCTGCCCCCGCGCTCCCTCCCGACGTCGACGGCGATTCTCCGGCCGAGCCGCCGGGTTTGCCTCCGGACGCCGGCGACGCGCGCCGTCGGCACCACAAGTCGTGCTGCCCGCCGTCGCGTCCTCCCACTTCGGTGGCACCGCTCGGCGCACCGGCGCCCGCTCCAGCCAAGCCGCCGCCGAACAAGGCAACCGAGCCACGCTCTCGCGCCAAGCCTCCGTCGATGCCTCCGGCCAAGCCACCGTCGTTATCACCGGCGAGGCCGCCGTCACACTCTCCCAGAAAGCCGCCGTCATTGTCACCCTCGCATGCCAAACCGACACCCTGCAGTCCGGCTAAGTCTAAGCCACCAATGCCATCTCCGGCACGGCCGCCGCGGCTCTCCCCGGCAAGCCCATCGGCACATCCTCCGGCCAAGACATCAAACAGAGCTCCTGCACAGACACCGCGACCCTCCCCTGCAAAGCCACAGCCACCGGTGCCGTCGACGGTCAAGCCACCGCCACTCGCCCCGGCCAAGCCCCCCACGCCATCGCCAGCCCAGCCACCGCGGCCTTCCCCGGCAAACCCGCCAACAGCTCCTACGGTGACAGCGAAGCCACCGGCGCTCCCTCCAGCAATGTCAAAGCCAACTCCGCCGCTGCCGCCTGCCAAGGACAGCTCATCAGCCGTGTTCGACGTGAGGGCGTTCGGGGCGTCGGGCAACGCCTCGGGCGACGACACGCGGGCGTTCCGCGCGGCGTGGAAGGCGGCGTGCTCCTCCAGCTCCGCCGCGGCCACGCTGCTGGTGCCGTCGGACGGCGTGTTCACCATCACCTCCACCATCTTCGCCGGGCCGTGCAAGTCCGCGCTGACCTTCCAGGTAATTAATCTCAGTTCATTTGAGTACTCCAGGAAAATGGCATGAAGTCGATCGATCGACATGCGATTCCTAATCAACGCCGCCGGCGCTGCAGATCGACGGCGTGCTGATGCCGCCGGACGGGCCGGCGAGCTGGCCGGCGGCGGACAGCCGGAGGCAGTGGCTCGTCTTCTACAGGGCCGACGGCGTGACGCTGGCGGGGAAGGGCACCATCGAGGGCAACGGCGAGGAGTGGTGGGATCTCCCGTGCAAGCCTCACCGGGTACGTGGCTCGCTCTCCTCTCCGGCCGCCGTTGGTCAGCTCGTGTGGTGATGTGTCCGTGTTCGTGGTTCAGGGCCCCAACGGATCGACGCTGCCCGGACCATGCGACAGCCCAGCAGTAAGCTCTCGCCGGCCGACCACTTGGATTTGGATTTATTTGGCTGTGTTTCTTTTGTCGAAGCCATTGGCCTCACCCTGTTGGCGGTGTCTGCCGCAGCTGGTACGGTTCGTCCTGAGCAACGACGTGACGGTGCGCGGCCTGCGGATCGAGAACAGCCCGCAGTTCCACCTCAAGTTCGACGGCTGCGCGCGGGTGCTCGTCGACGGCCTCTTCGTGAGCTCGCCGGCGTTCAGCCCCAACACCGACGGCGTCCACGTCGAGAACACCACGGCCGTCCAGATCCTCAACTCCAGGATCTACAACGGTACGGTGAACAACGAAGCAGTGAACAAATTTGTACCAAAAGTAGCTAGCAGCTGCCATCGACGGACGACCTCTGAGCTCTGAGCTCGATCTGTCTGTCACCGCAGGGGACGACTGCGTCTCCATCGGCGCCGGCTGCTCCGACGTCCACATCGAGAACATAACATGCGGCCACGGCCATGGCATAAGCATCGGCAGCCTTGGCGTGCACAACACGCGCGCCTGCGTGTCCAACGTGACGGTCCGGAACGCGCGGATCGTCGACTCCGACAACGGCCTCCGGATCAAGACGTGGCAGGGCGGCGCCGGCGCCGTGTCGGCCGTCGAGTTCGCCGGCGTGCGGGTGCAGAACGTCAGGAGCTGCATCGTCATCGACCAGTACTACTGCCTCGGCAGCGGGTGCGCCAACCAGACCTCCGCGGTGCGCGTCGACGGCGTCGCCTACCGGGACATCCGCGGCACGTACAACCCGCGCGCCAGCGCGCCCATCCGCCTCGCCTGCAGCGACGCCGTCGCGTGCACGGGCATCGCCATGTCCGACGTCGAGCTGCTGCCGGCCGGCGGCGGCGGCGCAGGGGCGCGTCTCGCGGAACCCTTCTGCTGGAACGCGTACGGGGTCATGGAGACGCTCACGGAGCCGCCGGTCTACTGCTTGCAGGAAGGCCGCCCGGATTCTCTGCAAGATCAGCTCACGAGTTGCTGAGATGTGACATACGTAGTTTTATTTTCTCTAACGATAACAAAATTTCTTCTTTCCTAATAGGAAACTCTTATGATAGTTACATGCTAACACACTTTGTGCCCATCATATGACAAACCGCCAATACGTAAACAATGTGACAATTACTACTCGATTGGCATGCTCCGTATTCACAAAATGGATGCAAATGAGAACAAAAATTTTGACAGAAATGACGGGTAAAGACTGATCCTTCGGAGACTAGTGAACCATGCAACATAGGCAGACTTCGGGACCCCCATGGCTCTGCAGTTATCACGCCTTGTGCACAACTTTTCAATCGATTCAGTATGGGTGATAAAACAGTCTAGCCCTCGATTACTGAACTGGTAAGTGGCAACCCTCGTCCCTCTTACAGGTTGGATTCTTCAAGCACAGAAACACCAGAATAAGATATACATATAACGAACAGTCTTGGTAGATTCCAACTAGGACGTAAACAGCAGGAGCTACAACTGGAGAATTGTCATTGAGCAAAAAGGATGCTAAATTTGTTGCCAAAAATTTGCTGAACCATTAACAGGTACAGCGAAAAAGGTGCCCCATTAGCCAGAACAAGCCTGTGGGCCTGTTTCCATTACACTAGAGAGAGGCTGGCTACAACATCCTGAAAGCCTTTAGCCTTTAGCGCATATATATACATTGCAAGTCTCATACAGAAGAAGCATGTTATGAAACTAATGAACTACGTGGTAGCTCAGCATCCTACTCGATCATAATACTCGCTGATACTTTTCATGCAGCAACTCACTAGATAGCCTGTATTGGTAAAGATGATCTTGAACTAATAACCTCTGTTCGGAAAGAAGTCAAAAAAGTATTATTCCGACTTCACTGAGAGCCTCTCTGCAGGTTTGGAATATTTAAAAAGGAGTTAATAACCTTCAGACTCAATATTTACAAGTAAAGATATTTACTAAAAATTGGCTTACTTATGAGCTCGTAAGTCACAATCATTGATGTGCCCCAAAGAGACATGTTAAGAAACCTTGGTCCAAAACCTCTATAAAAACCCCTCCAGCCATCTTCGTCTAGCAGCAGCCTGGTAGTTTTCATGACAGATGGCCTGCCACTACCGTAGTTGTCCATAACCTGAAATCAGATACAGATATTAACACTTGATAGAATTCTCACAGGTATCACACATGATAATAAAGTAGGTACCTTAGCTATGACAACACTTAGTTTCAGGTACATATCCTATCCTAGTAAAGGCGGTACTCTAAAGTCTAAACATCCAACTGAAAGACAACCTGCATACCTAAGGTATGATATGATCGTCCGAGTACTGTTGACATTGTCTGCTAACACCGGCAGCAACAAAAATGTTGCAGTGCCAACCTTGAAATGTCATATTGATGTATAGGAGAGCAGTTGCAAAACTGAGGCAATGGCCTGGACAGAGGAACGATAAGCTAAAAACACAATCAAATTCACCTAAGTTAAGAGCTAAAAACACAATCTCAAATGCTACCTAGAATAACAGAGATTTTGTCCTACTCCATCCTAAATTGAAATGTGATACCATATTAGTAAAGCTAGCCATATTTCACAAGTCAGGAAAAACAGCACTGTATCTATGTTACTCCAACACTTCACACACAGGGCACTAGGCTTTCAAACTCTATCCTGCACCTTCCGGTTACAACCCACAAGTCTCCTCTGTTGCACAATCATGACCACCAAAAGGGGACTGCAAGCAGAGTTTTGTTACCTTCTGTGATATGTGAGCTTTAAACTATCAGGAAGAACCGCAGCTAAGAAACTGTGAGCTTATGATACCGAGGAAATGAATCAACTATCTAGTCCAGAATTCTTGTCAAATAAAGAAGATATTATCAAACAGTTGGGATGCTAGGAAAGAAATAGCAGAACGTACTATCACAAAGAAAGCATGATAAATGCCGCAGCAAAGTATACTCTGCAAAGATACATAACCACATGTTGAGAAGAACAAATAAACTTACTTGAAGACGTGTCTTGATGGTATCTATTGGTGTGGTAATAATTGACGAGCAAGCACCGGCAATTGTTCCTGCTGTTGCTTGGACAGCAACAAGTTCTGACTGAGATGGTTTTGTTTGCGAATCATTTCCATAACCCAAGCTCCTATTTTAGGATTGCAAGAATATCGATCAAGCATGACTTGAATACATTAGTGGACAAGAGATAAATGTTAGACAAAACAGACCGACCTCCAGATAGCATGTTGAGCACCACCATATGCACTCCACCAAAGGGCAGAAGCTGGAGATTGAGTCAACATCGTGATTCCAAAACCTCTGTAAAGCCCCCGGATCCCTTCCATCCTGACAACCTTGTTTATCACATCAAATGGGCCTCGATAGGTTGGCATACCTGGCAATCCTTGAACCATGAGCCTTTGGCAAATCTGTTAGTTCAGAGATATGGAAGAGTATTATGTAAGTTAGATAGCAAAATAAGGATACCATATAGAAAAATGATGCTGCATACGCTTGTTGAAAGAAACTATAATGTTGTCTAGTAAAATGGACCTAAATGGATAAACCGGTCCCCAAGTGGTCAGCCCTTGCTCTGTACAGACAAATAGATATAGTCATCTAGGAACTTCATGACACGGCATAATGATCACGTTGTGATATGTTAGTAAACGTGGTTCTTAACCTTTGAAGCTATCTGAGGAGAAAAAACAGTTCGCAGGGTTTCAAGCAATTGCAACATGAGCAGCCTCACTAGAAAAATATCACCGACTCAACGGCAAAGCCTCCACCAAATGGGTTTCTGTGTTGATTGCTATGTTAATCAGATTTATGTTGTTATACTTCCTCCTTTGGAAGCAAATATATTAGCATATGAGAAACTTGTTAATATTGATGTTAGCTACCTAATTCAAAGGCACAAAGCACGACAGGATGGACTTATAAGCATATAGAGCTAGGAAGAAAGTATGCTCACCACATCTAGAGGCACAAAATATGAACTTGAACAGATACTCGACACTAGGCCTGCCACGCCATTTGCTAAAGCAATTCTTGATGCCTCTGACATATCAAAACGTTCTGAGTATTTAAATGTCATTTCTTTGGAGACCTCCAGTGATGTTAGAGCAAGTACTCGCCCAGGTAGAGCTCCAACTGCAGAGGTGCCAAAGCCTCTGAAAACACCAGGGATGCCATCGCTTCTCAATATCCTCCTAAAAACAGCAAATCCAGACATGTGTGCAAGCCCCCCTTCAGCAACCTGCATCCTAGTCTTCACAACAGCTGTTGGGTGCAGAGCACCTTGCTGGGCTGTAAACAGGACTGCGCCGATCACATGAAACCTCGTCTTGTCCAACCTTCAGTATGATACGGAAGATAGCTATATCAGTTCCAAGAGTATGTGAACAAGGATAATCTCTTTGTATATCTTATGTGTATAATTTAAGCAAATTGCCAGGATAAAGACGTGATATTTTCCGATACAAAATCACAGGCCCTTACATCACAGATGAAAGAAAAATCAGAAACAACGAGAGTGCAAAATTAGGATTGTTTAAGCCACATGAAATTTATGAGCCTATAATCATACACATACATCACAAAATATGAACTTTGACATTTCAATAATTTCTACAGAAATCTGTGCATGCAGCCACCATAAATCATGCACAGATACTAGTTTACGGGCAGATACAAAACTGACACAATTGAGAACAAATATAAAACAACTGTATGAATCCATATAAGTTCGAAAATTCAGGCCTCCAGAACGACGCTTAAGATGTGACACTGTGATGTCACACTGCTGTATACTCGTTCATAACAATTTGTGTATATTACGAGCCATGAACTTGGTTCCCCTTGGTGCTCATGTGTACTTGGATTTTTTTTTGATGGTCAACGGAAGGGGAGAGAGTCCCCCACCTGGTTCATTACCATGGCCCCATAACGGCCCGTAGAATGTTTAAAAGTTACAATACTCAGATTTTTACTTGGGGCGTTACATTGCGTTCACAAACGTAGAGCACCAGGTGTCGCAAACTCCTACCGCTGAGCGCGGCAGCCGGCAACCCCAGAGGCGAGCTTCATCGCGGCAATTTTGAAGCAGGGCTCGTAGGTCCTTCTGTTCGCCCTTGAAAACTACTCCGTTCCTGCGCTTCCACAACATCCAACAGCATAGGATGGTGAAGCATTTGGAGTGGTCGGCGTGCACACATGTCGGCCTTTGTATTTGCTGAAGATCATCCACCCGTTGGTCGGGTGAGATTCGGACCCCTATCGCTGCCCAAAAGGCCTGGGCATAGGGGCAATGGAACATGATATGAGCAGCCGTTTCCCGGGCGCAACTGCACGTTTCACATGTTGCATCAGTGACGATCGCCTTCTTCTGCAGGTTGGCCTTGCACTGTATGCGATCATTGAGTAGCAGCCAGGTGAAGAACTGTACTCGTGGTGGAGCTCTGTTGCGCCAAGTGAATGCGGCGCTGGAGCTCGGATCACCATCAGTGGCTCGGAGAAGCTTGTAGATTGATGACGAGTGCAGATTCCCATCCGTCAACTGGAACGGGCTTTCCCGACGGTCAGGTGAGTCTGTAAGCTGCGTGCCGGCGATGATGCCCCGCACGATCTGGAGTTCTTCCAGGGCTGCAGCAGATTGTCACGAGACCAGGTGCATCTCAATGCCATGATTCTTAATGGAGCAGACCGTTTGGTTGCTAGCTGTGCAATGAGACAGGAAGGCCGGGAATCTGTCTGCCAGGCAGTCGTCCTCGTGCCATACATCGTGCCAGAAAGATGTTGTCTTCCCGTTGCCGAGCACCACTGTAGTGATAGCTTGGTAGATAGGTAGGAGCATGCGCAGGCTGTCCCAGTGCGAGACGACAATTGATCCTTCCATGGAGGCCAGGGAAACGCGATCACGTACCCAGGTAGCCCAAGAAGATGCCGTTGTCTGGTGCAGGCGGTGGATCAGTTTCAGCAAGAGGCAGGAGTTCTGCGTGGAGAGATCTTTGATGCCGAGTCCTCCCTGTGTTCTGTCCTGACGAACCTTCTCCCAAGCGATTAGGCAGTTCGCACCAGAGGCAGTTCCTTCTCCAGTCCATAGGAAGCTCCGACGTCTCTTGTCAAACTTGGCAATAGCACCAGGCGATAAGTGGAGTGCACTCATCAGATGTGTGAGTTGTCCTCCCAACACGGTGTTAACAAGAACAGACCTGCCCATCGGGTTGAGGAGGGCAGCTTGCCATCCCGCCAGGTACCTATCTGTTCTGCAGATGTATGGATCAAACGCCGACAGTCTGAGTTTGGAGCAGGACAGCGGCAATCCAAGATAGGTCTGAGGGAAGCCTTCCTGCCGACAGCCCAGGATCGTCCTTCAGGAGTCAGTCAGCACCTCTGTCATATTCATCGGCACCATAGTGCTTTTTGTAGTAATTGATAAGGAGTCCAGTTGCATTAGAGAACTAGTCGAGAAGTAGCTTCAGTCGACAAACATCCACAACATCACCACGTAGCAGGATTAAAGTATCATCCGCGTATTGTAGCACCGGGCATGGCGTGTCCGAGACGAGCAGATGCCGCACGCCACCATCTTGCTTGATCAGGGTCTGCAGGACATCAGCCACTAAGAGGAACAGATATGGGGACATGGGGTCCCCCTGGCGCAGTCCTCGCTAACAGGCAAATCAAGGGCCGGGGCATCCGTTTACAAGTACCGCCGTGAGGGATGTGCTTAGGATGCGATGGATCCATCCTCTCCAGATGTCGCTGAATCCCCTGGCAGCAAGGATTGTCATGAGGCTGCTCCAATTGACAGTATCAAACGCTTTGGCAAAGTCCAGCTTGAGAACCAGTGTGGGCACTTTCCTTTTGTAGCATGTCTGTACCAGCTCAGCAGCAAAGACAAAATTCTCAGAGATCGTCCTGCCCTTGATGAAGCCTGTCTGGTCAAGGTCGATGAGGGTAACAATTTCCTTCTGTAATCTGCTGGTGAGAGCTTTGGCTGCGATTTTCACACTGCAGTTCTGCATGCAGATAGGACGGAAATCGGAGACCGCCGTGGCGCCTTGCTTCTTTGGCAGCAGAACCATATACGAGCAGTTGATGCGTTCAAGGTCGGCCGTCCCGTGGTAGAAGGCCGAGAGGAATTCCATGATCTGCGGCTGCACTGTGCTCCAGGCTGCCCGGTAGAAGCTGGGGCCGAAACCGTCGAGTCCCGGTGCACTGCTGCTGTTCTTATCCCGGACGGCGCGGAGAGCTTCCTCGGCGGAGAATGCGACATCCTGGGCAGAAGTGGCACGAGGTCTTCCCTGGTAGATGGTGTCGAGGTCGAACCCCCAGTTGCATTCTCCGGCAGTCCCCATGATGGACTTGAAGTGCTCTGTGATCACCACAATCTTGTCTTGGTGTGAGGAAACGGGCACTCCTGCCACCTCAATGCTGCGGATTTGGTTTCGTCGGAGCCGCTGAGTAGCATGAGCGTGGAAGAAGCTGGTGTTCGCGTCGCCTTCACGCACTGCACGATGCTTCCCTCTTTGCTTCCAATATGCTGCCCGTTGCCATATTGCCCGTGTGAGCCCGTCTTGATAGACTCTGCGTACCTGCGATTCATCGGCAGATAGAGAGCGGTGTTCTTCGAAAAAATCCAGCAGTTGTATGAGAAATTTGCAGTTTGGGATGATTTCAGGAGGTGCCCTGTTACGCCGCACCCATACCTTAACCGCAGCTCTGGTCTGCTTTAGGCGACCAGCAAGTGAAGCAGCAGCATCCACATGGTTTGGAGCATCATGCCAGGCGGGTAGGATGGAAGGTGTGGTTGTGGAGCCAAGCATTCTCGAAATGAAAAACGTTGGCTTTGGGTAAGGTGGTGGAGAGAGTGGTGAGCAGTGGTGTGTGTGGTCAGAGGTGGGCCACACCAGGGAGGTTAGGGATGTGTTGGGAAAAACAGTGCACTGTGTGTGGTTTGCAAACACCCGATCAAGCCGTGCAAGGGTGGGATGTTCACGTTGGTTGCTCCAGGTGAACAACTTGTCAAGCAGAGGAAGCTCCACCACTTCAAGGTGGTCTAAAGTATCATTGAACATCTGACACAGCCGGGTATCAATGGCACAGTTGTTTTTGTCAGTGGCAGAGCGCACGAGATTAAAATCACCCAACAGAAGCCAAGCACCATTAATATGCGGCTTAAGCTCTTTCAGCCCATTGAGAAAGAGGGGGGAATCACGGTGATCAGAGGGTGCGTAAACATTAGTGATCGTCAAGCGGTGGTCAGAGGAGGTAGAGGATAGCACCACAGTGAGGGTGTGGCGGCGTGTGATATAGGAGTCCATACGCAGTGCATTGCTATTCCAGGTGGTCAGAATACCACCTCTGGAGCCAGCAGCGCCAATGAAATGATAGGAATTGACGTGGCTGGGAGGAAGGAAGCTGTGGGCTTTGGATGTGGTTATGTCGTGGAGTTTAGTTTCTTGAATGCATATGACAGTGGGGTTAACAGTGGTGAAGGCGTCCCTAACTACATTGCACTTATCCGAGTCGCCCAAACCCCGAACGTTCCACGACACAACTGTAAAATTTTTGAACTCACTACTCATTGTTCCACAAGTTCAGCACCAGAGCAGTGCAGCGGCGCAAGGCCGAACTAAAGCTGGACTCGGCCATGACAATGAGCCCGAAGCATACAAAATCATCCCCAGCAGGGGAGCCACTACTTGAACACTGCCCACACGACCACCACAGTTTAACACGAATACAATGCCGGCGAGACACTGGACGCACGGCAAGCCTGACGGCTACGGGGACAAACACAAGAGGGCAGGACCTAAACGAGCAACAGGATAACTTGCCACCAAGAAAAGCAACCCGACGGACTCTAAGGATTGGTGGCCAATAGCTCTCGCCGTCGGGGGTTCTGAAGTGGTTGTTCCTCATTCTGCCGCGGCCGGCACCGCGCCGGAGGATTCGGCAGCATTCTGTCCCAGTCCAGCAGCGGTGACAAGCTTGCGCAGTTCAGCTGCGCTGAGAGGCTTCTTGGCGTATACTTGGATTTCGCTACCGAAAACTTCCATACCAGCTGACCAGACTGCCTACTCGCACTAATTTTTCGTGCCAATAATTAGAAACACTATACTTAAATAGCAGCCGCTGATTCCCGCAAGAGAATGGCACCGCAAATCAATCCCTACATGTTAAGTGTATCTGAACAAAGCTTGCGGCTTACTGGAAGACTTAATTTCGGTTCCCCGTCCAAATCCACCGCAGCTATCCCGTGATCCTCTACCGCGACCCCCAGCCAAAGATACAGACACACAAAAAAAAAGGATCCAATGCGCCCGTGAATCGGATGCCTCGAACCAACCCGCACCTCCTCCGATTCCCCATTTCTCATCCTACCCTCGTGCTGCGCACTGAGGAGGAGAGGGCGAGGAGAACACCTGGACATCCACCCCGCACGCTAGGATAGGAAGAAAAGATTCCTCTAAATTTGAACAATCTTATTACTGAACAAGGGAAAGGGGGTCGGGCGCGTACCTCTCCCAGTGGATGTTGGCCTCCGCGAGCGCGATCCCTGCCGCGGACGCCTCCGGGGTATCCGCCGCCGCCGCCGCCGCCGCCATGGGCCCGCCCCCAGGCCTACACACAGGAGGCGCCGCCCCGCGAGAGGAACAATAAATGGAGGAGATGCCGCTGGCCCCTTCCTCGCCGCCGTGCGCGTCTCCGGCGCGCGGCCGAACCGGTGTCGTCGGCCGCCGATGCGGGCGAATACGCGCACGGGGATCAGGAGGCAGGGGACCGGCCGCCGCGGCGTGGGGAGGAGGAAGGGGGGCGAGCGAGTTTGTTGGGGTGCGCCGCGCCA
This sequence comes from Panicum virgatum, assembly GCF_016808335.1. Classification (NCBI taxonomy): domain Eukaryota; kingdom Viridiplantae; phylum Streptophyta; class Magnoliopsida; order Poales; family Poaceae; genus Panicum; species Panicum virgatum. Next base: position 20,118,220 of record NC_053149.1, read on the forward strand.
CCTCGAGTCGTTTTAGGGGTTTGGACGGAAGCTTCCAGCACGGTCGGGGTCGGCACCCCGCGGAGCGCGCTGCCACGCCTCGCTGACCGGCGGGGCCGGGAGGGAGCGCGGGCCGCGGTGGGACCGGGGAGTCGGCTGCCCGGGTGGGGCCGGGCGGAGCATGTGGTGTGGTGGGTGGTGGTCCTCGCTTTGCTGCTTTCATGGGAGGGAGTCGTGACGGGGGCTGGTGGGGAATCAACGAACGGGAGCCGAGAGGATGCACCGCGCCTCCGCCAGCGAGGCGCGGAGGGGGGCACGTGTCTGGCGGCCATTGAGCCTCGCTGTCAGCCTCCGCCTCGTGGGTCAAAGAACGGTGTTAAGTGGGCAATTTTTTTATGTGTTGTTAGTTGCAATGGTGTAAAGTTTTTAAATTTTTTTATATTTGAAGTACTAAATATAAATTAATTATAAAATTAATTACAGAACTTGTCTGTAAATCGCGAGACGAATCTAATGAGACTAATTAATCCGTCATTAAAAGTTGTTTAATGTAGTATTACTGTAGCAATTTAGCGCCTAATTAGGTTCATTAGCATCGTCTCGCGATTTACAAACTGTGAAATACGTTTTTTATTTCGTCTAGATTTAAAATTCTATGATGCAGGTGGTGGAAAAAAATTTGGAATTTTGAATTATACAACTAAATAAAGACTTATTTTTTATGTTGTGTCCGGGTGTGATCGGCTTGAAAGATACTACACCTACCCCTGAGGCCACCTTCGGTGCTTGTTCGACCTTTGAAATCCACCTCAGCTGAACAGAAGCATGGTTTGCTTGCGCTAGTGTTGCATTCGACTGCTGCTCCAAGAAAACAATAAAAAAATTTAGAATTGGGTGGTGGTTGAGCACTGGGGCTGCCTATGACACTCCCCCATCCTGTCCGATAGATATTTTAATTGGAACAGCAGCGCTGGTTCGAATCGTCTGCGCGCTTCGATTTTGATTCTGTCATCAAGCAGTCGACTGCTACAATGTACTCTGTTCGGTTTAGTCGAACCGTGCCTTTCCTCTGTTCGCTTTGGGAGCACACTGGAGCTGCTCACGTCATGGGATTCACATCACAAACGTGTGTAAGCACATATTTCATTAAGAAGAAAACAGTTTACAGACATAACTTGATGCAGGCCAAACAAGAATTGGCCTACACAAGCGCACAAAGAACTAAAAAAAATAAAAAGACCAACAAGCTAACAAAACGACGATGACAGAAGAGAAGGAACTCGCACAACCCGCCAAGCCAACCAAACCATCTAAAACATGTGAACCTACACGAAGACCAACATCACCGAGGCCGCTGAGGTCACGACACAACATGAGGGTGGCCAAGTATCCACTAGAAGCAGTAGCACCACGGCGGCAAAGCATCCGCCGGAGACGACCAACAAGCAGAGCAACCATAGCGGCAAAGCATCCGCCAAAGTAGGAGTAGCAAGGATGGCAAAGTATCCACCAGAACGAGCGCAGCAGGGGTGGCAAAGCATCCGCCAACACAATGACGGCAAAGTATCCGCCGAAGTAGTCGCAGCTCCAGCAAACTAAGGTGATAATGTGTCAAGAGAGCACAAGTAGGCAACACACGTGAGGACGACCACCCATGACAAGTCCCAAGGGAACCAGGCCACCGCGGAGGCATGGAGAATCCCAAGACGACGCCCTCAAGAGGACATGACGCACCAGATGCCCCCAAGACGACGCACCAGGCGCCATCGTCGTCAGTCTGAGACACCGGACATGGTTTTCACCAGAGATCCATCCTCAATGCCAGGGACCACCGAAAGCCCGCCCATAAGGGCGGTGACGGCCCGAGGCGGACCCGTAGGCGGCAGCGGAGGGCCAGCAGAGGAGGCATGGAGGTGTCCCATAACGACGGCCCCAACAGGGACATGACGCACCAGGCGCCAACGTCACCGGTCCGGAGCCCCGGACATGGTTTTCACCAGGGAGCCCACCTCCATGCCAAGGCCGGCTTAGAGCCACGCGGATCCAGGGGAGGGCGAGACACGGTGGCAGCCGGCGCCCCCTAAGGGCGGCGACGAACCGAGGCGAACTCGTTGGCAGCAGCGGGCGATGCCAGCCCCGGCCAGCAGAGGCCGGAAGAGGGCAGGCCCACCTCCGGCCACCGCCCCAGACGAGGACCACCACCGGCAGTCGGTGACGAGCAGCCCCACGCCCACCGGCGCCAACATAGACGATGGGGAAGGGCAGCCGGAACAGCCACAACCCATGCAGCCCACCAGCGAGCCCTCCCCGCCAGCGAGCGCACCACCGACCGGAAGAGGGCAGACCCACCTCCGTACACCGCCCCCGACGAGGACCACCACCGGCGGCCGGTGACGAGCAGCCCACGCGCACCAACGCCAACACAGACGACGGGGAAGGGCAGCCGCAGCTCACACGGCCCACCGGCGATCCCTCCCCACCAGCGAGCCCATGGCGCCGTCGAGGGACCACAATCCCCGCCGAGGGAGGGAAGCCACGAGCAGATCCGGCCATAGGGGGCAAAGATCCGGCAAAGGGGACGGCGGATCCGGACCCAGAGGCTGCCGGCGGCGTGGGGTGGGGCGGGGTGGAAGAAAGCTAGGTGAGAGAGGGAGAAGGAAGGGAGGGAGGAGGCGTGCGAAGCCGGCTTCGGCTCCGCCACGGGCCGCCGCCGCCGCCCGGCCGGTCGCCGTCGGCGGCGGCGGCCACCGGAGGCAGCTAGGGCGGGGACGGGGGGCTACGGCGCGGCGTCACCCCCGTGTCACCCAGGAAGGACGACATGGGGGGGAGGCTGTTAGTTAAACTAAGGTGTATTGTATGCAGGTTTACTCATGGAGCTCCCGGGATTCACATCAACAGTCGTTCTACGGAATAGTCTTCTATAGAGAGAGATAGGGACAGCAGTCAGTCCCCGTGGGCGCCGCACTCGTTAGAGCAACTCCAGCAAACCCTTTAAACAGCCCCCTATTTCAAGTTTAGAGGACTAATTTCCTTTCACCCGTAAAAAAAAGTTTAGAGGACTAAATCAAAAAATTGCACTCCAGCAGACCCTCTACTTCACCCTCTATTTTGGGGAGGCCTCCAAAATTCCTTCTCCACCTTCCATTCCTAGGGGGTCTCTAGGGAGCCCTCTATTATATATTGAAATTGAGGAATATTGCTGAAGTTGAAACAAATTTAGAAGCCCCCATTTAACATTTAGAGGGTCTGATTTAGAGACTATTGCGGGAGATGCTCTTAGGTTATGGGTTTGGGTGCCAAATCGCACCCGTCGATCTCGCAGGGTGTGGTCTCATGATATTTGCGGGTCGGATGAGGATCTTTCTTTTTCACCCACAGGTACCTCACAAAACTTATATTAGTTTTATATAGAAAAATATTTTTCCATAAATTTAAATCTAGAGATGTATACAACCAATAACCTTAAGCATTCAAATGCCTACTATAACTTTTATTGCTATAACTTATTTTGTAGCACATCCACGGATTTTATCCGCGGGTCTAGTCGAGGGCGGATGTGAAATCTGCTCTATTCGTTTGGCTTGTCAGCCAACCAGCCAGCAGTACTGTTCTCTCAGACTAAATCAACACCAGCCACCAGCTACCAGCCACTCAGCAGTATTGTTCTTTCATAACAAATCAGCACCAGCCACCAGCCACAGCCAAGCGAACACAGCAATGGGAGCAGAGGCATAGCCAGCATGGGGGAAGGGGGCGCTAGCCCACCCCCCTACCCCATGCTATCCATTGGAGCCCCCTAAGGCTATCTTCAAGAGGGAAGTCAACCCGTGATCCAAACCAAAAATAGGTCATGTACAATGTTTTGCCTACTAAAAACATGCTCCAATAGAAAACCCAAACACAGTACCCATTTTGCCTATTGCGCAAGATGGACGCATATTTGCATCTCCTCTCTCCACGACACATTCCTCGTCGGGCCGCTCCATGTGGGACCGCAGTGGCGTGGCAAGGAGTGGCCGAGTCGACAGGTCCGTGGCGGCGCGGCTGGGAGCAGCGGGGGCGGTGGGTCCATGGCGTGGCAAGGAGCGGGTCCGTGGCGGGGCGATCGGGGCGGCGGATCCGTGGCGGGGAGCGGCCATGGTGAGGAGGAGGAGCGGCGGAGGGTCCACGGCGGTGCGACGAGGAGCGCGTCTGCTGCTGCGAGGTGGGGAGCGTTCCAGACGATGGGTCCACGGCCCCCGCGACGTGCGCAGCGAGGAGCGCCGTGGCGGCGGTGCGATTGGTAGCAGCTAGCGCGGCATGGAGATGGAAGTCTTGCGTCCGCTGTTGGAGAACATATGTTTTGGAGAAGGAACCTTTTTACTATGCGCGACCCAAACCATGGAATGCCTCTCCTATTTGGGTTCAGACTGTTGGAGGCTGTCTAGGAAATTTTGGAATAAAATTAAAGCGATCTTACCATACCTATTATCGTTCCTCTTTTTATTAGTTAAAGTTAAAGCAATCTTACCATGCCTATTATGGTTCCTCTTTTATCAGTTGCATCAACTTTAACTTCTTATATGTACATTGACTTTAGTATTTAAGCATATCTTATATAAGACCATGCCACATATCTTCGGTGCTAAAATTGGTTGCAACTTCGTATCTCCATCTTTTTAGTACACTCAACTTCAATATTTTTGTCCAGAAATCCCATAGCAACGCGCGGGGTATTCAACTAGTAGCATATGTGTAGTGAAAATGGCCTCTCATGCCATATTTCAATATAATGTTTTGGTGATTGATATAGACAACACAACACTTGGACTAATATGATTGTTAAGATGACCATTCTCAGGCTTTTAGGTTCAAGTGATGACAAAGAGAAGATAGGCATAGCTAGGCCCGAAGGGCCGCCCCTACGGTGGTCCAAAGGACGAAGAATTGAAGAGACCGTGAAGAAACCAAGTCAAAGAAAGCAAGACAGAGATACTTTAGTATCACCGGTTGAACCGACGCTGAGAAAATCACATACGTCGGTGCATTGACTTTGAGCACACCAGGAATTTTGGTTTCACCGGTTGAACCGACGTTAGGAAAGTTAAATACGTTGGTGCAATGGACCCAGAAGCTGAGGCAAGGTCTATACACTAGATGAACCGACGGTAGGGTCTTGGTGAACATCGGTGCAGTTGTCCAGAGAGTTTGTTTTTCAGAGTTCACAGGACAACTACACTCACCGGTTAAACCGACGCAGCATCTGTTGATTGCCCGTACACGTAACGGCTAGTTTTTGAGACGAGCGGTTTTGTATCACCGGTTGAAACGACGATGGCTATTGGAGGTGCGTCGGATTAACCGGCGTTAAGTATTTTTCTAGCAGCTTTTCTCCAACGGCTATATTTGCTTGTGCTGCCTATATATACCCCCAATGCCGGGTCATTTGAGGTTGTTGGAGACTCTGGAAGTTCTATTGAAGATCAATATCAACTCCATCCACCATATTGAGCTTAGTGCCACATTCAAGCTTAGAATAGCTTAGTGCAAGTGTGAGCTTGTAAAGCTTAGTGCTTGGGAGGACTTGATCTTGCGAGATCAACCTTGAGCAAAGTCTTGCTGCGGCAAGCAATCATTGTACTCATCGTGCGACCCTCCGACTTGGTGTGGAGCGGCAACGACACTTTGTGCGGGGAAGGAGACCCCTCTTGGTGAGAAGCTCCAATAGTGAAGACGGTGCCGTTGGTGACGCTTTGAGAGAGATGGTGGCGGTGGCCTTATCTTGGTTACTTGGCGCCACTTAGCCTTTACTTGCCGGAAGCCTTGGTGGCGAACGCAAGACGGTGATCAAGCGAAGAGACTTGGCATCACACTTGTTCGTGTTGGACAAGTGGCCGTGGACGTAGGCAGGGACTTGGTGTCATAACCGAACCATGTTAAATCGTGTGTCTTGGTGTCTTCACGGGAGTTTGCATATTCTCTCCCTCACCTCTTTACTTACCGTATTACATTTCCGCATTTACTCTTTCTTGTGTGCCTTTACTTTCCTAGTTAGTTTGATTAGGATTGGCTATAGGTTGCAAGTCTTTTAGGGGTAAGTAGAGAGTAGCATAGATAAACCTTAGTCATAACTAGCATGTGTAGGACGTGTTAGGTTTATCTCATGCAAATAGATTGAGCCCTAGGATAGAAATCGATTAGCGACCCTATTCACCCCCTCCCCCTCTAGGGTCGGACACCCCGGTGATCCTTACAATATGTAAGCAGCACCGGGGGTATTTATTCATAGTCTTCAGTGATTTGTGACGGTTGTATCGTAGGTAATTCCCCCCCCTGCCTTCCTCCGCCTCCCCCACTCCGGCGCCGCTTACCCGCTACCTCTAATCACCTCGCCCCGAGCTTCCCATGCGGCCCCTAACCCACCGGTTGTCAAGTTGTCGTCCCCCTTATGGCAGCATCCTTCCTACTGCCTGTCGCGCGCCGCGCCGCAACCTATCACTACCGCCGATCCTCCCTTCCACCCCTCCCCGTCTTCTAAGGTCGCTGGTGACCGCCCAGCAACCCAACCCTCTCAAAGTTCGTCTGCCACGGCTCGTTGGGGAAGACAAACTGTCCGTCCGCTGTAGATCGTTGCACTACTGCAGAAAACGTTTCTAGGGGCGGGTAGATTGGCATTTTTCAGGGGCGGGCGCGCCACCCGTCCCTGTCTCACGCAGCTAGAAATCAAGTTTTCCAGGGGCGGGTATAGGGCCCGCCCCTAAAAATCAATTTTCAGGGGCGGGCCATGGCACCAACCGCCCCAGGAAATCCTTTTTCAGGGGCGGCCCACCCCCGTGAGCCGCCCCTGAAAATGATATTTCTAGGGGCGGCTGATGACATCACACGCCCTTGGAAATTCTTTTACAGGTGCTGCTCAAAGCATGAGCCGCCCCTGAAATTCATTTCCCACCCAGTCAAAATTTGAAATTCCATTCAAATTTCTGTTTCCCGCCAATTTATTAGAATCCGTTTCCCTCTGTATTTAATTATTCTACTTTTTATTTCCCGCCAATTTTTACCTGTAAAGCAATTGCACGATTCGATTCAGGTTTTCAAAATTCTATTTCCACTTTATTTAAATTTGTGTTTCCTGCCATTTTTCACCTGAGCTAGTGCGCTATTGAGGATTTTTTTTATCGATGATGAATATATTTCTTAAACATTACTAATTACAAATTCAACATAAAATCGTATAAAAGTATCATTACATGCATCATTAGATTACATCCATCATAAAAGTGCATAGAGTACAAACATCATTTACATTGAGAAACGCTAGTAGAGCCAGCCCGAAGATCCGCTTTATTTGAAAGGATCTAAATATAAAATCATATACATTGCATATCATTAAAATTCAACATAAAATCATATAAAAGTATCATTACAGTGCATATCATTAGAGTATAAACATCATGAAAGTGCATCATTAGAGTACAGACTTCATTTACATTGACTAACGCTATTATTGGCGGCCCGAAGTGCCTGATTGTCCCACTGACGGAGGCTTGCATATTTTGGGTCGGTTGATAATTCATGCCCAGGGTGAACAAATTCTCCAGCTATATGGACCACTTCATGCAAAATGAAGCGACATAAATCGTCGACTATAAAAAGAAGTTGTTGCTCATGGAGTGGACCATTGTGGAGTGACCGTTGATCCTGAAAATAAGAAATCCATTCCAAAATTAAGCCAAGTGTTAGATGCATACACTTACAATATGCAGTTATGCATCTATCCTAGCAAAGAGTAGATGCTTACCAGTTCGGGATCTTTTGTGTACCTCCCGAACTGCCTCAGGTGCTCGCACACGTAGTATCCACAGTACATGGAACCTGAAGGTTGCTTGTGGCATGGATAGTGTGTTCTCCTCCTTTGAGCACGTAGTACCTATAAGCCCTGTTTTTAAAGAAAAATAAAAGAAATAAGTAGTTATTTATGTATGCAAGGTTCAGCATGAAGTTGAAGTATAGGATAACGATTTTTCTAACATGTTGAGGATGCCCTGGAATTCCTTATAACTCTTCGGATCGAAATCAGTGGAGTCTAATACAAGCATACGTCCACGCTTTGGCTTGATCATAAATACAATCCAATGATTTCTACAAAAATATCATATATGATTTCTTAGTCAGATATTCAAAGGAAGTGCATATTATAACAAATCATTGAGACTACACTTACCGAAAGTTATATGGTGCCCATATGATATCCTTGTCTTGTCACTCTTGAAACTGATGCAATATGTACGTAACAACTATCGTAATGATATTTCTATGTTGCTCCTTCCGCACTTCATTAATTTCCTTGCGCAATTTATAGTTTTTGAAATTATCGTGGTCGTCCTTCCACAACATTGGGTCGTAATGGCGCTTCTCAGCAATAGCTAACGAGTCAAGGAACGCGACCTTCCTACCTGTCTTATCTGCTTGTCGTTGCATCATCCTGTAGAACGAAATATCACAACTAATTAGATATGTATGCATATATAAGTATAGACCATTGCATATAAGATATGAATTTGGATGCAACACTTACATGCACCAGAGTCTGACCATTTCTATGTTAATTTCTTTGAGGCGGAACATTTCTTGGATGTCTTCAAAATCGAACATGATATCAGTGATACCCACAGTTCATAATCCGAAAATTTCCGGAGGGTACCGAGCCCAAATGCTTGTGAGATGAAGTCTACATGCCCTTCTGTACCAAGTGTGCATCCTTTTCATAAAACCTGGACAGTCTTGCAACAAAGAGTGGGGTAGAAAATCTTTACCATACTCAAATTTTTTCGGGCAATCCGGTAAATCTGCTATGTCGTCGAACCCAATTTTTCTAATGAAGTCGTGGTCAGTGCGGGCACGAAAATGCCCAATCGTCTGGTGGCACTAGAATCTGAAACATGCTTTGACTTTTCCTGTGCCTTATCCATTGACTTTTGCTTTGACCTCTGCTTGGTGTTTGCGGTGTGCCATTTATTTACAATATCTGAGTCCTCCTTCTGGTATGACCGTATAACTCGTGGTACATACCCAAGTATTTGTTGTTGTTGTTGTTGTGGTTGCTGAGCCGGTGCCGTGTGCGCTCGTGGTGGTGATGCTTGAGCTGCTGGGGCCGGTGAAGCTGGAGCTGCTGGTGGCAGTGAAGCTGGAGCTGCTGGTGGCAGTGAAGCTTGAGCTGCTGGGGGTGGTGAAGCTGGAGCTGCTGGTGGTGGTGATGATGGAGCCGGTTGCGGCAATGCTGGAGCTGGTGGCGGCGATGCTAGAGCTCGTGGTGACGGGGCCGCCAGTAGATAATTTGGAGCCGGTCGAGTCTGATGTGCCGACCCTTCTGGTGAAACAAGCAGTACGATATCTCGTTTATGTCATAAAATTGTGATGCCAATGCACTCTCCAAGTATGGTCCTCCCATCCAAAGTAGTGAAAGGATCGACACTAGGCCTAGAGGGGGGGTGAATAGGCCTGTTTAAAAAAAATCCTAAAAAACTTGGCAGAAAGTCGTCAGGTCCGGATGATCCGGCCCTATGTCGGATGATCCGGCCTTTATCAGGCCCGGATGATCCGGCCTAGGGTCGAATGATCCGACAGATAAAAAGAATCTTGCTCTAGATTTGAAAAATCTACTTAGCTTTTGACGAATCCCTTTGAATAGAAAGTTGACAAATGAAGTAGCTAAGCCTGTGAACTAGTTTAGCCCAAGAGGAATGCAACTAATGAGTAGATCAAGTCAAGGTTAGCTCAAGAACAATAAGAACAATAATAAATAAATGAGACACAAGATTTAAGCCGAAGTTAGCTCCACAAAGGAGCTACATCTCCGTTGAGGTGCTCACAAAGATCAGGATTGTCCTATAACCCTTTCCCTCACTCAATCAATCACGTGGGATGATTGAGTTACTCACTAGTAGATGTCCACAAAGGACGGGGTGATACAAACTTCCAGGGCTCAACCACAAGGAAATGGAAACTCACCGGCACCTCTAACCATCTAGGAGCCCAGCTCCAAGAGTAACAAACGCGAATCGACGAATCAAATGTTGCTTCAAGTGCTTCTTGAGATGAACAAGTGTTAGTCCATGGAGTGCTCTCAAATCACACCTCGAATCTCACTTCCTCTCAATCCCTAGGTGTTTTCTTGTAAGAATCAAGCTCTAGGATGGAGAGAAGTGAAAGAATGAATGCTTTGGAGGCGTGGTTGGTCGGGGAGTGAGAGAGGAGTAAATGAAGGGGGTGAAGGGGTATATATACTCCAACCCTCGAAAGTGACCGTTGTGTATTTTCTGGTGGTTCCCGGATCATCCGGGGTAACCTCGGATCATCCGAGGTAGTGACAGAATAGGCTAAAACCACACTCAAAATTCCCATGTCCGGATCATCCGGTGTAGGGCCGGATCATCCGGCCTGGCCCTTCCAGCCACTCACAAAATCACAGGTCCAGATCATCCGGTGTAGGGCCGGATTATCCGGACTTGTGCAGTGCTGACTTTCATTGTTGGGTCGGATCATCCGGACCAAGGCCCGATCATCCGACCCAGTGCAGAAACTTTGTGCAGAGTATTTTGTGAGTGCTTTCTCTCAAGTATGTCATCTCAAATGAAGCATTTTAACAACCTAAAATTCATTCAAATGTGTCCCCCTTGATAGTACGGTGAACCTATACTCAAATTCAAACCGAAAATTAAAACTAAATCTCCGATAGAATCCACCATACTCAATTTGATATTGGGGACCTTCTTTTCATCTTCTTCTTGATTTTCTCATTTTATTCCTGCACACACTTTCTTGAAAGCATCATATCCCCAAATTTTGATTGTCAAAAATCAACAAAATCATTTAGGGGCCTAGATGCACTTTTCAAGTAGGCATGTCTATCTCGTTGTCCTCGTAACTTGTTTTCAGTAGCTCCTGCACTCGCACAAATGAATATAGGGGCATGATTGGTTTTCCATCAAATAAACCCGCAACAAGATCCACGTGCACCTTGGCAACTTCCCTTGTCTTTCTAGCTCTGCCTATTAGATAGAGCAGCATGCATGGAGTAGTATTTGTGATGCAATCTACC